>NC_087559.1:18596895-19281240 GCF_036250125.1 Pseudopipra pipra
AAATTGTGAGCACAAACTTACATGCACAGGAGCATGACTGTGCCTTCCAACACCCATTAGATACTCAGGCAAAGTAGGTAAACACTAGCCATCAATATTTGAAGAGAAATGTAATGAGCAAAGCAATTATTTAACAATTATGCAGGTGGATCTAAAAATGTGAGCCACTGTTTTAAGGATTCTGCACTCAGCTGAATGCAAAACAGAGCTATGAATAGAGAAACTAGGGGGGAAAAAGCTTTTTCCAACTATTTATATTAACTGCAAGTTAATATAAAACACAGAATAATTTGAAAAATGATTAGGAAAAGAAAGGTTGTAAACAATCAGGGAGACAACAATCAATATGTAAAAAGTCTGCCAGCCTTAAAGGACCTGTTTGAGAGCCTAAGATGTGCAAGTGAAAAGTGGGGTTTGAGTGTTTTGTGCTAGATTTGGTGCCTTTTTAGACAGAGGCCCAGGTGCACACTTCCCTAATATGAAAATCTATCTTGTATTTACATCTCTCAATGGAGCATAGCAATTTTTCTGCTTTCTGCACAGGGCTGCTGCGGTCACTGAAGCTTTAATTGAAAATTGCTGAAACATGGACACCTAGTGGAGACACCCCACTCTGACACTTCTCTTTCCAGTTGAAATACAATTTAAAAATGGACTTTTACTGACGGTCTTGCCCGAACCTGGAGTTTTGTCCTTGTTTCTCACTGCCCTGCCCAGTGCTCAGCCACACGAGGTGAAGGCGAGAGTCAGAATTTGACAAAACAGAAGCTGTACATCATTTAACAACTCACCCAGGGGATTGATGAAGCAGAAAAACTAATGACCTACAAAAGAACAAATGTTTCATCACCAAAAGATAAATAAATCTGATGCTGGAGCTCAAGGGCTGGGTAAAACTCAGGGGCTGTAAGTGCCCTTAATTGCTCCTGGAATGGCAAGCCCAGACTTTCTGCATTAGTTTCCATGGGGAGAAGGAAAGAAGTGACTTTGGGGAGGCTGAAAGATTTGATGCAGAGAAAATGAATGTTCACATCATTTACAGATTCATGTAGTTTGTAATAGAAATTACAAAAGGACAAGGAGTGACTGTGCCCTGTGATGTCTCTGAGAGCCCTCAGGCTATACCTGCTGGGATGGGATGGGATGGCAGCTGGATCAGAGGGTTTGTTACAATAATTCCTCATCCAAGTGTGTTTAATCTCCAAGAACACAAAAGCACTGTCCAAGTCTGAAGTAAGTATGCTAACAACATACTCATATTTAATGTTCTCTTTTCTCATGTTATTCATTTTACTGCTGTCCACCTCGGGATTTCTATTATGGGATTCCTTACTGGGTTGATGCTTGGCCAATATTTGTCTGACTTCTTGGGTTTTTTGTCTCCTGTGAAAACCATCTGAAACTAAGCAGAAACTAACCTTGATTTATTTCTTTAATAAACAAAATTAAGATACAGCATATTAATAAAAATGAAAAGTATTCCCTAGCTGGTTTTTTTTTTTTTTTAAGTTTCCAAAAACAGTCCCATATCTCTGTCAAAGTTAATGTAATCAGAATTTCCATGGGAATTTCTGTCAGTCTGGGGAAACTGGAACTGGCTAATGTAAATAACTACAGTCCATCTTCCCACTACTGTCCAAATCACCTTGTGAGAAAGAAAAGGGCTTTATTTAAAAAGGAGAGTGACCTCATGTTTCTTCTGTGGACTATAACTAGTATGGGATAAGAAAACTTCACAGGTACATTCTGTCGAAACCAGAGACAGAAATTATTATAATGACAAATCATTACTTGAATTTTATGAGATTCTATGCAAAACCTTTTTTCTTGGCATGGATTCCAAAATTACCTAAAGACACTACAAGAATAGATCATTCTTTTATGATTTTATGACTAACTTTCTCAAGAGTGCTACATGGGCAAAGAGTTTTACAAGCTGACATTTCTGGTTTTTTTAATAAGCCTAAGTACGTAAAATATGTATTTAAAGAGTACCTGGCCTGTATGTTTTGGCTGAGATAGGACTGAGAATTAACTTCCCAACTCCCTGTAAAAGCTCCTAAGCATCCAGGAAACAATCACCTTGGATAACAAAATTCCCGGCATATGGCAACTTAATTTTATGGAGTAGAAACTCCATAGCATGATAATTGGTTAATATCAGTTGTTAAATATTAGTTAATGTAATAGTAAATGAACTCCTATTTTATAAATGGAGTGTTTCATACAAATAATTCCAGATGAACTCTGCAGTGCAACAGTCACTGTGGAAGGACACAAACCACAGAGAGGCTGAGAGCACAAAATTGTAAATGTTATGCAGATTTGAGAGGAAATTACCACGTGTGTGGTCACAGGAGGAGTTTAATAAGCCTGGCAGGGAGAGCATGTCTTGCCACTGTAACTGGTTTTCAGCTCTACTCCTCCACCATTGCCTGAGAAATCCCGTAACAACACAGAGCAGAAGCATTTTCCTCCTGGCAAGACATTGCCAGCTCAGAGGGTTTCCTGTGGATGCACTCATGTCCCACATGGGACTATGCTATAGAATAAACATATTTATATCCATATAGCATGGAACTTCTAGGGGAGGCAACATAAACAACGGGACACAGCCAGACAACACCACTGAAAATCAGGCAGCAAAGACAACTGTGTCAGAGTTGAAGGCAATGCATTTCTAGAACTGAAGGCTTCCAACCATCATGATTTAGAGAGTCATATTAGGCTTGTCAGAAAGCTGACATTGGTTTGGACCTTAATTTAATAATGCAGTAATTCAGCTGAGTTTCAAGAAATAGTAAGCAATTGAAAACTCCCGTTAGAGCAATGAATCAGCCAGAGACAACACCAAATAGTCTGTTCTCAGAATGACATTCCTGAACCGAAAGACTGTAACAGGGATGGAAAGCTGAAAGATGACTTGGCAAAAGCTGCAGGTGTTCAGCCTCTGTAGGGCAGCACAGAGCCATGGATTCTCTGCCGCACTGCAGAGAGCAGGAACACTTCTGGAAGGAAAAACAAACCCTGAAAACTCCCAGGAAAGGGATCTTCAGGGCTTTTAGTGCAGTCCCCTGTCTCGAGGCAGGATTAACTTTACTTGTAGTGGTCCTGGAAGATGTTTGTCTAACCTGCTCTTAAAATTCCCAGTGATGGGCACGATTCCTCAGTGTCATCTTCACCTCAAAGGTACAGTATTATTTTGCAGTGTGACCCCCTTGCTCCTCCTATATTCCAGTGGTCATGCAGAACAATGCATGACCCCCTCGTTGCAATGGTCTCTTTTGCCCATTTTACCATTTCTAGACAGTTATTTCAGTCTTTCCTCACAGATCACTTGTCCCTCTTGCCTTGGCTCCTGGCAGCAGTGCGATATTTCTGCCTCTCTGTGATTCACTCTGACCTTGAGGGTTGCTGTTCAGAGCCTCTCATTTAGGTGCTGCCCAAACACCGGCTCATCACAAAAAGAGAGCTGCAGACATTTGTGAAAGTGTCTGTACAATTATTGATATTCTAAAAGAAATGTGGCATGACTTGTCTAAGAGAGTTTGTCCTTCAGATAGCAAGTTCTGGCTGCAGCACAGTCTGGGCTTATCATCAGAAACGGGAGCAGATATTGGGTTGAAGGAACAGGGGTGTGATTAGTTAATTGAGTGACTGGCATATGCTGCTGGTCTCTCTCAAGGCTGCTCAGAGATAAGGAGATGTGAAGGAAAGCCAGTGACCTGTATCTCTGTGTTTTGTCTCCTTCTCCCTGTCATGCACATCTCAGAGTAACGTCTGCACAAGGAGAAAATACAGATGTATCCAGCACAGATAAACTCCACTTCCATTGAAATGAGGCTTGATTTGACAAATTCAGAAGGAATTTTGAGTGAGTAACAATTTTGATGCCAGCTTTCATCTTGTTACCTGCAATATTTTAACACTGGGTATTTTAATGGTACAACTCTAAGAACGAGCCTGAAGTTATCAGAGCATTTCTCTCTACTTTGGTGACAGGAATACAACAGGCCCTCTGTGGTTTAGCTTCAACACTTTGTATGTGAATCAGCATTCAAAATAAATTAACATCTTGAGCTGGTATAGAAAGTGAACCTCTGTAGGCAACAGCCGTAAGAACACAAGCTTGTATTCTCATGGTTTGTGCTGTATTTCCTGTGTGGCCTTGTAACCATTATTCCCTGCCCCATGACTCACTGGTCTGCCTGTAAAATGGCAGTGGGAGATAAAACACCTCATAAGAATGATGTGTCTTTACAACTTTTCACCAGTGAGCTCACTGATCTCTCTGTTGGGAATCCGAATTCTCTACTGAGAGTGTGTCCCTGGAGCCAAACTGGCTTGATTCTCTTTGTGTGTGACAGTGGTACCTCCCAGTGTCACCTCAAAACAAGAGCAGTTGTACGTAGGTGCAGGTGTTGTGTGGGTTTGATGGGCAAGGCTCAAGCTGTGATTCAAAACAGAAGAAGGGATGTCTGCTCCTCACTGAGCAGTGAAAACACTTTGCATTGTACTCAGGTACCTGTTTTTATGATTGCACGAGCAGGTCCTCCCGAGCCAGCCCTGGTTCCCTGGGTCAGCCAGGGCTGTGTTATCCCGGGTGCTTCCTGAGCCACAGCCGTGACAGGCATTGTTACGGAGCCAAACCATCCGCTCGAGCGGAGCACCGGCTGTGCCTCACCTCCCCCGCTGTGCAATGGCATCTCCGTGTCCCATGGCCAGCACCGAGCTCACCGTGAGGGTGCAATGGCATCTCCGTGTCCCACGGCCAGCACCGAGCTCACCGTGAGGGTGCAATGGCATCTCCGTGTCCCATGGCCAGCACCGAGCTCACCGTGAGGGTGCAATGGCATCTCCGTGTCCCATGGCCAGCACCGAGCTCACCGTGAGGGTGCAATGGCATCTCCGTGTCCCATGGCCAGCACCGAGCTCATCGCTCCGGGCCGGGTGTTCCACACAGTGTCACCTTCCCGCACTTTATGGTGTTTGAGCCGCAGTGCCGGTTCACTTGCCCCTGGGGACACCACGGCAGCCCCGGCGGAACCACGACCGCACCACCGGCGGGGACATCGGCAGGGACATCACCGCGGCCCCGGCGGGGACGACAGCGCTGCAGGGCGGGGGCACCGGGCAGCCCCCTCCTGCCTCTGCCCGCCTGGAGCAGCTCCGCGCCCCTCGCTCGCAGGCCGGGGGTCCCGCAGGCCGGGGGTCCCGCAGCCCGGGTCCCGCAGCCCGGGTCCCGCAGCCGGAGCCCGCCGTGCCCGGGGCTCCCCCTCCCCTCAGCGCCGGCACCGCGGGCGCGCGGCCGCGGCGGGACGGGAGCGCGCGCGAGGCCGGGGCTCGGTGCGCACGCGCGGGGGGGCGGGGCTGGCGGCGCGCGGGCCGTGGCGCGGCGGGGCCGGTGCGTGAGGGGAGAGGGGGGGGGGCGGGGGGCAGGGGGCGAGACCCCTGGAGACAACCCCGGGACCACCGCGGCAGGGCCCGCACCGGGGACGGGGGTGCCGGGGGTCCTGGTGCGGCCCCGCGGGGTCCCCGCGCTCCGGGAGCCGCAGCTCCGCCCGCGGCCCTCGGCACAGGGGCCGGGTCAGGGGGTAGAACCCGCCCGGCCGCGGCCCCTCTGCAGCACCGCCCTCAGCCAGGGAATGTCCGGGCTGGGGGGACCCGCCGGTACCGTCCAGAGCAACCTCGGCCCTGCCCGGGCACTCGCCAGTCGCACCCTGTCCCTCAGAGCGTTGTCCAGACGCTCCCTAGGCTCAGACTGTTCAGGACACTCCGTATTCAGAGACTTGAGTGCTGTGGTTTCTGCTCTTCTGCTCATTCCTCTCCTTTATTCCTGAAGCCCTCACAGCGTAACAGAAACTCACAGTTTATGTCCTGAAGTTTCCTTTGTAAACTCTTTCCTCTATGACCTTTAAGAAACCTGCAAATTGATAAATATATGAATATATATGCACAAATTTATAGATTTATTAATATATAACAATTATATAGATTCATAAATATACAGATGTATACTTATAAATTTTTAAAAATTATAAGTCTTTTATTTGTAAGTTCTCTTTATAAACTGTTGGCTGAGAACCATCCCCCCCGGTCTAGGGACACAGATGAACAGAGAACACCAGCAGATCAGTGCCTGTGTTTGTATGGTGTAAGAGTTGCAGAATTAAACTTGTATTATGGTGGAGGATTCATTGATAATTACTTATTGCCAAGGGAATGTTGCTGAAATATGGAAAAACACTAAACTTAAACACTAAAGCTTTTCTTTCCACTTTTTAGGAGGAAATATTAACATCAGGAAATGGCAGAAGCAGTTTTTCACCCCCCAAGAAGGAAAAGAAGAGTTTTTGAGTCCTACGAGGGTCCCTTCCCTGTGGATGTGGGTGGGAAGGATTTCAGAATGTGCCAGGCTGAAATCATCAACAACAACGTGATTGTGAAGAACCCAGAGGATATTGAACAGCTCTATAACAAGGTGCTGCACCCTGTTTGCATAGTATTTTTAGTGTTTTAATTGCAGGTAAAGCATAGTACTGGTTAAAATCTGCTGCCTTTATGTTTTCCTGCACCTTCAGCCTTGTGTGATTCTCTGTATCTCAATTCTTTCCTGAAATCAGTACAAAACATATATTCTGGATCGAATGTGAATAGTATTTCTTATCCAAGCAAATAAATATTTTGAATGAATCGACATTGTGACCTAAAAAACAGCTGCAAAGCCTTCATGTTTGTTAACGTCTCCTTTCAACATTTTATGTAACTTCTTAAAAGCGCTTTCTTGTTTTTAAAGCCCAGGAGGTTGGAATATTAATATTTTATAAATGCTTCTGTAATTATTTTAGCTTCAGAGTGATTTATTCCTGTATAAAATAAGCTACATTACTCCTTTTATGCCTGAGTACCATTTCAGCACCATTCTTGTGCAGTAGTATCTCTTTGGTTTCCATCATGCATTGTCACAGCATCAATACACAGGTGGTGTCTCCTGCATTCGTTTTGAAATGTCTGTTTGGAGATGTTGCCTGACAAATATTTAGAATTGAGGAGAAGACCAGACACCCTCCCAGTTAAACCACCATACCTGGTTAAATCTCTCAGTGCAGGGGTTTAATACTGATTTAATACTGGTTTAATACCAGTTACCAGCAGATAAACAAGCTCTAGGCAAAGCTTAAATGCTGCTGAATTTTAGTTGTGTTTAGTTGTGAATTTTAGTTGTGTGGTCTTGGCAGTCCACATATTGTAATTTGGAAATAAATTCATCTGTTTGTTAAGAAATAATAAGGATATTTTCCCTTTCCTTTGCAGGGCTATTTTGGAAAAGGAATCCTTTCAAGAAGTCGGCCGGTGTTCAGCATTTCAGACCCTCTGCTGGTTGCTAAGTGGCAAGGTAAATGTCCTCTGATAGTTCTTCACTTTTCTTCACAAGGATCTCTCTCTCCCCCTCTCTTGTGCTTGGGGAATGCCTGGGAAAAACCCAGGAACAGGAAATGTGTTGTAGCTCCTCAGTGCACTCTCCTTGCCTTCCTGGGGTTGTTCCTTGGGAAGTCTGTAAGTAAAGGGATCCTTGGACTTCTCTTCAGATAACTCTCCAGTTTTTCTTGGGTTTAATCTGTAGGTTGTAGTGTCCATGAAATCATGAGGGAAGGATATGGGAAGTTTTTTATCTGCTTGTGGCCAATTGCATCCAGTCTGCTCTTGGTTGTTTATACTGTCATTCTTTGCTCATCTTTCCTGTGACAGTTAAGTCTCAGTGGGCATCACTGGATTTTATCATATCCCTTCATCATTGTCTTTTTATGGGCTGGAGAAGAAAAGGTGTATTTAGTTGTTCTCTTGTGCAGGCTGTTACCTCTGTACCTTTCCTGGTTCTACTGTGTCCTTGAATACAAGTGGGACCAAAATGGCTTTGAAGACTGAGAATGGGGGTAATTGTCAGGCTGCAGATCACCCCAGTGACCAAAACCACACAAAAACATCTTTATATTGATGAAACAATGTATGGTTTTTCTTTGTACAGGTGTTAACACAAACATGCCTATAATTACATCTCAAAAGTAAGTTAATTTGCTTTAATTTATTCTTGGTGCTTTTAGGAAACATATTATTTTGTTTTACATTTTTTCTTTCTGGTTTTCAGGTTGTTGGCTGTATAAGTGATGATTTGCTTCTATTTCTTTCCTCATTATTTCATTTATAAATCACATTAGAAGAACTAGAAATAGAGTGGGGGATATTCAGTGTGGTTTTTCATGTAATCTTGCAGGTATTGATTGCTGAATAGAGGCCAAGACTGAGTACATGCATAGTAGGGTGGGTGATTAATCGTAATAATCATAATAAACTTGTGTCTTAGCTGAGGAGGAGAAAAACAAGTTTCTGGGGTAGGCTCTTTAAAACAACTTCCACTTCCTCAAGGAATTACTGTAGCATAAACTGAAGCAGCTCTTGAATTTTTATAATGCACTAATATTTTACTTTTTTAATATAAATTATCAATTACCATTGCTAGTTTGTCCACTTAGCAAAACAGAGTGTTGGACCACATTTTTATTTTGCTTAAATAGTAGATGAACTGTTAAGCATGTGCAGGTGGGTTACTCAGTTTGTTTCAATCTTATGATAATTTTAAAAAATTTACTTAAATTTGAAAATTATGCTCCTTCAGTCCTCGATTTTAGATAAGAAAAACAGTATCAATATTACTGCTAGTGCTAGTACAGTTACTACTGCTCACAGAAATACTTGCCATTCTTATTAGTCTGTCTTGTGACAGCTTTATGTGCCAGCTGTGCCTCAGCATCAGTGCAAGTGTGATTATTGGTGCTCAAAAGGCATCGTGATCTGTTCCGGTAGAGATCTGGAAGTGCAAATTCTATGGTAATTAAATCATAGGACCACAAGGAGTCTGGTTTATATAACAAAGAGTGCAGCACTGAATTGTACAGCTTTATTATGAGGCTTCACAGGGACTTGTGTTTGTGTTGACACGTGAAATTTGCATTTAATTATCTCTGTAGTTCTTCATTACCTGCTCTGGAATTGCTGCCTTAGGATTTTGTTCAGGAAAGTAAAGAGTATTGTCCAGGTTCAAGGAAGGACAGCTGCCCTGAGGTCCCTGCAGCTGCACAGAGGGAAGATTCATGTCTTCAACTGGATATTAATGTTATTTTCCAAGAGAAATAACATGGGGCATGAACAGAGTGGTGTTCTTTGGGGCCCCTGAATCCAAAGGAAAAGGAGAGGGGAAAACCTGTTGGTGAGAGTGCTGTTGCAGTCTGGTCGGGAGTGGTGAGCTGCAGTCTTCCTCTGGATCCCACGAGTGGTTAAAAAGGTCCCAAGACTCCAAGATTATCTATCCTCCAGTTCAGGCAGGAATGCTCAGTAGCCTCCCTCAGGGCGGGGAAGTTCCTTAATGGGTGTGAGGACAAGAGCAACTCCTGTCTCACAGGCTCTTAGCACTTAGTTATAGCCTGAGGAGTCAGGCTCTATGTGCAGATGGTGTAAATGGTTCATTGATAACAGTTTCTGGGAAATGACATGGAGGCTATAGAATACACAGTTTTGGGTTACACCCATCCAGTGATGAACTGGTCTCAGCTGTCCTAACTAGGACAGAAAGGTACTTAGAACAGAGTTTTGAAGCTACTGCTCTCAGTTGTTATCTGTAAAATAGATGAAGTGTGTGAGAGCTCTGTATGCAAAGTCTTGTTGCATATTTTAATCCTGCAAGTTCTACTACCAGGACATTTTTGGGGGGATTCAGGTTTAGGGCTCCCATGGGAGAAGGGACTTTTTGC
The DNA here is from genome assembly GCF_036250125.1 of Pseudopipra pipra. Classification (NCBI taxonomy): domain Eukaryota; kingdom Metazoa; phylum Chordata; class Aves; order Passeriformes; family Pipridae; genus Pseudopipra; species Pseudopipra pipra. The sequence goes on from NC_087559.1 coordinate 18,606,702, forward strand.
CCAGTGAAGTTCTTGCTTCTTGAAACTACACAGTCCCTTGTGTAGCCCTTGCAGGGCTCAGTAGTGTTTAGGCCACACAAATTTAAAAGGGAAAACCAGAGGAGGGGAAGAATCCTGATGCTCAGTGGTGTCACCTCCAAACCCCTAAAATCTGGAGCCCCATTGCACTGGGCACACTTGTGTTTGCACAGCAGTTGTTGGGGTGTGTTCAGATTTGCTTGTGAACTGTGCTGAATCCTCTGCTTTTAAGGGCCCTGTTTAAAAATGTTAATTAAAGGATGCAATGCCCTCCAAGTTCCCATTTCTCCTGTTTCCCAGGTACCAGCGGCGTGTTCAGTGGGCCAGGAGTGTTTTGCAAGAGCAAGGCCTTGATGACTGCTCAGTTACCCAAATCCTTGAAAATTACACCAAACCTCTGGAGCTGACGGAGGGTGGAGCTGAACAAACCGTTAATAACAGAATGGGCCCACATAGAGAAAATACTGAACTTTCCAGGCAACCTTCTGCAGATGCTGGCAGTGCAGGAGCCCTGAGTGCTGAGGATCAGAATGGGGGCTCCAGGAAAGCCTGTCTGGAAGGAGATGCAGGGATGGGCCCTGTGTGTGGCTCTAAGGAGCAGGAACAAGGTGACTCCAGAGGGCTGGAGGAAGGGTCCTGCCAGAAGGGTGGTGCTCCTGTGCTCTGTGGCTGTGAGGGGAAGCAGAGCCCTGAGCAAAGGGCTGGGCAGGGGGGCGAGGCAAAGGAAAATGCTCCAGAATATGTGTTGGTGCAAGAGGAAGAAGAAGAAGAGAGCTTATGTCCTGAAGATGACTCTGCTTGTTTACAAGGAAATGTAAGGAAAAAGAGTATCCCAATCTTTTAGAAAATCTCTAGCATCAGTGCTGTTTTCAGAATTCAGTATTTTTTCCAGTTAAAAGTTGTAATAATACAGTAATTTTTTTTCTTATAGCTTGTCAAGAAGGAGAAACTGGTATGTAGAAAAAATCCATTTAGGATTTTTGAATATTTACAGCTCAGCTTGGAAGAGGTATGTTCCAAGTACAAGTTGGTTTGCTTTTAATCTGAAAAAGTAGACATTAATGTATGTTACAACATAATTTAATACCTCTTTCTAAAGTGCAAGGCTCTCCTGTGTCTCCTAAGGATTTGGATTGTCTTAGTCATTAAACTCCTTTTTAATAACCTGCAAGAATTACATGATATGGTTAAAAATATTTAGGGTCCGATCCCATTTACTTTAGATGAATAATCCCACTGGCAGAGAGACCAGTGATTTAAGTGTAAAAATACCAGGAATATAACGTTTAAATAAATCCTGTTTCAGTTGTGCTGCCTCTAAATATATTAGTTTTAACACCGGGCCCCCAGGAACGTACAGCACAGGCAGAGATGGTTTGTAGCTTGTAGATTTTTCTGCGTCTGTTGAAATGTAAAGGTCATGATCACAAGTCTCGTGACATGAGGACTCTTGTATAAAATTAATTTGAGCCTTTGTTCTTGCATGGAACATAAGCCACAGGAAGAAATGAGATATTAGTTAAACTTACTCTGTTTATTTTTTCAGGCTTTTTTCTTGGTGTATGCTCTGGGATGTTTAAGTATTTATTATGGTGAGGTAAGAGATTGGATTAATTTTGGGTTACTGGGGATACCATTAGTCTGGATACAGTTTGGTCTGAAATTTTTAGTTAATATGGCAGTAATTTATGCTGTTAATTCTGGAGGAGGAAATACCAAACAGAGTAATTGGGAAGTTTTTCTTGTAAGTAATGGTATTTCTGTTTATGAAATACCGGTCTGAAAGTTTTAAGTTTAGCCAGACAAATAAAATTAAGCAGAGTCCTTTTGTAGAGGAAGGTTTTTTGTTATAGTTTAGGCAGGAAACATGGGAAGGGCAAATAAGGGAGAAATAATACCTGAGATGGCAACATTCTTTGGAGCTTTAAGCATTAATCTCCAAGTATAACAAGCTATTGTTAATGTCATGGCAAAATAATTGAAACCTGTGCTTCTAGTTTGAGATTGATCAGCCTTTCCTTTAGATAAGGGCATTGTGGGACTGATTGTGAAATGCTAAAAGACCCACTAAATAGAGCAGCAGGTTTCTGGAAGTCTTGTATTTAGGGATTCCGTATTTCCTTGCCGGCAGCCCCCGCTGTGTGCAGCAGCCTGGTTGTGCTGTGGTGTGGCTGTCTGGCTGTCCTGGTGCTCTGTCTGTCTGTGCAGTCCCAGTGCCCTGTGTGTGCTCTGCAGGAGCCCCTGACCATCGTGCAGCTGTGGGAGGTGTTCAGCGAGGTGAAGCCTGATTTCAAGACCACCTACATGGCCTATCACTATTTCCGCAGCAGGGGCTGGGTGCCCAAGGTGGGGCTCAAGTACGGCACCGACCTCTGTGAGTACCTCCTCACCTGGAGCATCTGCACCTCCCTTCTCCTCAGGCAGGGCAGGGCTGCAGTGCCACAGGGGAATTCAGGCACTGCAGCAGCCTCTGCCTCTTGCCCTTGGCAACAGACGTTTTTGGCTGGACTGTGGGTTGGCAGTAAAGCTGGGATGTGAGTGGAAAATCCCATCCCAGAGTCAGTAGCTGAAGAGGGAGCTTGAGAGGCCTGTTGTTTGCCTTCATGAGGTTAATAATTCCTGCAGGATTCCACTGGAGTTCCCTTCCCAAGTGCTTCCGTCCCCTTCTAAACACACCCTCTGCAGTGTCAACGTGACAGTCCCTACAATAACAGGTTTGAATCCAGATCCAAATTCACAAAGTCCATGGATCTCATTCATCCCAGTTAATAGAAGCTGGACTTGTGCTGAACTTACTGCTAGGACTGTTTCTCTGGGTGGTTTTTCTCAGGGCTTTTTTTGGATAGAGGGAGAATGGATTTGTTTCTTTGTTAATGGTTGGGAGTTTAATCTTACAGAAATTATTAGTACTGTCCAAAATCCCTTGCTAAGTAGTTCAAGAACTACATTTAGCTCATGTGCACACAAACAGTACAGTAAAGCCTGTCATTTCAGGAGAATGTGCATTAAGGGAGGTGTTTTTTAATGATTGCTTGCAAACCAGCAGGTGTTTTAATGCTGCTGATGTAGTTGTACATTCTGGGGGTTGTGCTGAGCTCATCCTCGAGATAGTGAGTGGCTTTGGCTGAATTCATCCTCGCTGTTCTTACACCCTGGGCTGTGGATGGGGGTTTGCTGTTGATCACCTGATGTACAGAGAAATTGATACGAGTTGGTTCACCTTTCATTTGTGTGTTGGTCTGAATTTGTTGTTTGGTCACTCACTGCCTTTGGATTTGTGCCAGGCCAAGGAAGTGGAGTAGTTTAAGGTTTGGAGGAGTTCTGCCTTAGTCCTGAGCTTCTGTGCAGCACCTTCTTAGAGTTGGTATTACTACAGTTGGTGATAATGGATAATTTTCAAGTCATGGTTGTCATGAATGAAGTGCTGCTCATCCCCTCCTGACAGGGAAAGCTGTGTAAGAAAAGCTCTGCTATTTAAAGAAAGTTCTCTCTTACAACCCCCTGGCAAAGGGAAGACAGGAAATGTAACCCTTTAATTCAGTGACATCAGTCCAGCTGGGAGGAGTCTTGTGTACCTTGTATGAAGAGGGACCTTTTAGAGGGTCTGGTGGGCAGTATGTAAGAACCTGTGCCTCTCCTAAAACTTGTGGAAAATACTTGTTTGGAACAGAAATGTGATGGCTTACTGTCATTTTACTTGTACTCCAGTGCCTCAGCTTCTGTTGTAAATACAATGTCAAAAACACGAGTCTGTTGCAGAAAAATTCCATCCCAAACTTTTTCCCACAGCAACAGCAAACTGTCCTTTGGCTCTTCTGATTTATCTTTTACCTACTCCACCATTTCTTTGTCTCTTCCCTCTCTCTACTCTTGCTGGAACAACTTAATTCTGAGCAGGATTCAAAAACATTGAAGTTTTGTCTTGTGTAATTAAAACTTAGAAACCATTTGACAATATTGATTGACCCTGGTATTAAACTCTGATGGGAACTCTGTGATTATCAGACTAAGGTGTTTCTCTTCCATTTCAGTGCTGTATCGAAAAGGCCCCCCCTTCTATCATGCCAGGTTTGACATTCTTGTTTCTGTCAAATTTCTTTGTTTCAAATTAGATTTCTTTCACACATTCTCACTGCTTTAAGTACATATTCATCACTCAGAATATATTGCTGGATGTATTCATGCTGGGAATGTGAAAATCCTTTTAGCAGAAGTACTGAATGACACAATTTAATTGAATTTAAGTAACAGACATTAAAAATTAGAAGTTGCAGTGAGCATATTTAACACTTGTATGATGAATGCACTCTGGAAAGTAACTTGATTTATAAGTAAATAAGTAAAACTGACTTTGGAAAATATATGGTATGGGTAACTTATGTAATTTGGGAGATGATATAGTTTGAAGCTGGCTCCCTGCCAAGTCTCCAGACCTTACCACAAGGAGTTTCCCCCCCCCCAAACCTCAGGGAGAAGAGGCAGAAAAACAACAAAGAAAAACCGAAACGAGAGAGAGAGCTAAAGCAATATACATATATTTACACTTATGTTACAGTTAAATACAATTGAAATATATATACAATTTCACAAGGGAAAGGGAAGGGGGAAGGGAAAAGGAACAAAACCAAAATAAAATATATATATCCCGATTAGTAGCCTAATATCTAACAACTAAAAGAGTAAGCAAAGAAATATCTCACTACTCTCCTGGGACAACCGAGAGTCGCTCCGGAACGATCACCGGCAACCTCCGTCTCCCAAGGTCGGCAAGGCCCAACCAGGCCTCGCTCCCCAGCACGGCAGATCAACAGCAGGGAACCTGCACCTCCAAGCTGCTGAAGGAAAGAGAGCGAAGGCCTTCCCTCCTTTCTTCTTATAGCCTGGCTTATGTAAAAATCGTAGGGAATACTGGGGAAATCTGGACCCTTCCTTGGTTACAAACTGGTCACCAAGGAAGGCCCAGACCAAACTACCACAGGAGAAGAAATTTTAAAGGGATGATAATTGTCTTTATTCATTAGCTAGTGAGGTAAAATAAATTAGTTAAAAATGTCACCTTGCCATTCATAAGAGAATGCTCCAGACATCAGGGTGGGGACGGCAGGTGCCATTGGGCATATTCCCAACTTCATTGTTTCTTCTCTTTTCCTTGTAGAAAGAGACTGGAGTTTCACAATTTGCTGCCTCCATGCTGGCATATTGTTTAACACCAGTTTTTAGCCTCTAGTTCTTAAATCTTCTTGCTAAAATGGTAATTTCTTTCAGTGGACTGTGCTGTGTGCTCTGTTGTGCAGTTACTCTGTCCTTGCTGAATTGGTGGATGATGATTTCCAAGGATCTCTCCGCAGACCTCTCAGCTGGATGTCCCTGTCTGGGCTCAACAGAACAACTGCTAATGCTTCCAAGGTCAGTGTTTAAAACAGCTTTAACATGATAACGGGACAGTTGAGCTCCCAGGAGCAGGAGCTGGAGTGAGGCTGGGAAGAGAATCCTTCTGCTGAACAACACGTTTAGTTGCCAGTGGGGAAACAAGTTTCCTTGGTCAATATCTGTAAAGCTTATTAAAGCTTTTTACAGATGAATTCTGTAAAGCTTATTAAAGTTCTGGTGCCTGAAGGAGTGTTAAAAGCTGTGTGAGGAACAGAAGAAAGACCTGAGGGACACTTGTTTCCTGATGCCACTTCTGTTTTTAAAGCCTTCTCCATCTACCAGGATTTTCTTTTGAACAGAGAAGCTTGTTTTCCTCTGTGCTAGAGCTTCGAGCACAGTGCTTCCATAATCCCTTTGAATTCCTGTGTGTGTTTGCTGGTTGCCAACAGGAGCTGATGCTCTGCTATTTGATTAAACCCTCTGACATGACTGCAGAGGAGATGTCAAGCCCAGAGTGTATGAAGAGGATCAAGGTCCAGGTGAGTAGTTCCTGCTCTCTGTGCCATGGGTGGCTTTGCCATGGAGCAGCTCCATAGCTCCTTGGGAGAACTGTCCCTGCCTCTTCGCCTTGATTTGGATTTTTCAAGTGCAGCTGCAATAAAATAATTAGATTCCTTCATGCCCCAAGGCATGAGATGGGCATTGCAGGCTCTCTAAAAACTTCACATCTTCTGATCTAAAGTTTAATGTTGCTGTTACTGTCAATGTAAGCGTTTGCATGGGGAAACGGGGGTGCCTGTGGAGACTGCAAGGTTAATATCTGTTCAAAAATGAAGGGAGAAATATGTGTGAGACCAGCTCATGTCAGGAAGAAACACAGTCATCTACTATAATTTCTCAGTGGTCACATAATACACATCAATTTTAGAGACCTAATTCCCATCCCTCACTGATTATCTGTAGCTTTGGGGTTTTTTCCATAATAATTCCGGGTTTCTTTCAGGAACTGATTGTCAGTCGTTGGGTTTCTTCCCGCGAGCGCAGTGAGCAAGATGAAGCTTAACTGACTGCATAGGAAAAGGTCACTTTTTAAAACCGCTTCTTGTTGGTTTTTACCTGATCTCATGATGACCCATTGCCTCAGAACAGCTCCTGTCTACACATACAGTTGGTTTGTGTAAATGCTATCTGAAGTGAGGTGTATTGTGTTTACTGGGGACAGTGCTGTATTGGAAAACATAACTGAGCTATAGTGATGCATATGAAGGGGAGGAAAAATTAAAGCTGTGTTCCAGTTCAAAACAGAAAATAAAAATAAAATATGAAAGTATAAAACGAGTGGTGGCACAACTGCAGTAATTACTAACATTTAACTTTTTAAATATTAATATTTGTTGCTATTTTAAATGTTAATATTAAATAATTTTTACTTCTCTGGCAGGTGAAGGCGTTAGAGCTGAGTGGTCTGACTCCTGAATGTCTGCCAAATGCCTGAGCAATGAAGGATTAGACTGTTTTCTGGGAATACCTGTTCAGAGTTGGGAATTGTAAGGCTCAGCACAGGGTCTTATATTTCTTCAGAAATGAGGGCTTAAACTTGACAGTCCTCAAATTTAATGCTTAAAAAACAGCAGTAATTACAGTGAATCAAATAACCTTTTAGAGTATCAGTGGTAACTTTCCTCAACCAAAACCTGACTTCATAGCCTTGAGGAAATGGCACGGAGTTTGGATTTGGGGAGAGATTTGGTTGTTGCAGTATTGATTACTGTAACATGTTGTGATTGGGTGCCTGGACCCTGGGATTTAGTGCCTTGTTTTCACAATCACAGCTCACAATTGAGGAACTCTTCCCAGAATGTGCAGGGATTTCAGTGAATTCTATGGGTTAAGCACCTAACAGCAAAGTGAGGTGTTGGGCACCTTTCTCCATCTGGGTAAGATGTCTTTCTTCCCTTTAAAGTAAGGGCCTCATCCTGCCCTGTGCCAGTGAGATGCCCAGCCCAGCTGAGGCCCTTTCTTCTCTTGAGGATGACTTACTGTGCAGAAAATAACACAGCTTTGCTGAGTCAGTGAGAGGAACTCAGTGCCTCTAGCTTGGCAAGTGTGAGTCTCACATTCATCACTGCTTTTTTCCCTTTTATCCAGAACCTACAAGAGTTTATACACTTATTTTTGTTCCTATTGCACTGGTAGCTCTCTCTGTCCTGGCCTATCATGTCATATAGCAGATGAGGATAAAGTGCAGTTTGGATGGAGTGAGGAATAGGACAGTGCTGAGATTTGCTACACTAGTGCCTGCTGTTTTCTAACCTTTTTTTGCAAGATTTAATCATCTGGAAGGCAGGTTCCTAACGCTGATGTTCACTAGTGCTAAGGCACATTAGGAAAAAAAAAACAGCCAACCAACCCAGCAGGTGCTGAGCTGCTTTCAAGCAGAGCCAGGAGGTTTCAGTATCAACTGTGCTGCCTTTTAAGCCTTGCTGCTTCATTCAGGAATTTGAATTCCATCTAGGCTTCCCTGCTTCCCCATGCTGTTCAGGTTTTGTGAGAACACATTTGCTACAACAGTGAGGACACATCAGAGCTGGTGGCAGTGACACACTTTGTGCTGGTTTCACTCCCTGTAAAAGGGGCTTTGCCTTCTGGGCACAGGACCTTTTCCTTGTGTGGTAGAAATTGTGTCACCTCGACCTGTTCCCACCAAACACAACCCCACAATCATGTTTATTTGGCAGTTTAGATTGTAGAGCCATGTCACAAATGCTGGAAACTCCATACAACTCAAAGTGGAAAATCTTCCTGTCTTTGCTTTCATTTAATATGACTCCTACTGGAAGCATGTAAAATGAAATGTGAATTGCACAGAAGCTTTTTCAAGCTGAACAGGTGTGGAGGTGTTAGGTGTAGGGGTCAAGGTGTTTTATTTCAAGCTGCAGAGGACTGTACTTCATGTTTCGGTGCTGGTGGATCAAATAACTTAGTTGTATCATTTGCCACTGTATTTATAATTTAGCACCTAACATATAGTACTTAAATGCAGTGAGGATTCTGCCTCAGAAACAGCACACCAGGATTTGTTTGTGAGCCAAATCCTGGCTGAGGGATTGTACTGTGCACTGGGAGGGGGTGGACAGGTCTCCAACAGCAGCAGGACAGTGCATTTCAAGCTGGTTGTCCCTACTTGTGCTGTGGGTGTTTTAAGTTTGGCAAGAAGTGGAAGAACACGGAGGGGGAGGCGTGTGAAGTGTGGTGTATGTGGTGTGTGCAGCTGGAGAGCACGGGGGGACAGGGTTAATGGGGTCTGTGTACAAAAGGGTAAACAAACCCCCAAACAGTCATGAACGCTTCTCCATCTCTGAGAAAACAAGACTTGCAGCTAGACCAAAACCAGCTTACTTCATAAAAAATTAGAAGGGAAAAAAGCTGAAATTATTTTCTTAAACTAGAATGTAAGTGAAGTGAAATTCCACAAAGTTCTGGACTGCCCAGTTTTGAGCTCAGCATACATTCTGTGTAATGCACAACAGGTAAAAGTGCTGTTGGAGGAACTTTGTCATTTTAACTCAAATTTTTTTTTAATTCTGTAGTTTTAACTCCAAGATAAATTCTGAGGAGTCTGTTGATTATTACAACTACTAACAGATAAGACACTAAAATATCTGTTAATACTAAGCATCTGTCTTGGTTTGAAGAATAAACATGCAAAATGTAAATTGAAAACTAAATATATCTGGCAAAGAGGCTAGATTTCTTTGTTGTTGTATTTATTAGTAATCAGAGGAAAATAACTTTGCAGGTAGTGAATCTGCATTTGGATTTCAGCAGCACAGAAGCACATATTCCCTTTTTTCATTTGTCAATAATCAAATGTGACAGAAAAAAAACATTTTGGTTTGCTATGGCTGAAGATACCATAGTTCATTTGCTAAAACCCTTAATTACACAGCAGTCTTGATTTCTGGTAGGAAGTGTCCTTGCAGAGCACACATTGAATGTAAATAAAAAAACATGTTTGCATATGAATAGTTGCCACAGAAACTCTCTGTAGTGTGTACATCATAGATACATCATTTCACTCAAATGAACAAGGTCAGTATCCTTCAGGTTAAAATTAACTGTGTTTTTAACTAATTAGATCCTGCACCTTAACCCCTGAGATCTGGAGCCTTAAGGCTTTTCCCTGTTTCCTGCTGCAGCTGATTCAGTACAGCAGCTCATCATGCTTAGCACTGCTGCTCTGGCCCCCCTCGGGCAGGGGCACGATGTAGCAGTCCCTGTGTGCCAGCTCCTGGTGCAGGGTGAGGTACCTGGAGGCTCTTCTGCTCTGGGGGAGCACGAACCTCTCTGTGAACTCCCCCTTGCTCAGGGGCTCTTTCCCCTGCCTGCTCAGGACGTGGTTGATGAAGGCCAGGGCAAATGTGTAGCAGTTGTGCTCCTGCTCGTCATACCTGGGGAAAACACCTCCTTAGGAAGAGTTACCACTGAGCCAAGAACTCCCCAGGAATCATCCCCAGCTTCCCTTCACGCTGATGGTTAAATATATTCCATTCATCACCAGCTGTACTTTCCAGCCCAGGAACTCTAGGCATAAAAACTAAGAGGCTGCAAGATGTGGCAGTAATGCATTCTTATTTTCTAGACTGACTTGGCTCTTGTTAAACCTTTGCTCTTCCCTGTATTGTTCCAAACTCCTTCCTGCAGCCCCAGTGTTAATTGTGAGGCCCCACATGTGGTGGTAACATGGAAGCTCCTTCAACCCAGTGCCTTCCATCGCTGATGTGCTGATAGTTGTTGGACAATGTGCCAGTCAAACCCCACTGGCAGTGATCTGTGCCAACTGTGCAAGGATAGAAATGCTAATGGAACAGGAGTGACAGCCATTTAAAATGCTTTTGCCTTTTTTTCCTCTTTTTTTAACCTACCTGCTACCCTGTCCTAGGACATTACAGCACTTATCTGGTCACTGTCAGAATGTTCCTTGTGTTCTCCCAAATGTTTCATGTTGTCCACTAACAGCTTCAATGATTGCATTTACTCCACTCTCTCACCACACTGTGCTGCGTTTGTCCCTGTCCCTGTGTAACTGCATTTGCTCAGACTCCTGTTTGCCACCTGCCTCACCCTCAGGCTGCTCCTCTAAGTGCCTGGCCCCCTGTCCCTTGTTCTCCCCAGCCCTGTGACCCATTCCTTGCCTCATGCTCTCAGTGGCTCCATGGTCTGTGCTGTCGCAGGGAGTCTCTGGGAGGATTCCCTGTCAGCCCTGGGGGTTTCTGCAAGATCTGAGGACTGTGGCTATGAAAAGTGACCCTGAGCCCAGCTCAGCAGAGCTCACTCTTCTCTTCAAAGCTGTTGGTCCTGGCTGTGGCTGCAGTTCTTTGCAGCTGCTCTACACTGTCCTCCAGTAAATGACAAGCAATCAAGAAAATCAGAACTAGGCTCAGCCTGAACCCAGAGTTGTTACAGGATTAGTTTAGTGCAGTTCCTGTCCATTGAAAACCAGAGGAGTTAATTAAAAGAGTTTTCAGCAGTTCAGTGGTTACTGGTCTAGTTGTGGAAAAAGTAGGTCACTGTGTCAGGAGATGGTAGAAAAGTGAAGAAAAGCTCGTAGAAGAGATAAAAACATCTGTCTGCCTTCTGCCAGTGAGGTTTTTTGACACCAAGCCAATTTTAGTATTCCTGTTAGTATCCCCTGCACTGGGAATTGTAAAAGTAACACAAATCCTGTTGGTTTTACAAGTCCTGTAAACATCTAAAAATTCTATTCCAAATCAAAGTCTTCCATCTCCTGGTCTGGGGAGATGATGGATGAGGTCTGAAATTTATAGTCAGCATGTACAGAATCGCTAAAAAATGCTTTTGATTTGGTGGGGGGGTTTTCTTTTCTATTAAGTGAAGTGAAGTGACACACCCCCAGTGCCCAGGCAGGCTGTGTGTTACTTGGGCTGTTCCCAGGGACAGTCCCAGGGCTTTCCCTGGAGAGCTGCAGTGTGGGGATGTGACAGGGCATGTCTGACCTGGGCATTCACTTCAGGGCTGCATATTCTTGGTGGGACACACCAGCTTAGTTCAAAGGGTGAGGATGCCCTTCTGTATTTACCCATACAGAGCAATGCTATGGACCAGGTGGAAGAGCTGGAAATGAGCCTGCTGCCCATTTCTCACCACTGACAACCAGAATGTCACCTGGGTGTCAGATCTGGGCAAGAATCCCAGCCTGGTCAGCCTTTAAATGCAAATACACCTAAAACTGCAGAAACCTCAAAAAGTAATCCCAGAATGGCACCTGGCCCTTTGTACTGAGCAGCAGGTAGGTGATGTTTCATTAAACTGGGGGTTTCATGCAAAATTCCCTGAAATAAACTCGTTTTAGAGCTTTCATGTTCCAGCACATAAGTTTGTACTTAAAACTGAAGAATGCTGCGTTTAGCCAGGCCAGAGAGGTTCAGGACAGGCTGACAGGGCTGTCCAGCCTTGGAAATGTGTGTTCTGAAGGAGCACAAGGCTCTGGATGACCCACAAGCCCCCCGGGGTCCAGCCCCATTTATCATCCCAGACTAAACACTCCATTACACCCACATTTCAAGCCACATACCTGTGAGGAAGCCAGGCCTCTCCCTCGGAAAATTCCTCCAGGAGGTTATCCCACTGCTGCAGGAGCTCCACCATGTGTGGCTGGACCAGGGGGATGCAGATGCACTGCTCCCACCCCGAGTGGGCCCTGTGCACACCCTCCTGGTCATAGTTGTACACCACCCCTGCAACACATAACAGGCTGGCACTGCACAAACAGCCTTTTGGGGGTTATGTTTTGGGATGAAAGCTATGAGTTTTCCATAATCCTGTTCTTTCTTAGGCTGGTTACACCACAGCTTCCCATAAGTGCCCAGTAGGAACTGCAGGCCCGGCTCCCACCAAAAACCTGCCCTGAGTTTCAGGTGCCTTTTGGTAACAAGAGCAACTTAAGCACAACCAGACTTCATTTTTAACCCCCAAATTAGACCATCTTTATATTAATTAAACACCTGAGGTGACATTTTGCAGGCTGGGCCTACTCTGCGGTTAACCCAGTAGGATTTTTAACGTGGCTTTTAAAATGTTTGTTTTTAATTAGGGGTATTTTTAGAACTACCAAAACCCATATTTAATTCATTGTAACTTCTTTAAAGTAGGCCTGGCTTTTCCTTTCCCTGTGGAAGGCACCTGTCCATTCCATCCAGTGCCATGTGGAATGTGGGATATGACTTTCACTGGAGCTGTGTCTGCTGCAAGGTGGGATAGATACTTGGGCTCGGGATGTTTCCAGGGTCTCCGTGACCCTCTCCTGGAGGAGCCCAGCAGAGCTCCCAGCTCCCTGCAGCCCCCCCAGGGCTCCTCAGCAAAGCTGTGCCAGGCCCGGGATGCTCCGAGCTGGGCCGGCCCCAGGAGCACAGGGAGTGAGGGGGCGGCTCTGGGCACACGGTGTCCTTACCCCGGGAGTCGGTGATCCCCACGTGCAGGTCGGAGCTCCCGTCGTACCCCCTGGAACAGGAGCAGAGTGTTGGATCAGGGCTCGTCCCTCGGGAACATCCCAGCATGCGGGTGGGGGGCAGGGCTGCAGGGACACCCGGGCACGGCAGCTCCGCTCCGGAGGGGTCAGCCTTGCCCATTCCCTGCCCATTCCCATACCCTGCCTTGCCCATTCCCTGCCCTGCCCTGCCCTGCCCATTCCCTGCCCATTCCTGTCCCATTCCCATTCCCCGACCTTCCCCCGGCCTTTCCCCCCAGCTCCCTGGCGCCCCCTGGCGGTCACCGCAGGAATGACCCTCGGGTGGGCCTGACGAGGAACGCGCGGGGCTGTCCGTGTCCGTGCCGGAAGGGGCAGTTCAGCCGGACTGGCGCCGAGGGCAGCCCGCCGGCCCCCAAGGCCCCCCCGCACGCGGGGCATTGCGGGGGCGCGCGCCGGCAGTACAGGAGCGCGCGGCAGTGGCGCACGCGCAGCAGCGCCATCGCCCCGCGCCTCCACCTAAAGCGTCCGGGCGGGAACAACCGCCCAGTGGCGGCGGGGCCGGGCAACGGCCACGCCCCCCGCCCCGCGGAACCCGCGTGCGCGGCGCGGGGAGCCAGCCGGGTGGACAGAGCGGCGGCACCATGAGCACCAAGCAGGTGACGTGCAGGTGAGAGGGGGGACGGATAGACAGGCACGGACACACGGACAGACACGCGGACACGGCTCGGGCGGAGCTCCCGCACGGCACTGAGCCTCCCCAGCCCGGCCCGGCCCGGCCCGGACGGACACCCCCCCGGGTCCCCCTCAGAGAACCCCCTCAGCCCCTCACACACCCACACTCCCCGCACAACTGCGCTCCCCCCACACCCCTAAAACACTCTTCACCTCCTCGAACCCCCCTCACACCCCGACACTCCCCCACACCCCCCTGGAACTCGCTCACAACCCAACACCTCCCTTTACTCTCCTCACTCCCCTCACCCCCCCGGCTCGCCCCTCACACCCCCTCACCCCTGGCCCAGTCCCGCCTCCCCCGGCGTGGTACCGGGAAAGCAGCGAGGTTGGGGCAGGAAGGCCCGTCCGAGTGACCGGGGGGGTTCTCCACAGAAAGAGTGGCCCGGCATTAGCAGGGGCTGCCCAAGGTGGTTTGGAGCCTGCACCCCTGGAGGTGTCCAAGGCACTCAGTGCCCTGGGCTGGGGGACAAGGCGGGGATCGGGCACAGGGGGCACTCGCTGGCTTTTCAGACCTCCGTGATCTTGTTAGGAAAACCAAACCTAACCAAACCAGGGTGCTCTGTGTTGTCCCTCCAGCAGGGCCCGCCCTGAGCCGTCTCCTCCCCCACAGGTATTTCCTGCAGGGAGTGTGTCGAGAGGGGAGCAAGTGCCTGTTCTCACACGATCTGTCCACCAGCAAGTCCTCCACCGTCTGCAAGTACTACCAGCGGGGGCAGTGCGCCTACGGCTCCCGCTGCAGGTAACACGGCACGGCGGGCTCCCTGCACCGCTCCCGCCCACCCCACACCCTGGGGGGCACAGCGGGGACAGGAGCACGAGGGGAGTTAAACCAGTCACTGAACGCGAGCTTTGCCACAGCCACAAACAGCTTTTGGATCCAGCAGTACAGTTCTGCTCTGGTGTGGCTTCACCAATTGTTTTACTCTGTAGAAGTGAAACTTGAGGTTTCAGGTGTGTTTTTCATCCAGGTCTCCCCGCAGGAAGAGCTGTTAGATGCCCAAAGCAGGGCTGCAGCTGCACATGCAATGGCCTCTGGCAGCAGGGCTGGCTCCATGTCCCTGGAGAGCCTGGGAGCTGCTGTGCTTGAGCCACCTCCACGTACATCCCAGTTACAATTCCTGGGATTCCAGCTCTGCCTCGGAGCACAGCCCCCTCCTCATGCCCCCTTGGAAAGCTGAGCAGTTCCACACCTTTCCCTGGAGCCTTTGTGTTAAAACTCCCTGAGGAATGCTCTGGGAAATACAGTGCAGGGGCTGATGTTAGTACATTGGTACAGCAGGGATGTGCCCCGCTCCTTCCCAGAGGTGCCTGCGCCTGGGAGAGGGATCTCTCTGTAGAGTTCCCTCCCTTTGCCTGGTTCATGTGCCAGACTGGATCAGGGGGTTGGACACCAGTGATTCCCACAGCTCCCATCAGCTGCCCTGGAATTGTGTGGGATGTGGCTGGGGGCTGTGTCACTCAAAAGGCTGCAAAGTGGGGTTGGTTCTGATCCAGCTGTTTTGCTGGAGTTTGGGCACTCAGTATCTGTGGGCATTGCAGGTCCTCAGCACAGCACCAGAATCAGAGATGGGCAATATTTTTGTTCCCATGAAAAATATTGTAGCATTTGGGTATGGCCATGGCTTTACTGGACCAGCCCCCTTACTGCCCGGGGTGCTCCTGCTCTGCTGCTGGAGGGTGTTTCCATAGTTTTACTGGACGTTTTGAGTCCTTCAGGAACTCAGAAACCCTTTATCTCCTGTGTGGAGATTCCACATCCTCTCCCGTGGTGGGGAAGCACAAGGTCTGGGTGCTGCTGCCTGCAGGAGGTGCTGAACTGTGGCTCCTTCCTGTACAGGGCCAGTGCTGCTTGCCTGGGGAGTGGGGAGGTGTGGGGGTGACAAGATCCACCCGCCACGGCCAGTGGGGGGCCAGCGGTGCCCCTGGAGAGGGACACACACGGCTGGGACCCTGCCAGAGGCTCAGCCCCTTGGACACTGTCCTGAGCTGCCCTTGTGCTTGTCCCCAGCGCCTGTGCTGGCTGTGACCCCCTTCTCTGTCCCAGGTACGACCACGTGAAGCTCCCGGCCCCGAGCGGGGCCGCGGCCCCGCCACCCCTCGCTGCCCCCCTGAGCCCCCGGCAGCCCCCGGAGCACGGCCCCGGCACCCGGAGCAGGAGGGAGAAGAGGACGCTGGTGCTCAGGGACAGGAGTGAGTGGGAGGGCGCCGTGCTTGTCCTTGGGGCTGGGCGGCAGGGAGGGGGGGTGTCCTCCTTTGATTATTTGAGTTCCATGGCCAGCTACAGAGAATTCCTGCCCGATGGAGTCTCCTACCTCGGAACACTCGTGCCTGTCCTCCCTTCCAGTGGCCTGTGGAGGGACTGGCTTTGAGCTCCCTGAGGGACTTTGTCCACCCTGACGGGAGGGTGGAGCCAGGGGGGGTCGGGCTCTGCTCCCAGACAATCAGCAACAGGACAAGAGGAAACAGCCTCCTCGGGAGGGTCAGGTTGGACATCAGGAGGAATTTCTTCCTGGAAGGGGTAGTCAGGCCTTGGCAGGGGCTGCCCAGGGAGGTGGTGGAGTCCCCATCCCTGGAGGTGTCCAAGGAAGGACTGGACATGGCACTCAGTGCTCTGGGCTGGGGGACAAGGTGGGCATCAGGCACAGGGTGGACTGCATGGTCTCACATGTCTTTTCCAGCCTAAATGATTCTGTGAATTGTTTAGTCTATTTGTAAACAGAAAGCAGCTGAAGAAATCTTGCAATTGAACTTTTCAGTAGGTAATTTGGGAACATTCCTGTGATTTGTGAGCAGAAGGATCTTAGAGATGAGATTTCATTGAGAAGAAAACTTTAAAAAAGCAAACGCAGCTGTTGCTCCTGGGAAGGAGAGGCTGTGGAGTGCCCTGGGCCGTGCAGTGCCTGTGTCTGTCCCCTCAGATCTGTGCGGCTCAGGAGAGGAGAAGCCGCCACCGGGCGCCCCCGGGGACGGGGGGAGCTGCAGTGAGCCCGCGGAGAGCCTGGAGGTGAAGCCCCACTCGTACCTGGAGGCCATCTGCAGTGGGCTGGCAGAGCCCGGGCCCGAGGTGCCCTGCGGGGCCGGGGGGCAGCTGTGCCCCTACTCGGCCCGGGGGCCGTGCCCCGTCGGGGAGCGCTGCCCGTACCTGCACGGGGACCTGTGTGACATCTGCGGCCTCCACGTGCTGCACCCCCACGACCCCGAGCAGAGGAGGGCCCATGAGATGGTAAGGACAGGGCACCCTGGGGGGCTTGGCTCACTGCAGGGCTGGGTGTTGGCTCTACAGTGTTTTGTAGCAGAGCCAGTCCCAAAGAGCTGCCGTTGTATTGCTTATCCAGCTAGAGAATGGTTCTAATAGTGGTGTGTTCAAGCATCTGGGGCTTAACTGGGAGCAGTGATGCAGGAATCACCTCGTTTTTTCCTGTTCCATCCCTGTCAGAGACTGGCCTGCAGCCCTCTCCCAGCACACTGAAACTCTGCCAGAATGCCTGTTGCGGGTCAGCCGGTGCCTCGGTGCACGTCACGGACACTGGGACAGGAGCTGGGGCTGCTGTGCTCTGGGATGGCCCTGCTGGGGCAGCTTGGCACCTGCTCCTGGCTGGGGCTGGACCCAGGGCACGGGCAAGTGGGGACACATGGGAGGGAGTTCAGCATTTTGGGGCTGAACTTGCAAGCCTTGGTGAGGCATTGGCTGGGTAAGGATGGGCTGAAGGGTTGCTCGTTCCTCTTCCTGGCTACCAGGTTTACATCAGGGCTAGCGAGGAGCAGGAGCAGAATCTAAGGGGTTAAAAAGCTCAGGGTTTGTGCAGTCTGTGTGTACTTTTGAGATGTGCTGCTGCAGGAATGCTCCCTCCTCCCAGGAGCTGCTTGGTGCCTGGGTCAGTGTCCAGGCACTGGTGCTCTCAGAAGCAGAGCTGTGTGCTGGATGAGGAGCTCCACTAGTCAGACGTGCTACTAATGGGGAATTATTTTGTGTCGTTTGTCATTATGATTATAGTTTGAAGTCTTGTAAATTTATATTACTTTTCAAGCCCTGAGACCTTTGTGCAGGTATGAGCAGTAGCTCACCTTGTGGTTATGGATTGTCACCGTGGGGATGAGAAGTGCTGGAGGAAAGCCTGAAATGAGCCTAATGCCTTAACTGCCTAAAACTTAATATCCAGTGAGCGAATGTGGCCTTAATAATAATCAGAGTAACAACCTGAGTGTGGCACTTGTTCTGGACCCTCAATGTGATGTTTTTTCGAGGTGTTTGAAGCATTAAATGATTCAATACCTGTTCCATGAGAGATACAGAAAGGGGTAAATGAAGAGTGCTCAGGCATCCTTATTTCTGACAGTTCTGAAGCTGCAGAGAACATCGAAGGCTGAAATAAGTGATTGGATTTAATGTTCTTGAAATGAAATGATGATGGGTAGGAGTGATGCCCTTAGTGAGTGTTGTGTGTTTTTGCTGTCACAGACCCTTTCCTCAGACACTTCTGTCCCAGCCTGGCAGAGAGTGCACTGACACTGACCTCTGTCCCCCACAGATGTGCATGGCCACGTTTGAGCATGACATGGAGAAGGCCTTTGCCTTCCAGGCCAGCCAGGACAAGGTGTGTTCCATCTGCATGGAGGTGGTGTACGAGAAACCATCGGCCTCGGAGAGGAGGTTTGGGATCCTGTCCAACTGCACCCACACCTACTGCCTGTCCTGCATCCGGCAGTGGAGGTGTGCCAAGCAGTTTGAGAACCCCATCATCAAGTGAGTGTTCTCCTGGGCCCTGCCACTGAGGGGCTTTCAAAGGAAACTGCTGAGCAGGGATTCTGGAGCTGGAAATATGAGCAGGGAGCTCAAGGGCTGGCCTGGCCAGTCCCAGGACTTGGCTATGAGAGCTGTCTCCAAGAGCAGCAGGACACTTGGGGTGTCCTTGGGTAACAGTTCACTTAATGCTTTGGCTCTGTGTGAGAAAAGTTTGGCCCTGTCCATGTTGTTGGGGCAGAGTGCAGACACGGGGGCTCTGGAGCAGCTGGGACCTTGTTAACCTCTGTCCCTCACAGTAACCTGTGTGCAAGAACAGCAACTCCTTTTCCTATGTAGGTGCTTCATTATGGGACTTTTCTCTAAATTGTGGCTTACTCCAGGTAAAGGTCCCACTAATCACACCTTTATCTGTGTCTGAGTAAATGCCTTCATCTTCTAGCTCAATAAAAAATGTGTTCCAAACATGTTCCTCCTCAGGTGAGAGAATTTAAAACATCCAATCAGTTTCCTTTTTTGAGCATATCTCTCTTAAGTTACAAACACGCTGAGGAAAAGATGGGAAATATTTTCATTCTTCTGCCAAAATAGACTTTTCTCCACAACTTTTACTACAACTTTTGTTGAAGTGAACGGCAGCTCATTGCATTTCCAAAGGCTGAGACACCTTCGTTTGTGTTTCTCCTCTGGTTTGGCTTCCTGCTGCAGGGGGGCTGCAGCACTCACAGAGCAGTGACAGTTTGTTTCTGCTGATCTGCTGGGATTGGCAAATACAGGTTTCTGTGTGTTGAGGAAATACCTGTTGCTTTTGTTCAAGTCCAGAACCAAACAGGAGCCCTGACTGCACTGAGCTGGATGATTTCAAGTGAAACTCCAAAGCAGTGCACCCCAAAGTGTGCTGTGCTAACGTGGGAGGAGGAGCTGCTGCCTCAGAGTGACAGACCAGCCCCTTCCCTCGGAAAACGCTGCTGCTGGCACGTGTAGGGAGGGTGTCCCTCCTGGGAGGGTGTCCCTCCTGGGAGCAGCAGAGGTAACAGGCACCACTGTTTTGTTCAGGTCGTGCCCCGAGTGCCGAGTGATCTCCGAGTTTGTCATCCCCAGTGTGTACTGGGTGGAGGAGCAGGAGAAGAAGAATGAGCTGATTGAAGCCTTTAAGCAGGGAGTGGGGTAAGTTCAGTAACACACACTCTGTGTGTTGTTCTTTAGATGCACCAAGGGTCAGTCAGTCACTGAGCCTGCATTTCTAAACTTCATGTAATTCCAGCCCATTGTCCAGAGAACTCCTGATCTCTGCTCACTCCTCTGCTTAACTTTGTGGCTGCCATGAAAGGGTCTGGCCTGTAATTGTAGATCAGAAATTATTCAACCTCACTGTGCTCTGAAGTGTTGAAGTTATTTCAGCTCACTTGCCAGAATTGGCTTTACGTGGCTTCTGTTTATCCCTCAGACACAATTGCCTGGACTGTTACTGAGAACAAACAGGGAAGGAAAATGTAATAGTCTCCTGCAATATGGGATAAAAAGTCATGGAGCTTTTGTAATGTCTGCTGGAAATGGCAGATACTCCAGGACTGCATTCCTTATATTGTCCAACAGGGATACTGGGAGCATGGGGAGAGGGCAGTGCTGGAGCAGCTCTGCAGAGCTGTGCTTGCCTGGGATGTGTGAGGGCTTTGTGGTTCACAGAGCAGGGAGATAACATTTCTTATCTCCTGCTCCCTGTTTTTAGGGTGACCAGGCAGAGCTGGGCCTGACCCCAGTGAGCTTGGTCTGTTTTGCTGATGGTTTGCAGCTTTATTCTGTGATATGCATCCACCTTTAAATAGGAGTACAGGAAAAAATGGGCCTTATTTAGACCCATCTTACTGTGGCTGCAGCTTCTCAGCTGCTTGAAGACCTGTAGAGCTCAGCAGAAGAGTTGAAAGCAGTGCTGCTCCATGAAACACTTTCCCAGCATCTTGTCTTCTAGTAGGCAAAATATATGAATGAAATTAAGCACTGAAACTGCAGTTCTTCAGATAGGGGTTGTTTTCAATCCCCCATCACTGGTTTGGTTTATTTTAGCTCCTAAAGACTTTGGATTGAGGTGGTCAGTTGTGCTCCAGAGCCTCAGCACAGTTTTTAAACAGCCCTGTTCCCAGCAGGGTCAGCCTTTGTGCCACTGCCTAGAGGTGTAGGTGGTCTTGGAAGTCAAGTTTGACTCTTGTCAACCGTTGTATAGGAGAGGGTGTAAAAAGAGGCTTTGCTGAAGTGCTCAGCTAAGACTAATATATTACAGGTTATGGGTAAAATGTCTTTGGTACAGAAATTCTATGGATAGAGCTCTTGGCAGTTAGTTTAATTTGAGGATTTGGTGTTGGTGGAATGAAAAAATGCTAATAAGATGATGCTGGAGTCTAAGCCAAGAGCTGGAGTCAGACCAGGATGAAAAAAGTCAGACCAAGAAACCTGGAAGTTTGGAAAAACCTGTTTGAGTGTTTGGGTATTCCGTTTGTTAGGGTTGATCTTTGTGCTCCATGTAGTTGCTATTGGATAGACTGTATCTATGTCTTAGGAATCAGTTCCATCACTATTTTCATATTAACAAGTTCCGTTGCATTTTCCCTGTAGTTTCCTCTTCAGCTGTTTTCATTGTAGAACAATCCAACCCCCCCAGGTACTGTTGTACAAACTGTGCAAAGATCAACCCTCTGACAAGTTGCTGTGCAGCCTGGACACCTTGGCTGAACAACAAAGATGAGGAAACATAAATTAACAAAAAATTGTCAAAGGAGATGAGGAGGGGAACTGGTTCTTAAAAATGTAGTGGTAGAAAAGGCAGGAGAAAAGATATCCTAGAAAAACAGCAATGGATTGGCCCATTGTGGTGCTCTTTGAACATCCTTCACTTTCCACAGCTTAAAAGGAAACTGTTTGATTTATGATGCTGGTTCTTTATGTGTTTGTTTGCTTTCAGTGATCTCTGCCCTCTGTTTTGGCTGCTCTGAGGGAAGGGGAGGCCAAAGCTCTGGGTGTGAGAACTGAAGCATCACTAAGGCTGAGCCTGGGGACTGAACTGCAGCTCCTTCCTCCCCAGCTGGAGGCAGTAACTCTCTCTTCTCATTGAATCAGGAAAAAGCCCTGCAAGTACTTTGAGCAAGGGAAGGGGACGTGCCCCTTTGGTGGGAAGTGTCTGTACCTCCACGCGTACCCCGACGGCACCCGCGCCGAGCCCGAGAAACCCCGCAAGCAGCTGAGCTCCGAGGGTACAGTGCGGGTGAGCAATGCTGGGGCACTGCTCTGGCACCCTCTGCGGGGAGCAGGGGCTGCTGGGAGTGTGCTGTGCCCTGCAGGACAAGCGGAAAAAGCACCTCTCAATGCCCCTTGGGGCAAAGGTTTGTTCTTAGGGGAAGGAAAATGCACCTCATTTAACAGCAAAATATTTGCTCTATTTTTTCAGCTAGTCCTTCTCAGGGCACACCTTTCCTCGCAGCAATTCTGCCCTTACAGCTTTCAGCCACACTGCTAAAAGCTCATGTCATGTGCCTGCACAGAGCTAGCCCTAAGGGCAGCTAAAAAAGTTTAAAGCCTCCTCAGAAACTCATCCTGGCCTGCAGTTGGTGCTGGCTGTGTTCCCCCCTTCGTGCAGAGAGGGGTCGTCACCCTGAGCTCACCACACAAACCCAGCTCTGCAGTCCCAACTCAGGGCTGTTCTGCTGAGGAAGGGCTGCCAGGGCAGAGTTCAGCTCTGGGGCTGGTTCCTGCTCAGGCACCTCTCTCTCTGTTGCAGTTCTTCAACTCGGTGCGTCTGTGGGACTTTATCGAGGACAGGGAGAGCCGGGCGGCGCCGGACACGGACCAGGTCACGGAGCTGGGGGAGCTGTTCATGCACCTCTCGGGGGCTGAGGAGGACCCCACTGCTGCCCAGTGAACCAGCACAGCCCTCCACCCACAGCAGTGCAGCTATTGATTAGCCTTGCCTTTACCCTCTGCAGCACAGGTAGAACAAACGTGCCCTGTGGTTTACTGTGCAGTCCCGGTGAAGTTTTCACATAGTTTTTGTATGGCAACAAAAATACTAAAATATATTTAAAAAAAATAAATTGACTGCATGGAAAAAAAAAATCAATCACAAGAGGGTTTTCTCCCTCTCTGGCCCAACATATGCTGTCTTGTGAGCTGAGTGGTAGTGTAAATACAGTGCCAGGTAAAGCTTAAGCTGGTAAAAACTGTTGCTAAATAGAGTTTGGGTGCTTTTTTTTGTTTTCTCCAGTAAATCAACTAAATGTATAACTACAAAGCCCACTGGGAACAATGGTTAGTGTACATTTTTCTCCTTAAAAAGGAGACCTGAGATTTAAGACCTTACACATTATACCTCAGACAGTACCTAGAGTTCAGGATAAAGTTTACTGCACTCTTGGGGTGGATGTCTTGGGAGTGGGGCTGGACAAGGCCTGGCTCTCCCAGACAGTCCCAGTTGGGTTCCCACCCTTGTTTTATGCAAACTGAAGTGCAGGGAGGCAAGAAGTGGCTCTTGGAGCAGCTGCTGTAAAGCAAATACAGCTGCACTGATTCAGAAACTCGAGCAGAGCAACACTGGTGTCACAAGGCAGAGCTAAATTGAACTTACAGCACAAACTAGAGCTTGGAAACTGCAGCATGAGAGAAAGGTATTGTCAGTAATCAGATCCACCGTCCTGCCCCAGAACTGGGAGTGGCTCTGCAGCTGCTCTCTGTCTCCATCTGCCTTTTCCAGAGCAAGACCAGCGATGTCGGAGGCACAGCAGGGGTGAGGGATTTAGGCACATCTCTGCTGAGTGAACAGAGTTTACTGAATTCTGGTTTTGTTAAAAATGGCATTCATGTTTGTGCTGCAAAGGGAGTTAGATTGTGAAATTTGATACACAAAGTTGATTCTGCTCAGTCATTTGCATGAACTTTGCAGTTAAACTAAGAATTGTGTCTGGACACAGGTGAAGTGGCTGCTGAGTCACAGCATGAACACACCTGAGCTGTTAGTGCCCCTGCAGGGGAGGGGAGCTCAGGTTCTCTAAATACATCCCTTGGGATTAGAGTGAAACCACAATGAACGAACAGCGTCTGTAAATATATATATGTGTGTGTGTGAGTGTGTGTATGCACACATATATATATATGTAGAGTTTATTTTAGAACGATTCAGTTAAAGTGGAAAGCAGCGATGGAGTCAGTTTGGTTATTATCTATATTAATATAGCAACATAAAGGCATAACAGTAACACTTCTGAAAGTGTATAAGGGAAAGAAAGAAAGAGAAAGGAAGCATCAAAGTAGAAAGATCTCACCCCATGTGGATCCAGCGCTGAGGTTTGATTGGTGCAGTTTGCATGTCCATGGGGCATTGATGGTGACATTCCTGATCCATCAGGGGAGGGGAAGAGCCATGGAACACCAAGGTCAGTGGATAATGTTCCTTCAGGGTTAGGTGGGAACACCCAGGTACCTCCCCTGGGTGTGAGGCAAAAGGGAGGAACCTTAATCTGGGATTCAAACACCTGCCAGTGGTACCCCGTTAGTGACCCCAGGATTATCCACTGCTGGTTGGCTTTTCTGGGTCAGAAGTGGAGCTGAGAAAGCCCTGGATGGCAGCCCAGCACCTGTGTAGGGGAGAACTGCCCTCTCTGTGCCCAACACTTCCCCCAGACTGAACATGCCAGGTTTGCTCTCTGTTCTGACCTGGGAAATGGAACTTGCCCAGAAATATTTCCCCCTGGAGTTAATTTCTAGCAGTACTTACTGCAGAGTCAGGCCTTGCCTTGTGTCTGTAACAAACACCAATTCTCAGCTGCTTTACAAAACTGGCCCATGGAGGCACAGCAAAGGTCTCACTCAAGTCCTGTTAGTACAACTGGTCATCACTAATTACAAAGATGAAGGAAAATCATCACTGAGATGTCATACAATCAGATGAATGTTCAAGAGCACCTGCCCAAACATACTTTCTACTTTAAAATACAACAGCCCTTACCCTCCCACTGCAATTTGTTTCTAGGTGCTCCTGTACATATTTTTTCCACAAAGAAATAAAATACATCCAAAAAGTCAATGGAAAGGATGTTCTTTACCTTAAGCAAGACATTCCTGATTGACTTTGCCCCAAGAGCAGTGACCTGAAATTAAGAAGGCAACTTGTCTTCCAAAGCTACCTGGGGACAACATAGACAGAAGTTTAAATTAAAGAGCAGTAAGATTTAAAAGGTCTGGAGTTTCTAAATTAGGAGCTTTCATTTAATTGGACATCAAGTGCTACTTAAATAAGCCTATTTATCAAGTATATTTAAATGTTTTAAGAGTCACAGAATCTGTTAAAAATCAAGAGTTAATGGTTTCTTTTGGGAAATTAGAGCTAAAGTAAAAAGCAGCTCAAGCATTTCTGGTGGGTTTTTTCTTCCCCCTCTTTAAGCTTTTGATAATGAAGTTAAAATTACCGATAAATTACATTAGAGAGAGTTGCAGTTAAAATACCAACAGTATTATTAAAACCCATCCAGAACCATTTGAAGCAGTTTCCCTCAAGTCTCAGTTTACTTTTTAGCAAGCAAAGTTTATGGTCACTCTAAGGATCAATATTCCACCTTTCTTGTTACATTATGGAATGTTCTAAGTCCCCTGGTGGTCTGGTGGTCAGGATGTGGTGCTCTCACCGCCACGGCCCGGGTTGGATTCCCGGTCAGGGAACTCCCCCGGGCAGATGGAGCTCGTCAGCCCTGTAAGGCCATCCATCCAAGAGAAGGTCACTCTAAACAAACCCACGTCCTGAGGACCTCACTGCCACCGTCCGAGCTCGCTCGGCCCCAGCGGATGAACCTCAGGACTAAAGGGTGGGCTCAGTTCAGCACACACTGTGTCTCACCTAAAAAATCCACTGCGCAGGCTCGAAGGGTAAAGACCTTTCCCAAAATCTTTGTTCACGAAGACTGGCCACATAAGTCCAGACAGTGTAGATATTATTTCTAAGTCTGTGTCTGGCTCAAGTCCCTCTTTCAGAAGCACTTTGTGGGGTTTTGCTGCTGCAGTGTCTGTCTGGTCATTACAGAGAAGAGCTGGACACAGCAGCTGTCCCCACTGACACCATTTGGGGTGGAGGTGACAGCCCCTGAGTCACCACTCACTGCTCCTGCTCAGACAGGGCCCCCACTCCCCTGTGCACACAGAGAAAGGCAAAATCCCAAACTTCCATTCCAACCATCTGGGTTTCCATCCTTGCCCTAATAAACGTATTTAAACAGAGTGCTATTTAAAAAAACCCGATTTTTAGATTAAAGCACCTATTTCTGTCATCCAGGGAGTTCAGCCAAGACAAAACCCTCATTTCCCCCTACAGAAACAAGAGAAAACAGCAAAACTGGTGCAGTGAAACAGCTTGAGGGGCATCAGTGTGGGTTTGAGTAGATGCTGCTGAAGGATTATTACAGTAAGAATTGTCCTGTCATGGGAGTGATGGGAAAGAGAGGTTGTTGTATCAAGTGTGTTTTTACTTGCACTATTACCTGTCATAGTAACTCTCTTAAAAAGTACTCAGAATATCATTTTCTGAGTTTTCCAAGTCTAGATGTAGCAGTCAGAACTATGGAGTAGTGCATTAAATGATGACATGGAATCATACACCTAAAATTTAATTTATTTTATTAAAATAAGATAATCAGAGGAACCTTGGCTTACAATAAATGCATTTTCTCAGGAGCAATAAAAACAAAATTAAACCCCAAATCAGCAAGAAAAACTGTATATGCTCAGTTTCCTCTTGATAGTGCATCTCTTGCACGACAGCTTCCGATGGGATGCAGACGGATAATGTCCCTCAGCCTTTACCAGCCCCAAGGCTGTGCTTCCACACTCTCCACCTCCTGGGCTGCAGGGACCTTAGTACCAAAGTCAGCTGTGAGGCTTCTCAGGATGACCATGACTGGCTGCTTCCTTCTCTGAGCAGGACAATTCAGAACAGATTCCATTCTTTTGCAAGAGTTTTTCTTCTATGTGCAAAACTATTGCAAAACTATTTCGTGTTGAATTAGCATTTTAACTTATTTCATTGGCTTGATGAAGCTCTTAGGGCAGGAGCTGATTTCCAGAGTTATTTCCTCTTCCCTCAGTCTTGTTTGCAGACCCACTGCAGGCACAGCTCCCCCACCTCGAGGTGGCACATGGCATGGGGCAATCAGAGCACCACGACCTTGTCCTCAGAGCCACCCTGGCTGTGGAAAACACCCCCTCAGCACAGATCCAGCCCGTCCAGAACCACTGCCAAAGGAACATCATCTGCTTCCAGGCGTGGGCAAAGTAAGGCTCAAGTGCATCTATTAAAAAAACAGTAATAGATCTCTTGATCTGAGTCTGTCCCTGCCCAGGGCACGGCAGGGCAGGCCGGGAGGGCTGAGCACGGATCCTTAGCAGCTTGCTGGGACGAGGGGACCAGGGATCCCTCTGGCACTGGTCTGGGCACGAGGCACGGAGAGCACAAGTGTCCCTGTGTGCCTGTCCCCGAGCGGGGCAGGGGCAGGCCTAGAAGACGGGCAGCTTGGAGGAGGTGAGGGTGCAGGCGTTGATGTCCTCCGTGTGCGCCGCGCGGTGCAACGACGGCTCCGACGCGCTGCGGTTGATCTTGGGCAGGGAGTGCTGCAGCAGCTCGATGGACGACAGGATCTGGGGGAACACACCCAGTTAGGGGCTGCTCAGAGAGGCAGCTCTGCCTAGGTCAGTCTTAAACCTTCATTCATCCCTTCATTCAGTTCCTTTCCAACTCCATTCAGTTCTGGCTTTAAGCTTATCCTGCAGAGCAGCCAACGTGCTCTGTGGGCACTGAACACAACACTGCAGCTGCAATAACCCACCTCTACCAGCCAGGCTGTGCTCTGAGAAGCCTCAGGGAGGGTCAGAGGGTGGGAAGGGGTTTTCCATTAGTTCTCAGTCAATTCACAAGCATTTGTGCAATCCCAGCAGAGTAACAGGGAAAGAACTGCATTTTCTGCCTGACAGTCTGTTTGCAAAGAACTGTTGGAAAGAACTTTTTAAACAAGCTGTTTAAAACAGCAAGAAGTTCTTTTTCCAAAATCTGCTGATATTTAATTCCAGCTATTTAATAAGAAAGCACCATCCTCATAGTGACAGAAAAAGGTAAAGTATCCCTTGTAAAAATACCAAAAATTGCTACATGAATTTCCATCCCCCAGTGGATTTTGTTTGCTTGTTTTTAGTTGTGGGGAAGGAAAGGAGGAGTTGTCTCTCATTTCCCTCAAACCTACACTAAAATAAAATGTATACAGAGAAACGGATTTGATTTTAATTGTGTTAGGGTGGGTTTTTGCTTCTCTCTAAAGTGGGTCACCTGGCACAGCCTCAGCTTCATGAGTCATGATTTTTCGTGACCTTTGCAGAACCAAAATACCAACTGCCAAAGGAGCTGGGTTATGAACAAAGGCAAAAATAAGAACCAAGCTGCACTTCATGTAACCCAAACCTTTCACCTGAGCAGATTCTTTTGTGTGCTAATGGCTATTTATACAATACCCTGAAACTCCTGTGCACAAAACACACTTACCTGTGGAAACAGAGGTCGTTCTTCCCTAACCTTCTTCAAGCAATCTGCTACAAGCCTCTTCATTGCTTTGGGGCAGTTCTTGTACAGTTTACTGAGGTCTGGGGAAGCATAACCTCGGCCAACCATGAAAATGATCTGCAGAACAACAAGGAAGCAGCATAAACCAAAGTCAGGGAAGTGGTTTCACTGGTGGTGATCAAATCTGAGTACCAAAGGACAGCCCAGAGCCCTGCAGATTGTCCCAGGGAGTTAACCAGGCTGATGGTCCCACTGTGTGCAGGGTAGGATGGGACTGCACCAGGAATGCTGGGCTTTGGAAGGCTCAGCAGGAGAAGGAGCTGTTGGTGCTCCATGACATGGACATGGGAGCTCCTCCTGCTGAGTCTACAGTGACAACCTGATGTTCAGGGATCTCTGAATCACAGAACCATTCAGGTTGGAAAAGACCTCCAAGATCGTAAAGTCCAACCTTGAAGTCATGTTGTAAAAGGAGCTGCCTGCCAGCTGCAAGAGATCATCAGAACTAATCACAACTAATGCAGCAAAAAAGGAAATGGACTGTTTTGAGACAAACAATAAAAGATGTTATTAGTGTTGGAAAATATTTATTCTGTTTTAATCCAGGTTAATAGGGTCATTGTTTAGGATTTTCATCCTAAATAGTGTCTTTGTGTTCTTCTCCTGGAAATATTCTGTCCCTCCTGAAAACTTATGTGAGGGTCAGCTGCTGCATGTTTTGCAACAGTGATGGTTATTGAAACTTGCATATAATTTCAATATCATGAATTAAAGCATATTCCAATGGCCCAGTTTGTAGACAACCTTAAAATAAGAAACAACTTCCTTAGCTTAACAGAAATGGCCTCTTCTACTTACAACACTGACTGTGAATTATTAGAGATCATAAGAGTCACTAATAGAGGCTAAAATCTAGTTGTTTGCCCCCATAATCTCCATACACACACACTTCTCATTAGAAGATCCTAATTTTATAAAAAGCAACCAAAACCACAAACCACAACTGAGGATCATCAAAACAGCTCCCAAAGATCCCACAGTTCCTGCCCTGCAGCATTGGCTCTACACTGGCTAAGCCAGGAGAAGTGTTCATGGGAAGAGAACAGTTGGGGGTTCTGGCCTCAGTGTGCTTCTTTACCATTATTGGTTGGGTGACTACAGCTCAGGAAAGACTAAATCACACCAACGTTCCATATTTAAAGGTCTGACAATAGGCACTATTTTTTTGCCTTAGTAAAAAGCACAGAATCCAACCTGACACAAGAACAACATTTTTAACATCAAAAGGGAAAGTTCACGTAAATGCAAATGTATAAACCAAGATTTTACTGAGGTACCTAAAGCTTTAACCTGTGAATAAATTCACCGGGCACTTACAATGTTTATAAAAAACAATTTTTTTCCGTTGAGTAACTGTCCCTGTCAATACTGAATCAACATTCAGTAACACAGATTTGCTGCTGAAACAAAGCAGGTTATAAATAACATTTCAATTGTTTTGCATTTGTGTTTATCCTGCGAAATGTGCAATACCCAGAAATCAAATGCTGGTCCCAGCGTGTTCCTCACCTGATCTCGGTTGTTTATGTGGGAATAGGGCAGCTCTCCTGTCATCAGCTCATATAACACTATTCCATAGGAGTAGACATCTGACTGGAAGCTGAAGGGGTTGCTGTCCTGCATCCGGATCACCTCGGGGGCCTGGGCAGGGAACAAACACAGCAGGAGGGGGTTAAACACTGAGGGCACACGAGCAAGGCTCTGGCTGAGCGGGCACTGTGCCACCAAAAGGTCAGTGCTGGGGCTCAGAGAGCTGAGCCTGAGACTTTATCCATCAGTTCTTAAACAGGTATCCCTGTTAAAGGGGGAAAACACACAATTCCAATAAAGACTTGGTATTTTATAACATCCGTATCAAAACATTTTCATGAAAGCCAAGTAGGAAACAGCCCAGATTGAAGAGCAGGGAAGAGCTGCAGGAGCACTGCAGCACCTTTGCAAAACACAGCACAATTATGAAGCAGAACAGCTTAAAGGAAACAACTTTGAATGACTGAACAAAACCAGAGAGAAACAATCCAAATAACTTTCCCATTGACTGAGACTTTTTTCCCCTAATGAAGTCCCCCAGAATTACTGAGCAAAGCACTGAAGTACAACAGCACAACAAAACCCCAGTAAGGGATCAGAGCAACCTGCAAGGAAACGGAAACAACCTCCCCTTCTATGTGATGACAGCTCAGCAAAGATGGGCTACAAATGATTAAAATGGGAAAAAACCTGCAAAGAACAACTATGCAGGGTTTTTTCCCCAAGATCTGTTTCAGGTATCCACTGGGTTAGTTTTAAATCCTTTTACTGAAAGCTGTAAAAAAATTTGGCTTTCTGTAATAAGTTTCTAAAAGAAAAAATTTCTGCTCTTTTGGTTTCAGGTGTTGTGTGTATTTTACAAAGCACAAACCAATCCTGGTCAAGCATCCTGATGTTTTTAAAGGACACTTCCTGGCACACTGACAGCCCTAAGTATTTAAATACCTCCAACACTCCAGAGGAGAAACCTCAGGTGCCTGGTGTCCCTTTGCACAGTGAACACTCCAGCACTCCGTGCTTCAATCTTAACTCAACCTACAACTGCAAGGAGAGTCTCCACAGTACTCAGAGCACATTCATTGAGGTTTAAGGTGTCAAACAGTGTCCAGCTGCCAGAACACAAGAGGCCCAAAGGCAGGGTTGGAGCAGGGCAGGGCTGGCTCACCATCCACAGGATGGAGCCTGTGGGCTGCTCCACCTGCTGGGATCCGCTCCAGCGTGACTTCACCGTGGCCAGCCCGAAGTCTCCGATCTTCACTGTGAGGCCTTCGTGCAGAAATATATCTAAAGGCTTGTTAAAGAAACTGCAAAACTGAGGAAACCACTCTGGATTTTCTGACGTGGCTACAAAGTGTCTGCTGATCACAAACACGAGCCACTATCCAAGAATATTGCTGATTGTTTTATTTAAACCTGCTGCAAGCTCTATCTTCAACACAGGAAAAGCAGTTTATGGCATCCATATTTACAAAGTTAACATTTAAGACTAAACCAGACCAGATGTTTCAGCATTATTTGTACATCTATCCTTATGGTGAGTTAGGACAGAAATCAACAATGCTAATTACCATCAATGCCTGCAGGTACCAAAATACTGAACTGGTGTCGCAAGACACAAAAGGAAACAGCACAGAGGTCTCACAACTCAAAAAAAAAACCCCTAAACCAAACAAACAAAAAATCAAACAAACCTATGAGTAGAAGTAAATATAAAATAAATCTATTTACATAAAGCTCTCTGGCAGATCTCCTGAGATTTAACCATAGTGTAACTCTTTTAACTGGAAATATTCTGTACTACTTGTAATTATCTCCTTAACAGATCTGCCTGTTACGATTGATAGCCAGCACTTTCTTTGCTGGGGTTATTTTAAAATATCATTTAACAATTTCACTTAGGAATGTTTTAAGTTCAAAGAGATGATTCGGAAATATAAACATGACTGACTCTAATTTCCATGTCAGAAGCAGAGTTGATTTATTTCACAAAAATCATTATCAGGAATCACGAACTCCTGACTTCCTATACACTGACATGATTCTATTTCTAGTTTAACTGAAAATGGGAATCCCCATTATGGAACTACTGAATTTGGCATATTTTTTTTATGATGACATTTTCAAAACATCCTGTTCAGATTTTATGGAAGGAAGCCACAATTCCTGCTGTTCCTGGCAACTCCAAAAGCAGGCACTTTCAAAGGCAAAAGACATCAGTTCACAACATTTTTACTCCACGTGCATTACTAAATCTGTATTTTTGCACAAAATATAGTGGTAAAAGGCTGCCTTTTCTTGAGTTTAAAGTAAGATTTTTGGCTTCATTTCTGGCAGTCACAGGAGGTGTTCTAAATATATTAAAATACATGAGAAACAGTCGCAAGCCCCACATGTGCACACAGAGATCAGCAGGCACTGCTCCCACCAAGGGAAGATGCAGCCTGTCCCAGGGTACCAGACAATTGCACGAACACCATTTAACTAAAACAAGACACTTTGGGAGCCCAGCTGTTGCACATCTTTACCCCAAGAGTATGAAAAGCAAGCACATGTGTCCTATGGAAGTCCTCCCTAAAAAGCAGCTTCTTGCTCATCGGTAGGAATTGCTCATTATTTTATATATATATATATATATATATATATATTTATGACACAGCTATTTCAACCCCCCCAAAAGCTCCATTACCAATAAATCACCCTCCCACTGAAGGCAGGACCATTAAGAAAGGATACTATTCGATTTCATGTCTCTGTGGATGATGTTCTTTGCATGTAAATAGCTGTGAAGGAAAAGCAGAGCAGTGTCATTCCCAAAGCTGCTCCCAAACAGCCTTTCCACTGACCCCCAGCCCCCAGGGCAGTTCATGGCACACTCAACCACTGCTCACCCCTCTGGCCTGAGTCCAGGGACAGGATGAGGGCACTTCTGGTCACCAGGAGGAGACTCTAAACAATGAGCTGAATGCAGGACAGCACCTTGGGCACAGGGATGGCATCGCTCACACTCACCCTGCAGAACTGGGGCTGGCCTCCTGTGCAGGAAATCTGTCCCCTGTGCTAAGGGCACTGTTCACAAACCCTCTCCATTTACATGTCCCCAGTTTGCTGAGGGTCTGACTGGAAACCTGGGTCCTGATGCACAAAATGGATGAGCACTGACAGCACCTTGTGTGCTCCCAGCATCAGAACAAGTGCTGGCAGAGCAGTGAGGTGGGGCCTCAGTCAACTCAGACATCTGCAGGGTGTATCTCAGCGAGTCCTGGAGCTGCAGAGTAGGAACAGCCACTCCCTCATTCCACAGAACTACCAGCAGGATGAATTAGTGGTTGTCAAACACTGCAATGTTACAGCAACAGGGGGAATTAAAAAACCCCTTAATTGTATATTTAGAACAGGATCTTATGTAGTGTGTTATAACAACCTCAAGCTATACAAGATAAAATACAGAAGAGGTGACTGATAAGTGACATGAACTGACCTGGGTTTGTTCAGCCTGGAGAAGAGAAGGCTCTGGGAAGACCTCACAGGTCCTTCCAGGACCTGAAGGGAGCTTATAAAAAGGAGGAAGGGGGATTTCTATGGGCAGACAGTGACAGGACAAGGAGAAATGGCTTCTAACTGCCAGAGGGCAGGGATAGATGGGATATTAGAAAGGAATTCTTCCCTGTGAGGGTGGGGAGGCCCTGGCACAGGTTGCCCAGAGAAGCTGTGGCTGCCCCTGGATCCCTGGGAGAGTCCAAGGCCAGGCTGGATGAACTTGGAGCAACCTGGACTGGTGGAAGGTGTCCCTGCCCATGGCAGGGGGTGGAATGAGATGGGCTTTAAGGTCCCTTCCCACCCAACCCATTCCCTGACCCTGTGATCTGAAGAATCCCCAGGGACAAATGACTGAACAGCAGCACAGCTGCCCCCAACAGTGCTGAGCTGAGGCTGCACAGCCCGTTCTGCCCCGTTCCTATTTCAGCACAGCCCCCCCATGCCAGGGTTTGAGGAAGGGAAGGCAAACCCCACTCCAAGGCCAAGGCCAGGCCTGTCCATCCCACTCACTCCATGCCCTGTGCTGTCTGCCGGGCGATGTCAATGAGCTGGAACATCTGGAACTTGGTCTCCTGGACGTGCAGGTGTTTGTACAAACTGCTGCCCTCGCACCACTGGGTCACGATGGCCAGGTTGTCCTTGGTCATGTAGCCCATGAAGAGCAAGATGTTCACGTGCCGAGTCTTCCTAACAGAAAGGAGCAGACAGGGAAATCAGTGTCTCCATAAAAAACGTGTTCAAAGGCCTTTAGAAGTGGATTCCTGGCTGAAGGAACGTATTTCAGCTTTGGAGGCCAAAAAACATGAGTTTCCTGCAAAATTTTTCCAAGTTGGATATGTGACTAAAGTTTGGTTTTACAAATAATAAAAATATGCCAGGGTTGCCAATTTATATTTTTTTAATAAAATCAGCTGTTTTTTTGGTTAAAATTTTAGTTAAAATACTGCTTTTTAGTTCCACAGAAGTTATATAAAATCAACATTTAAGGAAAAGACGTCATGAAGATTTCAGTGTTTTGAAATCAATGACCAACATTCACGTTTGCAAGTGGTATTAGAAAGAGTTACTGGAACAACAGAATCATCCTGAAAGCTGTGCAAGAGTGACAACTTTAGAGAGAAAAATTAATGTCAAGAGGAAACTAAAGGGTCTATATAAACTGAAGGAATTATCAGATGAGAAGATGGTTTTTATGTATCTAAAGAATTCAGTTTCAGGAGGAACATCACAGATAGTTATTCAAACACTAAAAAAACCAGTATTTCAAAGTAAAAAGCTCTCAGATCAAAGTACATGTTTAAGCATTAAAAAAAAAAAAAGTCTTATGCTGCAATTTTAAAAGTATCAAGTATGAGTTCAAGTCCTCTGATGGTGAGAATTATGGCAGAATTTATTAATCCTCACCTCTTCCTGCCCGAGGTGACCTGAACAATTCTGGGTGTTTGCACTACTGAGGTGAAAACACAACTTTCAGAAGCAGCAAAGAACCCCTGAAAGCCTCTGAGCTGTGATTGTGTCTCACAGCTCCACAGCAACAGTCAGAATTGTCAATATAAATGTTTTCGTTTTTCTCTGGAGATCTGCTTTTTGTATCTATCAAACACAGAATATTGGGCAAAAAGGCTTAAAGGAGGGGTGGGAATCAAACACAGAGCCTTGGAATAAAGGAGTTTAGCAGTGAAACCCCAACTCACCTCAGCACAGCCACTTCATTTCTGAAGGCCTGGAACTGCTCTGGGGTTGGATCTACCACCTTTAGTATCTTCACTGCTACATCCCCTGAAAATACATTGACCATAAAAGTTACTAAAAATGCAGCTTTTTTTTTTCTCCTCTCCAAAATAACAGTAATATGCAGTGTAATTAAAACTCCTAATTTGTGTACAATACACCTCTACTAATTTGCATGTAAATCAACATTTTGCTATCCAGCTTCAGCATTTTTATAATTAACTTTAAATATTAAAATGTTTATATGTATATATATACATAACCTTTTTAACAAAACTTTATCTAAAAAGCAAACTTTCTAGACTTAGATACTACTCCATTTTGGAAGGGGAGGGATAAATCTTCTATCCGGGAAGAGCAGAAAAATCGTGAATGATAGAAATGTCTGATTAATGTCTGTTCTTTGCCTTAATTTCAGTGCTGCTACAGTAAGGAAGTTACTGTTTCTCACCCACTACTTGTGGTGCTAGAAAAGCGCAGAGCATCATTAAATTCTCTTTTTCAGGAGTGCTGTCCCACCACATCAACACTGTGAGATGGTGCCAAGTCAAGAACTCACCGTGCCATTTGCCTTTGTAAACTGTTCCAAAGGAACCTGACCCTATCCTGGTGGAAAGCATGACTTCACTGGCTTCTATTTCCCAGTAATAACTGGAATCTCTCTGTCCACGAGGCCTCTGGAACAAAAATTGACATGGCTTTTACTCTTACCTTTTAATCAAATGTATTACATATACACACAAAAAATATGACCTGAAACCTTGAGGGTTTTGTCCTGCAATCTGGACTTTTCTTTTTCTCCTCATCCACTTTCTTGGATGGCTTGAACTGCTTTAAAAAGTTATCCTCAGTTCTGCCCTAGAAACTTAAACCCTAATCTTAGATCTTAAGAAGAACAAATATTTTACAATCAATATTTAAAGCCATTTGAAATACTTAAGAACCTTACTGGCTTCTTCAAAATGACAATGCTAAAATTCTGGAACTCTTTATGTGTTTAAAAGGAATAAAACAAAAAGATGAGTGTGAAACGTCAGATGTCCAAGTGAGTAACAACTGTTGAGTCCCACTTAGCAACTGTACTTGCATTTTGAAAAAAATATAACTAATTATTATTCTAACTATTCTTTCTCCCCCCTCCATCATCTAAGTTTAAATCAAACATTTGAGGGAAAACTTGCATTTTGTTAAAGCTATTTCTCCCTGAGCCATTCTGACTAACTTGCCATGAAAATGAAGGCACTATTAATATCCACTTTCTATGGAAGCTATGGCAACACAGGGATAATAGTGATAATAAGGCTAACCTTAAACATACTAAAAATAATAAAAAAGATGCAGCCTCTGAAGATTTAAAAGGTAATCCTTGAATCTGCACTGGAAAACAATTTCACACTACTATCTGAAATTCATTTTCAATGCAGAACACTTTGTTCTGAGCATTTATAACCCAACGCAATAGTGATTGTTCCCAAATTAGTTCAAATTATATTGCTACTACATACACAGTGCAGAGCAATCCAACACTACCAGCAGCTTTTCATGCCTTTTAAGAGCAGAAATTTATCCCAACACACCCCTACTCCCAGCCTAATCTAACTTTTTTTTTTAAATTAAAACAAATATTACCATCCTTACAATTTTGTTCTTTTCTTGTGTATTAGATCCAGCAGCTCTCTCTCTTTGGGCTGGGACTGGGGTTTTAGGCTGAGACCAGCCAGTTGGGCTCATATTGTTAGGACTTCCAGACAGAGCAGAGGGTGAGGCTTAAATATGGAAACAAGAAAAATAATTCATGAACAAGAAAATAAACAATCAAAATAGTATTAGAAATTATTTAAGTTTTTGAAAACATACCTGATTCACTATGGCTTCGAATTGCATCCTAAAACAGGGAAGATGGATAATGAAGTTAATAAACATCAGACAGCACACAAAGGAACAAGCAGGAATGGTGTTGAAATTGGTTCTGCTGGTTTTGGTTGAGTGCAATATTGGCCAACACCCTCCTAAAGATGGGTGATTTCCTAGTGATAACAATCCTGTATGCTAAACCCATGCAATTTGTGAATTCTTACAAAACATGAAAAGAGTCACAGCATATTAAAGGGTATTACTACCAAAGAAGGAAAGTGGGAGGAAAAAAAAGACACAGAACAAGAAGAACACCATCAATGCTGCCTGCATTCCCCCCCTGCACTTGGGACATGCTTGTGTCTGAGGGCTGGGACAGCTCCTGGGATGGCCTCTGTCTCCAGGGGACAAGTTCCCAAACAGGTTTTGGGTTACAAGTAGGAAAACTTAAAAAAAAGAAAAGGCCTAAAATATTCCAATTCAATATACATTTTAAACATCTCTACTCTACTATTTCAACCCAAAAAAAAAAAAAGGCTACAATTCGTGCCCTCATACAAAACCTCCTGGTTCCCAGGACATCTCCCCCCAGGTTCCAGTCTGGCATTTGAAAGCGTGGGTTTGCACAGGGCACTTGTTGGTACAGTGTGACAGCTCTCACCTCATGCCACAGGCACAACACAACTCTACAGCCATGCACAAGGAAAACTAAGCTCTGACAAACAGGACTGCACAGCTTTTCTCACCTGCTAGGGATTATCCCAAAGAACATACAGGAAAGGTAAAATATCCAGGGACTGTATAAGTACAAAGCAAGAACATGCACTACAGAAATGTTAAATACTGTCAGAGTTAACAGAAGTCAATTCAAACTAACTAGTTAGTAGAATAATAAATGTAAGATTTCATAGAAGGACAGAACAAGCCTACATTCCACTGTACAGTTTCAAATTAAGATTATCCTTAGCAAAGATTCATTTATGAAATGCATCATTTTAGCCAATTGGTTGCATTCTCCCAGGCTTGACTATGCACAGTATTCCTGCACTCAAAACCTGAGTGGATTAATATCTGCATAAACTATCAATGAAACTCTTGCAATTATTACTTTGTCCATCTGAAGGACAATAAAAACCTCTCAGAACCTGAATTAATAACAAGTGGTGGGTTTTGTACATCAGCCTGAGAACGTAACTGCTTTAAATTAAGCTGGCTAAAGAATAACTAAAGAATTTTCAACTGTTCTCATACTTATGTATACTTAATTCTTACTTTAAAAAAGTATTTTGAACTTCAACCCTGATTTGAATATTTTCTTCTTTGCTTATGAATCCAACAGCAAATGAAGCAAACCCACTTTCTTGGAGTTGTTCTCCCAAAACAAATAACACCATACACAGTGCTGTAGTCTGTCAACTTTACTTTCATGTGAAATAAAAACGGTACCTGTTCTTAGTCTAAGGGCTCTGTATGGTTATAGTCAATATAAATAGTTTCCGGAAGGAAAAGGCCACACAACAGATTTGTTTGAGAAGGTTCTGCTTTAAGGGCTGTGTGACCAAAGGCATCTCTAATCCAAGGCTCCTCCAATTCACAGTGCTCTGAATCCACTCAGCTCAACAGAAAGGAAGCTCTTCCATCAGTTTGCCTCTTCCAATTAGTGTCCTCAATATTTAGGTATAAACATGCTACAAAGGTTTCCATCCAATCAGCTCCACTGATTAAACACTTCACGTGGACAGTGCCATGGCTTACGAGTTATAGCAATCCTGTTAATCACAAGAAAACAAAAGGCACCAAGAAAATACCTACTCTTCCCCTCAAACAAAACCGTCTGCACCAGGAACTGGGAGAAGCATTCAGGCTGTTATTCTAGGCCAACATGGTAAGAGATAAAAGAAAAGAACAGAGGAAGTATAAAAAATAATTTTAAAATGTTAGGCTAAAGTAAAGAAAAAGCAGCCTAATTTGGTTGATAAATGGTAAGTAAGTGCAGTAAAATTTTCAAATAAGTATTCCTGCTCAAATCAAAGTTCACTAACACCTGCCTCTGGTAAACCACCTTAAGGTGATCTTTCTCCTGACGTACTAAAAGGTCTCTACTCCCTTTTTCCTGCATTGCTCTGGGACCCTTTTAAAGCCTTTTGGAAAAGCCTTTAAGACACACCAAGTGTTTTTACTCAATCCCTATGATAACGTGAAGAGCCAGAACAGAAAGCATTTCTGTCTTTACTGCTCTGATAACGAATAAAGAAAGCAACGTCTCCTTGAAGTCATCACTCTGCAAAGGTAATTCATCTCTCTTTGAGTGCTCCATCATGTTTGGTGCCACCACAGATGGTCAGCAGGGTTCTGAAGCACTGAAAAAGGCTGTGAGCCTAAGGAAACCCCAGAGAAAGGGGCCACAAAGCTTCCAGCCACAAACACTTCCTGGGGCTGTAGGGCACTGTCCCTCCCTCCCGAAGGGCCACAGGAATTCTGCAGCACACTTCAGCCTTCACATGCCACAGAGGGCTCTGAACTAGCAGCTGAAGATGCACCTGAACTCCGCAGTCAAAGGCTTTTGCTTGGCCTGAAGAGTTTTTGAACTACTCCAGAGGAAGAAACCACCAAACAGTGCTCTGTCTGAGGTCCTGCAGCTCAGCATTCCCTTCTGCCAGCCTTTCCTGCACACCACACCCTCATTTTGTCAGGGTTATCACAAAGCAAAATTAAACAAAACCCCAACCACTTTAGGCCTGACTTCAAAGAGTTGTCCCTCACTACTGCCAGTCCAAGGTAGGAAAATAAAAGAAAAAGGTGCTTGAAGCAAGTAACAGCAGAAGTACCCTGAGATAAGCTGGCTTTAGCCCACAAACCCAGAATCACTGTTATCCTACAGGGATAACACAAAACATATCACCAGTAGGCTTTGACTTGAGTATTCCAAGTCGAAGAACTACACCCAGATTTACAGCACCTGTAGTCTGACCTAAAACAAACACCAACCCCACAACAAACCCAGACTTTTAAGTTTGAAAGAACATTTTTAGATATGCCTAACAGGCATTTCTTCAGCAAAGCTGAGCTTATTTTCTCTTCAGATCTGGAAAACTTGATTGTTAAGCTCCACCACATCCTGACATACACCAAAAATCTGCCTATCAGTTCAGCAAAGTTGATAGACTGCAAGAATGAATTATTAACTTTCTATGCAGATGTGTCACCTCTACTGTACATCACTCAGCCAACTAAGGCCAACAGTAAGCTAATGACAGAAAGCAAAGAAGAAAACCCAATCGGTGACTTATTAGATGGCCACTCAGAGTTTTAGTTTAACTTTATGGTACTTGCTCCCTCCTCCCAGGATTACCTCAATTATCCTGCTGTCTACAGGCATTGTAGTGCTGACCATGTGGACATTTGGTGTGGATGTGGATCGCTGTCTTTGAGACAGAGAGCCCTCAGAGGAAGGATGGGAGGTGTTGAATGTGAAGGCATGAGGTGTAGAATACCTGTGCTGGGAACTGAGGAGAGAGAGAGAAAGGGAAAGTTGTGGTTATTTTTTTCCCCACTAGCAATTGAAAAACACTGTTCAGTGTAACCTATCCAAAAGTAATATACACAGAATTCCAATCAGAGAAAAAGCTGGGACTTTCACACCAACTACACTGTCTGGTCAGCTGAATCATTCCCAGTTTAACTTGGGAAATAAACCGAAAAAACTCAAAGTTCTTGACAGCTCACATACAAACACTAGCGTGTTTAACATAAGACTGTTTCTGCCATTACGAATTTTGCCACAGTTCACCTCAATCCCCATCAAATCACATTTAATGTGCTGACAAAATACTGGCTCTGATAGATGCATTCAGGGCTGTAAAACTTAAACAAACTGCTCATTTCAAGCCTGTAGAATGTACAGCTTGAGAGCTAAGCCTTGAATTTGTCAAGGTTTGCAAGACTGTTCAATGCTTTGCTCAGAACAGCCAGCAAGGAAGTCATGAAACTCAACACCAGTTAAAAGGAGGCCAACACAAAAATCCAGTTCCACAGAAAGTTATAAATCACAGTTAAGGTCACTCAAACCATATTGATCCCAAAACACACATGTATCTTAACTGAAATCAGCCAGTCTTCACAAAAAAGCTTAAAAATATCTATCAAGTTAGTAAGTCATTGTTTAACAACAGCAGAAATAGAATGAGATGGCAAAGATCAATTCTGATGGAGTTCCCACTAAAATAAATAAAGAAATACATAGAACCATTTGCAAGTCAACTATGTGCTTTGTGCCTCATTCCTGAATAGGCCAAGATTTTTCAAAGAGATGCAGAAAAAACAAAAGCTGGCCTGCCCTCTTCAGCCTCTAGAATTTCAAGGAAAAGAATACAGGCACAAGTTAGA
This sequence comes from Pseudopipra pipra, assembly GCF_036250125.1. NCBI lineage: Eukaryota > Metazoa > Chordata > Aves > Passeriformes > Pipridae > Pseudopipra > Pseudopipra pipra. The sequence continues at coordinate 18,647,730 of NC_087559.1, forward strand.
ATCAGGAGACAGGCCCCTTGGAAAGGAATCCATGTTTTATTTTAGCATTTAAAACTACAAGAATGTTCTCTTGAGGCATCAAAATTTTCTTTAGGAGGAGCAATTTTCAGGTCTCACTGTTCTCTCTTTAAACTCCTATCATCACAACATCACAGCATTATTTTAATGTATGCAAATCATCCAGCACGACACAAACCCCTGATGCACCGTACTGCCTGATCAGATAAAATAAAATTCATTCACAAAAATACCAAAAGGGAGCCTTGAATTTTCTTAGGCAGAAAAACAAAGGTCTCCAAAAACCCTTCCTTACAATTTTAAGACAGAAAATTAAAAATATAAAATCTCAAATCAATGGTCTGCTTGAATTCAAGAACAAGAAAGGACACTGCATATTATCTGTGAGGAAGTGGTGTTGCCACCCTGCACATTCATCCCAACCTTCTGCTTTTGAGGAGTTGGGGGTCTTTTGTTGGTTTTGACTGTTTGTTTTGAAACAAGTGTATTTCCCAAAGCAGAAATGACAGGCAATACTATCTTACCTAACAGGTAGCCGGGAGACAGACTCCCGCATCCGCCTCATTGTCAAGGGAGGTAGTGCAGGGACACCACTGTCACTGATATTTGAATTTGGGAACAATCTGAAATATCAACAAAAACAATTACAACTTCAACTGCTACACTACCTCCTGTACAATGCTCTTTAAAGCTCTAATTTCAAAGGGCTGTTTCTCTGCAGCATAATGAACTTCATGAACGCATTCCTGTTTTTGCATCGTGTTTTCCCCCTGTCTGTGGTACGACTAAAACCTCTGCCTTCAGACTCCAAAAGACAATGTCCATGTGTTCCTTCTAAACTTCAGAGACTTCAGATTTTCCTGAAAGAGTATTTGACCCATGTTTTTCAAGTTCCATTAAACCCCGGTAGCACCAAGTCATCCTACGCTCTAATAACTGATCAGTATGAGAAAATGCATAACTGCATGAGCAAGTTCAGTTATAAAAAAATACAATCACTAAGACACAAAAATGATTCCAGGTTTTAACACTTTTGCATGAAAGGACTTCTAACAATGATTTTCAACTTATTTTAAGCAATACTAGGAAAGTATTATTCTTCATCTGTTTTCTCACCATCCTATTTGTTTTCAGCAGGGTGCCAGAAGTTGTGCAGTTCTGCACGCTAATGCTTCCAACAGCTAAAAACCAACTGAATCATGGCCTTTTTTATTCCTAACAAAAGTGTTATGTGAGGAATTGCTATCACTGTTCAAACAGAGGGTCATTCAGGATATTTGTTTGCTTGTCCCAGATTAAAATTTAGTGCCAGAGCAAAATGCCTTGAATGTAAACAGCCTTCTTTCCCTGGGAACAGACAATCATTGCTGGCTGTTTCATGAAATCAATGCACAATCCTGGATATCGATCCACTTCCCAACCATCCAAATTTATCAGCACGATAAGAGATAAAAAAATGCTTGTCTGTCACAGAGAAATCCTGGCTGCTATTAAAAACAAACAGTCCTTACAAGAGCTGCCTGATGTTGCTCCAGTCCACACACATGGTCGGGACCTTGGTGCTGCAGTGCTCGTGGAATTTGTAGCCACAGGTCTGACAGCGGAAGCCGTTGAGCAGGAACTTCTGGCAGATGTCACAGAAGGCCAACTTCAGGAAGGTCTTCCGAGCCTGGAAAACACCCCAAATCATTCATCCCAGCTACAGACTGCTCCTCATTAACCCCCACCGGGAGCTGCAGAGCCTGGCAGAAATGAGCACCCTGTTATTTGTTATCAGTGCCCCCAGACTGCTACTGAACTGAAAACCGCACTTGGATATTCTTGCATAGATTTCCAGTTTGGTTGGAAAGCTCAGAAACACTCAGGGCTTTGTTTACAAAAAAAAAAGAAAGAAAAAAAGTGTTCTGTCAAACGCAAAAGCAATTTTTTTGCCCAGTAAGGTGACAGAGCTCAGTGGGCCAAGAACTGGGTTTTTTTGTTTGTTTTTGGTAACACCAGGGAGGAAGGAGGATCTGATTGTAAGGACCACTTTGTTATTATTTTTATTAGTCAAAACCCTTGGGGTATGTTTATGACTAACCAATATCCCTTGCATAAGAAATAAGTTCCTTAGTAAATAAAATAGCTTAAGGAATTTCTACTTTCTTAAATGGCAGGATACATTTTTCTCTTGAAGCTTCTGCAATATGAAAAAAGAGTATAATGAACCACAGGGTTTCTTCCTCCAGAACATACTGGGGAGGAAATCTTGAAGTTTGAGCTCCTCTCAGATCTGGAGAAAAATATTCATTTTCTGGTGACCAACTGTAGATGATTTTTTTTGTGTAGTTTTCTAAAAATGTCAAGTAGAATTAATGCTACTTTCAGATTTTGTAAATCAATCCTAACCTTTCTAATGGGTGGAAATGACAATCCTTCGGTTTGCCACTTAGCACAACATATTTCTGCAACAAAACAACAAACAGGCAAAAATAGAGGAATGGAGTTCCTTCCCATGAAGAAGGAAATAACGGAAGAGCTGGAAAAACCCCACACATATACCCAAACCCTAAAACACAAACCTTATTTATTATTGAATAAATAATCCATTTTTGAGAAGGAGCTTGAAAGCCTTTAGCCTTTCATCCCCCAAAAAACCACTCTGTCAAACTACAGGGCAGCATTAGCTCACAGAGCAATGTCACGACCTGCAGAATTAACACTCTCCCTGTATATTCAGTACAAATACCATCAGTCCAATAAATGTCCTGAACTTATCCAGCCTTTTTTGACTGATGAGTCAGAGACTGAAAATGCAAATTATCTCACAGTTCTGGACTTTAAAGACACAATATCTTAATACAATAGTTACATAAATACGTATTTATATAAAATAAAAAATGGCAATCATCAGATCTTTGAAGAGTGTGCATAATGTGAGCTTTCAGAGTCTCTGACACCCAGGAATCACTAATGAAATAAATACAATTCTGGCATTTCAATGCAAATTGATACTTAGCCAGTCTAATTTGCAGGGAGCAGGGGTGAAGGAATCAATCATCATTTCTGAAAATCCCTGTGCTTAGGAAGCCAAAAGCTGTCTAATGCCCAAAACATTCTTTGACTGAGTACGTGGGTCAATTAATACAATTTACATCAAAATACAGACAAGGCAAAGCTTACAAAGTTGTGTGTAGTGAGCGGAACATGATCAAGGAAGTCCACTTGCAGCTCCTCTCCAATCAAGGAGGCAGCGTCCGTGTTCCAATCCAAACGCACCTTTTTTCTGAGGGAGAAAACAGAGAAAACGAAATTCCTTAGGAGATAAAAAGTTTGGCCTAACCAACAATCTGTGTTGTGTGAGTTTTCTTGAGTAAACTGAAAAATACAAAGCAAAGCACAGCCAGCCTCTTACAGGAGCTACATCCCTGTTGTCCCTCACTTCAAACATGGGGAGGAGTTTTGAATGCGCTGCGGGTCACCACTCTCTCGGCTCATTTTTGAACATTTAAGACATTTTATATATATGTTATTTGAAATAAGACACTTGGAAGTCTTAATGGAGTCACAGAAACACCCCTGCAAACAAAACATAAGGAATTATGAACGACAGACTCAGTGACATGAAAGTGCTTGGGCACTGAAGTTACTGGTGACCCCAGAACGGCCTGAGTTCCACAGAGAGGTAACCCCACAAATTCCTGCCTCGTGACTGAGGCTTCCAGGAGCATTAAGCCCAAGCCTCACGAGGTGTGAAGTTAAGTGTATTAACGCCATGAGATACCTTCACTCCCTCAGCTTGTAAAAACAATCATTTGGTATTTAATAGCAGCATCCCCAGTCCTACAAAAAAATAAGGAATATCTGAAGTGAGATTTAAAACCAAACATTGGACAGTTGTATAGGAATCAGAGCCTCCAAACTGAGCACACAGAGACATTCAGTTAAGCTGGCTAAGAATCACTAGCACTGAAGTTTCCCAATGCAGCAGTGAAATGCACCTCAAATATGAAGGCATCACTTATTCCAGAGCATGACAAAAGTCTCAGTGAGACCTTCCAAGCACTTGAGTGAACCCCTCCATTTTAAGCATTTTCAATATTTAGCTTTAAACCAAACTAAAATTGTTAATACCCTGGAAGCTGAAGGATTATCCCCAGGGGAGGGTAACGAAAGCACCACAGAAGAGTTCACAACCAAACTGTGCTTTCAAAAGAAACCAGCCACAGAGAAGAGCGTTATTGCTGCTATGCCAAACCCAAGATTTTCCTGTTCTCTAGCTGAAAAGTTCTCCTCTTACCCTTTCGTTTCAGGAAGTCGAAAAACTGCACAGCATTCTGGCTGCAGCCCTCTCACTTTCAGTGCCTTCATCAGACAGTCGTGCAGGGTCATCCCATTTCGCACGTTCACCTGTGACCAAAGGGAAACAAAGCCAACAAAACCTTTATCAGGGATTGCAGAATTTCTTTAAGCTTTTCCAGGAGTGGAAGGCCATCTTTTTTCTCATTTTCTTGAGAAATTCCAGTAAAACTGCACAGCTGTTTACTTTGGACAAACAGATAAGCAAAAATTACTTGTATGATGTAACCACAAAAGTGCTGTGCCTTCCAATTTAACTCGCTGCACATGAAGCCAACCTGCCAGGCCAGCACATCTGCTGCCACATCCCCACCTATTGTGTACTCCTGCAAAGGAAGTTCTGAAGCCATTTCATAAACTTTTTGGTTTCTTACAACTCCTAAGTTTCTATCAAACAGGATTTTATACAAGTAGGCAGCCCAGGGAAGTAAATAAAAAATGCAGGCAAACAGAGTTACGTGAAGTATAGGCAAAGGCTTAATTTAGATTTCAGGGAACTTTGTGTCAGACTAATTTTAGTACTCTCAGCTCCAAGAAGCTGGACAGAAGTGCTCCCTCAAGACGTTTCACTTCAGCTTTAACCACCACACTTGACTGTAGGCATACAAGTGAGGAAAACGGTGACAGAAAAGACTGTCCTACAGACATCATTGTTTGGGCCAGCCAACAACTGCTTTTTAACGTGATTTATGTAAGCAAAGGATGCAGCTTGTGCATATTGGAAAATTCCCAGCACTGAGGCAGAGGAATACAAGTTCTCAACATACAGATACAGTGCTTTCAAAATATGTCCCCTAGAATGAACCAACTGGTAACACCCCGAGTCACAGCAAGATCCTTTGTGAAGCCTGACATTCCTGGAGCCAGACACACATCCCAGTGTCAGCAGTGGGGACAGGACACTCCTGGGATAAAGGCAGCCCAGACTCACCACGGTGCGCTGCTTGTTGGGCAGGAACACGCGGATGGTGTTGCTGGTTTTGGAAGTGTCGGATATTTTGCCATCGTCAGAGGCTCGGCGCTGGTACCCAAACTGCTGCACAATGGTGGGGGAAATACAGTTGGGGCCATCAAACACAGAATCTTTGAGTCCAAACCCATTGCTGATAGTCTTCCAAGCTCCCTGAATGTGCTCCATGGGTGCGGTCTAGGGAAGAAAAATTGGGAGAGTCAGGGAAAACGACAACGTCCTTTGCTGTGCCGTGGTACTTCCGGTTCCCGAGACAACACACCTCAGCTCTTTGGAAAGCATCGGAAAACTGCAACAATATTGTTTCATTTTTTTTAATACTGTCACAACTCACAGAGTATGGAAGAGCATAAAAAAACATCTCAACCCTCACACACACTATGCTCAGTTACATTTCAGCATAAATAATGGCTGAGAAAATTGAGACTGTCAGCCTGGAGAAGGCTCTGGGAAGATCTCATTGTGGCCTTCTAGGACCTGAAGGAGCCTGCAGGGAAGATGAAGAGAAACCATTTGTAAGGGTCTGGAGGGACAGGACAAGGGGGAATGGCTTCTAACTGCCAGAGGGCAGGGATAGATGGGATATTGGGAAGGAATTCATGGCTGCAAGGGTGGGGAGGCCCTGGCACAGGTTGCCCAGAGAAGCTGTGGCTGCCCCTGGATCCCTGGAAGTGTCCAAGGCCAGGTTGGATGGGGCTTGGAGCAACCTGGGCTGGTGGAAGGTGTCCCTGCTCATGGCAGGGGGTGGCACTGGATGGGCTTTAAGGTCCCTCCCAACCCAAACCATTCTGGGATTCTATAAACCTCTCCCAGTGCAAGGACACAACCAACCCCCTGCGCACTCCCAAATCAGCACACAGTACATTTTTAGCACACACAAAGAGAAAGGTGTCATGGTACATTTTTTTCCTCAGCCATCACAACTGCAATGCAGCTCAAACTCCAAATAATACTACAAAGGCATCTTATTCAAAACTAAGCAAAAACAAAGTCTGCCCTCCTTTCTAAACTTCCAAGTAGTCAGATTTCTTACCAAACATTGCAAAGTACAATTAAAAAATAATCACAGAAAAGGGCACAGTAATTTATTTCCTCCACAGAACTGCACCCCTCTACAAACACCTGGGAAAGCAATGCTGGAACTATGCAGTGTATCCACACACCTTTTCCCATGGTAGCAGTCATCTCCAGTGGTTGCACACACCATCTACATTCCTGATCACCACTAGGAAAGGTGATCAGAAAGTTGTAGAAGAACTGCAGTCAGGACATGCCAAAATGAAGGTCTTCCAAGCAAACCTAATTCCATCCCCTGGTGGTGCAGGAAAGACTTAGCTGAAAGAGCTACAGTGTTTCCTGCAAACACTAACAACCTAACACAGCACCTAACACCCAACACTCCGCACTGAACACACACCAGGAGCTATTCCAGCCTCTTTCCATGTGTGGTCCTGCACCTCTTTTACTGCAAATTATTTGAACCCTCCAATTCATGCTTATGTCAGAGAAAAGACAGTGGTGTTTGTTACAACCAAAGAGGTAAAACAGTGGAATTCTTGGATAAAAAAGATCTCCACTAGTGTCAAGTCCAGTCCACTTTGTGAGGCCCAGAAGGATAAACTGAATTTCAGAGCGTCTTCCCTCACAGTACAACTCTGAAAAGCCTTAGCTGGATTTGCAGTCCTTAACACTGCTCCAGACCCATCCCCAGGTCTGCCCAGCAGCTGGAAAGGAAACAGAACACAAACTTCCAGAGAAGGGGTTGGTTTCTACAAAGCCCCCATCAGATGCAAACTCTGCAGCAGCAGAGCTCTGGGCCTGCCACCCTCACGGAGATCTTTAGGCCAGTTCCTGAACATCTCTCTCACTGACAAGGTGTACAGTGACAGCAAACACGTCCTTGCCTTCCTCCAGCCATCCTTGTCACTCCTGCACCAACACCATCCACTGAGCAGGGTCACTTGGGAAAAGGCTCAAAACCTTCAAATGGAAGTAATATTTAAAAGTCAACATCCAACTGAAATCTAACAGAATGGAGGCACTTGGAATTTTTTTTAATTTTTAAATCTGTGGCACATAAATGACAACAGTCTTACATGTGATGTAAAGAGGGAACATTGAATAGCAAGATAGAGAGACATTCTGAAAAAAGGAGGGGAGATAAAACTGAGGAACACAACCGAGTTCACCACACATAAGCAACTGCAAGGACACCACCTCACAGCTCATACTGTTAGGCATCAGAAAGGTGAAAAAAGTTATGTACAGTTACAACAGCCATCCAATGCATATGGCAGCTAAAGGAGTAGCCAGTTAGATGGTAGCAATAAAACCTGAGTGGAGAGAAACTGCTAGGTAAGAGGGGAAAGGTAAAACCCAGACAGCTCATTCTCTTTCCTTTTCTTGACTTACTCCCTATGAAAACTTCTTTTTTTCACCTTTCCAGGTAACACATGCGACAAAATAAGAAGAGACAAAACTGGGAAGTTGAGATAAGAACTGGCAGGGCAGCCATCAAATCCTCCTTGTTGTCACTGCTGATGCAAGTTGTCAACGCCCCAATGTTACAGCCTATTTAATATTTTGACATGTTGCCAACATTTCCTGAAAAATTCCTGAGAAAACAGGAAATAACAAGAAGTTCAAACTTGTGCTTTGACCAAAGGTAAGTTTGGTACCCAAGAAGGTACTTCCCTCTCCCAAACACAGAAGGCCCACCGCACACAGACACAGCCTGCTGAGGGGAGGAGAGGAGAACCAGCTCAGACCTGGAGCACACACAAACCTGCACGTGGTGGAGAGCAAGGGAAAAGAAAGGGAAGTTTGCCAGATATTCATATGGGATAGACAGGGAATTTCTGATGGAGAGGTGCTAAACCTGCCCCTGGCACCCACAGGAAGGGTGGAAAGTGGAGCTGGATAGGAAACAGCACTGCCCAACTGTCCTGCTGCTGAGCTCCACAGCAGCTCAGGGACAACCTCCCAGGGGGGACAGGAGCTGCCAGGGCCTCTCCAGCACCTCTGCACTCTGCAGGAACAGCCTGGCTGAGCACACTGCAGTGCCCACAGTGCTCATGGCACTGCTCCAATCTTCTTCCAAATTATTAGCACGGTGCAACAGAGACAGTCACAAAAGCTGCTTCTCAGGGAGTAATTCACACATGAATTACAACTTTCCCTGCCCTCTGGTAGAAAGTAAGCTTAAAGGTTATATGGATACAGACAAACCCATCCATTTGGAACAACAGTATACATGGGTGTGAGGTAAGAGAATTAGCGCGGTCAGCTTTGAACTGATTAAAAAATAACATTTAATGACACAACAGAATATTGCACATTCACACACCATTTCTAGTTGGTTCACTGAACACTGAACCAAGCACAACTGCAGAACACAACAGTCTGTGCCACAGGACACAGGTTTTAGTCCACCTTAACAGAGAATTCCTGGGCAGAGCACAGCTCACCTTTCAGAGCCCTGGACCCTGTGCCCTGGTATCGACTTGTCCATTTATTTTGGGTATTTTGCTCCAAGCAGTCATTGATTAAAGGCATTTTTACTGAAACTACATTCATTTACTCCAAATCCCCCAAGATCCACACCAGTGAAAAGTTGTGTGATATGTTTTAGAGATAATTTCATTTAAAGGAGGAAAGATTTTACAATGATGCCTTTATAAATATATTATTCTTAGTTTGTCTATTCCAGAAAACCTATGTTTCCTTCCTTTAAACGAGTTGCCAGCACGTTTCTGAAACATAATCATTACCAGATATTAATGTTTATGCCATGCTCAAATAATCCAATGCCAGCCAAATGTTTTCATGCATCTCTCTAAAAATTTTCCTTTAAAACTTTTCTTCCTGCAGCTCTTCACTGTCACAACAATGACTTCAACCAGCCTGTCCACAACTGGAAACTGCAACTGCAGCATTCAAAGAGTATTTGAAGATATTGCAGCGTGTGAGTCCTCTTGTAGATCCAGGACTGCAGGAAGCTGATACTGAGCAGTTTCATATTAAATGTTCAGTCTGAGGAGAAAAGTAATGTCATATATTCCTCCAAGTCCTACAGGAATACTGCACACTGTGACCAAGATAGCACTTTTCATTAGTGCTTTTTGTGTAATTACAGATCCTGATAATTAATTATTTGAATAAGCATTAAAACCAAATGCACAGAAGGGCTACAGAATGTGCACATCTGACAGGAACAAATTCCTGGAGATCAGTCCCTCAACCCACTCAACATGCTCGTCACTCATCAAATTCAAAAGGTACTTTCAGTTACTTTAACATATTCCATGAGTAGGAAAAAGTGTTTAGTCTGAACTGTTAAAAATTTCAGTCTTCCTCCCTAAGAAATGCCAAAACTTGAAAGTTCACAGGCTACAGAGCTAAACTCCTCTCTTAGGTACCTTGCCCTTTCTTTTTACTCTGAAACGAACACCAAAAGCTTTTCCAAAAATGTAAGAACAGTTCCAACATACACACGTGCTGCCATTTTTATCCACACAATTAAGTCACACTCATGTTTAATGAAATACATCTACAAAGGCAAAACATCACAGAACACAGCCCAGAATCCATTTCAAACTTAACATTTCTGTCAGTAAATATAAGCTTGGAAAGTTGCTTATAAGCCGTGTTTTCTTCTCTGACACAAAAAGATCACACACAAAAAGATAATACATTTAACTGTGGCCTTTTCTCCTCCCATATAGTAATTATTGACTGATTTAATATTGCTTGGGTGACTCATTGTCTGGGGTGAAAGAGAAACCCACACCAAACATCTATCATGATATATAGCAGGTTTTTTTTTTTTAAGTAGCTGTTCAGAGCAGTAGAAGATAAACATGGACACATTCCTATATTAATAAATAAAGCTGTGATCCATGTTAACATAAACACAGGGCATGAGTTGGGATCAGTTTAACAACCCAAGCCCAACTGTCCTACATCTCCAAGGTTGGTGTTTTTCCCTTGTGTGTCCTTCATTTTAGGAGACAGATGCCAAAAAAGCAAACTCCTCCCTAGTACAACTGACAGAAATTAAAAATTAACAGGAGGAAATGTTAGTGTTCAGGAAAAAAATCATAAAACAAGACAAAACCAACCAGTACAGAAACACATATAATTTCAGCCTCAGCTATTCTGATCTTGGAAGTATTTTTCTCATCTTTCTCTTTATTTCTCACAACCATTCCCCTCTTGGTCACTACTTACATGTTGCCAATGTAACTTTGAAGTATTTAAGGAAAAAATAACACTGGTTTTCCAACAATTGGGCTCAAGCAATACAACTCTCAGCCTGACATGCTTTCAGACTGATTGATTTGCAAGATTAATGTCTTTTTGTATGTAAAATAACTTTCAGAGTAGAACTCTGGCTAACAAGCAGAGCCCAAAGCAAACCTGGCTCTAGCAGGCTGCACTTTGGGCTCTGCCACCAAACTATCTGCACCTTTGGCCACCCTGTGCCTGCTCTCTCTGTTGACTGTAACAGCCCCAGGCTACTTTTTCCAAGCACTTTTCAGGAAGATCTGTTTGGTTTATCCTTTCCACACAAATTATTCCCATTTCAGTCACCCATTTCTTACCACGTGACATTTGTATGAAGGTCAAATGTGGAGCTCTGAGTTTCCCTACAAACCCTGAATTCCTACTTTAGAGAAACAGGAGCTCTGAACACCCTTATCTAAAAGAGAGACAGAGAAACCAAATCCTTCCCTTTCCCAAGGCAAAAAAGCAATCCCAGGTAAAAAGAAAAATGCAACAGCTTTTTCCAAGCAATTAGACTGCTTTTAAACTGTAGTTAAGTACAGCTGCTGAGATCATGTATATTCAGAAAGAAGTGTATAAAACTGCCACAGAAACACCTTTAAAAGGAAAAAGCAAGCAAGGAAAGTACACCAGTGTTGCACATGCATTTTGTAGAAGTTTTGCTAACAAAGCACCAGAACTCTATGTCAAAGAGTAAAACCTCTGCTTTTTCTTTATATAATATTTTGTAATTTTTTACCTAATGTGCCCTTAACATGAAGACTATTAACACTGAAGTGATACTTAAAACATCCTCCTTTATTGATTTCATAAACTCAAACACACTGCTAGAAACAAAAAGCATCCCGAGTACTGCTTTCTTAGATCTGATCTATCAGAAAATCACATTATATGACACTCTTAGACTTCTTGTTTCTTCACCATGTTAAATTCTTCCCAGGGGAATCCTCCAAAGACAGATTTACAAAGACAGCCCTTTAAAGCACTGCAGAAGTGGGGCTCTGAGTGTTCTGTCTTTACACAGACAAGACATTTTGGACAAGCATTTCTGGCCCCAAGTCTCTCCATCACCTGCACATACATTCTCAGCCCCATGCCATTTGCATTCCGACCTTGCTCATGCTCCAGTTGTTTCAAGGCTGAAAGCCCCAAACTGTGTTTGCAGTCGCCTGGAACTCGTCCACTTTACAGCAAAGACGAAAAAGTTACTCAAAGGTCAGCAATCCAAATGCCCTTCCCACACGAGTTCTCAAGGACTGAACAAGGGACTGAGAACCCCAGCACGAAGAATTCCTGGCCCTGTGTAGTAAATGAGGCAACACTGAGGACACCAGCCCTGAGAACAAACCAGTCCTTCCACAACCTCAGCTCCTCCTGGGAATCGTGGAAGGGGGAGCTCCGGCCAGGGCAGAACTCAACAGTTCCCTGCATGTTAAATACCACTGCAAAACACAGCCAGTGCTAAGTGACCTGGACAGGCAGCAGAGGATGCAGTGATGCAGCTGGTTCAGGGCAGCTTCAAGCTGATGAATTCAGTTTATTAAATATGGGCTACGGGCCAGAACCAGCAGTGCCACATGGAGGTCAACACTGGGATTCCAAGAGCCTGGGCATGGAAACAATGTAGGGATGAGAGGAGAAGGCAGCAGAGGGGCAAGAACACCAAGAAAAGTTTGAAAAGGCCCTGAGATATCTTCCTGAGAAGATAAAACAGATTATTCCCTTATATTTTAAAATAAAATGCACCAAGGAATAGCTGAATATATCTTTCTGCAATAGGAACTAAATTTAACGTGATACTAACTTGAGTATTTTAGCTACAAACTGCCTGGACAGCTCTAATAACTTTATTTTATTGGTTTGTATACACCTGATTTTGCAAAGAAACCTGCATAAAATGGCAAATAAAAACTGGATGTACCTAAAAATTAAAGACCATATACAAGTAAACTTACTTAGACTATGTCAAATATTTACTAAATTACTATGTTCTGAAAGCCTCCAAAAAGAAACTATGCTCCATTTTAACTCCATCTTACATTACCTTACTAAATACATCCAAGAAATTACAATTCTGGTTTGGGTGGGCTTTTATTTATTTAACAAAGTGCCATAACAGACTTTTAGTTTCGTAGATAAGAGTTCTAAGATAATGTCACAGACATGATTTACATTAGGTCTGGATTATTCCCAATAGACCTGCAGTTGTGTGGAAAGGCAAATGCTGTTTGGAGAAGACAGGCAAATATCAAGATCTAAAGTTCTAAACTAAGGGCTTTTCCCCTGCAAAGTAAATATCTATGGAGACTGACTAAAGTAAGAGCTGAAGTTAAATATACACTTCTGATAAAGCAAACACTGAAACAACTGCAGGTACCATATCAATTTTGTGGTATTTTTCAAAAAAAAATCCCAAAAAGGAAATTTTAGCTGCAATGCAGGAATACATGCACAGAGCTTGGCTAAGTTTCCCTGCCCCCAAGAAAGGTCCAGGCACCTCAGAATAAATAATGGGGCAAGGTAAGGAGGAAGGGAAAGATAACAAGAGAAAGTTATTTATACCTTTAGTTTTCCTTTAAGTGAATGAAGTCCTATAACAAAAGGACGAAGCACATCATCTGTGGAAGGTAACACAAAAACAGAACATATTTACTATTTTCACAGACAAATTTATACACATGCACTACAGATCAAATTAATAACAAAAAAACTAATTTAACTGTCATTGATGTAATTCACAAAGTATCATCCTTCTTATGTCAGAGTTCTCAGGGCCTTCCAACCTTTCAGCGTTTTACACCACATTTCACTGCAAGGAGACACAATGTCCAAGGCCAGACTGCAGGACAATCAAAGGCCATCCAGTTCAACAGAATGTCATTCTCATTGAAGAACACTGTAAAGATCATTTACAGCTCAAAACTAACCAAAGTAAAAATTAAGCTGAAAACTGTCTTCTCACCCATCAATTCCTCACTCCCACAGAAACACCTTGCTGACTCACAAACGGGGACACCTCTTGGATACAAAGCAAACAAACAGCAGTGAGCAGCTGAGCCTCTGAAGGCTCTCTGGTGCACATAAGCACCACTGTGAGAGCAGTGATGAAATCAAAGAAAGCACAAGTAACAAAAAAATCAACAGATCTTATGCTGTAGCTCACTTTTGGTTAGAAGAACCCTCCCTTCTGGATAGAGCAGATGGGAAAAAATTAAAAAGAATAAAAACAAGCTGCACTGATTTTACCCAAGACAGCAAACTCTCTAAGACAAGAAAGCAGAAAAATGCTTTGGGACCTTCACCTTGAGCCACTTGGCCATCTAAAAATTAAAAACTACCTGCAGTCTGAACTGTGCATTTGTCCTGCTTACCACCTCTGCACCTCTCTCCAACATTTTGGAATGTGACACACAAAATATTGTGAATATGATTTCCACCATGGAAAACCAGGGAGACTGCAGAGAAGGGAGGAAGGAATTCTGTCTTTTGCACACCAGAGGAAAAGCTGAGATCTTTAGTTGTAACTGAATACAAAAGAAGCAAATGAATCCAGTCAGTATGACAGATAATGCTGCATGAAAGAGAGGATAAAAACCTGATGGGGAAGGGTACAGAGTTTACAGAATGAGAAGACAAGGCATTTTTTATTGTAAAATCAGCCAGAAGAAAAAAGAATCTCATACACAAATCAGGAAGAGAAGGCACAGCATAAAACAAGTGTGATGGGCTAAAGAAGCAGCAGGTACAGTGTTTTTACCTGCAACCAAAGCAACAGTCACGAGGGAGGAAAAATCACAGGTTTTTCTTGAGAGATGAGACACATGACAAAAACAATCAGTAAGGACACCTGTTAACAGAACTGGCAACAAGGAGGGTTTAAGTGAAAGAGTTGTCAAAAACACCAGCTGTTACAGCAGATGTGAGATTCAATTAAACCTGAGATGGACAATTGTTCAGCAAAGACAATAGCAAAGCCAAGGGAGCAGAAATGACTCTGGTCTGGAGGAAGTTTGCCTACTTGCAGGATTTCCACCTGAGATGCACTGTGGAGCAGCAGGAGGAGCAAGGGAAGCAGGTGTCCTGGGAGGGGAATGCTGAACTCACACAGGTTATTGCTGATCCCACTCTGGGCTCAAACCATGGCTTCTGAAAAATTCTGCTACAAATACACACCTGAATAACAAACAACACCCCAGGCAGAACAAAAGCCTGGGGTTTGTGCTTCAGGGTTGCCAATCACTTTTGAACGAGATGCCGATGGTTTTAGAAAACACACCTAACAACACTGTATTTAATACATCTAACATCTGTATGTGATCCCTCTACAGCTGAACCCACTGTTCCACTGTTAGGGCACTCCTGCTGCTTCCTCCAGTTTTCACTACACATAGTTTGGTAAATACACCACTTTGTCACTGGCAGTGCTGAAAGCCTATTCCCAGAAAAAAACACATTGATTTCCTATTGAGTGAAGGAACCATCAACTTAGAAATTTATCAAAATCAGCCAGGCCTTTTAGAAGTTGTAACAAAAAACTCCTACTAAACTTATTCCTGGGCTACACTGTTAATCCCCACCTTTAAAAACCACATTCCCTATTTAGAGTCTCCGCATGAGAAACTGAGAAAGACAAAACAATCAATATACAAAGGAACCCAAAATTTAAAAAAAAATTCCTCTGCCAGACATAAAATATGCAAACAAAAGTGAAAGAATCTCTTGCAGTCACAGTGGCAGTATTATTTATGGTGATGAAAGAAAAAATATGTTCAATGTAAGACAATTATAGGCTCAATCTGCCCAACAATTTTATTGAAAATTTTCTTCAGAATATACAGCAGTTCTGTAAAACAAAATTATGGCAGGTACTGTCCTGTAATTCAACATCACAAGGGCAGATCTTACTGGAATAGGTAAAAATAGCACTAGTGAACATGCCAAAGTCTTTCCACTGCAGGGCCAGTGCTTAGATTGCAACATCAGCTGGCTCTCTTTTTGTAACCTCTTGATTGCCAGCGAACAAGTCACAGTCACTGCAAAGGTTTGAGAAAGCTCAGAGTGAGCGGTGCCCTGTCTGTGCCCAAATCCATGGGGGTATCCCTGCCGTGGGCACTGGTGCAGCAGTCACTGCCTGCCCAGTGCACACCTGCTCTGCAGCACCCAGCACACGGGGCTGATGGCACGGGGACATGCTTCAGTTTTGTCAAACGTCAGCGTGGAACTGAAGCCTTGCACACTCTGCTGCCTCTTCCGGCTGCAACACACTGGGAGCTACTGCCTGGAGTCCAAACATCCTCCAGAGATGGCCCAAACCCCAACTCCCCTGAGCCAGCACAGCTCAGCTCCACAGGGGCTCACCCACAGCAGCTGTCCCAGCAGGAACACCCCGAGCAGGGACACAGCAGCAGCACTGCAGGTTCCCAGAGATCCCTCCCCGCAGCCCGACTCCCACTGAGCCAGAGTGTGCCATCAGCCCGAGGACAGCAGGACCCTGCCCACCACCAGCTCTGTGCCCGCTCAGCCTGGGCAGTGACTGACACAGCTTCCCAAAGCCCCTGCACACTGAGACAGGGAGGGCAAAGCTAGGAAACAGCAGGGCATCACTCTGCTTGCACAGGTGCTCTGACACTCTTCTCCCTCATCTAAGAGGTCTACCCTTCAGACCCGAAAGTGCTGGAATAATCAAGAGATGTTTCTATTTGCACAGAATGGCCCCTGTACTGCTTGTCTCTATGAAGAACTATAGACAGGTCTCATGCAAATTCAAAAGTAGGAGAGTTGAGACGCTTTTGCCATATTTAATGCATGAGTTTTACAATACAGGTTTTACAAAAAAAAAACCCAAATACATTAAATTACAACAGAAATGCGTGAGAATATTTTCCTAATAAATAAATTAATAAACTAAAAATATTTTAATGGAGTTACGCAGTAGATTACATCTGAAGGAATTCAAATTCTATCAGAAATTATTGAAATAAAGAAAATATTAACCCAACAGTAACCTTGGAATTAACAACTGCTAGATAAATTCTGAACTTCAGGAATCAAAAAAACCAGGGTTTTTTTTGGGGTTATATCCTATGTACCAAATATGATCAACTTTCATAGAAACTTAGCACACTTTCTATACCAAAGCTTAAAAACCACCAAATTGCTATGTATCAAAATACACCTTTTGAACTGAAAGCTTGAGAGGTGATTGCAGGTTCTCTCAGCTTCACATTAAGTGGAATAAAAATCCATCTTTTTCTTCTATGAGAAACTTTTTAACTATGGTACTTTCTATGAAAATCTCTTGGAAATAACGTAACTAGCATTTCTGGGGGAACAATAAATTAGGGTTTTTTTAAAATTAAAATATAATTAACTAGTGTTTTTTCTTCCGAGCAACATTTCCACCACTGAAGCTTCCAATCTAATGGTCCTCCCTACACTTGCTGTATTACTTTGCAAGACTGTCCCTCTGTATTCGTACATTTGTGTAAAAATTCCGTGCAAACCAAAGGGAGTACCTGCACCTTCACCTGTCTCATTATGCTCCTTCAGTTTCACTAAGAAACTCTTATGTAAAATCCCACACATAGTTTATTCTACACAAGCAAGTGAATAAAGAGAGAGCAGTGCCTTTTGTAGTGTGCTAATAAACTGAAAAGACTGCTGGAAAATACTGAACATATGACTAGACTTTGAGCAAACACTCTGAAATGATTGAGAATAGAACAAGAAAGCAGAATATCCAAAAACTGGCACCAGTTACTGACAGAGCTGACAGGGACATACACTGGAATCAATGACTGGCAAAATAAAAGACATTACAGAAAAGGGAACATTAGTCACATTAAAAGTTTCTCAATCTATACAATCATAGAATATCCTGGGCTGGGAGGAACTCACACCTTAAATGCTTTCCCATTATCTGAAGGCATTAGACATCTTTCTTCTAGCTGTGCACTACCCTGCATCTCCCTCCTGCTGATCCCTCAGCTCGAGGCTCCTAAAACCCCCGCTTTCAAAACTCCAGCTTGTTCTGTAGAGAAAAAAAAAAAGTATGTAACAGAAAACTCTAATGGGGGCTCTGAGCCATTTTTTAAAGGCTGAAGCCCTGAGCCAGCTTTGATTAATCTGGTTAACCCCACGCCACACCCAGCTGGAGTTACTGAAGCAACCTCCCTCTCCCTGGGAACTAAAAATACACCGAGGGCTGCGCTGCTCTGCCCCGATCCTACGTGTTTCCATCGGAATGCCCCAGGAATGACCGCCCTCTTGGCAGCTGTTTGTCACAACTGAAGCACTGGGGGGTCAGACCAAGAGCAGGTATGCAGTGTACATGCAGCGAACGCTGAACGTGAAGGGAACAATGGAAGAGAGGGAGAACAGGCCCGCAATCACCGCGGCATCGGCAGAGCCACAGCACGGCACCGGGCACCTAACCTGAGCACCCACAGCGGGAAAGGGGCTCCAGCAGGGAGGGGCAGAGCCAGGGCCCGCCTGCACACCCCCAGACAGCAGAGAGCACACACTGACACACTCACACAGGCACACACTGCTGCGAGGCAACTCCAGAACTGCTCTGCCTGAAGTCAGAGGCACTGAGCTGTGATTTAACTGTGCTCTGTTCCCTTCTGCACTCGGGACACATTTAGAGTGTGCACAGCAGAGAGGCAGGGCAGGCCCGGAGAGGGGCAGGGCAGGCCCGGAGAGGGGCAGGGCAGGCACAGCTGCACCTGCAAACAAACCCACCGCGCTGGCTCTGCACAAATCCAGCTTCTGCACGATAAAATTTTACCTCTAGAAAGGCTGGCATCCCCCATAAGCAAGCAAAACCCACTGCAAAATACACAATTCAATCACATGGACTGTGTCGCTTAAAACCCTGAAAAAAAATATACTTGCTTATGTATGCATTCTACTTATTAATTGTCAGTTCTCATTCTTAGCTCTGAAGTCTACCGAGAAAATGCTTTTCTCCTTTCCCAGTGCCTCAAGAACAGTGCTTTGTTTACCCTCATGTGCTGTTGCACTGCACCATTTTGGTACACGAGATGACCATATTCTATTAAACTGTAAAAGGTCAGTACACACTGCTGCAATAAAATCAACTTTGTGTAAAACAGATGACATTTATAGTACAAACACAATATTCAAGTCACTCAGGGAATAAACGTGCGCCAGCTGCTTTTCAAAGCAAAATCTTTGTTTACAAAAACCCAGCGCATGTAGCGAGAGCCAGCACAGCTCTGAGAATTATTCACAGAACTGGGGCCAAAACAGAGTTTCTTTCCAGAAAAAATAAGAACATCACTAAGCATGGACTACCCATACAGAATAAGCTGTATCTGCTTCATGCTGTCTCAAAAGCCATGAGCTCACTGCTAAAACACCTTGTTAGTTTGTCATAGTTACCTGATTTCCCAGGATTGTATCAACTCCTCTTTCCGTTAATTTCTAGAGCTGACCAAGTGTTTCCACCACCTCATTCAACACACAGGGGGTGTATTTCAGATCAGAACATACTGAAGGGTTTTGCATAAGTAATTACACAAAATCAATCAAAATTGGTACAATGTAGATGTAAGCCTATCTGTTCACAAATTAAACTTATGTGAAACTTTCATGCTTAAATTACCAGTCTTGAAATTTGGCAAACCACAAGCTTCAATCTTGTTTTGAAGATTTTTTTGTTACTTCCCCAAGTAAAGGTAATTTTGACTTATGCAATTTGATGGTTTTTTGAGAAATAGAAGGCTGACTTCTGTTTCTCTTCACACACGTTACACACTTGTGTAACGTGGATGGTCCAGAAACTTGTTTCATACAAAACAATAATCCTTTTCCATCACTTGTTTCAAGCTGAATTTGTACAGAAGTTTTGGAAATCCACCTGCACAAGCCACGTTCAGCTGGTGTTGGGTGACCACGGTCCTGCCTCTCCTCCAGCAGCTCTGGGATGTTATCACCTCATTCCAAGTGAACAGTGAGGCACAGGTAGGAAGAACAGGAAATTCCCACAGGCTAAGGAAGCCAAAGGACAGAAGAATTCTTTGCTCTCCATCAGCCAGGGCACCACGGCACAAACCCTTGGTGTGCTGCAGGAGCACATTCCCACCTGAGGAGCCCAGGTCAAGGCCAAGGAAACCCCTCCCTCTGGCCAAGCTGGCCAAGGAGGCAGGACAAGCAACTTCAGAACTGAGGGAGGAGGAGAAAAATCCGGGGGGTGTTTAAGTGAGGCAACAGCAAAGACAGGGAAGCAATTTAAAGACAGTAATCCAACCCAGCAGCTCTTGGTTCCCATCTCCTACAGAAGCTTTACAACCAACAGCTCTGAACTGAACGTGTTTTCAAATAAGAAAAACTTGGGCTTTTTTCCTCAGCTCCCGGTTTCCCAACAGTAAAGAAGGAGCCACATAAATAATGTGGGGGGAGGAGGGGAGTATATGTTCCAGAAGAAATTAGTGCTGATTTAGCTTACCAAGAAGTGCTGACCAATGATTTCTGTGGGTCATGTCTGTGGTTTATAAAATATGAGCTATTTTAATAAGTCATAGTAAGTTCAGGCCCTGAGACAGCAATGACTTCATATGTAATTTGAACAATGCGGTGGTGGTAAGAATAAAAAATGGGAAAGGGATTCAACTGAAAATAAAATAAGTTTTAGATCTTCTTTAAAAAAAAAATAGCTATTTTCTCTGCTACTTCCAGATTTTCTTTCAAAGCAGGTTAGTCAGCAGTGTTGCACAATAAGTTGTCCAGTCCTGAAGATATTAAGTATGGCAACAAACCATATGAAAAACACATTTCAGGTTTCTGAAAGCACTGCTGCTCCAACTCAACTATGCTGGTTCACTTCTGATTTAATAATCTAACATTAAATTGCTTACTACATTAACTATCCATGTCATGAACACACATCCAGATCCATACCTCTTTCAAGATAAATTGTAGCCCTAGGGATTGCCTACAGAAAATGTTCATTAAGACAAACCAAATTAAAGCCACTTCCATTCTGAATGGGTGACCACAGAAGAGACTTAACTGAACTGCCTCAAATTAACTCTCGCATTCCCCATGTCAGTCTTTCCTTCTGCACCAACACTGCAGACATATCCTAAAGAACAAGAATACCCTTCAAATTACACCCTGGTTTGACACTATGCAGTGATCCTTTAGGCAGTATCTGGAGCTGACTTTTCCAGAAGCCTTAGAAGACATAAGTCTTTTGTACAAAACTGTTTTCATATATTTTAAGCTGGTTTGGTTTTGGAGGAATCTGAGTTTTGCTCCACTACAGATCCTTGTTTTGCCCACCTATGACAACCTACAGCTGCACCTGGAACACACACTGTGCTCCAGCAATTCCACTGCAACTGGTTTTGGGGTCTCGCTGTGCCAGGTAAGGTCCCTGTATTTATGGGTGTCACTTAAATGCTAAGAAAGAAAAAGAACCACACAGGCAGGTTATCTATGTGTGCAGTGAGACTGCAGATAAAGAGAGGCCAGAGACAGCCCCGGCTCTGCAGGAATACCACTGCTACATGGCACGGCTGGAACAGTTTAGAGGAAATTAGGACACGAAAGGATCTCACTCCAGTTTGCAAATGGCTTTTTTTAACTGAATTTAAATCCCAAAAATAAACCAAAATCAAGCAAGCAGCTCCAACCAAAGAATGCCTGAGCAGAAAGCTTTGGTTGTGCTCATACAACCTAAAGGCATTTTCCACTCCCGGTCCAGCAGCCTGTGGATCGCAGTGACAGGAGGCTCGGGGAGCCCCCTGGAAGCGCAGGAGGGACAAAGTTGCAGCTGGACACGAGCAGGCCGGGCCAGCACAGCCACCCCTGTGGGCAGGGCACGGCTCCGGGGGGCGGGATGCTCATCCCCCTGCCCATCCCCCTGACAGGGCACGGCTCCGGCTGTTCCAGGTGCCCCCTGCCCATCCCCTCTGCACAGGGCACGGCTCCGGGGGGCGGGATGCTCATCCCCCTGCCCATCCCCCTGACAGGGCACGGCTCCGGCTGTTCCAGGTGCCCCCTGCCCATCCCCTCTGCACAGGGCACGGCTCCAGGGGGGCGGGATACTCATCGTCCTGCTCTTCCCCCTGGACAGGGCACAGATCCCGGTGCGAGGGATGCCCACTGCTCTCCCTCTCACGGACAGGACAGGGCTCCAGGTCTGCGGGATGCTCACCTCCCCTGGACAAGGCACGGCTCCAGGTGTTCCAGCTTCCCCCCGCTCATGCCCTAGTCCGGGCACAGCTCCAGGGCTGCGGATGCTCCGCCCGAGCCCCTCCGCTTCGCTGACAGGCGGCGGCCCGGCCGCAGCCCCGTTCCCCCGACCCGGCCCCTCGCTCCGGCCGACCCTGCCGCCACGGGCTCCGCGCCCCGCCCGCTCCTGCCGCTCCTCCCCAGGCGCCTGTCGGGGCCGCGCGCCTGTCCGCCCTCACGGCCGGCTCAGCGCGCCCGGGGCCGAGCGCGGAGCGGCGGCCCCGCGGGAAGGGGACCGGCAGACAGAGGGAGCGCGGGCGCTGTGCCCCGCTCGGCCCCGGCGCTCCCCGCCCGTACCCATACCCGGCCCGGCGCTCCCCGCCCGTGCCCGGCCCCGCCAGGCCGTACCTGTGCCGGCCGCGGCGCTCCCCGCCTGTGCCCGGCCCGGCGCCCCCCGGCCGTGCCCGGCCTCGCCGTACCTGCGCCGGCGCCGCTCGCTCGGCGCTCACAGAAAATGGCGGCCCCGCGCCCCGCAGACATTTATCTCCGCCCCGCCCGCTCGGCGCTCGGCGCGCCGTCCTGCGCCGCCCGGCCCGCCCGCTCCGCCCTGGCCCGTCGGGGAGCGCCGAGCGCTCGATCGGCGCCGCCGCCATTTGGGAGCGGCGGAGGGAGGGACGGGATCCCGAGGGGATGGGGGGGGGATTCTGAGGGGATCTCGCCGCCGCCGCGCATCCAGCCTGCCCCGGGACCCGACCTGGCGCGGGGGATGAGTGCTGCCGGGGGGCTGGAGCGGGCCCGAGCCGTGCCGCCTCCCCTCGCTCCCCTCAGAGCGTCCCCCTCAGCTCCCTGACCGGCCTCCCCCTTAGCCCTGCCTCGGCTGAGCCCCTCAGGAATTTGACAGTTAATTAATGAATTAATTAACTAACCGGGGCCATCGGCAGCGCCTGAGCCGCGGTGTGGGCCCGGGACAGCCCCGAGTCCTGCAGGGCACACACCTCGTCCTACCTGTGCAGGGCAGAGCCCGGCTCTGCGGGGAACGGGCAGCGCGCCCCAAGGGGCGGCGCGATCCGAGGGGTGGGGTGTGCGCTGCTGGGAAAGGGATCGCAGGAGAAATTTAAAAAAAAAATAATAAAAAAAAAACAGCGTGCGAACTCTTTTCCTGGAGGAGACAGGGAACAGCTGTCAGGCAGGGGTCCCCGTGTAACTCGGGACGGGCTCCATGGAAAAGTTGGGATACCAAAGGGCTCTGGCTGGAACTCCCAGTGCTCCACGAACTCACTTTTAGCTTTGAAAACGTCCAGCATGGCACATCAAGTGGTGAACGGGGGATTTATCACCCCAAAACGCAGCTCCCAAGGACAGCCACTGCAAAGGAGAACATCTCTCCTAGAACTGTTCTTAAGGAGCATGCATGTTTGCATTTACAGTCATGTCAGTTCCATTAATTGGTAATTAAATAAGCATTTCTCTGAAAAGAGCAAACTTCTCTCAGCCTTATTTGGGATTTCTCTACAGCAGAAGGTTTATTCTGATATAAACCAAGACTTGAGTCCAGCTAAAGTCACATTAACCTCACAGAGGCATGGCAAGGGCAAGGAAAAAAACAGCACTGTTGGGTTTGCCTCTCCTAAGCACCAAATGAGAAAAAAATCCCCAAACATACAGAATCTTTAGATACTGGTGCCCTCCAGGAAGAGATGTGGGTGCCAAGTAATAGGAGATTGAATGGGGGTGACAGCCAGGAGCTCTGGAAGGCTGAAACACAAGTTTCCGTGTCTTTAGGATGCTGTGATTCAGTGTTTTATCCCCATATGTTCTAAAAGTTACCACTTATTCCAGTGTAATAAAGCCTTCAATTTAGAGGATATTTATAAAATAAATATTTAAGCTTTTTGTAGCACTCTTTCACAAGACAGACCACACGGAGATTTCAGCCTTGCTCTTAAAAAAAGAGCTGCTTCTCTTGTTTTCCTCTTCCCCATTGCCCTGGGCTCAGACCTACCAAAAAAACCCAGAAAACCAAATCCAGACCAAGACAGTGCCTACCAAGGACAACATTTAAACATGTGAAGCATCCTTTTCAAATTCCTATAGAGTAACTTTCCTTTTAAGTCTCTCGTTTATACTGAAGAAGTCCTGTGATGCAGACACTGTTTATTTATCTGACTTTAACAGGAGTCATAGCCATGTATCTGAGAAACAAATAAACTGGAGGCAGTGGGTACAATAAATATTCACATGGTTTTGGACTAAGCAAATCCCTGTAACGTGGTAGAAAGTAGTACAGACTTTAGAAAAACATACGAAAGGGTCTTAAAATATTGTAATGTAAAATATAAGTACCTGCCATGAGGAGCTTAAAAAGAAAGAGGTAAAAGAAGGAGGGACATCCACCTCAAGAAGAGGTGGTTTTGATAAAGACTTTTCATAAAGTTTTAAACTTCTTTGAAAAGGGTAGAAGGATCAAGGATTGTATCTGGAACAAATAAACACAGGTCTGGAGGAAAGCAAGCCAGATTTCAGAGAGTTAAACAATGTGGCACATGCAAAGAAATACAATAAGTACAAGAAATAAGAAGAAAAGCAAACAAGGAAACCAATCAAAGAGACTGAAACAAGGCAGCTCTAATGTAGAAGGGAAACAAAAATGGAACAAACTTTCCAAAATAAACTGGAAATTCTCACCATTCTTCCTGAGGCTGACCTGGTTTGTGCTTGTGCTTAGATGTCTGGGGTGTGAATGTCCAGGTATTGGACTTCCATTTGTCCAGGCACACAATCCCATCTGACATTTGCACCCTCTGAGGGGTTTTCTGCCTGTACAAAAAGCAGCTTGAGGAGTGATTTGAAGGGGAATGAGAACCATGGGGGCTGGGCCAGGCTGAGTTAGGGACAGGAACCATTATCTTGAGCAATCTGCCTCGTGGCTGTAGCCTGGGAATTCATTCCCTTTCCTCCAGTGGGTATCTCACCCAGGCAGAGCCATCCCAGCTCCCCAGACCCCGGTTTGCTCACAGCTGAAAACGAGGGGGATGATCCCCCGGGAGCATCTTGGAGCAGAGTTTGAA
This sequence comes from Pseudopipra pipra, assembly GCF_036250125.1. NCBI lineage: Eukaryota > Metazoa > Chordata > Aves > Passeriformes > Pipridae > Pseudopipra > Pseudopipra pipra. The sequence goes on from NC_087559.1 coordinate 18,672,612, forward strand.
TTCTGGGTGCTGAAAAGGAGCCGTAAAAGTTAAACCTTTCCTCATTTGTGGTGGTTCAGTTTGCTCCATGCAATATTCCTGAATTCCCAGCCCACTTAACTGTCATTACCTGGGGATTCTCCAAAAGTATCAAATATTTGAAGTGGCATGGTGTAACTTAATTGTATCCTCATTACATGACATAGCTGTGAGCCTCAGAAGAATGAGTAGCAAGAATTAGGAGTGGAATGCTGGCTGGAGGAAAGGAGAAATGTATATACACAGTTCATTATGGAATTTGGGGTATCAAATCTTACTCTCTGACTCCTCAAGCCAAGGATTACTATAGAGAAACTTTGCCACTTTATCCAGGGTTCTTCCCCCTGAGCGGCAGTCCAAGCTTTGTCCCTCTGCATGCCAGGTTGATATGTGCTACAAGTCATTCTCTTATTCTCCCATGAGATTTTCTTTTTTGATTAAGAGAACATTGCTTAGTTTAAGTCAAGTTAGATACAAAAGAAGTCCAGTGTACAGAGGCCATGAACATAAGCATTTGTAACCTAAAAGAAAAGCCAAATAAGGAATCTCTAGTTTGTTATGATCATGCATAAACTATTTATACTTTATCATTCGGCTGAAAGACTTTATTATTTGCCTGTGTCACTGAAGTGTTCAAAGAAGAGGGTTGGAAATATAATTTATAGTTTGGGTTTTTTCATGCATTGAGAATTCAAATTGCATAAATTACTTTATAACAACAGGACATATAAAGCTGTTAAGAATAAGTAAATTTGTTTTGCTGGAATGAAAACCACAGCACAGTCTGTTCACATTAATTATTTTTGCTGGTTTGTCCTGAAAAAATTCTCAGCTTTTGATTTTATCCATATCCAGCTAAAAGTGGTTGCTGTTGGGCTGGCTGCAGTACGTGCCTCACCTGATCACTGCTTCATTCTATATCTAAGTTAAAGTTAGTATCTTCATTTTTCCTCTTCTTCCTTTTCACTGCTTTAACTCTTTTCATTTTAGAAACATATTTATCTAAAAAAGTTACACTATTCCATAGAGGAATATTATCCTCTATTGCATGTTCTTCCAAAACTAGTTTCATCTCTGGTACTATAATCTATTAGGTGTTCATCCCTACATGGTTCTTGGCTGTCTTTCTACAAAATTAACAATAAAAATGTTTGATGAAAGCATCAGTTATATAGCTTTTCAATACCAGTTTGTGTGGGAACACTTCAGAGTAAAATTGAAACAGCTTTTCATTAAGCCTTGCACTAATTAAATTATTCTGGGAGTGCAGCTCTATAAACAGCAAACAATAATCTCTTACTTAAAAAGAAATAATGTCATGATAATCTTACGTGAAACATTCTTACAACTTCCCAGAAGCCCTGTCCCAGCGTCCAGCCGGTAATTCCCGGTATCACAGCTGTCCAGTGTGTGCCCGGTTGTCCAGGGGCAGCAGAGCTGTCCTGCTGCTCCAGTTTCAGTGCCCTCCCTTTGCTTCTAGGAACACCCAGGGGCACTGCCCGGCCCCTTCCCTCCCACTCCTCTCCAGGCAGGGCAGCCCAGTGCCTTTCCTGAACTGCGGATACTCCTCGGCAGGACTGCCTCCCGGGCTTTCCCTCTCTCCCGGTGTCCGAAGGAGCCGTGCCGTGGCCGGAGCCGTGCCGTGGCCGGAGCCGTGCCGTGGCCAGAGCCGTGCCGTGGCCGGAGCCGTGCCGTGGCCGGAGCTGTGCTGTGGCCGGAGCCGTGCCCTGCCCGCCCCCAGCTGTGCCCGAGCCCAGCCGGGGCACTGCCCCCGAGCTGCTCCGCACCCCGAGGCCCTTGGTTCGGCAACGCACAACAACCCGATAGAAAACAGCCCCAAAGCCACGGGGGCTCGACGTGGCCTCTTGAAATCGTGTCTGACAATAGAGGGAAAGGTGTATTTTCTTAGGCCACCAGCGCGGTGGTTTTCCCCAGAGCTGAAATACGTTGGAGGGGTTGCAGTTACATTCCCAACGGAGGGACTGAGAATCTGGGCGACATTCCTTTCATCACACACAGAACTTAGGAAGCTTCAAAGAGGAGCAAAGGACAAACACACCAAGGCAGTTGCTATAGCACTGTGTACTGAGAATATCACAGCCCGAAAATAATTTTAGATGAATGTTTTATAAATTCAATGTGGAGATGCTGACCTGATGGGTGCCACCTGCACAGTGAATAAAAACTCAGCCTGAACAAGCTCTCTTGGAGCTTCAACAGGGGGAGAAAACAATTTAAAAAATTAAAAATCTAGGCTACAATTTGTCTACTTGAGCAGTCATTCCTACTGTAGAGACAATAAATACAGCACTTTGATTTATACATGTATTCTATTTTTGAAACCTAACCAGACTGGTTTATTGGGTTTATTTTGACTTTCTGAAAAAGTCTAACCACAATAAAATCTATTCAGAGCTAGGTACTACAGTTTAAAAATAGCAAAGCAGAAACAACTCTTTCCTGACAAACATTTTAAGAACCTGAGCTGAATATATAGTAAAAACATCTTCTGCAGCAGAGCAATTACACCTGATACAGAGCCTCAGGAAGGACTGATCACCAGATTTGGTGGGACCTTCAGCTATGCAGGATTTTTTCTGTGCATGGACAGCTTCTAGTGTGGTAACTGAGCTGTGTTCAATACTTAGATTGTCTACAAGTTGCTCACTGCAATAATGTACCCCAGGATGACAGGAAAATGTCAGTTTTCTGTGAGGAATCATGAGTGCTGGATCAGCAGGAGGTAAAACGGGAGGCTGTGAGTATGTGCACATGTGTATCAGACTATATCTGAAAAATATATAAACTTTATCTTTCTTAAATCACATTTGTTATGTTTCTTCATAAAAAAAGACAAACTGGTTTTTTTATAGCTCTGCTCTCGTTGTCATGTGTTTGCACTGTGCACAGAAACACTCATTCTCCCTGACGTTACAGGGCTTTTATCCAAGGGAGATTTTGGAGACAAGGGAACCCGAAGCAGCCCAGCCAGTGAATCTGTCCAACTGCTATTCCCAGGTAACACCAGGCTAATTAGCGTGTAGGTCTAAGGTTATAAATACCTGCACCATTCAAAAGTTCAACGGAGGGAGCAAGAGGACAAATGAAAAGTCCATTTTAGCCATGTGCACACATTCATGCACTGAGAGAAATGGAACTCTCACGTTCCGGGTTCTGTTAGAAAAATCTGTGCAAAGAAAGACAAAAGGTCTCTGGCTTTCAGCACAAGCCTATTTATCCATTGTCTTTCAAGTTCATCTCAGGCATTCAGCTAAACAAAGATAGGTGATCAAAGGCTGCATTCCCTTTGGCAATACAGCCGTGCTTGAGCCAGCCTGGGATGCTTTGTACCTCCATGTCCTAGGCAGCAATTTGTGCTTGGAGGGGCCTGACAATTAAAAATCGTGTTGCAAGCACAGAGCTTCAGAAGCAGTGTGCTGATGTGACAGCAGGGAAGAGTTCTGTCACTGAGCTGAGCTCGGTGTCCGTACCAGTGTGAGTTGTCCCAAGCAGGCTGGTACAGAGCATCAGGGCCAGCCTGAGGTGCTGGGGGAAATCCAGCCTGGGCTCATGGGCACAGCTCTGCCCCCAGCAGAGGCAGGGGGGGGTCCCCAGTGGAGTTCTGGGCTGATACACCAGTGAAGCTGTGCTATTTTTAACAACAATTGCATATGTATATGGCTCATTTGGCCTCTGATTATAAAGGTGGGGGATGTTTCTGTCAGATGTTCCATGTCAATTGTTAAGGCTTTTCTGTTGTTGCACATTCATTTCTCAGACTGGACAGTGGTAATCAGGTTGATTATATGCATCAGGGTCTGCTTTTGCTACAATAGAAAACTCAACTATGAATAAAGCTGCTAATCCAGGATGATGTTCGTTTTGGTCTTATTTTTGTAAGAACTTCTTTTAATTTCTTTCTGCAAGATAATAAAAACCCAAAACAATGCTATGAGCAAAACAAGTAAATTACCTGAGCAGTAATTAGCCAAGACATCAGGTCAAAGGAATGCAAACATACAGGTCTCTTGCTGTAGCTCATCAGAACCCCAGTGTGCTGCGTTAGGAGATTTGTTAAATCTCTCAGCAATTGCAGAGAAATGAGTGTTGACATGTCTGGCTGTACCTGCGTATTTTTAATACTTTGGAGATATATATCTAATACTCAGATGTGTTCAGCTTAATTTATTCAGACATTCCTTAACTTCAAACCTATTTCTGGTGGAGACAGAAGCCTTGCACTGGCAGCAGATTATGTAAGCCTTTCTTCTGCCTTTCACAGGAATGGAACAGTGACATAAGAACTTCAGTAACTGCTGAAACATTATTACTGAGACATCCATTTCATTTGATAGTAAGGCCAAATAAATACCAAAAAAAGCAAAGTCTAAGGCATGCTAAAGCCTTGTTTTTCACAAAGTGAGCACTGCTAACATCTTGGTGAGTTAGAGTAACTGGTTCTGTGCTCACATACCAGCTTCTAGACAGCAAGTGAAAAGAAGGGTATTTTTTCCCTTAACACGTACAGCGTTGGATGGAGGGAAAGGAATAAGGATTTTTTTGTGGCCAGTATGTAATGTGTATTTACTTAGAATTCCAATGGCGGTGTGATGACCACAACACCCCCCCTGTTAATTCTTACATACGTGCCATACTATTACCTTAATTCCAACCAGAGTGTTCCTTGCAGCCTTACAGGCAGCGGTGCTCTCTGAGGGTTCTGGAATTGCAGTAAAGCCAAACCTTTCCTGGGGCAAGGAGGGTGGAACTCCAAGGCATCGGAGGAGGATCGACCGCTGAGACATCTCCCCAGGACACCCCTGACAGAGACACCTCTTTTAAGGCTGTCTTTGGAAAACAAACCAAGGGGGATTTTTCCTCCCCTTGTGAAAGCCTTACTCTTGAGAATAAGGAGCAGTATGACCAAAGAGATCTTATGTTGGTGCATGAGGTCTTCAGATGGTTTGACCCAGCGCTCTGTGGGTAAATTATCTGACTTTTTGTAGCTTTCAGGGTAAGGGACTTCAAAATTAGCTATTGTAACTAGATACTTGGTTGAAACATTCAGTAGAAACAACAAATTATTTCCTCAAGTAAAGGATTTTGATTTATCAAGTTTTCGAGTAGGGTCACACTGACAAGAATCAAGCAAACTTATTTGCCTTTTTCCCCCCTCTCCCAAGGCTTTGTTTAGCACTGAATAACATATGGTTGACTACACTTGTTCTTAAATAAATATTGAGGATTATAAACACAGTTTGATCAAAATAAAAATGGCATTTTATAAGCAAATTTCCATAATATTTCAAATATGATACCTTATATATTATCACAGATGAAATATATTATAAGGTAAAATAATATTTCGCACCTGCTTTGTTCATGTCTAGTAGAGTTCAGGATATTTCCATTAAAAACAAAGGTCTAACCTCAGACTTTTAGTGCTTTCATAGTAAAGCATATTCCTGAGAATGTTTTCTTTTATAACTCTGTGTATAATCACTCACTTCCCCCTTTAACTCCTGCAATTGTGCTATTCTACCCATCTTCACAGAGCTCAGAGATGTAGGAAGGCAAGATCTGGCCTGGAATTTGGAGATGGAGGATAAAAACCAAGCAGAAGTTCAAGAGTTACTGTGCACATGTGTTAGCCAGTGCTTTATGTTTAAAACATGGGATTTGAGAAGCTGCCACTCATCAAAAGGAGGGATGGCAGCGAGTTCCTGCATTTGAAAACCACAATGAAATCTCACATCTAAGTCATCCAAAGATAAAAGAAGAATTCCCATTTCTGGAGCAATCCTAGGAAGTCTTTGAGTATGGGTAAGAAATGAGATTTGTTCTCATATTTGACACAATACGGCCCATATAATATAATCATAGATTTATTTAGTTTAATACAGGCCATGTAATTATCTTGATTATTTAACTTAAACACTTGGAAAATCCTGGTTTCTCTTAGGGATAGGAAATAGACTCAAGTGATTAAAAGTCTTTGGTTAGTTTTCCTGGTAGCTTTTTGATGCTTGTTTTTGCAGGAAGTTCAGAATTCTCTAAGGAAAGCTCCAAGCTGTTTATGTGGCTTTGTGACTAATGGAAGGAATTTACACAAAATGTGCCACTGCTGGGCAGTGATATGCAACAATAAATCAGGGAACAGGCAAGAGGGAGGAATCACCAAGGCTCCTTTGCCATAAAATAGCTTTTCCTAGAGGAAAGTGGAACTGCTGCAGAAGAACTCCCATGAAACTTTTGGGATGATGCTTTGCCAAGGGAGCCTGCCTTGGAATTTGGCAAGAAGCCAGTGTGCCCTAATTACCTTTACTTTGCAGTTCGATTCTTGGTAAGAAAGCCCCACTTGGAAGTAGCTAGAACTGTATAATTTACTAATCCTGAGTAAATGGGATTGTTCTGCAGGGGCAGAAACCTGTGCAGGCTTTGAAAAAATACTTAAACTAATGTTTATAAAAGAAGACTTGACAAGGATGTAAAATCCTAGGTAGCCAAAGTTGAGCAGTATTATAAATAATCCTTTATGTAGGCTATTAAAATTAGCAGTTATTTTCTACTACCTATAAAAATAGGTAGTTTTCACATTGAATACTGCATTCCTCATCCAAGGAATAGCAGTTCCAAGAAAACTTTCATCACAGAAGGAGAGAATATGTAATTATTCTTTCACAATAACTTAATGCAGTAGAAAACTTTCAAAGCAATAAACCATATAAATACTATTCTTGCCACAACTATTTACTACAAGGCAGTAGCAGCCTTGGTCTTCATTAGCATTTGAAAATTAATGGCTGTCATTAGGGATGTCAGCGTGGAAGCTGCTGATGCTACTCGTTTGCTTTCAGTTCCATTAACATCTCTCTTCCAACAGCCTAAACTGCTTTATTTTTAAGTCTACCCCTGAACTTGTTATTGTGATTTCTCATGGATATTCCATCGGGAGCCCCAACCCCCGTGTGCCTTGTGCCGCTGCCCTGCCCTCCCTGCCCGGCACTCCTGCCGTGTGTGCCACCCGGGGAGCTTCCCACCCGGAATGCCAGCCAGGCAGGGAGCCTTCCCGCCGGGAATGCCAGCTCCACTCAGCCACTCATGATTAGGAGATTGCAGGGGGGTTTGTGATTCATGGAATTAAGCTAAAAAGGTTTGGCAAATTATTCTTGCTAGAATTAAACACTGTCAGACAGATTGACTGAGTCAGACTTCATATTTCATTAGAGAACTTTCGTTTTTTGGCTGAATTTCCAGACGCTTTCACTTCCAGCAGGAGCAGTGTGAGCACCCACCTCGTCACAGATGATGTGCTCCAAGCAAGTCACAGCTCTGATAGTGCAGACAAGCAGTTCAGGGGTTTTGTCAAAGGTTCCAGTTCCTCCCTGTATCAAAGCATTTGCTACAGGGAGAAACCAAGTTCTGTGACCCTCCGTGTTCTCCTCTCTAAACAAAAAGCAGGAGCACTGCTGTGCTTTCAGGCTGAGGTGCAATGGCACAGTCCCTGGAACAGCCTAATTATATCCTGCTGCCTTTTCCCTTTTCCCTTGGAGCCCCAGCTGCACGTTTCTGCCCCCTCTCACACTGATCGAGTCATGACACCGCAGGGTGAGTCAGGGTTTGATGTTTTCATGACTAATCTCACAACCCCAGAGCTCCTTGAGCAAGGCCAGGGAAGGAGCAGGAAGGCTGGGTAGTGCAGGGACTGGAATCTCCCCATTTGGCAGCAGCCTACAGAGCCAGTTATTCGCTGTGTGAAACTGCAGCCGGAGCAGTTGGAAACTCTGTGATCCCAGAAAGAGTATCTTTTGCATATGCAAAATATATCTCCAAAGCCATTCCTCCTGACTCAGCTGTTTATGGTGCTGACATGAGCAATATTATTATACACGTTCAGATCTGAAGCTGTTAAATGCTTTTTTTGGTCTATTGTTCATAAATTCTACATACATTATAATTAATTTACCTCTTACTCTACAGGTGTTACCTGGTTTGAAGAAAGCCCATATGACTTCTTCAAAAGGTTATAAAAAAACAACAACAGGACTAAATAGGAAGGCAAGAAAGTTTGCTGATAAACACCGTTTTTCAAGATACTTGAGACTAAAACACAGACATTGAAAAAGCACAATATTAGCTTATGAAATAGTAGATTACATCTTATGCAAGTGGATGCAAAGCAACAGTCTAGCCAAAGACAGCCTACATGGTGTGTTACCAGTCAGGGGTTCTGCTTCAGCTCTTGACAACCAGATAAAGAGATGTGGGATTTACAGGGAACAGCTCCCTAAAAACACCAGCTCAGTGCTCAGCAATGGTTAAAACAAGAAACAATGTCAGGAATTCAGGCTGAGAGATGAGAACAAAGCAGAGGAGAGTGTTTGCTGCACTGCATAAAGGAAGGATGTGCCCACATTTGGAACACAGCACACAGGTCTGTTCCTGTGCCACAATATGGATGGAACAAAATCAAGAGGAACAGCAAAGGGCAGCAGGGATTTGTAGAGATATAAACCATGATGAGCAACTCACTGCATTAGGACTCTTCAGCTGGGGAGAGGATGACAGAAAAAATAAAGTTATTTTCATAGGACAAATACCTCTCTCATGTCTAGATAGTCATCTCATAGGGACTAAAAAGATTTGAGTAAGAATTAGGCAAACTCAGAAAGCAGGAACTCTGCTGGGCATTCGTGGGCATTTCCTATCAAAGCACCACAAATCCAGGGATGGATGATTAGGAAAAGTAATGTAAATAAACTGGAAAGTGTTTTCCCCTGCTATGACCCCCCAATGTTGTAGCAATCAATGAAAGGTTTTCCTGAATTAGAGGCAAATTTTCTGTTTCTGTGCATTTTCTGTGCACTCTATGCCTTTTGGGATTTGTGTTCACCTTGCTATGATTTTATATTTGAAACACCAGAGCCTTTTTTTTAATTAAAGTCAGTAGATTATGTTGAGCCTCTAAAATAGCATTTTAAGCTCTAAACCAGATTTTTATTTACAAGCATCTCTGAAATATTAAAACACTGATCTTAATGTTTTACTACATGCAGCAAGTACATGAAGTGTTATAGAAATATGCAGCAAATTCCCACCAAAAAGGTGCATAGACAGTTGTTTTTAAATTAATTTCTGCTTTTACAAAATGCAGCCAATATGACAAAAATATTATCACAGTTTGTCACTTTTAAGTGACAGCATCTTAGTTAAGTAATTTCAGGACATTTTCATCCCTATCCTATTTCTGATCTGTGCTGATCTGACTGTGCTTGATTCCCATCCTGACAGTATAGTTGACCCCTTTCCTTAGTCCAACACCCACTGGGCAGATTGTCAGTCTCCAAAATGTGCCCTAAGTGCAGGGTCTGACTAATCTCAGTCTGACCAAGCAGAATGAGTAATCCAGCACTGATATACATTACTTACAGTCTAAATCATGTGCATCTCCTAATCTGAAAAGTATTTAGGACATGAGATTTAGATCCAGATCTATTCTCCAGATGTTCCCCAGTTATCAGAACCCTGATCTGCTAATCCAGGACAGCCTGGGTCTTTCAGAACTGTTATGGCTCAGCTTTAGTGCTGGTCTTGTTCCTTCACAAAACTCTGCAGAGTGATGTATTGCTGTGCTTGAGCTTTGTTTGATTAGGTAGGATAAATACATGGTTGTTTCTCCAACACCAGAAACCAGAGGGGAAAAAATAGCAAAAATACTTAGAATAAGTTTTTACAGAGAAGCAGAAGAAGCATCTAGTTTAATTTGCAGGGTTAAAAAGCTGTTCAGTATTTACAAAAATCCTGCAAATAACTTGAAAATCCTTGACAGGTATTAAAGGATTAAAGAAACATCTGGGGTGTTATAAGGTGAGTAAAAGTACATAGAATATATAAAAGGATGGTGGACTCAGAGCTTTTGTTTACATATAGCACTTTACTTGGCAAAACAAAGCACCATGGAAGTGTGCAACATGTTTTTAAAAAGCAAGTTTAAAGCACACAGGATTGTCATCCCAGACTTCTCACAAATAAGTAAGTAAGTAAATAAATAAATGAGTGAGGGGAAAAAACCAGAATGGGAATGGGGAGAGGAAAGAGAAATAATATTTTCCCATGCAGGTATTCTGGAAATTAGAGCAGACTCCACCAAACATGGTAAACAGACAGCTTACAGAAAGCCAGGCTCAAAAGAGAAGTAAAATGAGGAACTCTGCAGTCAAAAAATACAGAAGTTCCCTAAATAAATAAATGTTGTGTGTTAAAATTTATCATCATCTTGATTCTAGGAACTCAGTGATATCACCACAGGCTACAAAAATAGCCCCCGAAGGAAGGAGTCACATGGAGTGATGTAATGACAACATGGAATAAATCCTTACTTTTTTTAACCTGAAAAAATTATATTCAGCAAAACTCTAGGAAAAAAAACCCACAAAACAACCTCTAGTTGTTGGGCAGCTCTAGTGCAGGGGCTCAGGGCAGGGGCAGCACTTATCCCTACACTCCTGGTGCTCCAAGACTATCCCACGGCAGGAAAATCCGACCTTGGCATAACATGGCAGAGCATCCCAGAGGTGTGAGGGGAGGGGAGGGAAGACCTTCAGTCCTGGAAAAGTTCCTCTGATGAGATGCACCATCACAGAGCCACTGCATTGCTCCTGGCTGAGGACAGGACAGACAGGGGAGTGCTCAGCAATCCCACCGGGAGCTTCTGTCCTCACGACTTTCCAAACACGAAGGATTTTTGCTCTGTTGCTTTTCTACCACATGTTCTTGTCAAAAAAAGGCCCCCAGGAAATCTGGGGTGCAGCAAAGGGCAGTGGCTGGCATTGCAGTTTTGCCAGCCTGCACTCCCATTCCCACAGCTATACGCTCCAGGATAATGTTTTCCAAAGTCTGAAGTATAAAAATATAATCCTAAAATAATTCTAAGGAAGCCAGGAAAAAAATACAACAACTTCAGAGACTTCCATTAGAAAACACTGGAAAACACCCCAGTGCTGAGCTGTGAATGGTTAAAGAAAATTAGTAGCTGTACACACTGATGGCAGCAAAGAGCATCACTCCGTGTGCCCTGGTGCATGAGATCATGGGCCAAGGGGATATTTCAAACCACAGGAGAGAACTATTGCTCCTGCCAGCATGGATTATGGCCAGAAAAGGAAAGAAAAAAAAGTTTTAGAACCTCCTTTAGGAAAAAACAAACAAAAAAGTGGCCCTGCTATGAGCTGCACATGAGTCACCAGGTCCATCTTTTAGAACTGCTCTCGAGTTTAAATGAGCCCAGAAATTGATTCTGAATTATTTTGTCTTTCTACCACATCATCCTCCAGTGAGGAGCTCAGCAACAGCCTCATTTGGCTTTGGAGCCTGTCATAGCTCCTGGTTGTTGAAGTTACTCATTATCCAGCTCCATTAATTCCAGCTTTCTCTTCTAGAGTGCCTGAATATTCAAGTGTGATGCTTTATGCCATTTAATTCTCTTCAAAGATCTATGTGTTAATAAGGAAATCATGTGGGTTTAAGATAAAATGCACAATAAAAATATATACAACAACATCATGGCAAATTTTAGATGATAATGAGCAACGATTACAAAGGCTTTGGGTTTAAAGCAGTGAAGGGCTCAAATACAGGAAAGACTCAAGTCACTCAGGTGAGTAACTGAAATATGTGTAAGCAGATTTTAAATGCTTTACTGGCTCTAAGTTAAATGCAAGAGAGATATTTTCAAGAATGCCAAAATTACCTTGTTGGTGATAGTGGGAATCAAGAAAAAAGTGTGAAGCAGTAACAGGGAACATCTTTCTTTAGCCACACCTGCAGCTTCAAAAGCATCAAACCAAACTTGTGAGACTACACTGAAATAAGTGTAAGGATTAGCCCTGTCCCCTGGGGAGGATCATTTGTTTCTTCTCCCTCTCTATCCCCAGGAGATAAGGGGATTTGTCACATCATTTCCACCATTCTCAAGGTTCCTTGCCCTGGAATTCCAGTGCTCTCCCAGCCCCACCCCTCACTCTGGGTTAGCTGTGTGCTGTCCCAGCCTTACCGTGTCTGCTGCTCCTAAAGGTACAGCAAGGAGGGAACCAGCACTTCAGAGCACCCTGTCCTGTCGGAGGCTGACATCCAGAGTGGGGCTGGAACTTCTCAGATCCTCACAAGACTGATGCCCGTCCTCACATGACTCAAGGAAGTCACAGGACTTGGTGACACTGGGGGGGAATTGCAGGTTTGCACATGTCCATGTGCTTGGCTGTGTGGGAAGGGCTCTGAAAGAGCCCACTCCAGAGCAGCTCCCACATGAGCCCCCAGCCCTGCTGCCCTTCTGGGGGCTGCCCACCCACCCCTGGTCAGAACATGCCCCAGCCATGCCCAAAGCAGCACTGAGAGCTCTGGAGCCTCTGGAAGGGCAGTCAAGCTGCAAAAGCAATCTCTCGGGGGTTGTCTTGTGAGACATTAGAGACAGTTAAAGCCTCCAGATTTCACCCTGGCTCCTTGTTCTTGCTTTACACTTCCATGCTCAGTGAGAAAGGAGGAAGCAAAGATAAGTTAGACATCGTAAGACATCTGGGTATTGCTGTAATGAGAACTCAGGTCGAATATTTTGGGACATATTTGGAAAATGCTTTCTTCAGTAGGGGTCCATAGGTTCCTGATGCATCAATTCTCTGTCCTTGAAGTGGAAACAGGCACATTTCCCTTGGTCTTTCTACACTTCCAACTGTGTATGAGGCACAGTTCACTGGTTATGTGAAGGATGCACTCATTCACAAGCCAGAATTCCTGCTAGCATTGGATGTAACTGGAATACTGACAAGGAGAAGATCTCCAACACTTACTAACACTGGAAACTCTTAATGAAGAGTGAGAAAACAACAAAACCCCCACTTTGAACAGGAGGAAGGATTAAAGAGCACGCTAGATAGAAAACAGAGCTATTTACTCCACAGCAGAACAATTTGCTGCCCAAAGTTCTCCCTTCAGCCACGAGCCAGCTCTACAAGTGTTGTTCCACTGCTGGGCACGGAGGCAAAGTGTACATGGAAGGCAGGCCCAGGAAACCTCACACCTGCGGGAGAACATCTCACCTGCAGAAACATGCTCCTGCACCTGAGGCATCTGCCTCCCTTTGCCATGGGGAATGAAGAGGGGAAAAAGACGCTCAGTAACCAGTAGAGAAACTTCTCAGAGGAGGACATGCTCTCCAAAAGCATAGACTTGCATATCCTTTTCCACTAGGAAAAGCTGCTTCTGATTTCAGTTTAATTTTTTTTTCACACCCTTACCACTTGTAGCATTTGTACATTTGTTCCAGACATCTGTAAAATCTCACATGTCTACCTAGGAAAAGTTTCACTTGTAGCATAAACAGTCTGCTTTTGTTGTCCAAAACATAAACAGAACCAAAATTAGGAATTCCTCACTTCTCAGCATACTGAGATGGCCTTATAATGCTATGAACATTGCACTTCCCTGGCTGGCAGCCCTGTCTTCCCCATGGCCTGTGAAAGAAGGGAAATGAACACTCAGGTCATGTTGCAGTAGTTGGAGACCCTCTGACATTATTTTATAGAGGCTATTTGATCCAAAATTGCGAGTATCTGAAAAGTATGAAATGCAAATGCCATGACAAAGCAGCAAGTTCCCCAGAGAAAAAGGTGATGGTCACTTCAGTTCCAAGCTGTCCTGTGACAGGCAGTTTTCTTTTACTTGGACTCATCTTTAATGGGAAGGACAATTAAACACCACTGAGATACAACATTCCAGGAGCTCTGGAGAATACCAAGTAGTATTGCTTCCAAATCTATTTTTGAAAGCATATGAAGATTTCCAGTGGCAAATTCAAAATAAAAGGTTACATATATCTTGAATGTATCTTGAATTCTCTGGCCACATACAAGTTTTTCTTTCCATTAAGCTCTGATCTCCTGAAGCCAGTCATATAACAACAACTTCGTGTTTAATCCTGCAAAGGGAAATTCTTCCATGTATCCTTAGCAATGTGACTCATCCACGATATAACCTTGTCTCGCTTGAGGAACAGACAATATTCCCTGACCAATTCCTTTGAACTTTGACAGTAAGTGGTGTTAATTCTCATGATTGTACTGGGCAGAGAATGATTCTGCTCTGTGATCCAGCCCATCTTTTGGAAGTCCAGCAGCTCCAGCTCACACCATTTTGAGCCCTGTCTGTGGAAATCCCCTTTGACTCCCTGCTATCCCCATCTGCTGGGATACAGGTCATCATTCACAAGGCAGATGGACCTTGCTTGCTTTCAGTACTAGATATGATTTTTTTTTAGCTGATTTTAAATGGGAAACAGAATCATGAATACAGCCTTTATAGGAAAAAAAGAAGCAGAAAGTACCCAGAAGTGCAGGCCACCCCTCAGCCCTTCTCCCTGTCATTCCTGCAGTCAGCTGGGCTTTGCTCTCCCTCTCAGCATGGACCTGGACTGAAGAACACCAGGCATTCCTGGAGAACTCCAGCCTAGAAACCAGCTCAAGCCTGTGGTAAAAGCAGGTGCTCATTGCAACCCTCAAGGACCAGGAATGGAAATAAGGGCAAGCGTAAATAAGGGCAGAAGTGAGAGCTGCTCCCCCGTGCTGTGAGGGGTGTGCTCAGAGGGGACTGCAGGGAGTGGGACTGGCAGCCTGTATGGTCAGGCAGCTTCAGAAGTGCCTGTAGCCCGAGGCAAATGGCATTCCATACATTTAGGGAAACAGGCAACACTGCAGACACAACATCATCAAATAAATACATACACACTCACACCCTCCAGTGTACACCCTCCATAGGCTTCTCTCGGTTTTGTTGTTGCTGTGGTGGAAGTTTTCTTCCTCAGGATATTCTGGGATCCAGCCTGTGCTTTTTGAGGTTAATTTTGCAATACCAGCACCAGATTTATAGTTGAGGGTATTCTGCTGCTATTCAGCACTGAGAGCCTACACACAGCTGGCAGAATGCTATACACCAAAAATAAAAAAAGAGATTTAATTTCTTCTTTTTAATGATGTCTCCAAGAGTAGGCCATGAGAGGAAATGAGAAAATGAATTATGATCCACTTGTTTTCCTATCCCTAAGCATACTAGAGAGGAGGAATCTGGTCTTTTAGATCGTGCTTAGTACAAAAGGGGACAATGCTAGGAGAGAAAGACCTAGTTGAGAGCCCTTGAGAAATGAGGATTGCTGTGGTGCTGGATACAAAAGGCTCAATAGGATGCTTCTGCTTTAAAGAAGTTTTATTTCTTTTACTACTTTTCTCTGAAAGGAGAAATCCAGACTTATTTAAGCTGTAATGATGGAATATCTCTTATTTCTCAGCTCGAGTCCTGTAGCAGTTCACCTGCATTTGGAATCTGCAGAACAGTTCTTTCTGGGTTAGGAGTTACTTCATCACAGGGTGGAATCGGGAAGAGCCCCCTAAGCAGTTTTAGAGGATAAAGCCAAGACCACTTCTGAAGCTTGTCAATAAAACAGCACAAACATTAAGGGTAAAGCTGTGTCCTAATCTACAAGCTGTGTCCTCAGGTTATGCCAGAAGTAAGTGGGACAGCTTAACCCAGCTCTGGTGGCTGGGTTTGGGTTTTTATCAGTCTTTCAGTCTCTCCTGATGGAACCGGTTTACTTGGTTTAAATACACAGAAATAGGAGAAAAGTCCTGGAACTTACCTTGTCCCAAGCTGTTGGCCTAAACTATTTGCTAATTGGGAATGAAGGGATGTCTCATCTAAACCAGAAACTGTCTTGGAACACTGAGACCTTTCTTGACAAAAGCTTCACCAAAATAAATTGATTTCCACACAAAACATTTGGGTTTGAATCTCATTTTCCAAGGGAAAAGCATTTTGTCAAAAGATTCTTGATGAGTTCTTTTTCTGAAGGGAGATATTCTGAGTAATAACTGTGTAGGACAAGGGAATTTGAAAATCATGAGCTTCATCAGTGTCATTCAACAGATGCATTTTTACAGAAGTAATTAACTTGACAAATGTAAATAAGCATCCCCTGCTGGTTTGCAGTTATTTTCAGGGTATAGTGAGTAATTAACATTGATCTGAAAGCAGCTGCAATTTATTGATGAATACTCTTTGCATATGAATAGATTTTGATCTGTGAATGGCTAATTTCTACTTCTGAATGAGATTTAACATCTTCTACTTCCCCTTAGAAAGCAATTTCAATTTCTGTGGACAATTCAGCATTGAACACTGCACTTAGATTGGAAGCTGTGTTTCATTCTTAACTTGCTCTCTTGCTTTTGATATTGTCTAATAAATTCCACTGAAGCAGAATCTTAAGGCCCATCAAGTGATAACTTCTGTGACTCTGAACAGTTAAATTATATGAACACAAGAAAATCTGAATGTTTTGTATTATCTTTGTGCTTACTTCAAACCAGACACAAAATAAGTCTTTTTTCATGTGAATACTTACAATATATGCAAAGAAAGCCATGATCACAACATCTCCCTGTCAGTTTTAGTATAGGTAGATCAAGTTAAAATGATAGATATTATGAATGTCAGCCTGGAGAGCAGCTTTAATATGTACATATTCCCTGGGGCTACTGCAGGTATTCATGGTTAAGATGACTCCAGCTGGGTTTACTGACCTCTAGGCAGTAACAATATTAAAGGCAGACGTCCCTCTAACACAGCCTTTGCTGGGAGTTCAATTCACCCTCTACACATAACACTGGAAGAGGTTTGATGCTTGTGATGTAGGAACTGGTCAGGAAGCCACTGCTCACAGAATTTACTGGCTATTTCCATCTCTGGGCAGAGGGATTTGCCCTCAGATTTGTGAAATACATTTTTCTTGGACAGTCTCTTGTCACCATTTGCACAAAAGTTGCTGTAAACAAGACAAGCATCACTGTAAATTCCCAGTTTCTCAGCAATTCCCCCACACACGCTGAAGGACTGACTTGAATATTCTCTCTGATTTCTGTAGCAGAGAAGAGGGGCCAGCACAGCTCTGGTAACATGGCCAGTATGTTTTCATTTCCCATTTGGCCTTTTGGAAAACCAGCACAACCAGCTACCAATATGGCATTAAGAATTCCACGAGTGTGTTCCAAAGAGCTGTGAAACGCTGCATTTTGCTTGTTGAATAAGCAAAACCCATTTTAATCCACTGGTGGTCAGAGACACTTAAGCAATGAGATCATATCTTTTTATAATCTCAGAATTTAGTGTGTAATTGAAACCAGGAGAATAAAAAACTGTCTTTTGAAGGCAGAATATCTCTACTGAGGATGCATCCACTCACATTTGGAGACACAGGATACAGGAAGGTGGGAATGGTGCAGTTTGTCATAGTCAAACGGGCAGGGTCCAATAGAATTAAGTGACATTTTTCTTATAAATTGATAGTTAACCACATAAGGGTGTGGTGAGTGTAAAAGACAGAAAAAGAGGCAGCCACTGGATGAGAGGTATTAGTGTGAAGGCTACACTGGTACTTGAAGCACAAAACATTTCACCACTTGTATCAAAGAGTGATGGTCCTGCTGACCCCATGGTTCATCTGTAATATCTTTGACCTTAAATAAACACTACAGTCAGTAATCCCTTCAATTTTTAATGATCCTGATCAGAATATCAGTGCCATGGCATCTATTTAGTCTTAACAAAAGTGGTATAACAACCACATTTGAATCTGGACAACATTGCACGAGTTTCTGATTAAGACCTAAATGTGTAAAACTTTATGTACCAGTACTTCTTCATTAGCCTGCACTCAAGAATTTGAGTAATTCTTTGGTGAATAACAAACTTTCCACAAGCCCTTGTTAGCAAATCAGCTTTGAATAGGAGTAGCATCTGCTAGTGTGAGTCAGAAATGCACAGATTCTCCAGCCCTCGAACCAATATTGCTTGCTTGCACATCCTGGTGGAACTGGGGTTGGCACTGCCTTCACTCAGCTTTGTGTCTGCAAGGAGAAGTGGGTCAAAGCAAGAACAGAAAAGGCAGGCAAAGCATTCCTTTGGGATTTGGAGACTTTGAGGAAAGGCCTGTGAGCTTTTGGCATTAAGTGAAGGAATCCAACACAAAGCCTGTGAGAGAAAGCAGGTTCAGAAAGGTGCTGAGAGATGATGGCAAGGTGGGAGAGCCATCAAACCCAGGGAGCTGCCAGGGAGACTGAAGGGGTGGTTTAGGGGGAACTCAGCCAGGTTTGGGGGTGTTCTCACAGCTAGTGCTCCCAGGTTCATTTGGCAGGTGGGAATGGCATTAACCAGCCAGGCAGGGCACTGCAAACTGCATTTGGAACCTGAGGGCTGCCTGGCTGCAGAGCTCTCCTGCCATCCCTGGCCTCTGGAGTCAGAAGAAACACTTCCTTTAGACTGCAGCACTTGGTACAGCAGCTGCTCAGGTCTCAGATGGTTCAGCTGCACTCTCTCATCCCTTGGCTGTTCCTGATGTGCAGGAGAAAGGGGCAGCAGTGTGGAAACAACAGAGCACCAGGTTACTTTAACTCCCCCAACATGAGCTCAGAGCCCTGTGTATCAGAGGGTGCTCAGAGAAAGGTTTTTATTGATAGCATAGAGAAAGTTTTAGAGAAAATTCCCCCTGCATTCATTCACAGACACAAAACTACACTGATCTGGGTTCTAGACAGATTTGAATCTTATAAATTGAATCTTGTACAAATTTTAAAATAATAATTTAATAATAAAGTAGCATATCATGAATTTGAGCATCCCTCAATTGCAGTAGGAGAAAGAAGCAGTTATCAAATTGTATTTTTTTTAATCTCGGTTTACTTCTGTAATGCAATCTAGTAGTATTTTCTCAGGAATAAAATTGTTACAGGAATCTCCTCTTTTACGTGCCCATACACTCTCAAAGCATCACCTACCACTCAGCATAGGGGTGGAAGGAGTTCATCTGAGCAGAGGAAGAGATAAAATGGCCATGAGACTGTACATCCCCCAGCCTGAAAATTTACTGCAGGAACTGGGTAAGTTCCTGGGTTCTGGTTGCTCGAGTCAGAGCTGCCACATAAGCTTCAAGATCTGCCTACTTACTTCTAAGCTGTGTTTATTCAATGTATGAGCTCAATATGTTCAAAGAGCACACAAAACTGTCACAGGGGTCTCTTATATACCTTGTGTTTCCACACAAAGAGTTAGAGCTGTCTCCAGCCTGTGTGTAAAATTAACTGTGGTATTTAAATGCTTTTCACAACTACCATGGTACCAATTTATCAGACAGTAAAGACATCAGCTCTCTTGGGATAGTAACCATATATTTTGGTAAAACCATATCCACCATTTAAAACAACAAACAAGATTTATAAACGTGTATCCAACTTTAATATATAATCTGAAGACCAAAGTTGCTTCTGCACCTTTGATTAAATGATGATTACAATCTCCCCTCAGATAAAATATATGTGTGTATATATATTTATGTATATAATTTCTAAATCAAAGCCTTGCACTTACTGCATCTTCTGCATGTCATCTGATGGCATTGGGAACTGATCCCAGCATCCCAGAATGCAGCTTGGCAGGTATTAATCTCCTGCCTGTAATGGGCTCTCTAATTGCAATGCATTTTTCCCCCTTTTGAACTAGCAAACTAACCTGTAATTTTTCTTCCTATCTGCCCAAAGGTAAATGAAATATCTGATACACACAAGGAATTCTTCACCTGCTACAGGTGACTTCAGATTGGGAGTTGCCATCACCAAATAAGAATGAATTTACATGTAACCAGGTTTCAATAATATCCCCAGGCAAGACAGATCTCTGGTGCTTCCATTTTTATACTGTTTATTAGCTCTTATAAGAACAGTGAGGCCTGCATGAAATCTCCTCTGAGCTCCAACACAAGACTGAAACTGGGAGAGATTCTGATCATTGAGCAAGTGTTGACTTGACTTAATAAGGCAAGAGCCTCAGTCTGCAGTTGCTGCTGCTCCCCACTGGCTCCAGGTGCTCAGCAATTCAGTACAGCAGCTTTAGCTTGACCCACTTTTTCTTCCCTATTGTGCAGAATCGGGGTTATTCTTGCATTTGGCACTTTGCACACAGACAAATTCATTACAATGAAGTGTCTTCCACTGTCTCAGTTTGGAAAGATTCTGCTGTTCAGAAGTGTAGCCCGTGGGAAAGCAGGGAAGAGGCTGCAGTATTAAATGCAGATTAGCATGGAGTGACAATGGGTCAAAAAAAGGGTTGAACTAAAATACCAAACTACCAAAATACCTAAATAACAAACTACCAAACTACCAAAATACCAGCTCTTCCTTCCCTTTTCTCATTTGGAGAAACGCTCTCCTTCCTGCTGGCTCCTGTTCCGGTGCCCATTCCTTCATCGTGGCCTCTGCCTTCTCCCACAGGTGGGAGACAAGACACCAGAAAAACAATCAATCCCAAGCACCTGAAGTTTGGCTTTGGGAATGCACAGAAAGGATGGGATTTATAACACAAAGCCTTTACTCTGGACAGCAGCACTGTTTCCTTTGCCTGAGGTTTCAAGCTTCTGTATCCAAAGCTGTTCCATGTCATTTAGTTCTCAAAACTACCAGGTTCATTTCAAATCCACTACAGATTTCCTACAAAATAGGTTAAATACTTCTCCATATGAAAGTTACTGAAGGATACTCAGTTTTAGCCAGGTGTTTTAGGTATTGGTGAATTGGCAGACAAACAGATTAAGTTCTAGTTTCCTAGTAAAAAAAAAGTAAAATTATTCCCATGTATGTGGTAAGAAGTAAAAGTGAGAAAAAATGAGCTGGAGGTCAGGAAGACAAATTCAGTTCAGCTTAAGACAACATTGTCCTGGTATGCATAAATACATGTTTTTAGTTCAAGCACTTTTCCCTCATTGCAGTTCCCCGTGGGGTTGGAAATGACACACCCTGGTGAGCAGTGGGACGCAGGGTGGGCTCAGGAACAGCCCCACATCCCTTGCCAGCCCCAGGGGACACGGCTGGGAGCTCTGCTGAGGAACAGCAGGAGCCCTGCATCTGTAGCTTCCCTGCTTTTAGAACACAAAAGGACACTGTAAATCTTGTGGGTATCATCTGTTCCACGCAGCTGGTTGGCAAGGAGCTGTGGGAGATGATTCTCTGCGAGTGGTGCTTTGATCACATGTGGATGCAGTGGCTGGAAGGTTGGAGGTGTGTGTAGACACTTTACAAAGGCAAAAGCAACCTACAGGTGCAGCTAAAAATACCTCTGCTTAAAATTCAGTCAACTGGTTAAAAGTGCTTGTAAAGTCCCAGTGTCAGAGTGTGAACCTGTCAACATTTAGCAAAAATGTTTATTTTTTTCCTTTAATGCAGCTACTTTAAAAATTATTTCAATACCAACATACTGTAAAAGTGGGAGAGTTGGGGCTTGATTTCTATAGAGTGGTTCAGCTTTTAGATTTTTTTTCTCCACCCCTGTGTACACAGTTTTATTTATATGCAAACAATATTTGTGCAGGTGCCTACTTGGGGTTTGGGGCATGCAAAAGCCAGGGCTTGCCAAAACTTTGCATTTTTTGCTTTTCTTCTCCTAACCAAACAATCATTTCACATACCAGAGTGTTTAGGCACCACAGGGATATATTCTTCCCTCTCAATAAAAGTCCACATTCTTTATGGGACTACTTTTACTTTGTTCTTGTACTGCAAATGAATAAGGGGAAAGATAGAATGGAATAAAACCTTTCCACAGAATTCTGGAATTTTTATCTGCAGCCTCCAAACTAAGAAAGTTTCTATCTTAACCTCCTGACACTTCCTGCTACTGATAACTCCAGGGTAGCAAAAAGATTTGAGGCAAGGGGAAAGAGTGATTTCTGGTTTGAAATATTCAAGGATGGAACAAACCAAGGATCCTCAGACATGAGGTTCTTTAAGCAGGGACTACTGTGCACCTTCTGGGATCAAAATGAGCAGGTATTAAACTGGAGTGTCAAACTGAATGTGCTGTATTCAGTGATTGCAAAAGTTAATATCGGCCTGAGTATCAAAATGAACAGCTCCTCAATTGAACCTCCCGTGCAGAATGATTAACAAGGAAATAAACCCCAGCACATCTTGTGTGGGAGAACTGTGTGGCTGCAGTGGGGGTCTGTACATGGGGCAGTGCAGTGGAAGGGAAGGCTCATCCCATCCTTTGGCTTTGCAGCAGCTGCTGCTCCTGACTGTAGGTTTATAAGGCACCACCACCCTCCTTCAGCTTTCCCAGGAGGATGATGGAGTCTCTTTGTGCTTAGAAGGAAAATACAGGCAATGTTCTGATGTTCCCCCACCTGGACAGAGGAAGGAGCTCAGAACACTCCAGCACAATCCAAACTACAGGCACA
Organism: Pseudopipra pipra; assembly: GCF_036250125.1. Classification (NCBI taxonomy): domain Eukaryota; kingdom Metazoa; phylum Chordata; class Aves; order Passeriformes; family Pipridae; genus Pseudopipra; species Pseudopipra pipra. Next base: position 18,694,951 of record NC_087559.1, read on the forward strand.
GGAATCCAACATACAATGCCCCAAATACTCATTCCAGTCTTTCTGCTTCAGATTTTGAGGAAGTGTGGGATATCTGCCAGTGAACTGAAATGCAGTATAGCTTTGGAGCTCAGAGGGGGAAAATCCAGTAACATAACTTTGTGGGGAAAAAGAAACCTTACTACATTTGCATTTTGTTATTCTTTCTTCTACAGCCTGATTATTGGTCATCTATTAATGATTTGGATGCAGTAGAATTGAACTTGGGAATATAACTTGCCATTACTATCAACTTGTAAACTCCTTCAAACCAGAGGACAATGTGTGCTCCATGGTCCAACACAAGCACGTACCTCTGCCAAGAAAAAGGACACTGGGCAAAGGGCTTCTGATGGCTATTGTTTTGCACAGGTCTGTGTTTGTAAAAAACATCCATTTCCAGTCATTTGGGTGGGGAGTTTTCATGGAACAAGCTTGATTAGGTGCTTTCCTAAGGAGAGGAAGCTTATGTAATGGTTCCGTCTATCTCTTGCTCCAAATTTCATACATATTTGACACATGACTCAAAGTCTCAAAAATAATTAAATTTCTACAGTTTCTTGGAAGTCAGCAACTGAAGACAGAAAAAGGAACCATGTTCATTCCTCAGCTGAAGGAAAGAAAGGACCCAGGCACCAACTCTCCTGCTTGCTTTCCGGGCTGGCCAGTCCCCATGTACCTAAAGCTGAATTAGCAACAAGATATGAAGGCCTTGGCCGTGGGGGTGACACTGAAATGAGAAACACGGTCAAGATATCCTTATTTATTATAGTGGGGAGCAAAGGTGCTTTAGGGATGAGGCCATATGAATGTGCAGTGAATCTGCTTTAGTTTGCTGCTCGTAGAACAATGGGGTTTTTCTAACATCCTAAATAAACTCAGTCTCCTTGTTCTTAAAGAAGCAAATTGTACCATACAAGAGGCACCAAGGAATTAAAATACTGGCTGGAAGTATCCACAACATTCTGGTCCTTGGCTGGAGTTCATTTCACCGTGGTAGGAATGGGCAAGGGTGGGGAATAACTTCTGATCCACCTCTCCCAGATCACTTTGATTCCCCAGGTTTCCAGGGAATGAAGCGGGAGTGCAGCTGCTGGAGTACAATATGTTGACTCTGATTTTGCTGAGGAATAATAGCAGTGCAGTGATATAACTCTGCAGGAAACTGTCCAAAATCATAAAATACTTCACTTTTTTTTCCTTATATCTGTGTCATTCCTTTTCCATTTGTTTTTCTCAGGCTGAATTCCTTAGATAACTTCACTGGAGCCTCAGTTTTGCTGTAGATATGGAAAACTGCCTAGGAGTTTTGCTCCTTGGTTGTTCTGGCTGCTTTCCAGCCTCAATAACATTCAAGATGCAACACATTCCACTTGCTCCAGCAATTATTCTTTAAAATACAGCAAAAAATAAAGGACACCACAAAATTAACACTGCTGCCACCTTAGTTCATGACCTCAGGAAGCAGTAAAAGTGAGCTGTGACCCAGATCTTTGGAGGGCAAGTTCTAACTCTGCTAGACTGGTGATGTGAGCCTGAAATACAGGCACAGGTAAAGGGGGCAGGGTCAGTACTGAGGTCAGGAAATACTGCAGGTTTTGAATTACCAGTGTTTCTATGACCATCCAAACCCAAGGAATTTTGGCAGCACATGGACTGCAGTCTAAACACATGCTGAAGTTGTCCCCAACACCTGCTGCTAATAGTGAAAATGAATGCACACCTGGGTTATACATATTTATATATATGTAACCTGGGTTATATATATTTGTAAACAAAAACTACATTGACTTCTGTAGAGCAGTTCTAGCTACAACCAAAAGGAAAAGTCCAGGATAACAGCTGGAGCTGCAGGAAGCATGTCAAGACAGTGAGCCAGCTTTGAAAGCTGTTTGAGAATGTGACACACAATATCCACTATATATCCAAGAGGTACAACCACGCCCACTTGACGTTTTCAAACATAAAATCCCGATTTCTCTTGCTTATTATTTTCCAGCAGATTATTTGAGCTGTGACTTTTCAAGCTGGGTCTCTTCCCTAAGGTGATTCTGTGTGTGTCTGTCCATCCATATGGATAAAAGAGGAATTTAGAAAGCAAAATAGTAGATTTTACTCTGTTAAGCATTTTCCAGGTATTTCTTTGAAGCTGTATTGTGCCCAGCCTTTCAAGCAAGTGCTTCAAATTTGGTGAATCAGTTGCTTTGGTTAAGGATGTGTCTGTGACATCTAGTAGATAAATACACTTCCACTTGCTGGACACCACTGGTTTTACTTCCAAGCTGAATCACTGGTTCATTTGCAGCCCTGGCAAACCACAATAATTAAGAGCATGGGCTGTGAGGGGCCAAGACTGCACCCACTGTCCTTTCTCATGCTGGACAGAGAGCTTGAGTGCTGTAGCCCTGAAACCTGAAGCATCTGTGTCAAACCTCTGAAGCAACTTCTGCCTGTTCCCCAAATCCTGCCCCATGATCACAGTTTGTGCTGTCAGAGACATGTGACAAAGGCAGAGCACAATGCCCAGGCTTTGCAGGGGACTTTTAGCACATCAATCTTTACTTAGAAGGTAAAGCAGAAAAAAGATAAGAACAAGAAAGCAGCTAAAGTATATTCCTATCACTCAGTTTCCTCACTACATAGGAACAGCTCTGGGACTGTGCCAAGCACCTTCCAGGTTTCTACAATTCTTTTTTGCTGAACTTTAGAACTTCCCCTTTCTGCTGCTCCTAAACATCTTTTTACTTTGATACCATTTTGTCCTGGTACAAAAGTCTGCCTTTCTCTCACAGCTTCCATGAGCTTCAGTGAGTTTGTTTGGGTTCCCACTAGTGGAAACTGTGTCCTGGAGCAACTTACTGAGCCCCTGCCTCAGTTTCCCATTTTGGAAAAGGGGAACTGTGTTTCATGTCTCCTACCTTTTGCCTTGACCTCTGTGTCAGGTACAGGAACAGGCAGGGTAGGGTGACCCAACACAAGTAACAACTTCTTTTTACTGAGCAGTGAGAGAAAGGATTTCACCAGAACTGGACACAAAGAAGGAGAACCTGGACACACACAAGACAGAGAGTTAAGAGAAGTTATGATTCTGAGTCAGGCAGAAACTCCAGACCTTCCTGTGCAGAATGTCCTGGTTAACACAGGCTTTGATAAGGAAGGATATTTTTGATTTTCTTGCAGTTTCTGACCTGCTGCCAGATATTGTCCAACCATGGATGGTCATTAGAAAGCTTGGGAGTTTTGTATTCCATCAGAGGATGTGGATGGATGTTCTTTGCACCCTCAGAATCTCTCACTGTGAGCTGCACTTAATCAACTGTTTAGCTGCAAACCTGATGTGCTGCAAAACTATAAAGGAATCTGCCAAGTTCATATACATAAGTAACAGGCATTTTGCATATTCATTTTCAGTTGGTTTTTGTTTAGAACAAACGCAGCCTGAGACACAGGGAAACAGCTTCACATTCCTGCCTGATGCTTCCTTCAGCTTTTCGTCTGCTGTAAATTAAAATATATAGGTCCAAATTTCTTCTACAAAGTTAGTGAGGCAAATTAAGAAATATAAATTAGCATTACAGTTTTTAAAATATCGAAGGAACAGCAAAAAGCTGTGCCAGGGCAGGATCCGGGTGGATCTCAGGCAAAGGTTCTTCCCCCAGAGGCTGGTTGGGCACTGCCCAGGCTCCCCAGGGCAGTGGGCACAGCCCCAAGGCTGCCAGAGCTCCAGGAGGGTTTGGACAACGCTCTGAGGGACAGGGTGGGATTGTTGGGGTGTCCTGGGCAGGGCCAGGGCTTGGACTCGGTGACCCCTGTGGGTCCCTTCCAGCTCAGGATATTCTGTGATTCTGTGATATTGACATTTCATTTTAGCTGTACTATTAAATAGTATAAAATGCTGCATGTGAAATACTTCCAGGGTCACACAGCTGGGACAATAGAGGTTTTTGTCTTACAGTCCTTAGGAGGAACCCCCCAAAAAACCACCCGTGCAGTTTGAAACACCCACTTCATGCTGGCAGGAGACCCCTTCAAGGTTTCTTTAGAAAGCACAGCGTGAGCTGCTGTTCCTCAGATCAGGAATGAAAGAAAACTAAAAATTGCAGAACACCCCAGGCCGAGGTGCTGAGTCCTAAGGCTTCAAACCCTGGCACGGCCTCTGGGCCCTGAGCTGAGGGACGGGGGCCGGAGCTCGGGCTGAGCCCTCAGCGCGGCTGGAGGGCAGAGCTCTCAGCGCCGAGGAGCCCCGGGGCTGCACCCTGGCACGCTCGGAACACGCAATCCTTAACACACACACTCCTTAACACACACACTCCTTAACACACACACTCCTTAACACACACACACTCCTTAACACACACACTCCTTAAGACACACACTCCTTAACACACACACTCCTTAACACACACACTCCTTAACACACACACAGTCCTTAACACACACAGTCCTTAACACACACACTCTTTAACACACACACTCCTTAACACACACACTCCTTAACACACACACACTCCTTAACACACACACTCCTTAACACACACAGTCTCAGCCACCGTTCGGGAACCCCTGCCCTGCCCGCGGCCTCCCCGCGCCCGCGGAGCGGGGCAGCCCCGCGCCCTGTGGGTGTGGGTGTGTTTACAACACTGTTCTGCAAACACGGCCGCTCTCAACCTCAGCTCCGCGGTCATTCATTTCAAAGCGTCAAAAAGGAGGCAGAAATAAAGTCTCCTGCAAATAGGCTTCGATTAAATCTAGAAAGAATTTTCACAAACAAATCAAAGGCAGGCGGTCCGAAGCCCTGAAAGGGAACCGGGCCGCTCAGGAACGGGCAGGCACAAGTCTTGCACTTCAAAACGCAACTTTGTACTTGGCAAACATTAAACCTTGTGCTGGTTTAATATTTAAATGGAAAAAAAGACAATTTCAAAGATTACTAGATTTTTTTTCATCAGAAAATGAGGAAATTTCCACCAAATTCTTCATATGAGATTCATGAAATCCCCTTTAGAAATAGCACTGAGGCTTCTCTATCTGATCTCAGACTCATTAATTTAATCTTTTGAAGCAGGTTGAGCACGTATTTAATCCTGACCCTTTGGCTGGATTCACAGATCCATTATCTTCCATATGTACAATTAAAAGTGCTGCAAAAGCTGTCACATTCCCCCTCCTGTCCCTGCTGAGACTCACCAGAGCCCGGAACCTCTTCCCTCTCCCAGTCAGCACCATCCACGGTGGGTTTGATCCAAAGGAGAAATCCAGAGGACTGAGACTCCCCAGCCAAGTGCACCTGGGGTTACCAGTTCATAGGGAGAGAGGCACAAGGAGCTGAGACAGTGGGAATGGTTTGGCTTTCCCAGAGGCTCCAACGCATTCTCTGTGTGAGCAGAAATACCTGGACCCACAGGCTGAGCCCTGGAGTGTCACATGGGTGTCAGAGCTAAAAAAGGCAAACCCATGGGCTTAATTTAAACTCCCCCAGTATGTCAGTGGTTTCCCCCAGGACTGCCTGTGTGCCTCTTCCAAACTTTTCTACAGTTTTTCTGGAATTTTAATATCCCTCTCTCTTTGGGTTTGTACTTTTTCATTCTTTTATTTTTAGATTCAGTATTTCACAGTGGTCTGCAGAGTCTGCCTGACGCCAGCAAATGTAACTGGATCCCAAGTGCCTGCAAGCCAGGAATTGCAGCCACGATCAGCACGCTGCCCAGAGCAAAACCTTGGCACTGGGCAGCACCAAAGAGTCTCAATCCTCTATTTATCTTCGGCAGGGCTTGGGAAAGGAAGCAAGAAGAGTTCATCAAAATGTAAAGAATAGTTGGGAAAGGTTAGGAGTAAGTCAATAGAAATCAAAGATGCAAATAGGTTCTGTCCTACAACAGATTTGTGTGAGCTGAATTTCAAATGCAAGACCAGGGGTTTACAAAAAACCCTGAGGTAACCCAGTAACAGGCCAGGCATGCACAGAGCAGATTGCCTTTAAAAAGGGCTTCTGTCAGCAAGGTTGACTTCAGTGGATAAATAAGAATAGGCTGCCTGGCAGCAGGACACTGCTGGCACTTATCTCACATTTTCCAAGTTATGATAGCTTGTTTGATAAACACAGAACTGCAACTCCCAGTTCTGTTTGGGCCACATCTTCCACCCAGACTTTGGTGAGCAGCTCTCAGGTTTTTACCTTACTCTTCCACGCCGTGCCACTGGAATAAATCTGTTTTAATTACCTTGCTTGAACTTACTTTTTAATTTTCTGTCACTTCTGGCCCTGTAGCAGAGAACAAAAGGAAGGATTGCCAAGTTATCTGATTGAGAAGTCCTTCATCCTAACTATTCTAGGATCTGTAACTATGGTAACTAATGTCTCCAACAGAATGCGGCCTCTTGAAGGAAGGAGAACGAATTTGGAGGCAGTTCTGTCCCAAAGGTGACATGGTGAGTCAGCAGTAGAGCCCAGATTAGAAGGGAGAGTTCAGCCTGCCCATCCCAGTGCAGCTCCACTGCTCCTGCAGCACCTCCAGGGAATAAAGTTCATGTGGCTGGGTGGGAAACGCTCAGCCCCTGCCCTCACACTGCACCTTGGTGTTTATCCATGTTTTGGCAGAGTTCATTGTTTGTTGCCAGGACAGTGTAAGTCAAGGAAAACAGAGAGCATCGAGCTTGCCATGGAACAACAGACACCCCCACAGCAGGGCTCCACTTGCAGAGGAGAACTGGGCAGCCAGGACACTGAATATATACATTGTGTGTAACGCTGACATTGCTTGAAAATGAATTTTTTACAAGGCAGCTTGTCTGTCTCTGCATGAGTAACAACTGCAGAGTAAAGGAACTGTAAAGCAGAGATCCTGAACGAAGCAACCAACTTTATCTGTCAGTTTTCTCCTCTGCCTAAGGAAGGTTATGGGGTTTATTTTTATTCCTGGCATATTTAAAAGAGGTTTAGGCAAATAATGTAACATGAGCATGTTTCCTTGGCAAAGATGGTATTCAGTATTTCATATTTGCTCACCTAACTGGAGGTAGTTGTGCCAGCTGTACGTGATGCCACTTCACACAGAGGCAGGAAGTGTTCTCCTTCACTGGTCTGCTGAGCATGAACTGAGAAGAGACTGTAAAAACACACCCTGTATTCTCCTGTATCCTCCTCCTCTCATTTTTCAGACATTCTTTGTATCACATTTCCTTGTTTCTCCTTGGTCCTCCTCGTTCAGGGTTAACCCTTCATTTTCATTGTCCCAATTAGCAAACTCTTAAAAGGAACCAAAAGAAAACGGATATTATTTACCCCCAGTTCTGAATATCACAGTTTAGGAGCTGCTGTTGCCACTGTGATGCTGCAGTGTCTCATCACCTCAAGCATAGCTGAAGTGGAAAACTTCCTAGTCTCCCATGTCGATGCAACTTTTCCATAGAATTGTTCTTTTCATTCAAATTTTTCCTTAAGTGACCCAAACCCTTCTCTTTCTCTCCCTGCTGCTTGGCTAGTAGTCTGAGGCACCTGCTTGAAAGTGCTTCAGGTCCTGGTTTAATGCTGAGTCAAAGGTTTTCCCGTTGGCAATTTGCCTGTTGCCCGCTGCCTTACTCTGTTTTTTTAATTGGTAAAACAGTAACAGTGATTTTTTTTTTTAAGGGAGTTTCTGATCTGTTACTTTTTTTTCAATTTTGTAACACTCTGGATGTGCACAGATTATGTCAGGGAGTGTGAGCTCAGGAGTCTGAGAAACCTCTGTGGTTGATCCACAGGGCTTGGAGAAGGTGCTCCAGGCAGAAAGTTCAGTGAATGCTGAGAGTTGATTGGTCTCTGGACAACTGGGAGCAGCTCTGGACTATCCACCACCATGGAGCCCCCTGAGGTGAGCACAGCCTGAGGTGTGATTGGCATTGGAAAGCATAGAATCATGGAATTATAGAATGGTTTGGGTTGGAAGGGACCTTGAAGACCATCCATTCCACCCCCTGCCATGGGCAGGGACACCTGACAACAGAACTGAAAACAGACTTGGACAAAATCTTCAGTAATAATGATTTCAGAACTCTGATTATTCCAGCAGCTCTGATGCAAACCAGGAATCCTTTATCCTGCAGTGATTATTTTGTTAGTCCCATTCTCTCCTTGAGAGCTGCTTCCTGTGCCACCACCTTTGTCTTTTCCCCAAATACCTTTCTAGGGATGATGTGAGATGCAAAGCCCATCCAGACTTAGGGGCACAGCAGCCCTCTTCCCCACTGCACAAGTGTTATGTGGTGCTTTTCCTCTTCCCTTCCCATGTCCTGAATGTCTCTGCCTCTGGAGAAACTTGGTTCCATTCCTCAGTCATTCCTCAGTCTCCGAGAGCACCGTGCTCTCATGGAAAAGAGAGGATTGAGGCATCTCTGCTGAGAAGGAACTGAGAGATGTCGGATTCCAGCTTGCACTTGGAAATGCGCACAATGTGGAATGGGCAAATCATGGAATCACAGACTGCTCTGGGTTGGACAGGACCTTAAAGCCCATCCAGTTCCATCCCCTGCCATGGGCAGGGACACCTTCCAATGTCCCAGGTTGCTCCAAGCCCCATCCAACCTGGCCTTGGACACTTCCAGGGATCCAGGGGCAGCCACAGCTTCTGTGGGCAACCTGTGCCAGGGCCTCACCATCCTCAGAGGGAGGAATTTCTTCCTAATATCCAAGCTAAACCTGCCCTCCTTCAGCTTAAGCCCATTCCCCTTGTCCTGTCACGCCAGGCCCTTGTAAATAGTCTCTTCCATCTTTCCTGTAGTTTCTTTTCAGATAATGGAAGGCCCCAACTAGGTCACCCCAAAGTCTTCTCTTTTCCAGGCTGAACAATCCCAGCTCTCTCCACCTGGAGGGGCTCCAGCCCTCTGATCATCTTGGTGCCTCCTCCCAAGCAGATGTGACCAACAGGACAGAAAATGTGGGACCCTCAGCTTAGCCAGTGGGGCTCTGCCCTGCTTGGGAGGAATATTCCATGAGAAAGCATGGATGGCCACAATGCAAGACCCAGAGTGTGATTCTGAGGTATTACAACCTGTTTAACACATGACCTCAGTAACAGAGATGTCAGTGTGGTCTGGGTTTATGTCCAGCTTTGCATGGACACGGCAGTGCTTTCTGTGTGATGGATGTGCAGAAGGGTTTGTGCTGGGCAGGGAATGCCAGATATTCTAGGAAGCCTCCAGGGCAGCTTAAGGCAGTTTTAGAGAGAAAATGGGGAGCTGCTTAGCTGACTGAGCAGTAAGGGCTGAGTTACCACTTCTGGTCATAATTCATCCGCTTTTTGCATTCCTGTCTCTGGGAAATATGGAGCAGCAAGTCCCTGAGTGCAGGACACACAAGAAGCCTTAAGCTCCTGGCATGTAAATATTTGTGAAGCAGCCAGTGAGTCCTATGCATTAGGGTAAACATCAGTTCTGCTCTTGTATTCTCAAATGCAAGGCTATTTTATTCAAGCCCTAATCTGTGTGCTGTGTAGCTGCCACTAATAAACAGTTTCTTTACAATTAATCTCTAGAGAAAGATTGTTTCCTACCTACCCTGACATGTTCCCTGCAGGAACTTTGCTCTTTGCTTCCCTGGCTTATTCTAGTTTTTGGACATGGTAAAAACCTTTAATGTAGGAATCTGTACTGGGGAGAAGGCAGGGTTTAAAACCATTGACATGGAGATAATTGTCAAATCCAAAGGTTTTTATTCAGTCCTGTAACTTCAAAGACAGCAATTTTAATTATGTTGTTGAGAGAGGATGAGAGTATCCACACTGTCTGACTTGCAGTACCTACATGTGGGGTTTCCAAGGAAAGAAGTGGACTCTCATTTTTTATTTAAGTTACTTTCTGGAAGATCTCGTCTCTCTTTTTTTGAGTACAGAATGTGCCAGGATGAGCAGAGCCAAACCGTTTCACATTAATTCCTTCAATATGAGGAATTTGCTGGAGACTGAAGGCTGGGATCTCCTCTCTCTTGTTTCACTGGGAGAGAAAAATTACTCATCTGTCAAATGTTAACCAGACCCAGCTCCCTGAGCTGTTTTGCTCAATACACGGTTTTCATTGACACATTTTTAAATACAGTTCCACATCACAGCTATAACATGCCTGTCCTTTATGCCATCATCCAAAATGCTTCAATATCTACTTTCCTAAGTATTTCCTTCACAGAGGGAAAGAAGTGTACTCCTCATTTCTTATGAACTGAATGCACCAATAGACTGAACATTCATTTATAACATGTACTTTCTACTACCTTTGATCTCATTTTTTGTGTGCAGGGAAACTATCTGAATCAGTTCAGTGGTGAAAAAGCATTATGTATACAAAGAATATTTCCAAGGAGCTCTGCTATTGATTTGGACTTGCTTCTTGAGTGTTGTTACAGTGGTTTTACTTGGTTTCTCTATTTTGGGGATTGATTTATGGTTGTTTATGCAGATCAGAAGCCTGAAGGAGGCAAGTGCTTTCAGAGGTGCAGGTACAAGAGTGGGGCAGGGCAGATAAGCAGATGCCTGGATGTCTGCAGCAAATAAGAATTCTGGCTCCAGTTGTCACTACTAAACTGAGCAAATATGTTATGCCAAATAAAGTAATTTTAGCTGATTTATTACAGTGCTTAAAGAAGTTTTGGGGTTTTTTCAGAATCAAAGTAGGCTATTCTATCTAGCCCTTTTTGCATCTCGTCTTCTGATGGACAACTGCAAACCCTATTGACTAAAATATGCCCTTATTCTTGTAGGTATAATACTGAACAAAAATGAAAGTGAAATAACATTAACAAAATCCTGGATTTCTTACAAAAATTTCTGTACCTGGTCACTTGGATGTTCTGAGATGATCCAATAGTTAACATTTTGTTTGCCTTTCTCACGCAGGCTCTCAACGCCCTTGAAATCTCCATGTAATATGTATTGATTGTAGTGGGGACACTGAAAACCAGGAACCAAATCTGAGCAGGGGAGTGAACTCCCACATGACTGTTACATCATTGAGAAGTATCAGCAGCCTCTCTCTTTCTTAGAAGAGAACAATCGCACCATATTGCTACACAGAAAACTACATTTTTTGCACGTCTGGGACAGGGCTGCATCTGAAAATGATAGCCTGAGACAATGCAGAAGTAAAATCAGTGTGGAGAGAAAGAACTCCTTTTTTTCCTTCTGTTTTTTACCTCATAAAACTGATGGCTCAGAATAGGTCTGATGATTCTAATAGTTTTGGGTGTCAAGAGCTCATTCCTGAGTGCAGCAGGAAGCACTAAACTGTTAGGTTTCATAAACTGCCCTAATAGCAATTCAGCAGCTCAGTAGAGGCAAAATCAGGGAGAAGATTCCACAGTTACATCTGAGTTATAGCGAGGATTCATGGGAAAGAATTGTAGGTTTTATTCTCTCACCACCATGAGACCACTGATGAATTCTCTGTGATGCCATTAATAAACCTAATCAAATAACACAGTATTGGATGTTACACTGTCACCACGGCCAACACACCATCCCAAGTGCATGGGGCAGCAGGAAACACACACGGAGAGCTGGGATTCTGAGAAACCTGTAGTTGTGAAATGTTACAGTTCCAGAGGTTTCAGTCCAGACCAGGCTGTGTGGCACACCTGCTGAGATCAGGCCAGGCTTTCAACTGACGTGCTCGGAACAAGGACTTTAGACTTTCCCAGCTGTTCCTTCTTCCTTATCCCAGGCCACAGACGCAGGGAAAGCAGCTCTAAAGCATATTTGCCTTCATGATATAGGTCAAGAGCCAGGATGAGAACAAAGACACTCCTTGGTGCTGATAACGACTTTTTGTGGTTGAAACTGGATCCTTGATGTGCAGTTGTTTTATGTGGCTCCATCTCCTCCTGTTATCAGCTGGGAGCAAGTGCTGGAGTTTCTCTCCTGGTGGATGGAGGCTGACTCCAGATGGGGCTCACTCCCACTTGTACAGAGGGCTACAAAAGCTTCTCCAGTAAGTCTGCTTTGTGGAGGACTCTGAAGGAAACTCTAGTCAAAATTAAAATAGCTGTTAAATTTCAGATCTAAGAATTTAACAACTTAGTAACATTAAGAACTTTATTTATTGGAATAATATATTCTAGGTATACAACCACAAGACAGACCTTTGTTTGAATTACAAGACAATCAGGGCCACACCTGACATCTCACACGGTGCTTCTTAGGCAGATTCAGAGCCAGACAATTTGACACAAAGCCACTGACCCTTTAGGTTTTTAATGTGACTTTAGGGAGGTTCTGGGTCTTGCTCAGTACTTTCCTTAAAGACACCAGGAGGTGGGAAGTGAAGCCTTCCAGCGATGAAAAATTGTGGGATGGGTGGGTTGTACAGCCACTGCAAAAGTAGTGCACAGATGAGAAAAGGAACCTTCTGCAACTTCTGCATTAAGATTTCTCTAAGCTCAAAGAACAGAGCAGAAAAACAAGTTGTGATATGAAAAGCCTCTGGTCAATTTTAGTGTTTAGATTATTCCGTAGTAGTGCCAGCCTGTTATTTCTAACGGTGGCTACAACTGTAAAACCTGACTTCTGCTCTAATGGGGACATTCTGGGTCTCTCTGCAGGACTTCAGTCACCTCAAACCATTCCTGAAGTCCCTCAGACAGAAGGAGGGTGCCCAGGAAACAGCAGCATGTGTGTTCAGCCGTGGGGGTGACTTTCTAGTAAGGCAAGGGCTGCTGCTTTCTGTCACGGGTTAAAGGAGCTACAGTCACACATCTCCAAACGCTGTCTATGAAGGATGAGTCAGGAGAACCCTGCCTGCCTCCCGCCTCTCTGGGGAACAGGCCGACTTGGCAGCTCAAGGAGACCTGTTAGTGAAGGAACCAAAGCCAGGCAGAGTAGAGCAGCGCTCCTCAGTGTCCCCTGAGCTCGGACAGAGACCCCACGGTGTCCCCTGAGCTCGGACAGAGACCCCAGAGTGTCCCCTGAGCTCGGCAGGGCTCTCCAGCCGGTTCGCCGCACATCCCATCTCTGGGCAGCGCTGGCCGCTGGCTCTGCCCTCCCCCCGGGGGTTCCTGGGCCAAGGGCTGCTGGAACACGCCCGGTGCCGAGCCCGCGGCTGCCGTGGGGGCTGAGCCTTTGCTGGGCACGGCTCAGGGTCCCACACCGCGTTCAGGGGGTGAAGGCAATGTCAGTCCGTGGAGGGCACCGGTACCGGGCACGGCGCCTCCGCCCTCCCCGCGTGCTCCCGGCAGGGCTGCCCCGAAGGCACTGCCGTGACTCATTCCAGTGCCTAAACGGCCCGGGCTATTCCAGACTGGGTCTAAATTCCAAATGACACCTACCCCTAAGGCTTTTGATATAAAGGTAACCGGGCCCTTGCAGATACGGCAACGTGCTGATCTGCTTTGCATATTTTTCTGCTTTTCAGGCAGTCTGAGGCGGCCAAAGGCATCTGCTGACTCAGGCCCAGCATCTCGGGCAATTTGGGGGAGTTCTGTGTCTCCAGCCAAGTATCCAGAAGAGACAGAGGGTCATTCACTGGTGAAAGAGGCACTGGGAAGTACTGAGGTCAGCTACCAAACCAGAGTGAAATTCCAGCTTTAGTGCAGTATGAAATCAGAAAACTCTTCAACGGAGAGGTGTTCCTGCATCTCTGGATTTCCAGGTTTCATATCCTGGATACTTTATGGTGTGTGCAAAGAGCAAACAACAGCACCAGTTGAGGTTTACCTTGCAGGGGGAAGTGCATAGTCAGAGCCAAGGTAGAGTGAGTGAGAGCAATGTGACTTTTACAAATCCACACATTTTTGCATTCTCGGAGGTTTGGTTTGGAGTCATTCCTGTTTGTCCCATGACCCTCCTGTAGAGACACTCAGATAGGAGAGTTTTTGCACCATCTGGAGGAAGGAGCTATTTGGTTTATACATCCAGATTCTCTTCTGTGCAGATGAGCTCAGTGCAGGGGTGCTGTCCACAGCAAATCCAATACGCAACTCTTTGTGCCACGTTTGCACCAACCCCATTAGAGCTGATCCATGTCTGGAGAGAAAGTCTCCCAAAGCAACTTCAGTCAGTCCAGGCCAATTGAGAGTCACTGGAGAGCTGGTTCCCCTCAGTCCAGACTTTGGAAAGAAGGCTGGGGTTGATTAGGAATTTTTGGTAACCAGAGGGCAAAATTTTTTATCACAACATTAAAGTCTCTTTCCTTTCTACTCCCACTTTTGAATAATTCACAGTTGAAAACTCATTTCACTTGGTCTTTCAAACATGAAAGTTGGCCTTTGACCTAGAACTAAGCACGGAAAGCTTTGACCCAAGAGGAATGTATTTATTGAAGCTAGAAACAATAGAAACAAGGGTTTAAACTGAGTACCAACCCTGCATTTTCAGAGGCTACTGCCTGAGTTTGCTGAGGTTGTGTATAACGCTTCAGCCAATTGATAAAATATAAAATATTGTATTTATTGGAGCTATTTCTTCTGTGCAGTTCTTCACCAAATCAAGACTTAGGTATTCCAACAGTTTTACGTTATTAACATGTTTTGAGCCCCTTTTCTCCCCTTGCCAGGGGGAGTTCTGTACCTGGTAGAGAAGTGTCCCAGGTCATAGAGAGCCAAGGACTGAAACCGAGAAACTTTCCAGCCCCTGAATTCTATTATTAGTGCCTGAGAGCTCTTCCCCAGGAGACAGGGGTTCCTATACAGAAGAAAGCTTCAAGGGAAATGTTTGAGACAGATCATCATTAAATCCACTGTGATTCAGTGATGTGAATGTACAAATTCAATGTGGCTCAACCACTCTTTCATTCCAGAGCCCCAGTCAGGTTACTTTACTTCTGGGTTCCTTCCAGCATTGAAAAGAAACCAAGGGACATTTTCAACCTTCAGAGAAGGATATGAAACTGTACCAAGTTTTTTCCAATACTGCCCTAGTAATTCTTACATCTTCAGATGCCTAAAGGAGATCTGTACCTTTGGGGTCATCCTATAAAGACACTACTGTCGGAGATTGCAACACATACAACTGTTATTTCATATATTTCCAGCTGAGGGAAAAAATGAACCGACAATCACTGAAGTCTCAGGACAATCACGCAGAGCCCAGAGCTGTGCAATGTGG
This sequence comes from Pseudopipra pipra, assembly GCF_036250125.1. Lineage (NCBI taxonomy): Eukaryota > Metazoa > Chordata > Aves > Passeriformes > Pipridae > Pseudopipra > Pseudopipra pipra. The sequence goes on from NC_087559.1 coordinate 18,710,031, forward strand.
ACTTGAGCCTGACTGCACCAGCTGGGCAGGGAACTTGGATGCTTTTGGTCCATAAAGGCAGCACCTCCAGCACCTGGCACAATGTGTTGGAGTTTCTCTGCATCTCCCTGTGAAGAATGTGGAGCAGCACAGGGCACAGCTCTGCACTCAGCAGCACTGAGGATCAGAGAGGGGTTCTGTTGCTCAGCGCTCACCTTGTGAAACTGGTGTCTTGGTCTGAGTCCATTTTTTATTGATTGGCTGGTCTAACAGGATTTGTGCCCTTCCCTCATTCTGTCTGAATGCACAGAGAGCCAGAAAAATCAGTAACAACTCCCTGAAGTTGTGGTCTCCATTCTCCAAATCACCTGCTGTCCTCCTTATTCCCAATGGTTGTGCAGAACACCACAAACAGTCCCCGGGAGCAGGGCAGTGCTGCACAGCAGGGAGAAATTAAACCCTCTGACTTGTAAAGTTGCACTAGTTTAGCCCTAGAATTTCAGTGGACTAAGAACTTTGTATTGCTCTTGAAAGAGCTTCCATGAGAATGCACAGCCAGATGTGACTCCTGGAGTATCCCAAGGGAACAGAAGGAGCCTCTCTGAATAGGTTGTGGGGCATGTCCTCAATGACAGTGGTACCTACCAACATTCTCTTCAGCTTCATGCTCTGCCTGTCAGCCACAATAAACCCATCAAATGTCTTTAACAGATAAATGATGCATTTGGGGACACTGCTCCACTTGAACTTATATAGAACGGGGGACAGCTTTGTGTTTTCCTTTGTTGTCTAATACAGGTTTGAAGCCTGTCTATGGTGCAGGGCTTGGCAGTGAAGGGGTACTTCTAACACCCAGAATCATCACTAGAGGTCAGAAATAGTAACTGAAAAAGACCTTCCAATCCCAAGGATCCAATATGGATAAACTTGAGATTTTTTTTTTAGCAAAACACACATCTGTGTAGCTGCAGATGGCTTTTATGAGGCTGTACAGCTAAGAACACATTGCCTTCTGCTAACTGCAAAGCTGTAATAAAGTTAAAATACAAATGTTTCTGTTTTCTTGTCCAACAGAACAAATAGGATGCTGTGCTGCTATGTCAGTACCACCCAGTACACTCAAATTTCTCCCAAGATTATTTTTATAGATGTTTCACTCACTCCCTGGTGAACAGACTCAAGGTTTTTCTCCCTCAAGAAGTGAACCAGGCTTTAATTTCTGTCGAAGACAGAACAAGTCAGTCTGGGATCTCGCATCATGTTCTCATTGTTGCCAGATTTCCTTTCCTATGCACATCAATAACAATCTGTAAATGTTAGTTCAAGTGTCCACAGCTTGTCTGGGGAAAGCTGCACTGCACATCCAGGCTGGGGAGGGCATTTGCTAGCCCTGGATCCCTCCAGGAATGGACCCTGAGCTGGGATCCACAGAGGCTCAGGGTCAAACTGATGGGCACTACCTGTATCCTGAGGATAACTGTGTCATTTGGAACCACTGTCTCCCTCAAAACATGCATCCTGCATGGACCAGCACCTTTTCCAGTGGCAAACTTTCAGACTTGAGCTCAACCAGGGGACCAGTGAGGGTAAATCCTGCCCTCCCTCCTCATGACTCAAAGCAAGGGCCAACTTGCCACGTGAACCCTGAACCCTCCCAAGGCCAAGAGCCTTGTTTGGTGCCGTAGGACAACAACCTGGGTTTGGTTGTGAGAGCTCCTAAACAGATCCCTGATATCCTGATATTAACCCAGGATTTCTGGCTCACTGTCAGATTACAGACTGGCCTGGAAAGAGTTAACAATAATTTCCCTCCTGCCCTGCAGCAAATTCTCCTGCAAAATATCTGCAGGTAGCTGGAAACAAACATCTAGAGATCCAGGAGCATGGGGGCATCTGAGCAGCTGTATGTGAGGTTAATGCTGGCTGTGGGGAGTGGGATGGAGGGGTTAAGGGGCTGGATATCCATAGCCACTCTTTCAGATTACTTTATTCAAATCCTGGATCACAAGTGTTTTCAGAACGTTTTAACAACATTAACTCCTACTCGTCTCAATGGTGAGTACACTGGTACTGAGGCCGTGCTGGAGCTGGCATGTCATGGCTCTAGACTAAAAAATTCCAACTACAAGGATATAAAGAACATGTGGAAGTTCCTGCAGCCAAGTGCTTGCAATCCATAAACCACAAACTGTCTCTGGCTTGCGGGGATGGGAAGTGCTGCAGTTCATTAGTGAGCACAGCTGCACGTGGGGATGAAGGAGGACACAGTTTGGGGTGTTCCTGGAGCCTGTGTGACTGTGCCCTGGCTGAGCCATGGCCATGGCACAACCAGCTGTGCTGCTTTGGTGCTGTGCATCAAGGACATTGTCACAGTTGTGCTTATTGAGCTGTGGAGTCCATGGCCCAAAGGATGTGTGTTTGTAATGAACTGTGGGACGAGGCCTGGGAAACAAGCACAGAGGTTTATACCTTTTACCTAAACCTCAGCCAGAGGAAAGCAGCAAAACCCTCCAAAAGTCACTATAACAAATCAAGCTGCATTTCACATTTCGCTTCCAGCTGCAGGGAGTGAAGCCTGGCAGAGCTGCCAAACAACGAGGCCAAATGGATACCTGCTCAAAACAAAAGTACCAGAGCAAGCAGTTAATATCTAATTCTAAATTAGAGCTTCATTTCTTGGAAGTCATCTGTGAGCTGTCCCCTCACAGAAGGTTACAGAGTGCCTGGGTATGATGTAATTGTTGTGGCACTGACAACCTGCTGAGAACTAACTCTGCTGGGATTAGTTCATTATAACTCAGAGATTGAGTGAATCTATAGTGTTGCCCAGATTAGGGCACAGAACTAGAAAGAAATTCCTTGGACCTCAGGTCCAGTGCTCCTCCTATCACAAAGAAATTCTCATTATCAATGGGGTGATGACCTGCCACCTCCAATTCACTGTTTTTTGAATCCCGCCTGACTTGGTGGGGAAGGCTGAAGGATAATTTAGGAGTAGTTGTATGAACGAGGCCATCACCATTTTCACTGTGTCAGCTGGTAAAAACTTGTTTATTCATGAATATCACCCCGTTTAAAATACAAAATGTATACTAACTGTCTTTCTTTTCAGGCTGTCCTCTTTAACATTCAGATGGAAGTATGTTCACTCAGAGGGTGAGAGTACAACCAAGATGTGGTGACTTTATGTGAATTGCACAAGTAGTGGTAAGTGTTTGAAAACCAAATCTTAAGGTATTTTTGCAATGGGAGTCTCCATGAAGTATAGGCTGAATGGGACAATTCTAATACCTAAATCTCCAAGTTTTGTCTCTTTACATTTGCTGCCATTTGGTCTGTTCCAATGAATCACAACATAATTACATTTAGAATGATAACAAACTTGAAAAGCTGGCAGTCCCGAGCACTTGGTATTTCTAGAATGGAGAAGTGATAGCTGGTACTTTAAATGTAACAAGTCAAGCTTGCTGAAATTTTTCCAGCCAGGACAGTTTTCCATCAGAAAATGTTGATTCAGTGGAAACTTACTGGACTATTTCTGGTCAATCCTTAATCTTAGCAACTCTCTTTATGCTGATGTGAAGTGACTCCTGTTTAATTGATACTGTGGATGGCTCCTTCTTGCTCATTTTCTCCTGCAGCTCAGCAAAACAGTAGGTGCACCTTTGGCTCTTCAGTGCTGCACTGGTCAACATGGAGGTACAACTTATTTTTAACAGGAGTTTTAAGTACTGAAATTCTTTTTTTTTCCCCTCAAAAGAAACTTGCAGATCTGAACACATGGTTGTCACAGTCTGGGTTATTTTCCTCCATTTACTCTTGGCTGACATGACCCATAGAGTATAAATTGAATTATCATCACTCACATCATTAGAGTCTCCCTTTGCCACGTGTCTCCTGTGCAGCCTGGGAATGACACTGTCCATCCTTTTGCTTCCAGGGCAACCTCCCTCTGTATTTTTCATTGCTCAGAGTAACTCCTGAACACAAGGAATGCTGCTGCCTGACTTCTTGTGAATCTGAGCTCGGGCAGTCACTCGTCTTCAGACTTTGCTATCCTCTATGTCTGTCTAATATTGTAGCCAAAACTCCCCTTCTTACTGCTAAAATCACTAATTTTTAACCTTGCTTTGGAGTGTCTCAGGCTCTGCTTTGCCCCTCTCCTCACTCCTGCTGCAGTGTTGGTTCTTTTGTCTCTCTGGCACCGTGTGCGACACAAGAGCTGCCTCCCGAGCAGCTTTCCTGGGCCTCATTAACTCCTGCTGAAGTTTCATATTTCAGATGCCAGTTTAAGGCTTTGGTCATAATCTTCAAAGTAGTTAATGGATCAAGCCTTAGCTACATTAAAGGCTGAATTTTGATCTCTGAACCATCCTGACAGCTGCATTTCCTTGGGGCAATGCAGATTACAAAGCCTAGGAGGAAGTGTGGGAAAGGGAGGAACACGGTGATCCTAACTGAGAGGAGCAAGGGATGGAAACAACGCTCAGAAGACGTGGTACAGATCCAGACCTTTCAAAACTGAGCCACTCCAAAAAGTGATTTCCCCCTGTCTCTGAGCAAACAAACAGCAACACCTCAGCACCTCATTGAAACAAATCCTGAGGATATTTTTTATAGAGAGACACCAGAAATTGCTACAAATTGGGCTTTAAATGCAAAGTTCTCAAGCAGCCAAGTGCTAGAACATCATTTTTCCCTTGTCTTCGGATGTGTCCCTGCATTCCCAGAATGCCCCAGTGGTAAGAGATTGTCTGGATGAAGCAGAATCAGCACCAAAAATAAATGCAAAATATTCAAATGGCAACAATCAAATACAGATGAGGAGTCTTTTCTTTAAGAGGGACTTTCTGTGAAGCTGATGATGAATATAGTGCACAGTTTACTTTTGAAGATAAACCAGAGGTTTTCATTCCTATTCCAAGCTAAATTAGTGCATTTCAAGCTCAGTGTTTATCCAAACACAAAGGTCCCACTTGGTTAATCTTCCACGGAGGTTTCAACCAACCCAGTTAAACTGGTATAAACACTTCTGTAAAGACTCTTAGTTTAGTTTATGTCAACTTGGAATCTGTTTATGGCAACCCAAAATAAGCTATTCTTACACTTGTCTACAAATGTCAGCCAACATCTTGCACCGATTTTGGCTGAATTGATTTAAAATAGAATCTCTGCATAAACTAGTGCAACCTCCCCGTAAACTGGAACCTTCTCTGGTGCGATCCCCGTGTCCCGCATGGCACGTCCTCCCTCTCGTGGCGGACGCGGAGATTCGCAGTGTTGGGAGCGCACGAGAAAGCCCTAAAATGGATTAATTGGGCTGCCCTGAGCCACGGACTGGCAGCAGGGACAGTAAACCGGCCCTTAATTTGGTATTTAAAGGTAAATGAACACAGCTTTAGAAAAAGAGAATTGCAAAATACTAAAGTTGGTACTTCGAAAAATAGAATTTATAATCATTTTGGAATAAAGTTACTACTAAATTATCAGTAAACATTGCTGGTAAAATCACTTTATTAATAATATATTAATAATAATGTACTAGACTACTAGTATAGAATCACAGAGTCACAGACGGGTTTGGCTTGGAAGGGACCTTAAAGCCCATCCCATTCCATCCCCTGCCATGGGCAGGGACACCTTCCACTAGCCCAGGTTGCTCCAAGCCCCGTCCAGCCTGGCCTTGGACACTTCCAGGGATCCAGGGGCAGCCACAGCTTCTCTGGGCAACCTGTACCAGGGCCTCCCCACCCTCGCAGCCAGGAATTCCTTCCCAATATCCCATCTCTCCCTGCCCTCTGGCAGTGGGAAGCCATTCCCTGTGTCCTGTCCCTCCATCCCTTGTCCCCAGTCCCTCTCCAGCTCTCCTGGAGCCCCTTCAGGCCCTGCCAGGGGCTCTCAGGTCTCCCTGGATCCTTCTCTTCTCCAGGTGAACCCCCCCAGCTCTCCCAGCCTGGCTCCAGGGCAGAGGGGCTCCAGCTCAGGGGGATCTCTGTGGCCTCCTCTGGACCTGCTCCAGCAGCCCCACACCCTTCCAGTGCTGGGAAGTACAGTCTCCTAACACCATCTATTACGATGGGTACACTACCACTGCTGGCACAGCCTGTGCTCTGGGAGGGCACCAGGAAAGGAAAGCTGGCAAGGATGGGTGATCGGGAACTGGGGGGGGCTTGGTTGAGGTGGGGACGAGGAGAGAAGATCCAGAGGAATGAGGTTTGCAGATTTGAGACAGTCCAGAAACTACATTTCCAAACTGAGTGTCCCTTGGCATCCTCTGGTGGCAGAGAAACTCCTGGACAGCTGGATGCCAAGGAGACACTGAGCATCCAGGCCTTTGCCCCACGGCAGTGCTGAGGCACAGGATCACAGTGATCCATGTGGCCTTCCCAGCCCTGCCCCTTTGGATACTGAGGATGGAAACACCACCCAGGGCCTGCAGGGGAGGGAGCTGTGCCTCTCACAGATGGGAAACAGCTGCCTAAGGCTGCAGGGAAAGCACAGCTACACAACATCCATCCCTGCCTTTATCTGCTGCTTGCCCCATGGATCACCTGAGCAACCCGCAGGTGATTGCCAACATGCTCAGGGGAGGCTTGGAGCTGCCATAAGGGCCTAAGTCCAGCATTCCCAGATTAATGTAATTGCTGGTATTACTTTACTGACACTATTAGAAGGTTTTCTCCTTCGAAATGTTGCCTAAAAAGATTTGGTGCCAGATGAGTCCTCTTCTCTCATGCTCCACCCTGCCAGGGTAAAGCCGTGTCTTACAGTCAAGGACAGTGAGATGATCAGAGGGATGGAGCCCCTCTGCTACAAGGAGAGGCTGAGAGAACTGGGATTGTTCAGCCTGGAAAAAAGAAGGCTCTGGGGTGACCAAATTTGGGCCTTCCAGCACCTGAAGGGAAACTACAGGAAAGAAGGAAGAGACTATTTACAAGGGCCTGGTGTGACAGGACAAGGGGAATGGCTTCACGCTGACAGAGTAGGGTTAGCTTGGATATTAGGAAGAAATTCCTCCCTCTGAGGATGGTGAGGCCCTGGCACAGGTTGCCCACAGAAGCTGTGGCTGCCCCTGGATCCCTGGAAGTGTCCAAGGCCAGGTTGGATGGGGCTTGGAGCAACCTGGGACATTGGAAGGTGTCCCTGCCCATGGCAGGGGATGGAACTGGATGGGCTTTAAGGTCCTGTCCAACCCAGAGCAGTCTGTGATTCCATGATTTGCCCATTCCACATTGTGCGCATTTCCAAGTGCAAGCTGGAATCCGACATCTCTCAGTTCCTTCTCAGCAGAGATGCCTCAATCCTCTCTTTTCCATGAGAGCACGGTGCTCTCGGAGACTGAGGAATGACTGAGGAATGGAACCAAGTTTCTCCAGAGGCAGAGACATTCAGGACATGGGAAGGGAAGAGGAAAAGCACCACATAACACTTGTGCAGTGGGGAAGAGGGCTGCTGTGCCCCTAAGTCTGGATGGGCTTTGCATCTCACATCATCCCTAGAAAGGTATTTGGGGAAAAGACAAAGGTGGTGGCACAAGAAGCAGCTCTCAAGGAGAGAATGGGACTAACAAAATAATCACTGCAGGATAAAGGATTCCTGGTTTGCATCAGAGCTGCTGGAATAATCAGAGTTCTGAAATCATTATTACTGAAGATTTTGTCCAAGTCTGTTTTCAGTTCTGTTGTCACCGAAGTTGGGAGGAAGAGGATAGGCTGGTCAGGGCCAGCACAGCCTGTGGGTGTCCTCGGGGCCCTGAGAGGAGTGTGAGGAGCACAGAGCACTTCTGGCAATGCCCTCAAATAAAACCTGTAGAGAAGAATAAAGAACCCCCACATAACTGGCTGGGAGCTCAGGGAGTCTGGAAAGGTAAAGTGTGTGTGGCAAACCCCCTTGTAGCACATTTTGGAGTGGCACAGTCAGGAAAGACAGAGTTTCTGCTTGTTAGACATGTCAACAGTCAGTCTAGGGGCAAACTGCTGCTTCTGGAAACACTGGGCTCTGTTACAGAGGTCCAGGGCTTGTCTCATCACCCCAAGGTGACTCATTGCAGGGTTCAGCTCCAAAAGGAGGAGAGGGGGACCCTGAATTCCAAATGATCCTGAGTTCCCTTTGTCACAGTTATTCCTATTGCTTATTACACTGCACTGTAGGGTGGGAAAACACTTCAGGAGAACAGCTAGGCAAAGGATGAAGCATCTCTGCCATACTGAAGGCCAAACAGGTCTTTGATGATAATAACAAAATTCTTACTGTCATTCGGTAACAAGATGGAAAAAACTCATGTGGCTGTTTAGCTTTATGCTGAAGTTGCACATCTGGCTCCATAGTTCGGGCTCCTCTCTGATCCTTGTTTTCCCTCTGTGTTCAGGAACAGTGAAGTGACCAGTGTCAGGCAAGGACAGGTGACAGTGCAGAACTTATGCCTGCTGAACAGCATTGGGACAGGGAATAGGAAATTGGACATAGGAAAACTGGACAAAATGATTGCAAAGTTCATGGTCTTTACATGTATTAATTCAACGCACTGACACAGACATTTTGCACATCCTGCTCACATGGTTTGCATTAAAAAGCATTATGAAATCCCAAAGTCTAGTGCCAGATGGTTTTGGGTTTCTTTGCTTGTATAAAGGGTTTAATTTGGGTGCATGGAAAATGTAAAATACCCTGGTAATGGCTTTAGCAGGACACCCAGCCTGCATTTGCTTTATTCGTCACCCTGCTGGCTCCTTCTGCACGTTACATTCGAGTCATGATAAAACTTCAAAACATGAATTCAAATTTACTGACTTCCCAGAACAGACTATGCTCTGTAAAATGCTTAAAGGGATTGACGTGAAAGGAAATATTCCTAAAGACCCTCTGTGCTGAGAAACCACACGGTGAACAAAAATAACCCTCTCTTTCCAAATGCATGGCTCCCAGGAATGCCTGAGCCTGGTCCTGAGTGCAGAGGGAAGGGGGCAGTGGGGAAAGGTCAGCCATACAGCTGTTGCTCCTGCCAGGAGCTTTCTGCCTGCTTTACTTGATGAGCTGAATGAGCCTTTTAGATCCTATTAACAGGGATCACATTTTTCAGCTGATCTTTTCTTGGGGGAACAGATGAGCACCAGGAGTATAAATACGGAGTTAACTTGAAATCTGAGCTGTTGGAATTCACACATCCCGTTCTCCAGGGCAGGAACAGGGTGAAGGGGCCATGGTACTCTCCGGGTGTCCTCCTGCAGGGCCACTGTCCCAGCACGTACTGGGGCTCTGCCTCCTCACTATTCACATATAGAATTACTGCCCTCAGCCAGTCACACTCCAAATGCAAGTGAAAAATGTTAACCTGCTTAATCCAGTAGCTTTCTAGGAGATAATAATGAAAATAAGCTGGATTGTGTTTTAGAACATTTTGAAGTTACTTCTTTAACTGGATGTGATTTTAGTTTTTTTAAACTTAGTCTAGATGGGGAAGCCAGTGACCAGTTAGCGACAGTTTTTATCTCAGTATCCTCTTTTCTACTGCTTCAGAAATAAATTGCTTATTTTCGGGGCACCACAAAAGTAAGGGCATGACATATGAACAGTGGTCTTGTTCTCAGAGACGTAATGGGAGGAAGGCTGGTTTGTACAGAGGGAATCCCCTGGCTCTGCTCACCACCTTTTACCAGTTTTCACTCACCCTTTTTCCAGGAGTATGTTTTCCCCTGAGTTTCTGTGTAAAACCCAGAGAGATGTCAAATAGAAAAACAACCCAGGGTTTGTAGATTTGATTTTGACAAGTTTAGTATTACCAAAGAGTCTGTGTTTCCACTTGTACTGCAATACATACGAAATTGCTGACTTGCATTACATTTGATCAGTCTCCAAGTACTCTGCAATAATTATTTGGGAGTAATTTTTCTATCAAGTTTTTCTTTAAAAAGCAAGTGAAACAAAGCAAAATTTAGGAGAGCTGCAGGCTGCCATGAAACCTCGTGAAATGCACACAGCAGAGGGGACAATTCCAGGATTACAGAGGCCTCCTGCACAGTCCCAGGTAAGTCTCCTCAGCTGTCCCACCTCCCCAGTGCCACTGGAAGCAGCTGCTGATGTCAGCTGAGCCTGCACTCAGGATTTTTTAGAGAGGTGGAGCTGGGGAGGAGCAAGAACAATATAACAAGTGTGTCAGGCGGTCCCGAGGTCAGGAGCACACCCTGCGCTCAGGGCTGACTCCAGGGTGAAGTCCCAGCCTGGGAGCTGAGTGTGTGCCCAGGGCTTGGCACAACTGCCCTCCCTGCTCTGGGGTGGGGCAAATTTCAAAGGACTTTTCAGAATCAAAGAGTCAGGAGCTATAGGTCCAACAGGGGGATGGGGGAACATATAAAGCTTAACAAGGCCTGGAGCTGCAGGCAAGGCATCTGAAGGCTTTTTAGATTCTGTATTGGCAGAAAGTGCCCTTGAGCAGCCCCCACGAAACGAATGATCAGCACAGACACAGGTGGGAGCAGTTTGTTACACTCTAAATCCTCCTTGTTTAGACTGTGCTGTATCAATGTCACAGCTTTTAAAACTGGAAAGACAGAAGTTTCTCCGTCCTCCTCACTTTGCCAGCTCTCCCACTGCTGCCCTACCTATCCAGGGGCAGTCCAAAGAGTGGCAGAGTACCATGGATTATTTACTGGTGTTTTCCTCTTGAAGCCTCTGTGCTGGGTTTCTTGTGAATCTACCAAATTTTAATAATTTTCATACATTTTTCAAGATGAAACACATACTCAGTTAACATTGAGACAACTTAAAAAACCTGATTCAACAATTTCCAAGGATGGCCCTTGGCTTAGAAGGAGTCCAAGTGACCTCTTTTCTGATAACTCCAGTGCTCCCATGCTCCAGGGTCGGGACTTGCCTACACTTATGGTCATTCCTCACTTATGAGTGTCTCAAATACAGAACCTTAGAAAATGAATCACATGCACGTTGTCACCCCCTGGGAAAACCTTGGGTTATGTGACCTGTGTGGTATCACAGAGATCTGTGACACAAACATGGACAGAATTTGGTTACTCAGGACAAAGTTCAGTTCTCTGAGCCATGAAATTGTCCTTTCCCTTTCCTGCAGTGTCCTTTCTCCTTGTGCATCTCCCAGCTTTTCAAACGAGGTAAACATTCCATTAGCACACAATTGACTCCAAGGAGGCTGGGAAAAGTAGCATTGAATTACTTCACTGAAGGCTATTGTAATTCTGTGCACAAGATTCCTAAATAAAGGTTGTATAAACAAACGTAACCCTAGCATGTTCCAGTTTGGGAGTGTCTGGTCCGTATTCCAATGTATTCTAATAACTGTGTTTTCCAGATGAATTTTGTCTGGGAATCTCATGCATCACCAATACTCTGCAGTTGCTCCCTGTAGCAGTCTCAGTGCTCAGATATGAAGGCCTCAAGAATTAACAATTATATTCACCAATACTACTGGACTGGCCAAAAGCTACTTTCCTGCCTTGGTAGAGGGAGGTTTCATTCCATTAAATGAAAATTTAATGGAGTGGGCTCAGAGCTTCCCTTCATACATGTACAAGGGGAAGGGCTCTCTGTGGCCTCCACGTGAGGAACCACGAGCTGTTTGATTTACAAGCCTCCCTGTTCTTCCTTGAAAGGGCAAACGTGTCCAGGCTGGCTGGCAGAGTGGCCCAGGGGGGCAGAGATCCCCAGCTCCTGCACACACAGCCTGGCCAGGGTGTTCCTGAGGGAGCTCAGCCACCAGGACCAGCCCCGCCATCCACCCCCTGCAGAGCTCCAAGGTACAGTCGGTCCAACACGCGCCCTGCACTCCCGGTCTCTCTTTCAAACCAAACACATGGAGCTGGTAATTACTGCTGTGCCACGGCAGCAGTGCCGGCACCACAAACCTGTTCATCCAGTTGGCTAATTAAGTATTTGTTTCTGAATGTTCCAGTGTCAATGTTAGTCACTGTATGAATGTAACAACAGGCAACACCCAAGGTCATTCCCAACTCAAAATATCAAAATACATTCTTGAGGTACTTTCCATTTGTTATTGCTCTTATCACTTTTCCCAGTTTGAAGCTGACTGAGAGCTGCTTCCAGGAAAATAATCACGGCCATAGCAGACAATGTGTTTTCTCCTGGTATACACTGAAGGCAGAAACGTGATAATTTCTGAAAACTAATGTCTCCCTTCTGCAAAGACAAAAATCAATTCATTCCATTTATTCTTCAGTTTTCAAGGGCATCTGATTTTTCTCCTAATTCACATACAACCTCCTTTCCCTATTTTTGCTAAATACCAGCATTGTGCCATTTTCAGGCTCACATGGATAAAACCTCCTTCTAGATGACTCGTTTTATTAGTGCGACTGACCTTGGAAATGGATGTTTATGATATAACTATGACTAGACTTTCAGCTGCCTGAATCTTAAAGGAATAATTTTTTCAAGAAGACTTTATTATTAAGTGTGCCTATTAAAGCTGGTGATTATACTAATAATCTGAATTATAACATGTTTAATTACTATAATATGATATGATCCAATAGGACACCAGTGAGGAAAAGCAAACCATATTTATGAGCAATGACAGGCTTTTTACTCCATTTTATTGAATAACAAATACCATCCTTCTCTTAGGTGACTCTCTCTACTTTTACAGTGTTTATATAAAAACAAGCCAGTCATATATAGTATATGTCATACCATCAACTTGGAATCAGAGATGTCTTGAAAACCAGGTGTCTGCAGCTGTGAAGTCCATACACACAATTTGATATTTTGTGCCAAATACACCAGTGATGCCTAAATCCCTCATGCAGTGTATTGGAAGTCCCCTTTTGCAGGCTATAGAAACATTTTATGCCCCCATCTCTAGCTGTCATTGAAACAGAAACTACGCTGACAGGTCTCTTAAAAATTACATTATAGGTTGTTCCTGCTTTTTACTATTCTTGTAAAGTCTTCCTAAAAGAACTAGAATTGAAACACTGGCCACAATGGAAACACTGGCACATTTTAGGCAGATCTTTGTTTCTACTCAAGGAACCTGTTTGTCTTCTCCTGTGGATGTGGCACCTGGGGACCTGGTGGCCTTGGCAGTGCTGGGGAGTGGTTGGACTCGATGATCTTGAAGGTCTTTTCCAGCCTAACAATTCTATGATTCCACACCCAATATGTTGTAAAGTTGGTCAAATAACGAAACACTGGGGAAAAAATGCCTCAGACATGTGAAGTCTCATTGCTCATGTAGTGGGGTAAGAAATTCAAACAGCATTTCCATGTATGCCAAAAGACTTGGATTTACTCTGACTCCTCCATCAGTCTTTATGATCTTCAAGAATCACTTCCTATTTTGTTTTAAAAACTCATCCAATATTTAAGCTGTGCTTCAGGCAGGCCTGTTCCTGCTCTCTTCCAAGAGAGAGTCCCTTTTTACTGGGCACATTGTCTTCCCCTGGCTGTGCTTGAGCACCAGAGTGGATGGTGACTCTCCCTTTCTGTTCCTTATGCAGCTGGTCAAGCCACAGAGCACACAGGAAGGAACATCTTTCCTTCTCATTGCTTGTTTCTGCCACTTTGGGCTATAACAGTGCTCAAGCCTGTAATTTTAATAGCAGTATTTTTCCATTATAAGCCTCTTTTCTGAAGCAAAGGACCAGTGAGTGACACACTGTCCTCTTGTGGCATTGGCAAAAGGAATTTAGTTACACATCACAACCTATGTGCAACACACAAAATGTGCACGTGGGTTTTCCAGCCACCCCAGAGATACCACTTGGGAAGAAAAAACATCAGGGGAAAACAAATCTCAGTGCATACAACATCACAAAATAGATCCCACTGGAGAGATGTCCAAACCCCTGAGGCTGGGAAAGGGAAGAGTGATGACAGGGTGTGTATCCCAGGAGAGAAATGAAGTTCTTACCTGTATTATCAGGGTTTATTTCAACCCACAGGACCCCTGCTTCAATTTAGAAAGCTGGAAAACAGAAGAAAATTATTTATTTATTTATACAGAGAAGGTCCCACCTCTTATGAATGATGAACTATGAATTTATACAGCAGGCCATATGTGCTCATGAGGAAATCCTTTTCTGAAACTCAAGACTCTGGAAGCTATTCACCAAGTTCAGTTTTACCCATGTTAATGAGAAGCCCAGGAAATTAAGACAGTTCCTTCCTAAGAAAAAGTCCTGCTCAAACCAGTGAAAGCCCAGCGAGGCCCAGGCCCTCTGTGTGGTTTTGCAATGTCTGTTTGCATTTCTGGGCCTGAAATCCTCAAACCAACTGGAGAACGTCCCAACAGGAGAAGAGCAGGACATGGCTCTGTGCACACAGAAGGATGGGTAGGATGATGTGACTTACCACGAGATTTCACTGGAGCTGGATTTTTTCTATTTGGCTGAATTAATCAAACCTGTAAGTTTAGCTTTGTTGTTACAAACAGATGAAAGAATATATAATTATATAATTATGAGGAGAAAAGGTGTCTTGTTTCTATCTAATTCATATGGAATTGACATGAAAAGAGTGGAAATCAGGGCAATTTATAAGAGTTTTTTTTCCTGTAAATTTTCACTTTTACAATTCCAAACCCAGTATGTTTGCACTGTTGGGGAACCCCGCAGTATCTGGGCTTTTTAACCTTTAAAACTACCTCAGCTGTATTACTCCTCTAACTTTGATCTTATAATGTAAAACAACTCTATTAGCTTAGCTCTGCAGAGTATCTCACACATCTTTGTCACAACTTTGAATTCTCATGTGCCTGCTCTGGTGCTTTTTTCTCCCTCCAAGCCAGCACCTTTTTATGACCTTTCACTCACCCTCAGCCTGTAGTTTCTCGTGCAATTAAAGTGAGCTGTGCTTATTTTTAGCACATACAAATATTCTGGGAACTACAGAACAGTTTGTCACCCCCGTTGGTAGGGCCCAATTGTTTTCATTTGTTACTTGGTGGAAATTACCATGGAATTCAGTTAGCTTTTTGTTGTTGCCAATGTTTACATTTATTAGATAATTTCTCCTTCCCTGTGAGTTATTCCCACTGCTCCTTCCTGACAGGCATACCCCCAACCTGGCTTTGCACAGCTTTAAGTGAACATCTCTTTTAATAATCTTGTGGTTATCAAAGGAGTATTTCTGATAATTATCTTCGTATTTCTTTGTATTATTTAAGTGTATTTTGTATTAGTTAATGCAGCTGAAAGGATGCTCTCAGTTCTATATCCACATTTCAATCCAAGGTGGGATAACTTCACTTACCTCATTCTCCCAAATCCTCTGCAGTATTTTGGGTAAAATGCCACACTGGAGAAAACAATAAAGCACATAAATATTAACACAAACTTTTTTTTTCTCCCATTAGATGTCAATCTTTCTGCACAAAATTTATGTGTGAAAGGAACGTGGCTATAATATTTTCCATTACATTATCATGCTGCTAAATCTTTCTTGGCAAAGGTTGTGGTAAGGTGCAACAACTCAACTGCTTGCTTGACAGCTTATCCCAGGAATAATGTTGAGGGGAAAAAAAGTTCTACTCATTATTTCAATATTGAGATGTTGGGGGGAGAAGGTTTTAATCCCTTTTGCTTTGGCAGGCTACAAACAGGACACCAGATGGGATATATTTAATAAATAAACAGTGCAAAGTCTCTGATCCACCTATAGCCAAGTCCTGACTCAGCCTCCTCTTACTGAAATCCCTTGGAGCCTGGTCAAGTCCAGATAAAGAGCTCATTTCAGTTCTGGAGCCAAGCTGTGTTGCTGCATCCAAAGTAGGTTGGGAACCCTGCCCTGGGAGCAGCTCTGCTTTTGCACTGCTCCTCGAGGCTCTGGCTCTCCTCGCTCAGGTTACAACAGGCTATTTTCCCTGCTTACAGCTGCCTCTGGAAAACATAAGAGCTCTTCTAGCATCTGGTTGTGTCTGGTCTGACACTGTAGTCTTGACATACTCTTTCTTTCCTAAGAATGTCTTTTGTTCCCAGAGTTAACTGGCATAGACATGAGGGGATGTCCCCTCAACAGGGTAAAAACTTCGGGGTCCAGCTCCAGTTCCTTGATATCAAACACGCTGATACAAGATGGGCTGATTAAGACCCTCAGATGGAGACTTGCAAATCCATCCTACACAGCTCAGTCCCAGTGTCCAGCAAAGGGAAGGTTTTGCTGTGGGATCTGGGACTCCTCTGGAGCCCCAGATCAGGAGACACCCCATCAAAGTGAACAGAATCGCACGAGCACTGAGCTGGAATCATCAGCATCATGGAAGGCTTGGGCTCTTCTATCTGATCATGTTAAGTTAATCATTAATATTTTTAGTTGTACTTTCAGTAAACATCACATAGAGATTTCACTGATCCCTCATCAGTAGAACTCAAATTTTGGAATCCCTTGTGTAAATCACTGGGAGAAGAGAGAGAAGCATTTGAGAGGCAGGAGCAGCCCGGGCTGTAGATGGAGTGGCACATGCCGGGTCAGACAGCTGAGAACAGAGTCCCTGTGCCTCAGGGCACTCCCATTGTCAGGGATAACCTCGGGGCACTGCTCAGAAATAGAAGCAGCAGCATGACAAAAACTGCCCCTTCAGTTGCATATCCCATTTTAGAGGGACACCAGAACTCCATCAACACTGTGTACACGTGAACATCTATATTATTATCACGGTTTAGTGCCTCTAACTCTCCAGGTTATGCAGGTCATCCTTCAGTCTTTGCTCTGTGTGTGGTCCCAGAGCCATCCTGCATCAAGCACTGCTCCACCATGCACCATGTGCTCTTTGAAGTGCCACACAGACCATCAAATATTGGTGCGATTTTAAAATTTTTAAAAGTGTAGTCATCTTAACAGACATAAAAATGGGCTCAGTGGTGCAAATGCCAGTGTGGCAGAACGAAATGACAGCTTAAATATGGACATTAAAGCATCCTGAGCAGCTGGCATACAACAGGTTATTCAACAGGTTGTTTTAAAAATAAGAGAAGAGCACAAAGATGTCTGTGTGTTTTTTCCATGCCAAAGAATGTGCTTTAGAGGATACTTTATTGAGATATTTTCTCACTGTACCTCAGCCTGGTACACTGGCCATTGGTTATGCTGGGTATGACCTCGTGGTGCCTTCACATCCAGGTTTTATCTCCATACACAGGCATTAGCAGAGGAAGTTCTTCTTGCCTGACTCTAAACGTGGGCATCTGTGCAACAGTCATGAGCTAAGTCATCACTTGTACTATTATATACATTAAATAAGCAATTACCTGAAATCTCATCAGCTAATTATAATACATCAAACTGAACTAAGAATCTGGAATCAGTCCGTATGATTGCTTCTCTTCAGCCAGACTCATTTCAACCTAAAGGACTGTATGTAGCTAATTTAACATAGACATATTCTCAAAATAATAAAAATTATATATAAGCCTATGAAATAATTCAACCATGAAGCCTGAATATGAATACTTCATTAAAGAAGCAGGCAGATCTTTCCTGCTATCTGTTGCATCACCCAGGGAATATAGGGAATATACACCTTCTACATGTCAAAAGTCTCTTCCGATCACCGGTGATGCTTCCTGAACTGTCACTGACGTGGACAAATGTTAAGCAGTCTCTCCTCTGTCAGTACAGCAGCTGATTTCACTGGGGTTGTGTCAGCTCTCAGTTGACTGTGGCTTTTTTAAACAAATAAATACGCAGAGCTGACTGCAGACTCTTAGACCATTGGAACTCCATTGCTGCAGAGGGCAGGGCACAGCATCCAGGGGCAGACCTGGGGAAAGGTGGGGGTGTTCCTGCCCTGCTGTGGCCTCCTGGCAGGAAAAGGAATGGCTTGGAATGGGGGAAGGAACAGGAAACAGCCACCACTTGTTCTGACACTGCTGCTGACAGATTGCTTTAAACCCAACAATGCTGTAAAAGCAGTTTCTCTTTTGAATACTTGCAACCCATAATGATTATTTTAGGTCTCCTTGGTTTTGAAAAATCCCACATACAAAATGAAGTAAGGTTTGCTTTAACAATGGAAATACGTGGCTGAGGCAATGACAATTGCCCAGCAACTGAAACAATTCTCTACCCACAGGCCCAACCACTCAGAGGAAAACAATGCAACAGCATGGGTCACAAAATCTGATTTGTTGTTTTATTTGGTCTTAAAACCATTTGGCTCTTCATCCAACACTTCTAAGAACTGTCTGCATTAGGAAAGATATATTGCTGAAAGAACAGATTACCTTCAGCCATTACTGCACTTGAGCTCCTCTGAGCACTGATATTCATAAATTGCTCTTAAGGCTTGGGATTTTTGGGGCAGAGACTGGAACTGACATCAAATTGTATTTTCCTTGAACACAAGAAATGAAGACTTTGTACTTCTACCCTGTTCTCTGTCTCCTTTGTTTTCTCTAGGAAGTAACTGAGTCAGGAATAGATGTCATGCTTCTCACTTTTGTTCTCTAACTGCAAGACTATGCCTAAATATCAGAGGAACCTGAAAAACAAGAATTGCAAGCTTTACTAAGATACAACAAGCCAAATTAATTCTTGGGGCAAGTACACAAACTAAACACTGTTAGAAGACTCTCTTACTATCTGCTGGAGGAGAATTTCCTCCATTATAACGAAACACAGCTAAAAATATCCTGTATTATAAGAACTGGAGCTGTATCTGAGGCAGTTCCCTTTGGGAGGGTGATTAATTGATGTGCCACCAGCAGTAACTCTTCTGGAGTAAAGCATTTTCACTCACAGTTGCACCCTCTTTCCATTTCAAGTAAGGGAGAGTCCAGTGTATGATTCGTTGTTCAGGGCAATTTAACCATCTCTATCAGTCACAAAAACTTTTGCTGACAGAAAGTCTAGAGGTTCCACCAAAGTTAAGTTTGGAGTTTCCTGGCCTCATGGACAGTTCAAGAAGTACAACTAGCGAAACACAAGAAAAGTTAGAAAAGTTGTATTACAATTGGTTTGTTGGTCTGAAATTCCTGACTCATAGAGAGACCAGGTTCTAGTACTTTAAAAAAAGATTTGCTGAAAAAATTGAGGATACGTGATTTTGTCTCTGTAGCCTTTCTGAGTGACATTGATCTGTTGTTTGATTGGGGTTTTTTAATGCAGTGCAGACACAGTCATGATTTAGAAGCTCTGAGCACTTGCTTAGCTACACACATTACTTTTCTTCCCTGTATCTCTAGCCACGAAAACTAAAAGTGCAACTACTTGAGAACAGGACTGTAATGTATCTGAGGCAACCCAAGGCCACGAAAATAATGCTGAACCATGACAGTAAAGACAAAAAAAAGTAATGAATGGAAAAAAATATTATTACAGGTTCAAAGCTTGTTGGTGATGCTGATATTTTTTACAGTGCTGTGAAACAAATGCCAGAACAAGACCTGGCATAAGTTTGTTAGACATTATAGAGTAATATGCAGAGATAGGTCTGAGAGGTCCCCTTTTCACACCTCCGTGCTGATGCACAGTGGGTGTAGCCCTGTGGAAAATACAGCTCATTATAAACGCACCAGACAGACACGCAAACACAGCGCACAAACCCCAAATAAACTCACGTAAAGTCCATCTTAAATGAGCTGCACTTAACACGAGGAAAAGACATACTTTGTTACTCATAGTCTAATAAAAGAAACTTAACTATAGTGCTATAATATTAGATTTACAGCTTGAGGAAAGGTCAGTCCAAAGCATCTCCACGATCAGCCCCACATTTTATTCCTGAGCCCGGGGCTCGGCGGGTCCTTCTTGTAACTGATGGACTGGGAGGGAAAGACTTTTAAACAAAAACGGTGTGACTTGGAACAAAAGGATGACGACTGATGCTGGACACTGCTGGTGTGTCGTACTTGCCAGGCCATGAACGTGGGAGTGCGTTCGGGGCAATAATTGGTCACTAATTCATTTGCAAAGTTCCCAGGCACAAAGGAGAGGGTTTATGTAAACGCCCTCAGAACACCAAGCAGGAACACTATTCCTGAGCTTTGCGTACGGCACAGAGTCCGAGTGTAAATTTTGTTAGGTGACTCAAAACAACTTTTTTCCTCTCGTGTCTTTGGGCTGTAGCGCGCGGGAGCCCCGCGCGGGTGCCCGGCGGTGCCCTCCGCGCTGAGGGGGCCCGGGTGCCCTCACGGCCCCGCGTCCTCCATTTCCTGCGCGGCGGCGGCGCCCGCGCCCCGTCAAGATGGCGACGGCGCCTCACGGCCCTGGAGGGCGGGCAGTGGCCTTGCCCGCCGCGCTGAGCCCGGCCCGGGCCTGCCCACGCCCCTCAGCCCCGGCCCGGTCCCGCAGGGCCGTCTCAGCCCCGACCCCGCACCGCGGGCTCTGCCGAGCGCGGCACCGGCGCCTGACGGTGTCCGGGCAGGGCCGCGGTGGCAGCGTGACGAGGCCTAGAGGAGCCCTGGCGGGCGGAGGCTGCAGGGGATGGGGCGGCGGCGAGTCCCGTGCAAGCCCCGCTGGGGCGTGCGGGGTGTCCCACCGGACCCTGCGGGTCGCCCGGCTCGGCGCGGGAACCGGGGCCGAGCAGCGGGCGGGGGGAGCCGGGCATAGGGAGCTGAACAGAGGCTTCGGCAGCTCCGGCGCGGCTCTCAGGTGCGTGTAGGGCCGCGCTGCCCCCCGGCGCAGCGGTGAGTCACGGCGGGTCGGCGCAGCCCCAGAGCCACCATGGCCGCCCCGCGCCCCCGCCCGCGCGCGGGACGCGCGCCCCGCCCACCCCGCGGCTGGGTATCCCCGCCCACGGCTCCCATTGGCCGCGCGGAGCAGCGCCGGGCGCCCATTGGCTGGGTGCGCCCCCGGCGAGCCGTGCGCAGAGCGGCGGGCGGGGCGGCGCGGGGCCGTGTGCACACCGCGTGTGGCGCAGGCAGCGGGACCGGCGGCACCGAGTGAGCGAGCGGGGCCGAGTCGTGCGGGGGCCGCGGCCGTGGGGGGACCGGACCGCAGGTACCGCCGAGGGCCGCGAGGGAGTGGCCGGTGAGC
The DNA here is from genome assembly GCF_036250125.1 of Pseudopipra pipra. Classification (NCBI taxonomy): domain Eukaryota; kingdom Metazoa; phylum Chordata; class Aves; order Passeriformes; family Pipridae; genus Pseudopipra; species Pseudopipra pipra. Next base: position 18,730,971 of record NC_087559.1, read on the forward strand.
CGTGGGGGCCCGAGGCGGGAGCCGCGGCGGCAGCGCGGGCGCCGTGCGGGGCGGTGATGGCGCTGGCGCACTCTGGCCTAGCGCGGGAAAGTGCGGGTGGGCGCGGGCGCCATTCCGGGCCCCATTCCGGGCCGGGCCGGGCGGGGGACGGGCCAGGGCACGGGGGGGCCGCGGTGGCCGCGAGCCTGGCGAGGGCGGCGGCGGAGGCTGAGTCAGGGCTGGGTTCCGGGAGCGCCCAGGGAGCCTGCGCCGCCCGGGGTGCGGGGGGGCCGCTCCGCTCCGCCCGGGCGCGGCCCCGGGGCCGCTGCACGCTCGGCCTGCGGGGCGGTGGAGGGGGGCAGGGCCGCACGTGGCCGCCCGGGCAGGGGGAGCGCGGCCCGGCCGTGCGCCAGCGAGTTCGGGGAGAAAAAGATCCTGTGAGCCCGGGGGTTGCGGGGAACGGCCTGAAATTAAACTGTTTGTTCTTCTTTCTCTGTGTTTAATTTCATTTAATTTCATTTTAAGTCCCCGCTAAAGTCCCGTCGGCGGGGCCGCGGCCCGCGCACCACGTGGCTCCCCACGTGTGAGGCGCTCCGGAGACACAGGGTCGAGGTGTCGCAACTGTTTGCTCCGACCACAGGCACGGGTGGCCTGCTCCAAATCCAAGTGTGACCTATAAATGGATAGGAAAAACAGCCTGTGCCATCTGCACAGCGCGGGCTCTGGGGCGGCCTTTTATTTGAGTTCCAGTCGGGCGTAGTTCTCAAGTAACCGCTGTTGCTCATACAGAATCCAGCATTGTCATATTTAATAATGGGTTTTGTTTTCCTCTAAGCACCTAATGCGATCTCATTTCCACGCAGCTTTAAGGTTGCGTGGACCGTCTTCTCTTCCTCAGTGCAGACTTACCTAGAGAGGCAATTCTGCATCTGTCCTCCGCGGGAAGAGGTTAAATGAGTTCACTGGGGCTGTGCAACAACCCTGCGAGTTACAGGTTTAACCTGCCATTTAAACTGACCTTGCTAAAGTCTGGGCTGACTTTTATGTTAAAAGCTTCACATGTTGCTCCTGTTGTTTGCTTTTCTTTCAACTTAAAAGTTCATACAGATACCATCTTCCCCTTGTATTTTTTATGGCTAAAATGTGCACGTTTGGTAGATGTGGTTTCTCCCAGTCCACATATGGGTAGGCAGAAAGTGCTGCAGAGTCACTTTTGGATGAACTTTATTTCTCTTCCTGGTTTGTGTTAACAGAGCTATGCAAGAATTACCCGTGTAATTGAAGTCAGGATGTCCTTTTGTCCTGGCTTCTACCCTCAGTTCTTGAGTTAATGTTCAGCGTTCCTGGGTCAGTGTGACTGTGAAATGCAGACGGGTCCCACATGGAGCATAGGGGCTTGACTTTCCACTTCTGCAGGTTTTCCTGACCTTTCAAGCTAATTTCTTTCAGAATTGGCATAATGTTTTCTGGTGGTCAGAATACTTTTATATTTCATCCTAGTGAGGACAAAAGTGGAAGACAGGAGCATCACTAACTCTTCTGTAGCAGGTTTTTAGGTTACAGATGTGGAAATTCAGCTTTTGAATACTGAGTAGCTTTGGTGATAGTTGTGTTTGAGAACTCTTACATCTTGCTTGGGAAATAAAAACTCATTTAAAATGAGTAGTACTTGGAGTTTTCTGTTGAAACTAAATGCTAGTGCTTAGGTTAGCAGGCCTTTCTGCCTTTTCAGTCTTTTCTTTGAGGAAAGCAGAGCTGTGCTTCCTGTCACATTGGGGGTTTGCCATGCTCAGGCTGTCTCAGGGCTGACTTGCCCCATTCAGGTGTGGTGCTGTGGGTTGGTCACCAACGGCCTGGAAGGGAGTGGCTGATTTCTCAACGTTGGCCTGTGACAGAACCGACTTGCTAAAGGGCTCTTACGTGTGCTGGCTCTGGCAAGGGCTTTTATCTGGTCTGTGCTTTGATTGAAGGGGTGAAGTCCTGCTGATACCAACTTCAGGTTGTACTCGTAGGTTGAAAGAAGCACCTAGTAAACACAGTGGCCCTACTGTACAGGGCTGTTAAATGCTAAGGAACTGCTGGTATCCAGAAGAATTGTCACTAATCTTGGGGTTGAAGTTCAGCTTCCTTTTTACTATGAGGAGCCCAAGTCAGTTTTATTTTTGTTTGTTAAAACAACTTCTTCCCTGGAGGGCATCGAGGCTGAAAGGCATAAAATAAGCATTAGAGTGGAGCTTAGTGGCAGTTCTGTCCATCATCAGCTCTAGGTGGGCTACTAAAACAGGCTCGGCTATTGCTGAATCTTGTGTGTGAGAATTGGGGCTTAATAGCACCTCTCCTGTTCTAGCAGTTTTGAGTATGTATTAACTGTAAAGCTACAGTAAGACACAGTCTTCCCCTTCAGAGTTTGATAGCAGGAACTTCTTGTATCAAAGGTTTCTTCTGTCGCTACAAGAAACACAAAAAAACTTGGTCACTTTGAAGTTTGGTGCTTGGTTTGCCCTCAAAAGCTTCGGATCTGACCTAGGAAAGCGCTGTGGTGGCCCGGGAATCTGTTCTCAGCCCTGCTTTTTAGCAGTAGGGCCATCATAGAGAACAAGGTCTAAAATTCATTCTTAATGTTTTGGCTTCAAACTGCAGTTGCAGAGCTCTGTAGAAGGAGTTGAGGTAAATTACTACCTTCTCTCTTTCTGGAAAGGTACGAAAACACAATTAGACTTGTGTTTTTGACAAGTTTTCAAATCTTATTCTGTGAGGCACTGCTTTACTATACCTTGCAGAATTTGACCTGTCTCAGAAATGCTACATGAGGCCATAGTTGTGATTTGTTTTCCATTACTGCTTTTCCTGCCCTGGTGAGGTAAAAATCTTGTTCTGGTATGTGAGGGGGGGGCGGGGACGATGACACATGGACAGACAGGACAGGCTGCTTTGTGTAACACGTCTGAGCTGCGCAGAACAGTGAGAGCTGGGACTGAAAACTTTCCAAGCAGACTTAAGTAGCTTTCTTGCAAAAGGCTTACTGAAGGTGGCCTTGATAGATAAAAGGAACTGCTGGAAACTTGCCTGTGATGACAAAATGGAGGAGTATTGACTAATAGAGGAGCATTTGAACTTGGGTGGGTTTTAGTGCACTCGTTTTTTTCTCTTGGAAGTAAAGCTGTAATGGTGTCCAAAGTGCTTGGAGGCTGTTCATTTAAGGACTTGTCTTCTGATCCAGCCTTTTCTGGATATTACCCTTTCAAGGTGGCTGTTGGCTTCCTCTGGAAATTGAATCCTTACAGTTCACACTGCTGGGAAATTCTGTCCCATGTAAGGCTTTTAGAAGGTGGGGCAAGTAAAACCATTGTCAGCTGCAGCCACCTCTGGCTGCTGAACGTGTGCTGAGTCTCAGATCCTTTACAGGAAGAATGCAGAAGTTAAACATGGAAATACCACGGGAAGAGAAACTCCAGGCAAACTGTTGGGTTCTTGGATGCGCTGAAGGTATCTGAAGATAGGGAAGTGTGCTTTGTAATCACACTTGTATGGCAGCTGTAACCTTCCAGTACCTCTGAGTTCAGGGGAAAAAGGGACCTCTGGGTTTTTAAATGAATCTCCAGTAGTCTTGAAGGATAGTTGCAGAGACTGTTCTTTGACTTTAGATTTCTTACTCAGTTGGTGTAATCTTTGCCGTGAAAACGAGAAAAAGAAACTTCAGGTTTTCCTTTTGAAGGGGCATTTATAAAGGAAGAAACTCTGAAGCAGATGTAAAACTTTTGAGACTCCTTTATGGCGGTGAGTGGTGAGCTTTTGTCCCTCGTGCAGGTCCTGACCTGGACTGGCAGATAGACTGGAGGTAAGCTGCCATTAGTCTTGATATCAGAACTTCTCCTCTGTGCATGTAAAGCAGGTCTGGCTCACCTGTTAGGCATTTGTCTCTTACCATGTGTTAACCTGACTGGTTCTGTGGGGAGGATTCAGTCCTGTGACATTGTACCATAGCCTCAGGTTCATGGGAGTGAGATCTGGTAGTGGAATGTCTGTTCAGATGTGCTGCAGTTCTGCTGCAGCTGCTGCCAGTGCTATTTTGCTCTCTTTAACACATCTTATGTTGCCATTTGATAATATTTTAATGTGAACACTTTTTGGAAGAGTTGTGAGTGAAGAGTGTATGTATTTCAGAGACCCCATCTTGTCCTTCTTGAAAATTAGAGGCAGCATCAACTGCTGTGCCTGAGCCCAACTCCTGCAGTTGGCTTTGCCTGTGTTTTCCCTGTTCTGCAGTGTCAACATGGTTGCTATGAACACAGGCGTAAACAATGGCACAGTGAGTGCCAGCTGCTGCCACCACAGCGGGCAGTGCTCGGGCCCTGGGCGTCCTCAGGAGACACTTGGAAATCTTGGGCACTGACAGGAAGCAGAGAAGACTGGGTTATGTGTAAAATCAAGGGTATCTCTTAAGTGCTTGGACAGCCAGGTGTTTTAGTCTTGTTTAGATCTGTTTAAGATTTCTTGCACCCTTTCATTGCAGAACTTCATTTTAAGGGCACATACCATCATCTGGTCCAGCTGAAAGTTAGATATGGGATTACAGAGATAACACACTAAAGTTTGTATCTCTTGTATTTTAAATTCTCAGCCATATACTGTGGTTGGAAGAATCACTTGAGTGCTGAAGACCATCAGAGAGAGGGGGAGGAATTGGTAAAAAGGCAGAGTAAATTTGTTAAACGTTGGGGTAGAGGTAACTAAAATTCATGTTTAGATATATGCTCTCCATTTAAGAGCTAAATGTCAGGATGCTAATTCTGGTTCCTTCTTGAGGTCATGTGTCATTGTGCTGCTCCTGTAGTGACTTTTTTCAAGACTCTGCCCCCTGACTGTTGCTGTAATCTGGGATGCTGGATGGTCTGAGAGGAGGGGGAGTGTTCTGTAATGTGTATGAACTGTAGGGTTACAGGAGGATTATCTTGATGGGGGATCAAGTAAACTACCAAACATACCACATAACGATTGTACTTCTGTTGGGTTAAGAATAATAAATTGGGAGATAGCTTTTGAGGTATTAAAACTTTGGGAGATTTCAGCAAAACAATGCTTGACGTGCATATTTTTAGACTAGTGTACTTTAAACTTCAAGCACACTTTAAAAAAGACTCCAGTTTAACTGTGTAACTTCCTCGTTCTTTTCCTGTAGTTCTGGAACTGTTGTGTAAGTGTCCCACAGCTCAGGGGAGCTGTGGCTGTGTGTTTGCCCTGCCCCATCCTCCCCACAGCCTCAGTGGGCTGTGCAGGCTGGCTCTGCTCACCTCCATTTCCCATTTGGGCTTGTGCTGGAGGACAGGCCTGTCTGTCTGTTGCTTCCAGATTATTCTAAGGATGTTTCGTGAGTTAGCCCTTTTAGATACCTGGCAAGTGTCTGCTGTCCTTTGGGAAGCCTGATGTCTTAAAACATTTTCTTTCATGTGAACCTGGGAGTGGAATATGCAGCCTGAGCTATAGGTAAATTACAAATTGTAATTCTTGTTTTTCTGAGTCTAACTGTTAGTTAGGTTATAAAAGACGTTGGGCTAATGTGTTCTTCAATGCTTTAGGTTTAATGCTGCTTATTCTTACACTTAGCTTTTAGAGTGAAACTTGATTAGTCAATAAAGGTAGTAGCTGCTAGGCAGACTTTTAAAGAAGGTGTAACAACTACAGGAGGAAATAACTTGTACATATAAGTAGCTGCTTTTGAGTTTAACTCATAGGATTGAGGAGGAAAGTGCTTTACTGAAAGAACAACATTAAGGCTGGTAATACAATAGTTAAAGGGCTTTACTTTTTCCCTCTCCCCGAGTATTTTGTAAGTTCTCGAAGCAAAGGTTGGCTACAAAAAGGAGTGAAAGTTACATAGAACACAGTTTCTTTATCTGTTCTAAGTTGCCTTACTTCAGGCAAAGTGGAGGCAGACTTTCATCCGTCACAGTAGTTTCAGTAGTCGTGATGAAATACTGCACAAAAGTATTGAGTTGGCCAGAAGTCCTGTTGGGTTTGCATTGCCTTTGCTGGGGGGATGGGAAACCTCTGAGTCTCTCATTTTAATGTAGCCTTTGGCTGGGGGAGGAGAAGGTGTTTTAAAATGTCCTTCTTGCTCAGACAGGTGATCTGCAGCCATGAGCAGCAACGAGTGCTTCAAGTGTGGCCGTAGCGGCCACTGGGCCCGGGAGTGCCCCTCTGGCATCGGCCGTGGCCGTGGCATGAGGAGCCGTGGCAGAGGTGAGTGCTGGCTGTGGCTGTGTTTGGTTGTATAGCAGGGTGTCTGGCTGAGTGCTGTGGTTAGGGTGTAAAACTGGCGTTGTCAGACCTACAGATTGGTAATAAGGACCGAGGAAATGTACCTCTGTGGAAGAACTTTGCCACAGGCTCAGTGTGACACCGACTTGTCAGTTCAGCCGACGGTGTTTGTGATTGAGTCAGAATATTCTGAACTTAGGCTTTTTTCTTTTCCTTCTTGTGCCCATTCCAAGCAGGCTTCCAGTTCATGTCCTCATCTCTGCCGGATATCTGTTACCGCTGTGGTGAGTCTGGCCATCTCGCCAAGGACTGTGATCTCCAGGAGGATGGTAAGTATCACTAAATATTTGACTCTTCAGTGCCAGGGGCAGAGCTCTGTGGCTGAAGAGAAGGACGCAGGGGTTCCCTGGGAGCAGGCTGGGGGTGTGCCCCATTCAAAGCATGCTGCCCCTCATGCTACCAAGGTTTTATAGTCTGTTTGGTGTGTTTTTCCCATTGTGGAAGCCTGCTATAACTGCGGTAGAAGTGGCCACATTGCGAAGGACTGCAAGGAGCCCAAGAGGGAGCGGGAGCAGTGCTGCTACAACTGTGGCAAGCCCGGCCACCTGGCCCGCGACTGCGACCACGCGGATGAGCAGAAGTGCTATTCCTGTGGGGAGTTTGGGCACATTCAGAAAGACTGCACCAAAGTGAAATGCTACAGGTAAGGCTGCCAGACACAGCTGCAGTGCACCTGCTGTGAGAAATGCATTCTGGGGCTGAAATGCAGCCTCAGCTCTGGCCAAGGAGCGAGTTCCTTAGAACAGTTACCTGTTGTTGCTCAGAACTAGGACTTTCACACCTGTTAGCAAAGGGGAGTACAGATTACGTGATGCACATCTCTGCACAGCCACACAGTGCAGTGTTAAATCTCTTGGGCTGTACAGGAGAAAGGGCCATGTCCTTTTGCAGAAGGTAACGGGAGATGCTTGCCCACAGCACAGACTTGCTGAGGTTGGGTGCCCAGTATGTCATCCTAGAGCTAACAAAGCTCAGCTGTAAAGATCAGCTGACTGGCACAGCCAGCCCCAGGATGAACACACTAAGTTGTCTTGGTTATAGAGAAACATGGATAGAAGTGGGTGTTAAATTGGTTTGAAATGCCATCTTCAGAGTGCTGTCTGGGTTTTGAATGCAGGCATACACCAGAGACGGCACATTCCTGAGTGCAGTATTCTTCACCTCCACCAACATTCCCTTCTGTGGAGGAAGGAGAGAGAACATGGTGTATTTGAGTTTGACTAATGACTCTCAAAACAAAGCTAAACTGCAGGCAGGAGCATTGCGTGCAGGCAAAACCCAGCCCACAGTTAAAAAAACAAGGGGGGGGGAACCAAACCACCCAAAGCCTTCTGTATTTGACATAGAGTGATTTTGGCATATCCAGTGATTAGTGTGAGCTGATCATTTGTGAACAGTTCTGGCTGTGGTTAAGACAAACTTCCTTCATGTCAAAGAATTCTGGAACACAGGACCAGAAGTCTTGACTGCAGAAGTCGTGTTGCGTGAAAGTGAAGCAGATAATGTACTTGACAGGGTGGGATTGCTCCTGTGAAGGGCTGCTGGGGGTGGCTCTGATGAACTGTTTCTGTTGCAGGTGTGGTGAAACTGGCCATGTAGCCATCAACTGCAGCAAGACCAGCGAAGTCAACTGCTACCGCTGCGGCGAGTCAGGGCACCTTGCACGGGAATGCACAATTGAAGCTACAGCCTAATTATTTTCCTTTGTCGCCCCTCCTTTTTCTGATTGATGGTTGTATTATTTTTCTCTGAATCCTCTTCACTGGCCAAAGGTTGGCAGATAGAGGCTACTCCCAGGCCAGTGAGCTTTACTTGCCGTGTAAAAGGAGGAAAGGGGTGGAAAAATCAACTTTCTGCATTTAACTACAAAAATGTTTATGTTTAGTTTGGTAGAGGTGTTATGTATAATGCTTTGTTAAAGAACCCCCTTTCCGTGCCACTGGTGAATAGGGATTGATGAGTGGGAAGAGTTGAGTCAGACCAGCAAAAACCCTCTCTGGGTTACAGGGAAGTGATCCTATGCAGGAGGAAAGAAATTCTGGAAGTGTCTAAACTTCCTCATAACTTTTATTTTATTACAATGGCCTTGGATTGTCTGACCTCAGTAGCTGTTAACACCAAGTGATATCTGCATCAGGCCCTACCTAGAGCATATAGCTGAGTGGGAGTAAACAAACAAGATGCACATGCCTGTTAATGGCCATGAGAGAGAGAGAGAAATCTGAAATCAATCTTAAAAGTAACAGTAATTCAGTCAGTGAATGTTCATGTTGGAGATACAGAACGTAATGGGAAGCTTTTGAATAAATATCTCAAAGTCAATCTGAAACCCAGACATCAGTGCTCATAGCATATACAATTTGGAGTTATTCAGGAGTTGCAAATAAATGCATTTTCACAGAAATCAAGATGTTATTTTTGTATACTATATCACTTAGACAACTGAGTTTCATTTGCTTGTAATCAGTTTTTAAAGTAAGATGGTAAGAGCAATTGAAGTCCTAGAACATAGAAAATGTAATTTTAAACTATCAATAAAGCTGGAGGAGGAAGGGGAGTTTGGCTAAAGTTCCTTTTGTTTATTTTTGGTTTTCCTGTACACAGTGCAAAATAACATATTAAAAAGGGGTATGTGGAGGTTCAGTTTGGACTTTTCTTTTGTACTGTCTTATGTTCAGTTCCCATCCAGCTGGAAGTGCGATGTGTCTGCAGATGGCCATGGGAATGAGCTGTGGGGTCTGGGAGGTGGGGGCCTGGAGCAGTTCAGTTCTTTTGGCAGTACCTGAGCCCTCACTGCTGTCACTGCACTCAGAACTCTCGCTTAAAACCTCTGCACTGGCCGTGTCCGTGGGTGGTTGTGCTGTGCTGGTTGACTGAGGGTCAGTGAACAGTTCCACAGATGAAAAGGGAGCTGACTCACTGTACTTTCACATCCCCTCACTATGGGAATAAAGCCTGGATGTGCAGGAGTTGTTGGCCCATCAGTGCTTCACCATAAGGCAGGATTGGAGAAGGGGTGTCCAACACATGCTGTGAAGATCTGGCTTGGAAGTGCCTCTGAGCCACTGTCTGTCCTCGAGCTCTGGCAGATCCTGTGGGATCGGTGCAGTTAGGATCAGGGAGAGTGTGCTGCAGTGGTGAAAAATGGGCTGTGAGGTCTGGAGAGAAGTACCAGACTGCCAGTCTGGAGCTCTGCTGGAGTAGAGCTGAATTGGCACTGCCACTTGTCTCCTGCATCTGTGTTACAATGACCCAGTTTGTATCAGGTTAACATTTTTGTTAATTTTGGAAGCGACCTGTTCGCAGTGTCACAGCCATGCAGTAGTGTTCCTGAAGGTTGTGATTTTCCAGGAACAACTTGAGCTTGGAGCTTTTGGCACGCTGGTACAGAGTGAGGCTTTGCAGAAGGGCTAAGAACTCCTCAGTTCCTGAACTAGAAGATCCCAGTGAGGAGGTTTACCTGGGAGTGCTGGAACCTGTAAAAGCAGATACCCTACTTGATAATCTTGAGTGGTGTCAGGAAATCTGATACCTAAAATGTGTGTGTCTGAGAAAACTGATGGTCATAGTGCTGTATCATGTCAGGTGAACTCTGGTCAGGTTGTGGTTGTTTTGCAAAGGACTGCCTTGGCAATTCAGAGTTCCTTAATGCTTAATAAATAAAAGATTTATGAAGATCTTAAAGTTTCATCCTGGGTTTGATCTTCGAAACCTGTGAAAACTAGCGAACTGTAGTTCAGGGAGAAGATGCTGGTGAGAAGGTGAGGTGCAAGGTGGGGAGGGCTGGGTTGGTGCTGCTGCAGAGCAGAAGGGAACAGGCTTGGCAGAACTGCCTTTATTTGAAGCTCTCAAAGAGGGAGCATTGTGGCACTGCTTTGCCCAAGCAGAAAAGAATCCCAAGTGCTTGCTCATGCCTGCTCAGTGTGACATAAAGGTGTGTAGGAGGTTTCTTGTTTGTTTTTATCGCAATAGCTGCTGTCAGAGCACGAATGTATCCTTGAATCCTAAACGTGGTTGCTGAGCCTCTCCTGAAATCAACACTCGAAACGTGTGGGTTGTCTTGGGGTAGTGCAGATGGCCCAGCACGGGGATGTTTAGCTTGGTAGATTAATATAAATTAATGGAGTCTTTACATAAATCTTAGTTAAACAGTAATAAAGCTCGAAGCTCTGAAAGTCTGGGACATGTAGCTAAAAAAGTGCTTTCCTGTAAAAGTTAATTTTTTTTACAGAGAAAACAGGATTTGAAAGCTGAGAAATGCAAGTTCAAAAAGCAGAAAATTATTCCAACAGAGGTGTCTCTTCCTGGTCATCTTCCTGTGAGAATACTGGTGCTGCTGTTCCAGGGTCAGTTGTTCCCAAGTAAACAAGAAATGGATGAGCAAATGGTGATTTCATAAATTGTGGAGACTTGGAAAAATCAAACCTAATTTTTCATTTGTTCCACGTTGGTTTTTTTTCACTAACACTGAGATATCTCATTTGTTATGGCAAATTCCAGGGTAGTGTTTTTTTTCTGGATCTGGTGGATTATATGGATTGGGAAGGCAAAGAGACAAATCTGTAACATTACTTTCTACAAATGGGACTTTAAGGGTTGCCATTTCTGGATAAGGGGAATTTTATTTTACTGAACTTGCAGGGAGTCACTAAATAAATTGTCACTGAAAGCCAGTCATCCCAGTTTGTTTTGGACCAGTGGATCTCATGAGGGCTGGTGTAATTTGTAAATTGTAATTATGATTTGTAAAAAAACTGCCCATGAGCCAGCAGTGTGGGCTTGCAGCCCAGAAAGTCAGCGGGGTCCTGGGCTGCATCCAAAGGGACATGGCAGCAGGTCCAAGGAGGGGATTCTCCCCATCTGCTCTTGTGAGACCACCTGGAACACTGGGTACAGTTCTGGGGTCCCCAGCATGAGAAGGACATGGAACTGATGGAGCAAGTGCAGAGGAGGCCAGGAAGTTATCAGAGGACTCGGCATCTCCCATGTGGGACAGCCTGGGAGAGCTGGGGCTGCTCAGCCTGGAGGGGAGAAGGTTATGTGGAGACCTCAGAGCCCCTTGCCCTGTCTGAAGGGGCTACAGAGAACCAGAGAGGGACTGTCCATCAGGAACTGCAGTGACAGACAAGGCGGAATGGCTTCAAACTGAAAGGGGAAATTAAGGTTCGACGTCAGGAAGGAACTCATCCCTGTGAGGGTGATGAGGCCCTGGCACAGGTTGCCCAGAGAAGCTGTGGCTGCCCCATCCCTGGAAGTGTTCCAGGCTCGGCTGGACGGGGCTTGGAGCAGCCCGGTCTGTGGGAAGTGTCCGTGCCCTGGGTGATGTTTAGGGTCGGTTCCAATCCCTCCCCATACCCTGTCCCCTCAGCCCGGTCTGTGGGAAGTGTCCGTGCCCTGGGTGATGTTTAGGGTCGGTTCCAATCCCTCCCCATACCCTGTCCCCTCAGCCCGGTCTGTGGGAAGTGTCCGTGCCCTGGGTGATGTTTAGGGTCGGTTCCAATCCCTCCCCATTCCCTGTACCCTCAGCCCGTCCTCGCTGGGAGCGCGCGCTGCTCGCGCCGGGCTCTGCGCATGCGCGGCGAGAGGCGCGCGCTGCTGCCCCCAGGCACGGCGGGAGGGCCGCGCAGGCGCAGTCGGGTGGGGCGGGGCCGCGGGGGAGCACATCCGGGGCACGGCGACGCTTCCACCGCACGGAGGGACCGGGGACTGAGAGACCATGGTGAGTGAGGGACTGAGGGATAAGGGAGTGAGGGACTGAGAGACCATGGTGAGTGAGGGACTGAGGGATAAGGGAGTGAGGGACTGAGGGATTAGGGAGTGAGGGACTGAGGGATTGAGGGATAAGGGAGTGAGGGACTGAGGGATAAGGGAGTGAGGGATTAGGGAGTGAGGGACTGAGGGATTGAGGAATAAGGGAGTGAGGGACTGAGGGACCATGGGGAGTGAGGGACTGAGGGACCATGGGGAGTGAGGGACTGAGGGATAAGGGAGTGAGGGACTGAGGGACCATGGGGAGTGAGGGATTGAGGGGATGTGGTGAGTGAGGGAGTGAGGGACGTGGGAGTGAGGGACTGAAGGACCATGGGGAGTGAGGGATTGAGGGGATGTGGTCAGTGAGGGACTGAGGGACGTGGGAATGAGGGACTGAGGGACGTGGGAATGAGGGACTGAGGGGACATGGGGAGTGAGGGACTGAGGGACATGGGGAGTGCGGGGTTGGGCTGAGGGGCCCTCCCTGCCCGCCGGTGCCTTCACCCAGTGAGGGGGTCGCGGTGGGGCCCGACCCTGGGCAGGAGCGCTGGGAAGGGGAAGCGCGGTGGGCCCGGGGTCCCTCCCTCCCTGCCAGTGCCCAGAGCGGACCCGGGCTGTGACTGACGCCCTCTGTTTGTGTGTTCCAGGCGCGGAACGCGGAGAAGGCCATGTGAGTGTGGCAGCATGACTCGACTCGTGTGTGACCTCCTGTGGGCCTGCGGCTGTACCTGCTTTCACACCTCTGTGCCCGCTGGCCGTGGCTGTACCTGGTTTCAGACAGAGCCACGCTGGCCCCATGGGACTTGTTGTTCAGCCTGTTTTAAAGCACCACGAGTTTATTGATGCTTTTGGGTACTTAATTGCACACGTGCTGCTCCAGTGGCAGTGGGGAGAGGAGGGCACGTGCCTGGTGCTGTGGAGCCCTCCTAGCTGTGCTGGGTGGTTTTGTGCAGGACAGACACTGCAGCAAGGGCTGGGAGATAAGTACACTGGAATATGTTCCAAGGGCCCCTTTTGCTTTTGAGCAGTTCCAGTTTTTGAAACAGAGATGCTAAGCCAGATAGGAATCTGGCAGCATTCCTTTAAGGATAATTCCTGCTTGGGAGTGGCTTGGGCTAAACCAGTGGTTTTTAACAAATTTATTTTTGTATTGGCTTTCGTGAGGAGTTTTTGAAAAGGGTTGGAGGCCACACATCTAAAACATCTGGATTAGAGGCTCTTTGGTATATTTGTCTCCTGATTGTTCTTTTTCCTAAAATACTTCCTGAGGTTGTAACAGTAACTCAGTGAGGGGCTGCAGAGCCCACAGCTGTCTGATACCTCAGGATACTGTTAGTGATCCCATCCAGTACCTCTGCATTGGACTGGAATGAAAAGTTCCCAGGTTTTTAATTCTGGAAATGGTTCTTAACAGTAGATAAAGTGGCTGGCTTGTGTGCAGGGTGTAGGTGTGCTGGTACTGGATGTACTCAGATGTTCTGTGCTTTTTAACGTAACTAGTAAATGTCTAACAAATAAAACTGTTGGAAAATGGGGTTGTGTAGTCTCTGCTCAGCTTTCAGAGATTGGGAATATTTTAGTTATGCTAATGGACTTGATTACTAACTGCTGCTTTACTTAATGGAGCTTTTTCCCACTGAGATTTTTATTTGCTTTTTGATGTATCCTCTGCTAAGATCAACTAAACTTAATGCTTCTGTTTCTAACTTGTTTATGTCCTTTCGCTGCAAATGTCCAATATCATGGCATATGTTGAACAGAAAGAATAATTAGGTGCTTACCAGGATATATGTTTATCTAAGACATGAACCACTGATGGTTTCTACTGTTGAGAAGTCACAAGTTGGAAGAGCCAGAGGTGGTCAGTGAATCTGTTCAAACCTTTGTTTTCTATGGTCTGTAATAAAGTCCATCATAAACATTCAGAGCAAGACTTGTTCCTGTTGGAACGTGGATTTGTAGAAGTAAATTTGCTTCCTTTCTTCCCTTTAGGACGGCCTTGGCAAGGTTTCGGCAAGCCCAGCTCGAGGAAGGAAAAGTGAAGGTAGGATGGAAAAGCTCTGAAGGTTTGTTTGTTCTGTTCAGAGAGGAATGCAGGCCTTGGACAGAGCTGTGTTGGGTTATGAGCCAGGCCCAGGTGTCCTGCAGGAGCCTGGCATCAGTCAGATGGAAAATGTTCCAGCTGACTGTGTTTCACAGTCACACAAACCAGAAATGGTAACCAGAACTTTCCTAAATAAATAACTTACTTAAACGTCACATATGTATCTGTTTCAGAGGTATGTTGGCTTGGCTGCCAAGAAGAAAGTGCAAACTGAACATCACTTAATTTTTTTATGGAATATAGGTAGAATATGTAATAGTTTGAGGGAAAAACCCCCAACCAAACTATAGTAATGCTATAAATAGAGGCAGCATTCTGGGAAAAAAATGAACATTGTTTTTGAGTCTGAAGTTACCTTCATCTGCAACTACTTAGGCAAATTCATGCACAAACACTGACAGTAATCACAAGGTTGGTTTGGATTTCTTCCCAGACGTAGAGAAATCCTTCTCATAATCTCATCTATTGGGGATGTTCTGACAAAAGGGCAACCATGAAGCAGAGGCCTTCAAGGTCCCTGAGCTCCAGACTCCCATGAGACACAATGTTGGCGTGTTGTTAACCCAGCACGTGACAGCTGTGCTGCTGTTCATGATGGGCTTCACTGTCATGTGGATTTTTTTTTATTACTGTCAGATTGATCAAAAAATGGACTTTGTAATTTAAAAAATACCCACCACTCTAACAAAAGAAATAGCATCTCACAGAACCTCGTTCCCAACTCTCTCTGGATTTTCCTGAGCACTTTTCACCAAATCAAAGCTCAAAGTGCAAGAATATTTATGTAAGGATCGGAGTGTTCTCAGTTAGCTTTTTGGAGAGGTTTATAAGTGAGCAATATGAAACAGGAAAGTGAAAAATGACAGTTTGGAGAAACTGTCATGATAAAGATTCCATGAACAACGGAGATGAAGATGGAATAGAGTTTCTGATAGGTTATGTGAAGGAAGGCTGTTTACATAGATAAAAGGTAGAGGTGTGGAAGTGCTGTGAGGAAAGGGACAAAATAACTGCACACACAGGGTCCTAGAGGTAAGATGAACTATTGGAATACAAAACAAAATCGTCTTGGAAAAAATTAGATTATTTAGGTAGTAGCAATTGAGAAGGACAGGCTTAAACTTAACCTGTTCTTGGAAGACAGTGGATTTTATTTAGCTGTTAGTGTGCTGAAAATGGTGAAACTGTTTAAAATGGAATGTTATTTGTGTTGGAGAGGATTGTGGGGTGTTTTGGATAGAGTGTATTTAAGTAGCTTTTTATATTCTCGATAGTTTAATTTGGCAGGGCTGTAAACCATTATTGTTTTCCATTTACTGAAAATCAGTGGGAGCAGAAGGCCCAGGAGCTTGGTAGTGTAATTTGGGATAAGTTTGTGTGAAGTGCTGTGGATATGTGGATTCTTGGTTAACCTTGATGGTGTGTCTGTGTGTCAAACAGGAACGGAGACCTTTCCTTGCATCCGAGTGTAATGAACTGCCCAAAGCTGAGAAATGGAGGCGACAGGTAATAGCACCCTGTGGACTTTTCTAATTCTCTGGGAGGTGGAAGTTGAGCACTCCTATTTCAGCGGCCTGCTTGCAATTTTTTTCATTTTTCCTCAGTACACTGACAGTTAATCACAGAACTGTTTAGATGGGAAGGTCATACAGTTCACTACGTTGTTCAAAGTGGCCAAGTTGACCCAGGACCGTGTCCAACTGAGGTCCAATGTGATTTAAATATCTTCAAGGATTTTATATTCCACAGCTTTTTGGGGCCACTGTTCCAGTGTTTGATTACCTTCTTAATTATTTCCCTCCCACCACCCCTCCGTGAATTTAATCAAAATTTCCACAGTTTCAACTTGTGTTTTGTTGCTACTTGTCTTATTGTCATGCACCTCTCAAACAATCTGGCTCTGTCTTCCCCACTGAAGATAGGTTTTCTTCAGAGATTAATTTCTGTGTTCTTATTTGAGTAGATCATTGGGGAGATTTCCAAGAAAGTGGCACAGATTCAGAATGGTAAGATTTTTCTAATAATGTTTTATCTTTTTGAATCTCCAGTCCTAAGCCATTTCAGTAAAAATCTCATGTGAACTATGTTGTTTCCATTGCATAAATTCTGAAATTACTTTGGTGCTTCTAGTGAGCTGCCTAATGTACTGTGTTTTTTCTCTCTAACAGCTGGATTGGGTGAATTCAGAATTCGGGACCTGAATGATGAAATAAACAAACTTCTGAGGGAGAAAGGACACTGGGAATACAGAATAAAGGAGCTGGGAGGCCCTGATTATGCTGTGAGTGTAGAATGTGTGGTACTGCCTGGTTGTTCTGCTTACAACTGAAGTGACTACTGGTAAAAATCTGTGCAACATTTAGTTAACCGTGTGTGCCTTGGCCAGTGTTTGTTAGAGAGGATCTTTATTCAGCCCCTAAAAATGCTTGGTTGTTGTTAGAAGAAAATTTTAAACTTTGTTTGTTTTCCAGCGGATTGGACCGAAAATGTTAGATCATGAAGGGAAAGAAGTTCCAGGGAACAGGGGCTACAAATATTTTGGAGCTGCAAAGGATTTACCAGGAGTCAGAGAGCTTTTTGAAAAGGAGCGTAAGTAAAGAGCAACTCTTCCCAGACATGACTGTAAATTGTAGCGTGTCTTGAGTCAAATGTTGTTGTACCTTGTGGGGAGTGCTGGTAACAGCATTTCTGGGCCATGTCTTAGGTCAGATAAATGAAACTCTGAGCACAAGTAATTAAATGGTGTTTCTTTGGGCAAAGAACACCTTTGGCTGTTTGCAATTAAAGGAATCTAGAAAAGAGTAAACTGGTTTCTTCTGGGAGTTCCAAATGATAAGAACTGAGGTACTATAGAATCTTTTCAGCATAACAGACTAACTTCATCAGGAAGTTCTAAATAGCACTTGGAGCTCAGAGGTTAAAGAAAAAGAAGAAAAAGGGGAAGCTGGGTTGAACACAAGTTTAGGAGCAGGAATCAGCTTTCATAACAGGAAAAACTAGGTGTGAGGGATAAATCTATTGATTTGTCAGAGAATGAGTGGGAATTGCTTGGGCCTGAAAGTGAGGCAGCTACTGAACCAGCTCCTTCTTCCTTGCCATCTGCAGAGAGGAATTATGGGAAGTACTCCATGACCTGGGGGAAGCACTGGGTCGTGTATTGGAACTGGTTTTGTGGGACAGAGTCCAGCGCAGTGCGCCCAAGCTGGCAGCAGTTGGGTGCTGTGAGGTGTGATGGGAACTGGGAATGCACAGTGATGGGATGGAGCTGGGTGAGTGACAGGGTGTTCCTGCAGCCCTCCCACCCCCACGGAAAACTCGGGCTGAGCTCATGAAGGACATTGATGCTGAGTACTACGGCTACAGGGACGAGGACGATGGCATTCTGGAGCCTCTGGAACAGGAGCATGAAAAGAAAGGTATGTGGGTTTCCTTAGCCCAAGGAGGGAGATAGTGGACCCTGAAGTGAAGGTGCCTTTTTTTTCCCTGTGAGTGTTGTCTTATCTGTGGCTGTCTGTCACAGAGGTATCCAGATCACTGTGTAAGGCATTTCAGGTTGGAGGTGTGTGCTTTAGAATTGACTTTCATCTTTACTGCTGTTAATGATTTAATATTGTCAGCAGGTCATTCACTACTGAAGGAAAATTTCCTTTTTTCCCTACCTTTTTCATGCTTAAGACTGTAAAAAAGAGTAGGTTGCAGCAATGAGATCTGTGGGACTGCAGCAGTTATCTCCCTCCCTTGTAAAAACCACCTGTGCCATCTGTTTCCTGTCTCACCTCATTATTTATTTATCCATAAACATAGCTGTTTGTTTTTTTGGGAGATTAGAGAGGCCTTCTGGAAACCCTGAAGTCTGGGTGGCTTGTGTTAATTTATCCACGTCATCTATCTTTGAACTTCAACACATTTATGAATATTTTCTCCTTTTAAATCTATTTTTCTCATTAAATACTGTTTATCCATGTGCGTGCTCACATAGTTTTCTAGTGTTGTTTCTTCTGACCTCCCTGCTAAAGACATCAGGATTATGAGTCTTAATTCCTCAAGCTCTTCAGCACTGTGAGCCATTTTCTGTTATTTGTGTAGCTCAAGCAAGAGACCACACAGCACCTTGCGTGTTCAAGTGGTGCCTTGTCAGGTTACAGGGCAGGGAGGAGGAGGGGGCTAAAGGAAATGTTTAACTAACCAGTGCTGTGGAGCCCTGACCTGAGGGAAGGGGAGCTGCTTCAGGCAGTGATAGTGTGGGAAGGGAAGTGGTGTGGGACAGGGCTCCCAGCAGCCTCCCCCCAGGGATCAGCCTGCACATCCTCTGGCTGCGGGCTGGAGAGAGACCTGGGCTGCCTTCACGGGGTAACAAGGAAACTGTCACCTTGGGGGATTGTGCTGCTTGAACTAACAAGGCTGGAGGTGCTGACAGAGCCAGTGGTGTGCTAATGGACAACTAGTGCACAAGAGCTGGGGTCCCTCAGGGTCAGTGGGTGTCTGGGCTCTTGTGGTTTTTACCTTCGTAAGTGAAGTTTTTGCGAGACAAAGTATTGAAAAAACTTCTTAATTTGAGGTGCCTTTTCTGTTAGGGAACCACAAACAAACACAGCCATGGGTTAAATCTGGCTCTCTGAGCGAGAGCACTTTACTGTATGATCTGTGAGAGCTTGGGGGAATGCCTGCTGACTTCTAGGCATTCCTACTGCCTCACTGGATTAATCTTGTACCTCTCTAGGAGTTTAAGTACTGCCCATGTCACTGATTAAGGTTTTTAAAACTTTTTTTGGCTCTTATTAGCACTCTGCTGGAGTAGAGGTGCAGCAGCCTGACAGCTTCCACCTAGCAGTGAGGTACAGAATTGGGATAGTGCTGCAATATAAGAGAAACACACTCTGAGAAAAAAGTGTGAGTGTCACTGTAAGGAGCATAATCATGTTTAATTAACAACATGGTGATCAGCATCTCTAGAGCTGCTGACACACTTCAGAGCTGTCAGGGCCACTGAGCCTGGCCATGTGACCCTGTTACTCAGTTCAGAAAGTAGGTTGGTATTTATCCATGACATTTAGAGTCCAAAATGTACCCAAACTGAGGCATTAGCAAGTGCCACACTTTGACAGTGCCGTCATGGGTTTTGCTCAGACTACACTGCTGTGTTTTATTAGATGGTACATTGAGGTTCTACAGTAAATGTGTGTTATTGATGTAGAGGATTTAGGCAAGAAGTTTAAGTCCACTGGAAAAGCTTTGGAAATCAGACCATGCTACTTTGACTGGCTCTCAGATACACTTACCATTTTCCTTTGCTAACCAGTTATAGCAGAAGCAGTGGAAAAATGGAAAATGGAGAGGGAAGCACGACTTGCAAGAGGTGAGGAGGAGGAGGAAGAAAATATCTATGCTGTCAATGATGATGAGGTAGGTGATGGCTAAGATGAAGTGACATTTCATGTATCTTCTCTGCTGCCTTCTTGGATGTGGTGTTACTGTGCTGAGAACCTGCGTGCTGTGCTCTGCCCTTCTCCGCACCTGACCAACTGCACCATTGGCCCTGCTTAGTAAGAATCAGTAGTAGTGACTACACTTGGCCCAAGTTTAGAGAGCACTGAAGGCTGGCACCTAGGGAAGACTTTTCACTCAATTGAGAACCAGCTGCTGAGCCCTTGCTGTGATTTAACTGCACTACCTGGGATTCTGTGTTTGTCGAGGTGGTGTTTGTGGTCAGCTGTGCTTGTAGGTACAACCTGCATTGGTATCCTGTCCCCAAAGCTGCTTGTGCTGTTAATGTCCTACTGCCACTGCTTAGCAAAAACAAGGGTTGCAGGGCCTTGTTCACACTTGAATCCTGACACAGCAAGGCTTTGCTTATGCTGCTGTCTCTGCTGGGACACGGCTCCTGTTTCTTTGTGCTCCCTGCAAGACCTGTCAAAGGGATACTGGAAACAAGTTCTCATTTGTAGTCTGTACCTAAGTGGGTTTGATACAAGAATGAAAAGGAGATAGTCCATAATGTGAATCTGGTGGCTCCTCCCGTCTCCTGATTGTATTGTCTCCTGATTCGTGAGACCAGCTCTCAGGTGTGAGACAAAGCAGTTCAGAGCTGCACAGGGAAATGGTACCTATATTTTTAAAGCACTTGCTTTCTTCTTGCTTAGCTGGCTCCTCTCCTGTTTATACCTTTGCTGTGGTATAAACCACATACCTTCCATATCCAGAGATATGGAAGAGGAGTAAATAGAGCTTTACATCCAGCAGAGCAAAGGCCATATGAACAATGGAAGCAGTAATTTTGAAAATGTCAGGGAGCAGGGTCTGGAT
Organism: Pseudopipra pipra; assembly: GCF_036250125.1. Classification (NCBI taxonomy): domain Eukaryota; kingdom Metazoa; phylum Chordata; class Aves; order Passeriformes; family Pipridae; genus Pseudopipra; species Pseudopipra pipra. The sequence goes on from NC_087559.1 coordinate 18,751,426, forward strand.
GTGATCCTTGTCATATTCCTTTGGTGTTCAGTTCTCTTCACCTAATTGCTGTGTTTGCAGTGTTGATCATGCTCTATCCTGGTTCCTTCTGGCAAAGCAAGTGAAAAAGGGCTTTTTTATGACCTCTATAGAAAATAAACTTGATGTGGCTTAATTTTTTCACTTTTTAGTCTGATGAGGAAGGTGGCAAGGAAAGAGAAGGAGAAGAAGGCCAACAGAAATTCATTGCACATGTTCCAGTGCCAACTCAGCAGGAGGTAAGACATAACAAAATCAGGTTGCAGAGATGCACGCTGGCTTTTGCAAGGCAGATCTTCACTTGTGTCACATCATCAGTAAAAGTGCCCTAAACTGGTTATTTCTGTGACTTGACTCTGCAGCTGTTTATTTCTCTTGCAAATACTGGGTTGTGTTGTGGTACCATTGCTATAACACTTTTCACCTGAGAATTTCCAAAACCTTCATAAATATTCCATAAATTGGAAAGTGTTGTGGTGCTATGATCAATAACCAGGATTGTCTACTATATCTGCACTGTACCTTTCTGCTGATGGTGTGCTTTTTTAAATTTAATGGGATGATTTCTGAATTGCAGGGTTTATTCTCATAAATTTTCTAAAATTATTTTGGTGGCATGACCTTGAATTGACTGTTATATTTTGAAACTGCTCTAGGGTGTTTATTACCTTCACAGTGACAGGTTGTTTGAAGCACAACCCAGGCAAAAAGGTTCTGGAGTTACGCAGCTGTTTCTCTTTCTTAGTGGCAAATCACTCCATACCTTATGCCTACAGGATTGTGCCTTCTAGATTCTGAATTACTAAAAATCAAGGTTCAGAACACTTATTTTGAGAGATGCTGTGTGCGATCTGGACAAATATAAAATCATTACTGAGACTAAAACAAGTTGTGCAGGTTGTTATTAGTAGATCTTTGAAGTATGTGCTTCTTAAAGGATCAGGTACAACTGGCACTTCCAGGCAAAATGCAGGGCAGAGGTTCCTGGCCGTGGCTGATGTGAAGGGCACACTCACTAAATGTTAGTTCAGAGGTGTGGACTCCTGTGGCATAGACCCATGAGCTCTGCATTTCCTAAAGCTATCTGAGGGAATCATTTGGAACAGACCAAAATGAAATGGCAGCTAACACTCTGATTAACAAGGGTAGGAGCATAGATCAGAAACAGGCATCTGTTATACTGCTTCTTTTGACTTCCAGGAGCTTCATCTGAGTATTAAAAAGGGTACTCCTGACTCATCATAGTTCCACTACTTTTACACTAGTACACAGTCCTTTCCCAGGCTATTTTCCTTCCTCCTGTCCGTGGCTGAGCATCCTGGGTTTCAGCATCTCACTTAAGCTAAATGCCATCCTGTTTTTCTCTTTGCAGATTGAGGAAGCTCTTGTGCGCAGGAAGAAGATGGAGCTCCTCCAGAAGTATGCCAGTGAGACCCTCCTGGCACAGAGCGAGGAGGCGAAGACACTGCTGGGACTGTAACACCAGCATGGCCTGGTTTGGGAGTAATCCACCCAAAAGCAGCAGGTTCCTATGTTCCGGTAGCAATGGCTTTTAGCTCTGAAAGTCCTTTGGATGTCAAGAGTAAACTGATGGAATTACAGTGTGTTCTGCAAAGGAAACCCATCATTTTGGTTTATCCAGTAGAATGACTGGCACTCCAGTGCTGACAAAGATCAGACCTTGTCTCTGCATCTACAGCTGTCATCAGTCCCTTCAGTTTGTAAAAGGGTCTGTGCAGGGGTGCCTCTTACAGATAGAACCACACACCCACCAACCTCTGAAATCCCGAGGGGAAGCCGATGGCGTTCCTGCCACCCTCTCTGCTCTATCCTGACTGTAAGTGTACACATCCTTCTCATGCTGGTTTTTGATGAGCTGAATCCAGAATTAACTCAGTTACACCTGCTTAGTTTACCAGAATAGCCTAGAACCTGTTTAGAGGTACTTGGATGACAGATCTTATGAGTGACTTTGAAGTAGATTTGGTTCTTTGTGTAACACATACAGTGTCTAAAATCTGCTGCCCTTTTTGTGGTTTGTAACTGTGCCTGGATGGATTGCTTAAATGCTGGATATTTGCAGCAGCTGTTGTAAAAAACTTTGTGATACCTTGCTCAAATATTTTTAGTAAAACTTATTTACAACCTGATGTCTTGTTTCATTCTAGCTCAGAGGGTTGTAGTGATTCCCTAATCGTAGCCAAAGAATGGGATCATAAACAGCCATCCTGTAGGGATTTGAAGCTCTGCATCCCCTACTGCTCTTGGCTTGTGTATCCTGTGACGAGAGGCAAGTTACAGCAGAGCCTGTTTAGAGTCTTCTGGGTGACTGTTGTACAGATCTGAATGACTGACATTTTAAATTGGACATCTGCAGCCATGGAGTATTTCTGTCTAAGGAATAGAGTATTTAATAGTCAAGTAACCATGCCTGGGACTGTTTAACCTATTTCCAATGCTCTTAGTCTTAATCTATTACTATCTCTTGTGAATAATCCACTCCAGAACAATCAAAGCTCTAAATTATAGAGGAGAGCTTTGTCTTACTTGATGTAAGTGATCAAACAAAAAAGCCTTGAAAATGGGGAAAGTGTAGCCACCAAATTAAAAACAGAATAAATCGAAAGCTCAGTTATTAGTAGAGGCAAACAACTAACATCACAAACATGTTCTTCTCTCTTCCTGTTAGCAGCACAGCTCTCTCTGCTTTGTAAGAAAGCAGCAAATGAGTGTGTTTATGACACAAAAATTTGCATGTTCTGGGTTCCAAGCATCTCCAAAGTGCTGCTTTTTGAGTGTTTTCTGTTCTTGGGTTTCAAGAAGTGATGTGCTATTTACATGTTCTCTGTATCGCTGTAAAAGACAACACTGTTTCTCAGAGTTCCTTCCCCAAAACCTTGGCCATCGAGAATCGAAAAATAGGCTCCTTTCCTGTTGGATGTGCTGATGGTTCTGGATCAGACTGGCGTCCTTTGCCTGTGGAAAATCTCAGTCTGTGAAGGGTAAAGGCTTTGAGGGCTGGAGATGACAAAAACAGGTTTAAGGGAGAAAAAACCCAGCTAGTTTGTACAGCCTGATACAGTCTAGTACAGTTTGATAATACCAGTGGTAGTGTCACTGTATGAATCTCTAAGATGGAAGACAGAAAACAGAGGGGTAAAGGCAAATCAGGGACAGAATGATGATGAAAGCAGGCATAAAAAAGGAATAAATTGAAAGAATGAGAGCAAATCAACAGGAGTGTAATTGCATTCATATTCAAAGGAGTAGCTTCCAGCCCTGAGCATTAGCCAACATCATGATGTAAAAGGAAAGTTTTTAAGGCAGGGCTGATCTCTGCCAACCAACACAGAACTGGAATAAATGCACAAAAATGTGGTATGGAACTGTTCAAGGCAAACTGCTGCCTGGCCCTCTCTACTAAATGCTCTCTCTGTAGCTCAGTGCAAAGGGTTTTTAAGCTGAATGCTCATTTTGACTGTGCCTGAGCCAACAAATTGCAGAGGAATTCTTTGCCACAGTGGCCTGTAGCAAAAAGGCTATGTCCTGCCTGCTGTGTGGGCTGTGGAATCACTGGTGCAGTCAGGGTGGGGAGGCTGCTGTGGCCACAGCCAGGAACTGATCCCTTGTGTCCTGTAGGATGGAACAGTGTGCAGGCTCTGTGTTAACTCTGAGCGTGCAGCAGTACTTGGATGCCTTGTGTTGTCAGGCTTACAGCTTGTACCATCTCTGCCATGCCCCAGCCCTAAGCATTCCCAGGTTGTAAAATAAATACTTTGCACAAGCTTACACGTAGCTCTCGTCCTCAGATCTGCCTCAGAGCTCTGCACTGTGTGTGAGCCTGGCTTGAGCTCTGAGGGGACAACCTCCCTAACCGTGCTGTTTGAGCATCGATTTTGGCTTGCTTTTGCCTTTTAGAAATGCATTTGGTTGTTTCATTTAGTGCCAGCCACGGAAGTGGAGCAGTTTAAAGGCCGCCTTCTTTACTCTGTGTCTGGGTGAGCGCAGTGGTGGAGGATCAGTTTCTGCCTGCAGTCAGAGTGGGGGTGAGGAGTATTTGTTGGCAGCACAAGGAAATAAGTGGATTTACCTAATCTGCATTAGCAGATGAGCAAGATAAACAAGACAGCTTTGTGGAGTATCCATTAACTAATGACATTTTGTGCTGCTTGTCTCAAGTCCAGTTGCTTGGGCCTGCCTTTGCAGTGCAGAGCTGAGATACTGTGGTGGTTGTGCTTGATGGACTTTTTCCCAAAAAGCGCCGATTCCTGAAGTATCACAGAATGGGTCAGGTTGGGAGGGACCAAATTGGCTCATCTGGTCCCACTTTCCTGCTCCAGCAGGGCCACCCCAGAACACGTGGCACAGCATTGCATCCAGCTGGAATATCTCCAGTGAGGAGACTCTACATCCTCTTTAGACGATCTGTTCAGTGCTCAGTCACCGCAAGGGAAGAAACTCTTCCTCAGGTTCAGGTGGAACTTCCTAGGCATCAGTCTCTGCCCATTGCATGTCCCAGTGGTTGGCACCCCCGAGCAGAGCCTGGTCCATCCTCTTGGAATCCCTCCTTTAGATATTTATACACGTTGACAAGGTCCCCTCTCGGTTTCTTCTGCAGGCTTAACAGGCTGAGCTCCCTTGGCCTTTCCTTGAGAGATGCTCCAGTCCCTTAATCGTTGTTGGCCTATGCTGGACAGGCAGAACCAGAGAACCAGTTTCTTCTGGTTTGTTATTAAATTAAAAGACAGTTGTGTCCTTGCTAGAAATGTTGCGCTGCTCTTCTCATCGCTGCTAACGTGGCACCACCCCCGGTGCGGCCGAGGGGCTGCCCCGCGGCTGCGGGGGTGGGAGCGGCGGCCGCCCGGGGCTCGCGGAGCGCGGTGCCGCTGTGCCGGGCCCCAGGACCCAGGGCTCGCGGTGCTGCCGGCCGGGGCTGTGCCGTGACGGTGTGTGACCGCTGTGGGCTCAGGGCTGTGCCGTGACGGTGTGTGACCGCTGTGGGCTCAGGGCTGTGCCGTGACGGTGTGTGACCGCTGTGGGCTCAGGGCCGGGGCTGTGCCGTGACGGTGTGTGACCGCTGTGGGCTCAGGGCTGTGCCGTGACGGTGTGTGACCGCTGTGGGCTCAGGGCCGGGGCTGTGCCGTGACGGTGTGTGACCTCTGTGGGCTCAGGGCTGTGCCGTAACGGTGTGTGACCGCTGTGGGCTCAGGGCTGTGCCGTAACGGTGTGTGACCGCTGTGGGCTCAGGGCCAGGGCTGTGCCGTGACGGTGTGTGACCGCTGTGGGCTCAGGGCCGGGGCTGTGCCGTGACAGTGTGTGACCGCTGTGGGCTCAGGGCTGTGCCGTAACGGTGTGTGACCGCTGTGGGCTCAGGGCTGTGCCGTGTGTGTGACGCGCTGTGAGCTCAGGGCCGGGGCTGTACGATGACAGTGTGTGACCGCTGTGAGCTCAGGGCCGGGGCTGTACGATGATAGTGTGTGACCGCTGTGGGCTCAGGGCCGGGGCTGTACGATGACAGTGTGTGACCGCTGTGGGCTCAGGGCCGTGCCGTGTGTGTGACCGCTGTGGGCTCAGGGCCGGGGCTGTACGATGATAGTGTGTGACCGCTGTGGGCTCAGGGCCGGGGCTGTACGATGATAGTGTGTGACCGCTGTGGGCTCAGGGCCGGGGCTGTGCCGTGACAGTGTGTGACGCGCTGTGGGCTCAGGGCCGGGGCTGTACGATGACAGTGTGTGACCGCTGTGGGCTCAGGGCCGTGCCTGTGCCGTGACAGTGTGTGACGCGCTGTGGGCTCAGGGCCGTGCCATGTGTGTGACGCGCTGTGGGCTCAGGGCCGGGGCTGTACGATGACAGTGTGTGACCGCTGTGGGCTCAGGGCCGGGGCTGTACGATGATAGTGTGTGACCGCTGTGGGCTCAGGGCCGGGGCTGTGCCGTGACAGTGTGTGACCGCTGTGGGCTCAGGGCCGGGGCTGTACGATGACAGTGTGTGACCGCTGTGAGCTCAGGGCCGGGGCTGTGCCGTGACAGTGTGTGACCGCTGTGAGCTCAGGGCCGGGGCTGTACGATGACAGTGTGTGACCGCTGTGAGCTCAGGGCCGGGGCTGTACGATGACAGTGTGTGACCGCTGTGGGCTCAGGGCCGGGGCTGTACGATGACAGTGTGTGACCGCTGTGGGCTCAGGGCCGGGGCTGTACGATGACAGTGTGTGACGCGCTGTGAGCTCAGGGCCGGGGCTGTACGATGACAGTGTGTGACGCGCTGTGAGCTCAGGGCCGGGGCTGTACGATGACAGTGTGTGACGCGCTGTGGGCTCAGGGCCGTGCCATGTGTGTGACGCGCTGTGGGCTCAGGGCCGGGCGGGGCGGGGCGGCGGGTCCCGCACTCCTCCCGCCATGCGCCGGGCGATGCCGCCGCTCCGCGCCCTGTGCGGGGCCGCCCGGGGTCTCTGCGGGTTCGGCGCGGGGAGCGGGGGGACAGCGGTGAGAGGGGACGGAGCGGGGACGGGGCGATGAGAGGGGACCGCGGGGGGACCGGGGTGGGCGGGAGGGACCCGCCGCTCCAGCACCCGGGACGAGACCCGAGCGAAACCGAAAGGGGTGCGGGGTGTGGGGTGCGGAGAGCGCGGCCGGGCCGCCGCAGTGCCCGGGCCGTGGGATGCCCGCGAGGACCGTCCCTCGCCGGGGACGCTGTGACGGGTTCCCGGGCAGTGCCGGGCAGAACTCCCGTCCTAAGGACTGCTCCGTGGTGGTACAGTGGGAGCAAGGGAAAGTCGTTCCGACTCTATCCGTCCCCTTCGTAGAGCAGCGGGGCAGAGCTCTCCTGTCCCGAGCACAGTGTTTCGTTAGGGTCAAAAGGAAAAAAAAGCTGTTGACTTCATTATTTCCCTGCTGGATGTATGCTCAGTTCCTTCCTTACTGCTTTTTTCCTCCCGCTATGCTTAACAAAATACTTTCTTTTGCTAGTGTTATTCACTGCAAAATTCCTATTTATAATCTGTTGTTTATACCTCTGTTATTTTTACATAGCAAAATGAAGGTGAAGAACCACGTCAATTGCAAAACTATTCTGATACCACTTCAGTTTCAGCAGTTTCAGATGCCGGTCCCCAAAGCGTGAGGAGACTGCTGTACATTCAGCAGCAACTTTTAGCAGCATTTCTGCAGCAGTTGGGTTGTTTCTAAGATACCATTCCTGAAACGGGTGCCGACAACGTGGAGACAAGGGCTGCAGGGGTTTTGTTTTAAAATAGAGGCTGATGATTCTATAGAGGAGGAAAGAGAAGGCTTCAGGGGGAGTTTTTGCATGTAAAGCTGGACAGCAAACCCAGCCTAATGTAAATCAATGATAATCGATATATTTACAGCGTTGGTTTTATTAAACTGGGCTCAGCCTCGTGGGTTTGCAGCGGTTGGAGTGCTGGGTTTGGAAGGGGCAGCAGTGGGAGCCGTGCCGGCTGTGCAGGCAGCGGCATCTCCGTTCCCAGTGGTGACGGTGGCGGTGACTGTGCTGTACCAGCTGCAGGAAAAATGCAGCCGGTGAATAATTGATGGGGAACAAAGTGCTGCTTAAATAGGCAAAACGCCCTTCTCCCTGCATAGGGAACACGGTGGGCTGGGTGGGACAGCTCCAATAGCGAAGGCTGTCCCGCTGCGGTTCCTGGAGTCGTTTCTGTGCCTGTTCTCATTGTGCTCCATCTCGGCGCTTAATTGCTCTTTCCCTCTTCATCATATAATGACAGAGGGAATCATAAATCCCAAGAGTCTTGGATTCCAATTTAGGCTTGGGAGAGAAATGAAGTGATAATTTTTTTTCTGTCGTTTTCCAACGTGATTCATTAACAGTTTCATTGCTCAACAGTCCTCTCTCTCTGCTCCCTGGGCTTATCAGCAGCTCATCTTTCTTACCCCTCCTTAGCCTCATTTTATTTTCCTGAACTCATGAAGTCCAGCTCTTATTTCCTCAAAGGCAGACAAGGGGACACATTTAAGTGACTCAAGCAGCACCTTTATCTGAGGAGGTGATAACTTTACCAATAGGCATTAGTCTGCTGTATGTAAAACTAAGAATCAACTGGAGCCATGTAGAAAGAGCACAGCAGTTATCTGGCTGTAATTGAACCTACTGTGGAACAGAAAAGTGCAGGTGACAGCTGGGACAGTTTTAGTATCTAAACCTTGTAAGGGAGAACTCAAATTCAAGACCTACCTACTGCTGAAATACTGACTGTTGTGTATTTTGCTAGTGTTCGAGGGGGGGTCAGATCAGTCAAAAGTGGGACTCACTGGCACAGCAGCAGGTATTTTGTACCTCTTCTGATCAGTTTGACTTCATTTTTGATCTGAAACATTCTAGAACTATTTGTAAGGCAAGGTAGAGCTCAAGAGGCTGTATGCATAAGGCAGAGGGAGCTGTGCTCCTTGTGTCACAGTGGGTATTTTAGCATGTGAATGTGTCTTTAAGGCATGTTACAATGTGCAGAGTTAAAGATCCCTTGCTCTCAGGTGTCTGTTCTGGTTGGGCTGTAGCTGCTGAAAGCTCCATCAAACGTGTGTAAGTACAGGCAGAACTAATGTGCTCTTTCCTGACAGCTCAGTGCACTGCCATCCTTTGGGTTCCTGTTTGACATCGACGGGGTGCTGGTGCGAGGAAAGACTCCGATTCCTGCTGCCAGAACAGCCTTTCGAAAGCTTGTGAACTCTCAGGGACAGTTCTTGGTGCCTGTGGTGTTTGTCACCAATGCAGGGAATTGCCTTCGCCAGAAAAAAGCCGACCAGTTGTCTCATCTGCTGGGAGTTCCAGTGAGTCCCTTAAATCCCATTTATTTCATTATTACGTTGAATGTGTCAAATGTATTATCTTCCGTTAAATGCTGCTCAGTTAATCTGGTCTGGTTTTTCCTTAAGCCCCCTGAAATGCTTCGCTGGAGGTATTAGAGAGTAAAAAATGCTGTCCAAAGCTAATGGCATTTCCTTTGGTAAAGGTACTGATTTTTCCAATGATAAAGCTAAAGTTAACAGTATTTCTCTGCAAAGATGATAGGTAGTGATTCATAAGAGCATCCTTCCAGGATAATGATCTTAAAGGTTTATACCTATCCTGTGGAAGGAGTGGGGATATGTAAAATAAAAGGTGATTTCTGATACAATTAGATCAGTGCTGTAGTTTAACAAATGGCCCACAATTGGAACTAGAGCAGTTCTGATTCTTCTTCCCTGTTTGTTTTCCAAGTTGGGTGATTCTGTAAAACTAGGAGAGGAAACCTTGTGCTCATGTTGAATAGAGTAATTCTGGAAGCTGAAAGGGGTCTGTGCATGACAATGCAGTAATGTATTTTTTTGTAATGTATTTATGCAGCAATGTATTTTTGTCTGGCATATTATCAATAGGTCCCTTGTGAAACTTTAGAGAAAATGTTGTGACAGGGGTTTAGGTACATCTGTATGATGTGGGGGTTTAGGTACATCTGTATGATTGTTTTGCAATTCCTAGACTTTATCACATCCGTTAATTGAATCTTTGTATAAATGACTTCCCTGATAATCAAAACCAACAGACTGGTTTTGTTTTTGAATCCCAACCAGATTTCCCAAGATCAGGTGATGATGTCACACAGTCCCCTGCGGATGTTCAAACGTTATCATGAGAAATGTGTCCTGGTGTCTGGACAAGGACCACTTCTTGATATTGCTCAAGAGTATCTTTAAAAAAAATAAAAACCAACAACTTTCAGTCAAAGTGGTGTCCTTACTCAAGGTCAGGGGATCCTGTGGATCAAGTGAAGACCAAATATCTCAACCCTTCAAATACAGCAATAAGCAGTAAATGGTAGTTCTTACTATGATGTTAAATTTATGTTGTGAATGTGCTTGGTGTGCTGGTATTTGCTTCACTTTGTTCTGTCTGTTTTGAGTGAGGAAAAAGGAGAAAGAATTTTTTAATTCATATGCAAATGACACTTTAGCACACAGGGTTTGTGCTCCCTTGAGGAGGAGAGCCTGACATTCTGTCTGTTATTTATCACACTGACTTTTACCTCAGTGCTCAAGATTTGCTTGTAAGCATGTCTTTGTAACCAACATCTGGTGTAAAATTACACTTGAATATTTTTGCCACTTCTATACTAGCTACCCAAAACAACTTGAATTATGTTGATATAATGGTGGTATCAAAGTTTCAAACATAATCTTTGCTCATGCTTCTGGTTAGTCCCTTCTACACTTCTTCCTTTATTGAGATTTTAATTGAAGTTGGTGTAAATCATAAGTTGTAAAAAATGTATATGCATATTTTAAGTATAAGCTCTATTTCAAAGACAAAGATGAGAAAAAGGTATTGAAGGAACATTCCAGTTAACTGTCAAAATCCATTAGGCTTGGCTAAGAGACAAGTGTGTTACAAGGCACTTGTAACAATACAAACCAGAAAAACCTTGGTCTCCTGTTTGTCTGTAATGGGATGATCATCTTTTTGTCTCACAGAGAAAAAAGTCAGTCTTTGATGGTGCTTTCATTCCTAGCTGATTTGCTTTACCAGATAAACTGCCTGTGTTCAAGTTGTTAAAATGGAGTTATGGATTTTAAAAATCCTTTCCTATAAGAAGCTCTTTGTCCTTAACTGGTGTTTTCAGCCTTGGTTTCTGTCAGCCCATCACCATTGAGACTCTGCGGGAGAAACACCCGCTCTTGGATGCAGTTGACCATGACAGAAGACCCAACGTTCTGGTGAGTGTATATTTTTGTTTTAAAGCTCTTTATTTGCTCATTGCATGACATTCTATAATAGGGGTCAGTATTTAACTACCAAGCTAATGCTGCTGTTCTTACATGGTGTTTTATCTTTGCATTTCTGCTTCCTTATTTGTTTTATTACAACATTTTCAAGAACAAATCCATAGACTTTTTTCTCTCAGTGGTAATTCTTTAACCCAGTCTTCGATATTGTAACTTACTGCTGTGGGAAAACTTACAATCTAATACAGATACTTAATTCAAAATCGGTCTTGGAAAGCTGCTTAGCTTCTTCAGATGTGTGGAAGATAACACAAGCGTTTTCCTTCAGTATGGGATTGTGTTGGTATTGGTTCTAGGCTGTGAGGTTGCTTCAATTGTAAATTAATGCTTTGCAGATAATTTATTTACCTGCAAAGGACTCCCTTTCTTGTTTATACCAAATATATTTAATGTTTTCAGTATGTACAATATGGTTTCAACTGAATTGTGCCGAATTTCCAAGAGAAGTGAATACATCCACAGTAAATCCCTGTGTGAACTGGGCATGGTCAGGGCAGTAGATTTGCCCCATGTGAAGCCAAGACATTCCCTGTGGCTCCCAAAATCCAAAACTCAGGTGTATCACCTTTGGCTGTGCTTCTCAACCCTGCAGGTGGGGAAGCTCAGGAACCTGTTAATATGTTTGTCACCACGGAGAGTAAATAATGAAGTGCAAACTCTTAGTTGTGTAGCAAATACATTACATGTTACACAATGCGTTTTTCTTTATTAGCAGTGTTAAAGAAATACACCTTAAAAACTATAATACCAATGTCTTGATAATACTAAAGGCCTCTTACTCCTGTAGAATATTAAATATCCACATTTTCACACACAAGTAAATCAAACAAGTGGAGTTTTCAGGCTTTCCAGAGGCAGTTCAGAAGAAGCAGGAGGCTGGTGCATGTAGAGCACTCTGACATGTCTGCTGTCTGTGTGCACGAGGTTTCACTTCACAATGGAGATACAAGTTTCTGAGTGAACTGACATCAGGTATCTACCAAAACAGAGAGAGTATTTCCTGTCAGTGCTGCAGAAGGCAGCTGTGGGAGCTATATTTGAATTTGTTCTGCTAAAAATAGTAGTAGATGTTTAATCTTGTAGAAAACTTTCACTCTTTTCTTATTGCAGTCCCCCTCTGCTGTGGAGCTTCCCAAGATTGAGGGTCAGTTACCTTTATTTAACTTGAAACTATCCATTAATAGATGAAATATCTTAATTGTGCTTTATAATCAGAAATTATTTTTAGATTGTTGGACACTTCAGAAATTTGTCTGAGACACTCATAAGATTTCCTTGTTGATGACATCTGTCATTCATTTGGAATGCATCATGTGTGGTAAAGCTGGTTTTTAATGTGTACAGTTTTCAGCCATGTGTTTTTGAAGTTTCAAAGCTACCTGAGGTCTCCTTTCCTTTTCATCTGCCTTTAATGGGCTATTGGTGCCTTCCTGTCCAAACTGAGGAATGAATTGACATGTGTGCAGCAATAATTGGTCTAGTCCTCACCCGCAGTCAGGATGGTCACTGCAGAGCTGCAGTATGAGAAGCACCTTGTTTCAGCACATTGTGTTCACTCCCATCTGAACTACGGGAAAGTAGAAACTGGACCTTGGGATTTAAAAAAATCCATTTCAGATTATTGCTGGCGACACGGAAAATGTTTAAAAACAACATTCAGATTTTGTTCTAAGATGAACAAAATAACATCTCTGATGGATTACTTAAACACTGTATGTAAACATAGAATTTACAAAGGTGTGGAGGACTTAGAAATACAATTTAAAAGTTAATATTTTGGGGTGCTCTGGAGAAACTTAGTCAATAAAAAAATCAAAATCCTAAACCTGTATGTTTTGCAGTGGGGTCTTGTTGCTTCTGAGATTTTCTGTGAATGGATGGGTATGTGATATATTAAATATTAAGATCTAAATTAAAGTTAATGTGACCGTTTGATCAGTCTCTTTAGACCACTTGTGTGCCCTCTTAGCAATTCCATGACTCTGTTTTGTAATTCTGGTTCTCACAGCTGTGGTGTTGTTTGGGGAGCCAGTCAGATGGGAAACCAGCCTGCAGTTGATAATAGATGTTTTGCTGACCAGTGGCTATCCTGGAAATCCCTATCACCATGAAAACTACCCTCACATTCCTGTGCTTGCCTGTAACATGGATCTCATGTGGGTAGCTGAGGCACAGTCTCCAAGGTGAGTAATTTATAACGTGTATATTGTGATGTATTTGAGGTTTCCTCATTTCTCCAGTAAAATTCAGAGTCAACACTTGAATACAAAATGCCTGGTGCAGCTTCACAGAAGGTCTTGGCTCTGAATGCGAAGTCTCTACACTTTCAGCTAATGCTGCCTTATTGCTGTGTGCATTATTGCATCCAGGAAACCAGTTACTCAAGAGAAAAACTGCTTTTAAGCTCTAAACCCTTTTGTTTTCTCACTCCCAGAAGAGTGGGGAAAGAGAGGTTTTTGCCTCAGGGCCTCAGAGTCTCAGTTCAGAGGGAAAAATGAAAAAATTATCAAGGCCAATTGTTTCATTTCATTAGGTCCTTTGGAATTTCTCTTTTCCACCCTACATTCCTGGTAGGGTTAAGAGCTGACCCTGCTGTTGGAAGCAGTCAGTGGTTTTGAGCTGAGGACAATGCAGTGAGCTCCTTAAGGAACATAAGAGAAACCAGCAGAACACGCAGAACAAGGTGGCATAACCTCTGATAGTGATTTTGTTTGATTTTGCTTTCAACAGAAGGTAGTTCTTTAATAGTCTTGTTTCCCCTCCCTTCCTCTCAGTCTATAGTTTGAACATAATCTGAAATAGAAACTTGTTATTGTGATTTGATTCCTGCCTCAATCCTGGGTCAAAGATCTTGTCAGATATCCTTCCTTGGAAACAAAGGCTTTTTCTAATTAGCACATTGGCAGAACATGTGTGTGTGATAGTTTCACGCTAGAGCAAGGCAGCCAGGACATCTACAGTGAGCAGTTTTACAACGAGATAAATCTGTTGTGCCGTTCCAATAACGTGGGGGTTTTGTTGTTCGGCAAATAAGCGCTTTATTTCCAGTGAAACAGCTGCAGAAATGTTGCATGATGAGGGAAATTTGATAGCTGTAGGATATGGTTTATTCCTAAAAAAATCATGAATTAAAAAACCTCAGTTTGTTTTTTTTTATCCATACTTAATTTGATTTGTCTTTCTGTCTCCGTAGGTTTGGGCACGGGACGTTCATGGTTTGTTTGGAGAACATTTACAAGAAGATCACTGGCAGGGAGCTGAAGTACGAGGCGCTGATGGGCAAGCCCAGCCCTCTGACATACCAGTATGCCGAGCAGCTGCTGCGGGCCCAGGCCCTGCACCGGCCCTGGCACCGGCCCATCCACACCCTCTACGCCGTGGGGTAAGGGCTGCTCAGCTGACCGCGGGAAACCAGCTACACAGAAACGCCAGCCAGGAAAAATACCCAACTCTTCACCTGCTTGTTTCTCACACCACTGGGACCACCCAATGGTCTGGGTGCTGTGGTGTATCTTTTCTGTTTCTAATCTTAAGAATTAATAGCACTTTGTTCTTCTTATGTGCAATTTCTGTAGAAGCACAAAAAGGGGTTTATATGGAGCTAAGATTTCTCCAGATTATTTATTTAATTATTTATTTCTGTCATAGGCTGTGTAAATCTAAGAAAAAGGATTCACCTGGGTACTTGTTTTATTAGGTTTACTGGTATAACACCAACTGGCTTTCAGTAAATGACAGTTGTTAGAGAATGTAGAGCTTGAATTTATCTGTGAGGTCATTAAGCTTGGTCATGTGCTACTGCCTGTGCTGTCACATCATAGAATCCTTTTCATAGAAAGGGATAAAGCTGTATTGTATAAAAGACTGTTCCAGAAGCTCCAAGATGTTTGGAAATATAATAAGCTCATTCATGCACTGTTCATACCTATCCTTGATTTTCCCTCCCCCTGCTCCAATCTGTAGTTTCAGCCTGGAGAGTGACTCATTTGTATCATGTCACCCTCAGTGACAATGGTGTAGTAAAATAGCTGTGGGATATGGATTTCTTCCTGTGCATAACTCCCCATGAAGTTGTTAAAGTATAAATTAAACTGTAAACTGAAACTGTACCAACGTCTTTCATACATGGACATGTGACAGGTAGGCCTGCCCTGCTGAGCGAGCTTCCTTCTGTTTGCAGAGACAACCTCATGACGGATGTCTATGGTGCCAACCTTTACAACCGCTACCTTGAAGAGAACTCCAGGAAAGGCTCCAAGTCGCGTGTTCAGGCCCAGGTTTCTGGTGGCAGAGGCTCTGCTGCACTCTCTCAGGACAATGACATGGACCACGGCTGGGAGAACCAGCTGGCACCTGCAGCTGCTGCCCACTGCAGGTCTGTGCTGGTTTGTACTGGGGTGTACAACCCCCACAGCGAGGTGCCCTTGGAGACCAGGGACAGCATCACGGAAGCCGTGTTCCATGGCCACAGAGATTTTAGGTTTGATTCTGGTTTAGTAGAACCAGATCATATTGTACCGGATGTTGATGCTGCTGTAGACCTGGTCTTTCAGCTGGAGAACTTCGCACCTAATTGAGGTGATGTGATTTCTTAAGGACCACTCAGTGCTGTGCTTTTCTTCCCAAAAAACAAGCTGTGCTTTACAATAGCACCACAAACTGCTGCCTTCTAAAATTTTTTAACTTCTACACTAATGCAGTCTTACCTTAGGTATGCTTATTAGTAGTATATGTAGATATATTAGTATGTTTAAGTATATTAAATATCAATAATGCTTTTTATAGTACTTCAAAATATGTAATTTTTGGCTTTAGTTGCCCTTTTTTGTCCTCTTCTTCATTATGTTAGGTATTTTAATAGCAATATTTCATAGTAGGCTATTCATGTTACTGGTACTTTAATTCCCCCATGACAGTATCTTGTTTGGTTTTCTGGAAAATTTAGCCTGTAGGTATGTGAGATCTTCAGGGTATCACAGCAGGGTTTGTTGGGGTCAGCCTCTCAATTTCAAATGGGCTGGTACAGCACAACACGTGTTACTGCTGGGTCTTCTGCATGTGAGGGGTGCTCTCCTAAATTAGAGTGGAGTTCAAGTCTGTTCTGCTGGGGACTTGCTCACATATAACTCTGCTGCTGCCTTTCTTTCTGTTTGCTTTCCCATGTGTCTGGAGTTGCTATTTCTTCTCTCTGATGTGTAAAGCCTTAATAGAACTGCCTATGGAGGTTGGGGAAGGCTAACTTGGTACCACCGTGTTGGAACTCCAACTGAGCACAGTCCTGTCTTTGCCTTTCTATCTGCACATTTTTTTTGAGGAATTGAGGATCTTAGAAAGCTTTAGCAATTTTGTTTTAGGTGTTTCTGTGAGTTGGACTTTACCACTGAATGAATGACTACTGCTTGGCCAAAAAGTGCCTCATAATTTACTTGAAGCCTCATACCACTGTGGTAATTATCTGGCCTTTAGTGTAATATATTTCATCTTGTGTCCATGTTATATGTTGTTTGATTCATGGATTTTATAGTTGTTCATTTAAAAAAAAACCCAAAAAAGTAATTTAATTTATGTTATTTTTGTAAAATACTTCTAAATGTTTTCATCCAAGACGTGTCTTTGAAAATATTTCTGTACTAATAAGCATTGACAGACAGATGGTGGCACAGGGTGAAATGACTTCCTGGCCAACTTCTTCACTGCTTATTATCCCAATAGCAACATCAGAAAACTCACACCACGAAGAGAACGCAGCTGCTATGGGAGTCACATTTTGGTGTGTTTTCCCTGTTTGCAAACCACCGTAATCCCCCTCTCCACTGTCAGGATTTTTGATT
Organism: Pseudopipra pipra; assembly: GCF_036250125.1. Taxonomy (NCBI): domain Eukaryota; kingdom Metazoa; phylum Chordata; class Aves; order Passeriformes; family Pipridae; genus Pseudopipra; species Pseudopipra pipra. Next base: position 18,768,068 of record NC_087559.1, read on the forward strand.
TATGACTTGTAGTGTTTTGTAAGTAGCTTTCAACGTATCTCGCTGGATGCAGTTTAAGAACACTGCTTTAAATGTTTATTTCCTGTTTCTTCATTGGAAAAGTATTTACAGCAGCACATTCTTGCCTTTTCATTGGTACAATAAACAGATATCTCCTATTTCTTTAGCACTTTCTGTAATACACCAAGTATTTGCAAAGTATGCCAAATCTTTCTGAGTAATGATTGTACTTTTGTAACATGTCAGGATGATTTGAAGTTGTATTGTTTCAGTACTAAAGCATGTTGCAGACCTCTAACTAGTACGAGAATTGGTGAAGCGAGGAATAAAAATGTTGGAAATGTCTTTAATGTGATTGTTTGTATGAAGGTATGACTGAGCCGCAGGAGTGAAGGATCTGCAGCTGGATCACCACAAAAAGAAATAGGCAGTTGTTGCCACAGGTGATAGACAAAATAGATTAATATATATGGGTATTGCTATAAAACAAGAGAAATGTGAGTGTAGCATAACTTGTGTTATACCAGGAGGCTTGGCAAAGATTTTGGGGACGTGTCCTGAAAAACAATTTTTTAAGCAAGGATTTGAAGTATAGTGAGTTATCATTGAGTACCATAAAACAGTGCATCAGAACTAGCACTGTAATTTCTAACATTTCCTGCCATGGTAGTTTAAAATGAAATGTAGTGATTCTTCGTTAGTAACAAGCTAAGATGTGGAAATACTTAGAAGAAATCTCAATCTGTAGTATTGAAAAGGTGGATTTTTTCGGAGTTCTTAAGTAAAACTGAGCTTAGTGTAATGTTCTTTGCAATTATTCAGCTAACAGTGAGATGAATTCATATTATCTTAGCTAAGGAAAAGAGTAAGACCCTGTCTTAACATTTTCTCTCCTTTCCTTGACTGTCTTCTTACTTGGATTTTCACTTAACCTTCTTTAACGTTTATTTCAGTTTTGACATTTACCTCTTTGAAACAGAGAGTGTTTCCCACATGTTCTGTTCAGTGCATTTCAGTCAGAACACAGGGGAGCTACTGGATGTTACAATACTTCTTTCAAGTTTAAATTGTTCTATTGAAACACCAAAAGTGACCAGGATGCGCAGAAGGCGATCACTGAAATCACTTTTAAAAACACTTCTGAGGATCTTGCAGAAGTTTCTTGTAAGTATGGCTTGTGCTTTGTGAGTAGTGTGTTTATTCTTGATACCTTTTGTTCTGTTAAAAACAAAAAATATCTCAAAACCAACCTTTGAAAATACATCCTGTAATTATTTTGGCTAATACAAAAGGTAGAGGATTTTAAACTACAGTCATGTATTGTCTTCAGTAACACATATTTTTCTTTAGAAACCTTTTTCAATTGAAGGTATTGTATTGAGGAATGTATGAGAAATTTTAAGAAAAACAAATTTTCAGATACCTCCTCTTTGACATAAAAAAAACCCCCAAGTTGCATTTCAAATTAATCATGTCAAAATTCAATACTTGTTATGAAAGGAATAATCTATTTGTAGTACATTCTACATTTATAAAATCAGTGTACACCTGTTGATGAGTTATGGGATAATCTTTTTAAAATGTAGGTTTTTTTAGTTAGGGGTCATATCCAGGCAGCTTGTCTTAAAGATGTGAGTAATTCACGGTAATCTGTTGCAGTGTTTTGTAGTAATTTATTTCTTTCCATAAACTGCTCGGTAAGAACTGAGTTTATTCGGGAAGCGAAGGGCTGGAACTGCTCTGAGGGGCCGGGACCGCCCGGGAGCGGTGAGGGGGGATCGGCCCTGAGGGACGGCCCGGGAGCGGTGAGGGGGGATCGGCCCTGAGGGACGGCCCGGGAGCGGTGAGGGGGGATCGGCCCTGAGGGACGGCCCGGGAGCGGTGAGGGGGGATCGCCTCAGCCCTGAGGGACGGCCCGGGAGCGGTGAGGGGGGATCGGCCCTGAGGGACGGCCCGGGAGCGGTGAGGGGGGATCGCCTCAGCCCTGAGGGACGGCCCGGGAGCGGTGAGCGGGGATCGCCTCAGCCCTGAGGGACGGCCCGGGAGCGGTGAGGGGGGATCGCCTCAGCCCTGAGGGACGGCCCGGGAGCGGTGAGGGGGGATCGCCTCAGCCCTGAGGGACGGCCCGGGAGCGGTGAGCGGGGATCGCCTCAGCCCTGAGGGAGCGTCGCGGGGCGCCCTCCGCCATCTCGGCGCGTCTGGGGCGGGGCGGGAAAAGGGTCAAAGCATCGCTAGTCTCTCCTGCCTCCTTTCTTTCCCTTTTTTTTTTTTTTTTTTTTTTAAATTTTCCCCGTCTTCCTCCCCTTCTCCCCCTTTCTCCTTCTTCCTCTTCTTTTCTTCCCCTTCTCCTCCTTTCTCCCTTCCTCTCCTTTTTCCTTCTTCCCCCTCTTTTTCTCTTCTTCCTCCCCATTTCCCCCTTTTCCTCCTTTTTCCCCTCATTCCTCCTGCTTTTTTTCGGTTTTCCCCTCCTCTCTCCTTCCGCCCTTTTTTCTACCTTTATTCCCTTTTCTTCCCATTTCCTGGTTTTTTTCCATTATGTTTTTCTTCTTTTTCTGTGTCATACCAGTAGTAAAATGTAAAACACTGCCCCCATGCAGTTCTTCAAGGCTGAGGGTATTTCAGGTTCTCCAGCTCCATGGACTGAACTCCAGCTTGGTGGCAATATAGGCTTGACAAACCTCAAAAAGCCAAAATGAGTAAAAAATAGCAGATGAAGAGAGTTCATTCATAATTCTGGCAGCCTCTCGTTTGCACCCTTTCAAAACAAGTGCAAAGCCCTTGGTGAGTTTTTCCTGTCAGTGACTGAAATTGTGCCCCAGGAGTCTGAGGGGAGCTCAGTGTGGTGCTCTGAATCCTCTCCCAGCTGCTGGTTTTAGTAAGAGCTGGGTTTTAGGTTTAGGATTTGTGTGCTTTATGAAATTTCCATTTGTTGCGGCTTTCTTCAGCAAGAAAATAATCAACTGTGGCATGGAATCAACATGCCACAGATTTCTGTAAAATGAGGAAAGGATGTGCAGTTGAAGGACCTTGGAGCATGTGGGTTTGTTTTCTCAGTGGCTGGACGGATTGGCAGAGGTGGATGTGGTACCCTGGTCACGCCTTCGCAAGCCATGGATTTCAGCACTCCAGTGTCAGCAGAACTTTGGTTAAAAGCAAGAATTCCATGTTGTGATGCCCAGTGCAGTGTAGCTATTTTGTTCCCCTGCCCAGTCTCCCTAGGGATTAAAGGAAGGAAGAAATAGTGACCTGAGTAACACTACACACAGCAGGCAGTTGCTGAAAGAGGTATAAATCTCCTTCTTTCAGTGTCAAAGGGAAGAAGCCAGGATGACAAGAGTTTCTTTGAAACTCAATGGTGTGCTTGTATGTTCTGTAACGTGAAGAGAAATGGGTACTAACAGTCTTGATTATATGGTATGACAGTGTATCTTACACAGTCTGTATTAAAATCTTTTGTCTAGACAAGGATGAATTCTTGGGGGATGAAATATATCCTGTTTTCAACATGGACAGAAACAGCCTGCAAATTTAAATGTTTCAGGAAAAAAGTGTTTCTATGGTCATTTCTGTGAGTAAAATAAATTGGTGCTGATTCAAAATAGCACAGGTGGGGTTACTTTGTGTAATTGAGACCACCTAAGACTCAGCTGGTCTCAATTAAAAGTCGTATTGTGTTGGTCTTGTATGCCAAGCTCAGAATCCAGAACTGGAATCTAGGATGGCGCTAAACATGCCTTGCAGTTTAACATCCAGCAAGGTTTACACAGGTTTATCTACTGACCTCTTTCTGAAGCTGAAGCAGCACCTGTTGCATGGGTAAGAATTTCAGAATAAGAAGTGGATTTTCAATAGGATTTGGGACTGGTGTCTTGTTTCATAGAAGTGTATCTGGGAATATGCTTTCTGCTAGTTTAACAGCTAAGCTTCTGACCACATATGGGGAGAAAAAATATTCAGTGAATTTAGAGTATAAAAAAATATGGATTTTATTTTTTTTGCAGGTACAAGCTACATAATGAAGGTCAGTTGACCTAACTAACAGCAAACAAAAAATGGTTGTAGTGTGTGTAGATCTCCTCCTGTATCCAAACTGTTCCATATTCCTAGAGAATTCAAGGGAGAGTTCCTAGAAATGCAACTAAAGGCACTTTAAAGTGTTTGTCATATGCACTTATAATAAGCCACTAAACAGTTGTCAGGGTTGTTTTCCATGATAAACTCAATTTACTGAGACCTGTTAACAATACAGATTTAATTTAACACACACATGGAGATGATGAGGCAGCAGAGATCAGAGCAGGGGATCAGTTTTGTCCAGTGTGTGTTTCTTTCCCTCCACATAACCTTTTATGACTGGTTCACATTTTTGGGGGTGTCCTGGGGGGATATGTGGCCACACCTTGGTGCCCCCATGGTGCTCCTGCTCAGTCAGAGCTGTGCTCTGCGTGTCACTCCGTGCTTTGGGAGATGACCCTATGCAGCTATGGCACCAGTTAGTTGTGTTGACACAGGTGTGTGTCCTCTCTGCTCTCGGGATACTGGGAGAGCTTATTACAGCAGGACAGGCACATTCCAAGGGTCACCCGAGGTGACACAGCACTGGCTCATCAGTGGCATGTGCTGGGAAAGCACAGCCCAGCTTTTGAGGGCCAGAGGTGTTACAGGTTTAGAGGGAACTGCTCTACGTGTTCTGTTCTAGGACTGTATTATAATAATGGTGGTATTTACAGAAAAGAAACCCAGCTTTCTATAAATTGTTACCTTTGTCCTCATATCACAGCCTTGGAATTCACAGCATACCAAAAAACACAGGGAAAAGTTGGTTTGCCCCCCCCCCCCCATGTTTATAAACTCTAGGATAGATGTGCAGAACACATGAGAAAATAAAGGTCAATCCCTGCAAAGAGTAGGTCTGTGTTAAGCATGACATCTGCAGTATTTCTGTGCTGAGCATGACACCTGCAGTATTTTTGTGCTGAGCGTGACACCTGCAGTACTTCTGTTAAACATGACACCTGCAGTATTTGTGTTAAACTTGACACCTGCAATATTTCTCTCTCACACCAATTCTCTACAGGACTGTGCACACCAGTGACATGGATCAGAATGCTTCAGTAGCAAAGAAAGTGTCATTATAAGAGAATTAACTAACAAATTCAGCTACAGCCAGCACTCTAAGGAACCAGCTTTAGAGCACGGCCATTGCATTGACAACTTGCTGGTTTGATATCTGAGGCTGTTACTGAAGTCACAGACTCAATACAGAACCAAACAATTCAGGATTTGGCTCCTGCGGATCAAAAATATGCATCTGCTGACGTTAGAATTAACGAGCCAAGCAAAAAGAAAGGGGTGTTTCTTTGTTTAATTTACAACAATTAAATAAAATCCAGGATCTAAATGTTCCCTTGGGAAGGTACAGTTGCAACTACATTGTTTACACTTAATTGCAAGCACTGAAAAAGTTATTTGCACTTCTCCAACACTGAAAATTTTGGTTTTAATTCTTAATCTTCCAGACAGTTATGCTGCAGAGCTTACTAACTCAAGCAATTTAAAGTGCATGCATTTCTGGAAGGATGGACAGTTGTAAGGATAAGAGGAAGAGAGTTAAGCACCGTTTGTTTAATGAAGGGTACATTAGGTCATATCTTGTGTAAAAGCAGACCGTACATCACTGTAGAACGGGATACATAATTTCTTAAAACTTGATTTTGTTTCTGATAATATATCACAACAAGGTACATGCATAAAATAACAACAAAAGATATTAATTGCAAAGTTTACTTTAATTAAGTCTTTTTAATGATACACAGTACAATGTATCCACTACATTGCTAAAATTCACAACAAAAGCAGGTTTCATATGTTTAAAAATACTTTTCATAATAAATTCATAAATAGATGAAGGTAAAGTATAAAAAATTACCATAGTATGCAAGCTTGCTCCCTTGTCTCCTCATATTCCAAATGATCTAGACAGTATTGTAATAAGAAAGTTTCAAAGCAAAATAGTTACTGATGATTAGAAATGTACAGCTGGCATCTCTTGAAGGAACCTTGAAAAACAGCAACACATTTGTGCTAGAAAATGCAGAATCATTTTAACACTGTTATCATCCAAACCCCTCAGATAATTTTGGAATGCAGTGAATGAATTCAATATGAATTAGAGATTTTCACCTTCTCCCCAACAGGTGTGTGAGCCAGCCTGGCTGGAATGCTCCCTGTCTCTGGAGTTGTGGGCTTTGTACCTGTTAGGTCACAGAGTGAGGCACAGAAGAGGGAAAAGCTGGCTGACAGCACTGAGCATATCTGACTGTCAGAAATAACTTCTCCTTACAGACTTAGAAAATAGAAATCTTTAAAAACACTTACAAATAACTAAATTCACTTTCTGCTCAGTAGATGTCTGTATCTACTTTATGTCTGGCAGGCAGGACAGGGTCTGGTCTCATCCCTTGGCCTCCCCAGGTTTGGGAATGGTATGTGTGTGTCACACCATTCCAACACAGCTCTGGGGAATCCCTGATCCTACACCACCAAACCCTATTTGCAAAGTTATTCTCCTCAGCAATATTATCATTCTCTCAAGAAAACATATATAGCATTTTATTTTGTCAAGTATCGAACTACTTTTCACACCTAGAATAATCTATTTTAATATCATTTTTAAAGGGGAAAAATGCTTCCTTATGCACAGCATTTAGGGAATGAACATGAAAAATGCAGAATAATCAGGATGCTCTGCCTTTCACATTAATGTTTTTTTTCTTTGATTCCCTTTAGTGCAAAACCACTTCCATAAAAGTTCTGTGATTTTTTTGCAATGGTACCGAGATGCTTTTGAAGACGTTGACAGGCATCTGTCTGCAGCTTTAATGTCTCTGAAAATGCAGCTCTTGGCTCACTTTTAAAAAATACCTTCAAGTTGTCAAGACAAGTTTGCATGCCGTGTTCAGAGGACAGCCTTCCATACCCTTGTTGTCACATACGGTAGTGTAGGTACCCAAAATCACTCCCTCACATCTTCAGAGGAATCCATATTGCCCAGAGCATTTACTGCAGAAGGAAAGGGTGTTGATCATCACGTTCCACATCCCAGTGCAGTGTAAAGGTGGTTACTAGGAGACTGGCTTTTGGAGATACACAGATTACGTGGGGCAGGAGCCTTAAAAAGGACAGTTTCTAAGGAAATACAGTCTTCTCTTTGAAGTTTTCCTCTGCTGTTATCTGGAGAATATAATCTTTGTGCGGTAACCTTTTTTTATTGATTGAACAATTAGGAGTTAAAACTGCTAGCTTGCCACAATTTTGGTCTCTAAGATAAAATTTACAGCAATGTGGATCTTTTTTATCTAGCTATAGGGGAGAAACTGAGGTTTAAACTCCTACAGAGTAGTTAATGCTAAGGTGTGTGTTTCATATGTTCTTATGAAAGCTTAAATGCTTCATGACAGGAAGGTTAATCCTCATTATTCTGTTAAATTTGAGGTTGAGAAAAAGCACAATGAGTGTCAGCAGTTCACTTGGATAATCTAAAACTGTTCTCCAAAAGAAACATGAAAAGTGACTTTTTAATGATAAAGAAAGCCTCAAGAAATTTTTATTAAGGTACAATCTTGGATCTTCTAAAGGTTTTCAAATGGTGTCCTAGGGGAGAGACGTTTTTTAACCTCATAATGGAAGGACTAGGTCCTAAATACAACTTTAAGCCAATTTAACAGCTCTCCAAGTGTTAAACTCTGTTGTTACCATACACTTAACTAGTTCTTAGCAGACCACTCTTCTTCAGTACAGAAAGCAGTTAAATTTCAGTGGTACAAAAAGCAAAGAGGAAAACCTGTAACTCCTTAAGTAGTGCTTTATTTTACCTTTGGGAAGGAAAGTATCTCCTTTGAACTGAGTAAGCACTGATTACACCTAACACATTTCATCAGACTAAATAGAAAATCTTCCCTGACTGTTACTCAGGCTTCACTTTCCTCATTCTTGTGAAGTTCTCCTGTTCCCTTGTCTTCCATGGCCACTGACTCACATGGAAAAACAAGTCTGTTTTCAGTGATGCCTAAAGTTACTTATGTAATACAGGGAACTGCCTTTATCAGCATTCAAGTAATAGAAACCCTTGTTAAAAAAGACAGTGAAAAAAAAACCTGCAACCCTTTTATGCTTCAAAGGATTATTTTTAAAGTGCATTTTAACATATTTCAGTCACCCTAAAAAATGATGAAATTTGTCATACTAAGATCAGGACAGGAGAGTATTCTGGCTATTTTTATCTAACCTCTGGCAACAATTCCATGGAGAGCAACTATATATTTGGGTTGGTTTGATTCTGTAACCCTGCTCTTTTCCAAGTAAACTAAACTGAAATGATAAAGAAGATGCAGAGGACTAACCTTGTGCTGGAAACCAGAACATCCAGCTGTGGAATAGTTGGAGTTTTTCCTAAAGTACGCAGCGGAGATTGCAATGAAATGCTTCCTTCTGAGATTTTTTGCTCCATAACTCAGTTCAATAATGTAATGTTACCTGGTCAGTAAAAACAAGATACCCAGGAGGCTGCTTCTCTAACTAAAATCACAGTGGGATGATCAGCACTATTACAGACAGTACAAAAATCAAACTGAGACAGCATTTCCCAAATCTATGAATCCCTTCTTATAGCATGGAAAAGAACTGTCAAATCTAAGAACAGCCCCATCATCAAGGACTCTGCTCCGTGACTCTTAAAGTCACTATACTTCATATAACTGTAGTAAAATATTAATCTATATTAACAACCTGGCATCTTTTATTGCCTAATTTGTAAATACGAATGCCTTTTAGTTGATAAAACAATCTAGTATCATTTGAGCAAGGAAAATGAAGTGGTTAGGGTGATTAGCCCAAACTTTGGGATTCGTTTCCTTTCAGTTCCAAGAACACCATTCTGTGAGAATGCCTGACAGGGGTTAGACTGAGCACTCCCCATCGCTGGAAGGTACCAGAGGGAGAGGAACTTTATTTTTCAGGTTCACAAAGCATGTATTGTGCTCACTTCATTTTTCTCCAGCACACTGATTGCCCAAAATAATAGGGTAAACTTCAGTGGTCTGTTAATATATAAATGTTTTGGCAGCAGGATAGGTAAAGAGAAACCACTTCTATTGAGGAAATAACATATTAATTCATCTTGATTTAAAGAGACTTTCATTGTACCATTGAGTAAAACAATCCCACAAAGAGAAACTAATGATATTTTACCTCCCAGTTCCCTCAGGACTGGTGTGAGACAGCAGAAGACATTGAAATGGTTCCCTGGCTGGGACTGAGATGAACAGAGTGTAAATCTCAGTGGGCCAATGGATCCTGGGGCAAACCGAGGGAAGGCTTTAATGGTATTTAGGGAGTTACTGTGTGGGTGGATCAACACTGTGAGGTACCACTGCAGCAATGCAGGTATATTGCAGCTCTGTTCTTCAAATCAGTATGAGTTTTAAAGGCAAAGAAAGAAAATGAGCAAGAGCTCCACTTTGGTGAAGTTCTTGGAAATCTATTAGCGGTACTAGCTGGGCTTCATTTAGTCTGCAATGTTACCTACCAAAACAACCTGCTTTCCACTCCAGTGAGAGGGATAAAATCATTAGGACATTTCCTCTGATCTTAAGTATTTTCAATTTTTTTCAAATTTTGTTTTGCAAAGCCATTGTTAGCAGGTTTCTGGGCTGACATTTATTTGGATTGTATTTACAAAATTCTAAATATTTGTACAAGTTCCATCCATGATGATGGATTGGATGAGTAACTGGAGATGAAATTAGCTTAAAACAAATTCAATACAAAGGGTAACAAAGCCCACGCTCCTGGGAACCATTGTGCTGATGATTTCATTTCAGTATTTGCCTCTGCATTCCACTCCCAAGTGTTACAAGGCAGGGATCAACGTCCCCTTCTGTGCTTTTGTAATATTTTTGCACTGCCAAAAATAAATGATAAATACTAATGCAAACACATGGTCAGCCAAGGAGATCTGCTTAAAAGCAATTACTGCACCATACTCTCGTTAATGTTCAACTGCCAGTAAACAGGTTGCTTGGCAAATGTTTATGCTGTGAACTCTGAACATGCACTACTGAATTATTCACTCGATGTACATCAGTGCACATTTGTAACCTAAGATCTGAAACTCAGGTTTTTACCCGTAAATCGCAGGTTTATAGCTACTCTCTTCTCCCAGGTACCCTTTTGGTTTCAATAGGATTAGTGGAACTAAACCAACAGCACTGTCTTCCTAATGTTTGAATTACACAGCTGGGTGTGAGTTACAGGTTGAGGAAAGTCTTCAGCAGGGCAGTGAAAAGCTCTAAGTTACTGCTCATTTTGGTCAAGAAGCTCTCACTCTAGTGAGTGCTGTGCTACTGCAATGGACAGAGAAAAGGTTTGGTTATCAAAATAAACCTGAACTACTCACAGCCCGAGCACCGTCACTCATAGCTGCCCCTAACTAAAAAATAAACCAGGCCTTCAGTCTATTTCTTTGTTCCCTTGTGCTCAGTTAGGAGGGCATGCAAACTTGCATTATACTTGTTACAACACAGAAGAGCCAAAAGACAAAACTGATAGCAAGCCAGAGTCTTAGTTTTCTACAGCAAAATGCAAACTAATCAGAATCGGTGCCTTCACTGGAAAACACAGCAAACAAGTCCCTGCTGCTGCATTGCACATTTTGTGACTGAACCAGAATAACCTGCAGACAGAGCCTCAACCTTCAAGGGTAGTTTAAGAGATACATCCAGGTAAATTGTAAGGAGAAGCATAGTGCCTGGGCTAATTCTACTTATTTACTAAACAAACCTCCAAACTAAGAAAATGGAACAATAACTCCTTCTCTTCATCTACTGTAAAAACACAATCATTCACTGACTGCACTGGAAGCAAGATTTCAGTTCATTTTGCACCTTCTTCCAGTTTTCCATGAGTTACTATGTAAACTATGGATTTCAGTCTGAGTAGCAGCAATACTGTTCTTAAATGCGTGTGAATTTTTATCAGCATTAAATAATTTGGCACTAATCCTGCAAATAGTGGGAGGCTGAGCTTATCTGGGGGTCCATGTTCACACACACAGAACTGCAGGACTATGACCTACACACGTAAACTGTAACGTGTCATGACACAAAGTCAAATGCCTCTGAGTATTCTCTATCTCAGGACCATCTAACCAGGAGAAAGAGCACTCACCAGGACCGAGTTTCAGCTTGGACTGCCTTCACAGTTTCTCCTGAGAGTAGGATATAGGGAGTACACTAACAAATCCAGAGTTTAGACAATTCTCATTTTCAGTGCCTAGCCTGACAACTTATTGCCTGTTATCTTTGGATGTAGGAGAGATGGGAATGTCATGGAAAACTATCAAAAAATACTACCAAATACTGCAGGTCAGCCTGCTCTTCCACATAAAATATTAGAATTGTGAAAACAATACCAATTGAGAAAGGTAAGGCCCTTTCACTCTCTTAAAACTGTAAAACCTGAAAACTAACACCTCAGATTAGAAGCAAATAGGCTACAAAGCATATGTTACTCCTCAGTTATCTACCTCATAGTTTAAAAAACCAGAAAGACCAGAGAATGGTTTAATATTTTCTACAGGAAGATGAGTAGTATTAAAATTAGTATCCATTAGCCCTTTCCTAAGTCTTCCTAATTTTCATGACACTGGATATGTTGAATGGCTAAACTGGTGCAGCCCTAGTAGCAAAACAATTCAAGTCCTTTTTAATCAAGATTTTTCAAAAGAGACAAATGATGACTTGAAGTGGGTGCTTTCTGAAAATGAGCTCCTTCATCTTATCAGGATTGCAAAGATCACTTGCCATCCCTGAACACCACTGCTTTACTGGCAGAGTTAAAAATCTTCCTGCTCCTGCTCCCTTTTTGTAAGGTGGCTGAGTGTAAACCCAGAGGATGCTGCCATCAGTACTTCAACTGCACCTACCACACCCTACAGAGCCAAATCTGAAAGAACTGAGTGTAGCTGGAGTATTAAATCAACTTTACTTAACAATGCAGACTTTTGATCAACAATGAAAGATTTTTCCTGATGAATGTTTTCCTGAAATGAAAAGCAACTGGTAACTTGTGATAGGGAGAGGGAAACATTTGGGTTCAAAGCTGGGAGGGAATCACTCGAAAAGACGCCGGTTTCTCACAGCTAAGAAGTTGCAATGTATGCAGTTTACAGCTACTCTGAGCTCTTCTTTCCCATTATATGCCCATCTGGTATTTAAAGAGATGGTTTAAAAAACAAAACCAATACAAAAATCAAATCCACTTATGCCACTTAAGCAATGAACGCTCTGGTAACATAATGTCAAATGTATGACCAGAATTAACCCTGTAAATGACCATTAGGCACATGGCAAGAGGTCGTGGCTACAGTCAGCTCAAGGTTTCTCCAGTTCCTGTTTCCAGTGGTGCAGGTCTTGAACTGTGAAATGAAATTATGAGACCTGAGGGCAAAACCTCAGTGATACCCACTGGGAAAAAGGAGCTATCACTGTGCAAATAATAACAAATGAAATGCATCTACCCTCTCCTCAAGGCTGTATGGAAATAACTACCCTAGTCCAACCCTGCTTGACAGTAAGTCATGTATTGCTCGGGCTGATTTTGCTTCTGTTAAAATGATAACTTAAAATCATCACAAAACCTGAGAGAAGGCTTCCCCACCTGGGCCTGTTCCACAGTAACTAGCAGTCTAGGCCCTAGGACAGATACCTGCTATTTGGTCCTGTAATCAAAATGCTGGGGATTATGACACTTGAAATACCTTTATCAAAGACATCATCACTTTTTGGTCACTAGTGGAGTGCTGAGGATTTCCAGAGACACTGTCAAGATTGCTTTTTTCAAAAGGGACCTCCTTTGCCAACAGTCCCGTGCTAAATGTTTCAGAACTTTGGCTTTGCATGTCTCTTCCCCAGCCACCTGTCTCCCCACCCCACATCACCAGTTCAAAGCTGTTCCCGCCATTTTTGTAACTCGTATGAAGGTTACAGAAAATAAAACAGTGGGGACAAATGTTAAGTAAGTTTTTCAGAGGGTTTGACTTTCAGGACTACCTCTCAAAAGTCCCTTTTTAAAAATAAGACACCAAAGCAAACAGGATTGTGTCTAACTTCTACAAAATTGCTGGTTTCACAGGAGGAGGAGAGTATGGCTACCATGCTACTCAGCATTAGGGTGAAGCACCATCTAAATTCCGGTAAAGTCAGGGATATCACCTAGCTCTTATCAGCAACCACACCCCCAGCCTTCCACAACATCTTTGCTGTCCAGCTTGATGCTGTCAGTGTTCTTCTCACTGAACATGGGCCCGCCGTGCCTCATCATGAGCTCCGTGGCCATCTTCACAAACGCCTCCTCCACGTTGCTGGAGTCCTTCGCAGAGGTCTCGATGGCACAGATGATATTGTCATAGTGTTCAGCCAGGCTCTGGGCCTCTTCCAGCTGAACCTCTCGAAGGTCACTTAGGTCAGACTTGTTTCCTGGGAGGGAAGGAAACAACAGAGTAATTTATAATGACTGTTTATGCCACAGGAAGCATGTAGCTGGAGCTTCTCTGGTTGCCCGGGGAAGCTGCAGGATTTCCAGTCGTGGCGGTTTTCAAAATTTGACTGAAAAGGCCCTCACCAACCTGCCATTGGCCTCGCTCTGAGCAGGAGGTTGGAGCTGCATAATCTCATGAGCCCCTTCCAACCTGTATTTCTGTGTGACTCATAGGACAGAAAAAGTAACTGAACAGTGGTGGCTGTAGACCTTAACAAAATTAAAATGGGCTAGAAATGAAAGCTGAAACCATCTTGTGAAAGCAGCAGCTGTCTGCTGGGCCCTGGGGAAATCAGAATAGTACTGCTGTTCCATTAGCAGGTCTAATGGACGTGGCCCCGAGAGCCACATCTGAGTCCAAAACATTGGGGCTGGGAAGCAGAACTTCCAGCAGAGAACTGACACGCCTTGACTGCCCCAAAGGCCTTCCAAAACCCCTGTCTGCTGAAGCGTGTGGGTGTTCCAGTGCTTGCTATGACAGAGCTTCTCTAGGCCCTGAAAACCTTGGGATCTTTATCATGAGAACATCTCCACAGCAGCTGTGCCTCAGAACCTGGAAATCTGGGAGATGCAAAGGATTCAAAGCTGGCTACTTCTTAATATAAGTTAATCAAAGCAAAACATTTCTGTTTGGATGAATCAGTGCTTTCTAACTGAAAAAACCCTTAACTTCAATGTCTTAACTTCAACCAGAAATAAAACTTTTAACCACCCTAAACAAGTATTGCAAACAATTACATTGAGCAGTAGTAGGCTGCAGTGCTGGTGTGAATGCTTTCGACTCACCAATCAGTAACTGCACTATGTTGGAGCCGGCGTACTTCCTGACATCCTCGATCCAGCGAGGGATGGACAGGAAGGAGCCCCTCTTGCTGATGTCGTAGGCCAGGATGGCCCCGTTGGCGCTGCGATAGTAACTCTGCGTGATGGTGCGGAACCTCTCCTGGCCGGCCGTGTCCCAGATCTGCAGCTGGATGAAACAGGGACAGTGAGACACGGGCCAGCCAGCTCTGCTGGACCCAGGGACAGCACCCCAGATCACTCTCCTGTGTAAATAATGAATTCTGGCACCACATTTTTCTAGTCTTTTGTTCACGATTGAAGGATGATGACAATATACGCTTGAGAACCGTGATATAAACATACACACATGTAATACATGCTGAGAACTTAGCTGCTGAAAGGTTATATCTGTATCAGTTGGGACACACTGTGTTCCTGCAGTGAGCTTCTTCTGTGGCAGATTATGAAATTATCTCTTGTGTGTCCAGCCTAGCCCTTTGTCACCTCCTCTAGCACAGTCAGCAGAACAAGATGTTCCCCCATAGCAAAGCTACTCCAGTTCATCTGGTGTGTCACTGAAACTACAGGTGGTTTTTCACTGGAATATCATCTGTGGCACTGCTGTGGGTTTGCCAGTTCTGCTACGGGGGCAGGAATGACTGGAGCAGGATGTGCTCACATCACCTGAGAGCACTGATGCTGTTTTAGAAGGAAATATGAGACAATTCAAAGAATATAGATAAAAGTGTATAAATGAAAAGCCAGCAATTCTAGGTTTCAGTAAGGTCAAAGATCGAGTCAGGCTAGTCACCTGTCCTTTTCCAGGTGGAAGAACAGACATTACACCAGGGCAGGAAGAAGAAATGCTTGGCTTACACACTTTTGTCCAAATCCAGCAGCGTAAGATTTATGAGTTTAGTATCAGGGTTTGAGTTCTCAGTACTAGATGTTCCAGAGGAAGAAGCCAAATAACTCAGAGTGGACAAACACATTATCCTGCTCATAGGAAAAATGTCTTTCTAAATCCTCTTGTTTTATAGGTTGTCTAATGTCCTGGAATATGACAGCTTATATTCCAGGATCTTTTAATCTGAAGTAACCGTGGATGTTCTCGTCTTCCATATAAATCTCTAATCCTTTTTGAATCTTTCAAAGCTCTTGTCTTCAACACATAGTAGCAATGAAACCAAAGAATTTCCTTTTATAACTTTTATATTTTCAGTCCCTCTGTTGTACTTACACTTCTCTATCCCAAATGATAAATGAGAGACCACTGTTTGTCTTTTTGTGTCATTCCTTATACTCTGCATCTCTTCTTATGAGACAGAGCATAAGCAAATACTTCTGGGGTTTTTAATCCTCCCAAAGTGTGGACTTGTTATTTATTGTTTCCCCTCTCTCTGAACCTCCTTATTTTAAAGAGCTGACACAATATAATATGTCAGTGATATTTTACATCAAATAATATGGAATTATTTATTTATTTATTTATTTTGCACAATAGCATTTTCTTTCTATCTTCTGACTCCTGCATTTTTGAGCAGTAACTTTCCCTTTGGAAAAGGCTGTACTGATGAGATCTCATTTCCTGTGCTAACCAAGCATTTAGATCCCAAATGATATATGTACAGATTAAAAGAAATCAATCCAATGAAAAAGGACTTCTCAGTTCTGGTAAGAGCTTTCTCAGAGAAGGGGAAGGGACTGTAATGGACTCAGAAAACCACAAAGTAATGATTATTAATGGAACAGATAATGATTCAGAGCAGTCAGCAGCAATTACTGGAGACAGGGAAGTTAAGGACAGGTTTATGTACAATCTCTGCACTCAAGTTTCCCCACTAGACCTTTGTGTCGGTTACATAGTTTTAAATCTCAATACTTGATTAGGTCAAGCGCAAAACAAGGCTAATAATGATTACTCAACTCTTGGGAGAGGTCTGAGTGATTCTGTGCATACAGACAAGTTAGAAACTTTTTAAATTAAAAAATAAAATTGTTTGAGGTCACACTTTTCACATGGTATAAATGAAAGTGCAGAGTGACTCAGCAAGCCAATGCTGTATGCTGGATTTTGAAAACCTCTGTATAAGTACATTCCATGAGAATCACAGAATCACTGAGGTTGAGACAGATTTTGGGAGGTGACAAAGCCAACTGCTTTTAAGTGGAGTCAAAACTTAGTTCTTTCAGACAGAATTGCTCCATGATTTTCCCAGGGACCAAAATGAATCTGACCAGCCATCCCAGGATTTCTTGCCCTTTCTGAAGATGAGTACAATATTTGTCTTTCTCTGGTCCTTCCCAATTTCTATAGTAGTGACAGAACAACCTCAAAATGTCACCAGCGAGATCTCACAGCACTCCCCTACACATTTAACTCAAACATTTGTGTCTTGTGTTCACAGGACTAAATGTACAAAGTTGCTGAAGCCTTCAGAGTCCTGCTGGGAACAGCAGAGAGCACAATTTTGGCCTTCTCAGGAGCTCAAACAGCACCCAAGAGCAAACAGGAGCCCCTTTCCTCCCAGTCCACATCCTCTGGGTAAGCTCAGGCACTTGAGTTTTGTGCTCCCCTACTTGTCACTCCTCTTGCGTAAGGATTCTGAATCATGTAGCTTGTTACATGATCTTCAGTTTGTGGGGCTTTGCTCTCCTTGCTGAGGCTCCAGGATGTATTAGACCCTGAGCAGATACCTTCTTTGCAAACACACACAGCAGCTGGCACAGTGTCTGTCCCTGTTCCATCACCTCTGTGGGCAGAGGGAGCCAGGTGAGTGCTCCCTGTTCCAGGGAAAACCACCCACATACAGGCACAGTTTAATGACTGGTTTATGCCAAGACAAGGCAACTGTCAGCAAGGGCTTCCCACAATTAAGAAGCTTGAAAACCTGTCCTGTCACACTGTTTGAAGTTTGAATAACTGTCTTATCTTAAATCATTAAGAATAGACACTGCAGACATAGCAAGTACTACAAACCAGATGACTTAATTTAAAGCAAGTTGTATTTCTAAGGGCCAAGTATAGCTAGTTTGCTTGGCAGCATCTTTAGAAAACTCCCAGAAAAGTATTTCCATATAGCATTGATCAATCTAATGCATGATTAAAAAATATAATTTAAGTCATTACAAAAATACCAGTTCTGATCCTAAGTAAACACTATTTTCTCCAGCAGGTGCACAGAGATTCATTTCAAATTCTATTGAAAAAGAAACATGACAACTATATGTAAATACCAATCACAACTATAATTTAAAATAGCCATTTTGTAGTAAAATTTTTATATAGACTTTCTGTTATACTATATTGACAAGCATTTAACTCTTGACAAGAATAACAATTACAAATTCCTTGGAAAAAGTATGTCTTAGTATTTCTCATTCAAAAGTCCCTCAGTGTAACTTAACTGTTAAAATCAAATACCAAATGAACTGTACTAGCCACAGCTTAACAAAAAAGATGTGATCATGTATTCTATTGTATTAGTATATGACATGCAATATATGGCACAAAGTCCTTAATTATTTATTTCCTTGATTTAAGTGCTTCAGCTTTGTAAATAACATGATAGAAGCCACATCTGTCACTCAGTAACCTTTTGAAGCAATTCCTGATTTTGTCATTACTTTCACAACAATTTTGGTGTGAGAAAGACAGAAGCTGGGATTGCTGGAGTACTGTGTTGTATTCATCTGAGGATACTAAGAAAAAACATCTATGAAACAAAAGATTGGTGCCAGGCCTTCAAGGGGACCACCAGTAGCAACCAGTGAGGACAGGATAAAAACCAGGGAATAAATACCCATTGTCCAGAAGGAATATGACAGAATACTCCAAGTGAACAAAGACAAGGAGCCACCTTTCTTGTGCTAATTGTTTCACTATCGAATACACATTTACTTACAAAAGGTGGTTATTTTGATCCCCTTTGAGCTTGGAATTTTTTGGACAGCAGAGCCCTTAGCACTGGCTGGCACTGAACAGCACAGTGCTGAACTATTATCTCCTGTAAGACTTTTCATGACTCCATATAATCCCCATAAATACATTAGACAAAGTCTTGACCATCTTTTTCTGTTTGCTTTCTCATCTTTTCCTGTTGGGGAGGAGCCCTCAGGGAGTGTGTGGCACTGCCCCTCCCAGGGGTGCAGGATGTGTGCGTGGCTGGGAGGAGCTGTGCTGGAGAGGCCCTGGGGGTCCTTGCAGACAGCTGAATGGGAGCCAGCATTCCTGGCAGCAGCATCCCGAGCTGTAGGCACAGGAGGGATGGACACACCTGGGAGCTGCTGCCCAGAACCCACGGGCAGGGTGCCATGGACACAGGGCCAGGCCCTTCACGGTGGCACGGGAGAGAAAAACTGAAACAAGGATGTGTCAACTGGATGTACCAAGGAAAATAGGTGGTAACATTTATGGTGGGTCTCTAGAAGATCATTCTGGGATGTCTGGTCAGGCCCACAGAAAGCAGGTTTTGAACTACAGGAACAGAGTGGTGAAAATGGTGAGTGACAGGTTGACCAAACAAGCATTACCCAATGGGTCATGTGGATTCTTCTTGCATTGGTGAACATATTGTTTATCAAAGGTTAATGCTTAACAGATGGCCTCAAGACACATTAAATAATTTCTCCCTCCCTTACTTCGTACATAATTTATTAAGTACTCTCCTGATTCTTCTAAAGTATCACAGGAGTTCAGTTTTACTTTTGCTTCTGAAGCAGCATAAGTAATAAGTAAGTACATCCTACAGCTGATATCTTTCTTTACAAAAATAGAAATGTCACTTTTGTGACAATATAGCAACTTCCATAAAATCTCCCAGCAGTGAAATACTGGACACAAAGACTGTGCTAAAAGAATCTTAACCAACTGACCGTGTCTGAATCCTGTCATCTCAAACGGCAAACAGCAACATACATTTCTGTAGGCTGGCAAATCACAACACTTGCTCCTAAAAACACTTACTGGAAGTCTTGCAACTTCATCTATGCAGTTTTTCCCAAAAGCAACATCTCTATGGCAGTGTATTTCAATTTAAAGTGATATTCTTAAACAGTCAGGATGAACTGCTCCATTCAACTGTTTCCCTACACAATTTTCAGAGAATGAGGAATCCTTGTTTGTTGGGAATGCAGTATTTCCATTTGCTCCAGACTTGTATGTGTCCAAGTAGCTGACAGAGAGCTACACTTCCTCTGGATATCAAATAATACCACTTCCATGTAATAACCAATTGCTCTGCCTGTATTTGTTTAGCAACATTATTAAATCAACAGTCAGGGGACAAGACAGTTAACAAGTCATAACTTTATATTACTTGCAATTTGGCCAGATAATGACACATTACATTTTGGGCCATTATGAAAGGAATATAGTTTACAGCCATAAGGCCTGAATAAAAGCCAATAATCTTGATAACATATGGGCTGGAAAAGCTTGGAAATTAAAAAGGGCAATGATACATGAAGAAATATTTTCTATGAAAGGAATGTGTTTTCAACTGTTCTTCTCTCCTGCCACTTTCTGAAACACATACTGAGAGAGAAAAACTACGGCATTGAGGACAAAAATATTCAGTTTATGTAAAATACTACCGCATAAAGTAGACATTAAAGATAATCAATTTATCAGTTCACAGGAGGTAATTCATTAAAAGAAAAGGAATTTTGTTATTACTAACCATGATTTATAGACTTGGACTTAGGAATGTCCTTGCCTATCATTATGTAAAATCGTGATTCCAGCATTTTATAAATATCTTTTCTTACAGTGACATAACAGTTACCAAACATATTTGTTCTGTTTGCCAGATTCTTTCTAATACTCAAGTCATTATTTTATCAATAGGACTTTAATCACTGTGCATTAAGTGATTAACATAACTTTTAAACACTTTCAAGTTATTAACAAGACCAACTTTTGGGAACTACAGTCTGTACCCTAGGATTTATCCACCCAAGAAGGACGGATTTTAGAGAGAGCACTATGCCACAATTTCAAGCAGTTAGACAGCACATAGTAGAGCATATTTTTAAAAGAATATAGACTGCAGACATTTCATAAAGCTGACGGGGAAATTCTGGATACATGCTGGTCAGATTTTGCCTTTGTGACAAAAATCCAGGTGGTCAGCACAGGTAGCTTTGGCTGTGAAGTTCCATTAGTGTGCTACAGGTGCCAAATCCCCGTCTGGCTCTGTGCCACGGGGCCTTTCAGCTCCAACACCTCCAGGAGCCCCCAGCTCACAGCAGCCAGGCCCAGCAGCTGATGAAGCAGCAGTGTATGAAACTCCACGTGAGACACTCGAGGGAATGCAGCTTTAAGGTGCAAGGAAACCTCAAGTTTATAAATAATAAAAAAAGTTATTTGCAGGGCCATAACCCTCTGTATCCCAACATGCATCTTTTCCCTTAGCCAACAAAATGCATCAAAAGGAAGTGAGACTTAAAATCCTTGGGCTCCAAACGTTTCAGAAACATTATGTAACTGTAATGGGAACATTTGAAGCAGAAGGGAGCACTGACACAATTAACCTTAGAATGTTTGTTTCAATCTCAAAATAAGTGTTGTTGGGTCGTAATACTATCCTCAGCCTGACTAAAAAGGAACCTTAGGCCACTGAGGATGTGGAGCAAGTAGTGTTCAAAAGCTCCTTGGGACTCTTTTTGTAGACACTCTTGTTCTGAAGGGACTACTAAAGATGAGCTTATAAAAACGGGGATTTTCTTATTCTTGCAGCATTTGCTAAACAGAAAACAAGTCCCTGCATTCCTTATGAAGGTACTGTCTTGAGCAGCATAAACTCCCAATGATATTGGAGCAGCAGAGAATCCCCTGCATGCTTTTGTAAGGACCTTTCTCTAAGGTCAAACTTATTTAAGCACATCCTGAACATCTCTTGATTTGAGGCATCCCAATCATCAGATTATGTAAAACCCTTTTAAACCAGTGTGTCTCAGGTGCCTGAGGCAGAAGAATGAGAACCACGGTGCACCTCTCACCCAGCACACATACGGGCTTGTTTACTAACAGGCCGGGAATGACCTGTGCAGGGAGCTGAAGTGCTCCTCCTGCAGTCACTGTAACCTGCACCTCGGCCACACTTGTACAACCTGCAACACCCCCCCACCTGCCTGCTTTGTCAGGTGGCTCACCAAAGTGTAATAAAATGCCTCCTTATTTTCTGTTTCCAACAGCATGCTGAGCAAACCCACCCAATTAGATGGACTGCTCTGAAATCTCAATCCAACTGGAAAAGCCCAACTTCGACTTCACACCCCCCACACACCCTAAGAGACCAAACAAAAAAACCCCTCTAAGCAAATGTTTTCATTTTCTAGTTGTATGCCTGACTCAACAGCTGACAAAAATGTCTGTAAGGTAAATCAGCAACAATGTTGGATTAATTTGTCTAAAGTACTGCTCAAAATACTCTTCAATCTGTGCGTCCCAATATTTTTTTCTAAGTGGAAGTACTGAACAATCCAAAGAAAAAGAGAGCCTTAAGACCTTGCATTTTCTTATTTGGTTTTTGTTTGTAAAATACTTGGAGATAACCCACAGATTTTTCTACAGACTGACGCCTAATACAGGAATATTCAGGTGTAAGTACTGACAGTGAAAAAAAGCACACCTAGGAACTTTAGCTTATTTCCTGGGCTAGTCCTGCCCTACTCCTGAAATCTCTGGCTGAGACCCCTGGCAGGAGGAACAGACACATTTGTCACTTTTTATGTGCCCAGCATTTAAATGGAGCCAGGTTTCAACCTTAAAGGAGAACCCCCACTCCTACCAGCTCACTAGAAAGTGCAGGAGAGGTACTGACAGCACAAACAGAAGAGTTTCCTTTCCAGCTCCTTAGCCCCAGCCAGACACAACAGGAAAAGGTGTCAGAGTACCAAGAATATAAACACCTTTGCTGGGTGGGGAACTTCTAATTCCCCTCTTTTCCTAAAAAACGTGAGCCTTCCTTCCATTTTCTGCAACTTTCTCTGCTTAATATTCTGCTCACCAAAGTTAATTTATAATAAAAAGATAATAGAGGACTTTGACACTTACTTCAGTAAACACAGGCCAAAATTCAAGTGCAATTACTGTATTTCTGTGCCATCGGAAGCTTTACAATTCCATGATCTTTTCCAGGCAGTGAGTGCATGCAGTGCTTTTTAGTGGGTGAAGAAGTACAGCTGTATGACTCCATTCTGGAGGGGCTGGTGAAGGGATTTATCCCAGCAGCCCCCTACAAACCACAGGTGCTTTAAACCTCTTCTCCCCACTGTTTGCTCACACTTCCGTGCTCAGAGGCCCAGTCTGATGTCGGGAATGTGTGCCACTGACAATCTGAGGAGAGATCCACTGGGTACAGGTTCTACCCTCTTTCTAACCCTAACAACCAGCATAAGAAAAGCAGATGTCAGATTTAGGGTTTACTCGTTCTGGTTTGCGAAGAACTGTAAAAATTGTACTTCCTGTGACACTCTGTAAACAGCGTCTTAAGATGACTTTTAAACACGCCCAATTTAACAACGGCTCCCCCAGCTTCTCTGAATCTGCCCGTTCCACATCCCTTGCTGGAGACGTGACAGTCCAGCCCAGCGTCCTTCTGGCTCGTGACCAGCCCGCGGCCGGGGCTCTGCGCTGCGGCCCTGGGGGCACAGCATGTCCCGGCGGGGCTCTCCCCGGCCCTGGGGGCACGGCATGTCCCGGCGGGGCTCTCCCCGGCCCTGGGGGCACGGCGTGTCCCGGCGGGGCTCTCCCCGGCCCGGCCCGGCCCCGCGGCCGCTGCTGCCGCAGCCATGGGCACGCCCGGCCCGCGGGGCTGCTCGGTGCGGCCCCGCCGGCCCCGCTCTGCGCCGGGGGCACGGCCGGGCCCGGGGCCGCGCTCACCTTCACCCGCTTGCCCTGGATCTCCAGGCTCTTCATGGTGAAGTCCACGCCGATGGTGCTGCCCTGGCGCTCGGCGAAGGCCCCGGTCTTGAAGCGCTGCACCAGGCAGGTCTTGCCCACGCTGGCGTCCCCGATCAGCACCAGCTTGAAGAGGAAGTCGTAGCTCTCCTCGGGGTCGGGGACGGCGCCCAGCGCAGGCAGCCCGGGCATGGCGGGCGCGCTCCGGCCTCCGCCCGCGGCCGAGGGAGCCGGCTCGGCTCAGCCCCGCTCGGCTCGGCTCGGCTCGGCTCTGCGCAGCGCCCGCCGCCCGGGCCGAGCGGGACCGCCCCCGCCCCGCCCCGCACTGCCGGCACCGCCCCCGCCCCGGCACCGCCCTGGCATCGGCACCGGCACCGCCCCGCCCCTTGCACCGCTCCGGCACAGGCACCGCCCCAGCACCGCACCGCCGGCACCGACCCCGCCCTAGCACCGCATCACACCCCCGGCACCGGCACTGCCCCTCACCGTCACCGGCATCGGCACCGCCCCTCATCGGCACCGCCCCTCACCGGCACCGCCCCTCATCGACCCCGCCCCTCATCGGCACCGCCCCTCACCGGCACCGCCCCTCATCGACACCGCCCCTCATCGACACCGCCCCTCACCGGCACCGCCCCTCATCGGCACCGCCCCTCATCGACCCCGCCCCTCACCGGCACCGCCCCTCATCGGCACCGCCCCTCACCGGCACTGGCATCGACACCGCCCCTCACCGGCACCGCCCCTCACGGGGCTCGGCCAGGCTTGGGGCGCCGCTGGGACCGAGCGGGCCGGGCTGTGCCCGGGGAATACCCGGGCCGGGGGTGCGGCCCCCCCCAGGAGCTGCCCCGGTGCCTGCGCGGTCGCCGTCCGGCGGCACAGCCCGTGGTGCGGGGCAGGCGGGGGCGGCGGCTCTGGCGGTGCCGATGGGTCACCGCCCGTGTGGACCTGCCCGTGCCGGGTCCGTCCGCATCCCCGCGGCGGGGGCGGATTTCTGCGCCGGTGTCCCTGTGTCGGTGTGTTCCCGTGCACACGTTTTGCAGTGACTCACACACACACAGACACACACACAGACACACAGGTGCCGTTGCCATCCAGGAAGCGCAGCTGGTTTGCCTCGCTGGCTGTTTATTTTCAGCTCTGAGCTGGACTGTGGTTTGTTTCCGTAGGCACAGGCCAAGGCTCAGGGCTACGGTTTTTCATCCTCGCAAGGTCCTGTGCTGCTGGGAGACGGCTTTAGAGCTGTTAACATCCTGCGAGGGTCTTACACAGGCACCTGTGTATGTGTGACCGTGTACTGCATCACAAACTGGGTACGTGTACTGAGATAAGTGTATCTCAGTGTATCTCAGTCTGAAATTATTTGTATTTTATCTGCTACCTGAGTTATCTACAAAACAAAGTGCTCTTTAACACTTTAGATTATGTGGTGAGTCAAGATGCTGATAAAAGTCAGCTTTGCTAGTGAAATGCTGTGACACAGCACATTGTTACTCTGTTCTGTGGGCCAAGGATCAGCTAAATTCATCCTCATAGTTTCAAATTATAAATTTGTGAAATTAAACTGTTGTGTGACAGTGAGAGTGAGAGTTAAATTGTCCCATGGGTAGCTGTGCAGGAGTTAAGCAACCTGATATCAGTGAGCCAGCATAGCAACCTGGCTTAAATTGCTCTGTATTTTTGGGTGGCTTCATGATTATTCCTTTTCAGGTCTGCATAAATATTTTCGGTGGTCCACAGTAACCTTCTAGCAAGAGCAGAGGTTTGAGTGCTCTGTCAAACTGGATCAAAGGCTTTCTGTTGCTGGTAGCTGCAACTTTGAATTAAACAGGCCACTGAATCCTAGGATATTGATCAGCCAGGACAGAAAAGGTGCTTAAGAGGAAATAAGACATCAGTGTGTGTATGCTTTCATGCTAATTATGTATTCAGAGTCTGAGCAAAGCACTTCAGGAAATTTAGATTATAGGTAGAAACATTGCTAGAGTTGTCAGTCTTTAATATTTATGATTCCTTGTGTTTCCTCATTTTAGTGAAAAAATAAAGGGGCTACTTCTATGAAGATAATTATAAATCAGGCATTCCATTATCCTTGCTATGGATCATTGCAAACTTGTTTTTATTGATTGTCCTTGTTGCTGCTTTTCATCATGAGCCTTTAACTGCTTCTAAAACAAAGAATTCCCCAAACAAACCCCACAAATTGTCACGTTATGTTGTTAGGCTTCTATGAGGGATCTTTGATTAGTTCTCTCACGTTTTGAAAACAGTAAATAGTGCTTTAAATGCTAAAATACTTGGTTTTCTTTGATTAATCCCCAGACTTGTGTTTAACATGCCTTTTATGCAAAGATCAGGACAAACAAAATAGGTTTGGGTTGATTGCAGTTTGTATCTGGCTGCATGTGAGAGTGATTCATCAGAGAAGGGTAGAGAGGGGTAGAAACCACTCTCTCGTAGTTCCTAGAAAGCAGTACCAGAACATGGCAAGGACCCCCTACACTGGCCCTGGTCACAGTTCACTTTTCAGGCAACTAATTCTCTTCAAGAGGGGAAGTTGAATTTCAACCCTAACAAGTGGGTTGAGGTGCAGGGTTGTTGGCAATTGCCACACTGGATAACAGAATTTCGGTGTGAGACTGGATTGTGTTTCAAGGCAGCTGCTGGACACTTGGAGTGACAAAGCAAATTAATTAAGTTCTGACCTTCTGAATAAACACATACAGTGATCTCATATGAAATGGAAAAAAACACAAGGAGGAGTCCTAAAATCTGTTGCCCACTCTCTGAAGGAGCAGAGGGCAGGGGTTCCAAGTGAATTCTGGAACTGTGAGATGGTTCAGTGAGTTTATAGATGGCTGGAATTCTCTGCAGTAGCAACTATTCATTCCAAGTAACTTCCAGTGGGGATATAGAACAATTGCCAAAATTGCTCATGAAAACCAAGATTACTTGAGTTATGGCTTGGTTGGTACATTGTTTATACTGTGTTCCAAGATAAATTTTCCAGCAAATTTCCACATTTTCTCCTTGTATTTGTAATGCAGGCGTGTTATTTGACATGTTAATTGTCCTTCTGTGGTACAGCCATTCTCTGGTTAGATTTTGGTTAACAGAATCTGTAACTCTGGATGGCTTTATGGGCTGCTGATTTTACAGCTGAGTCAGCTGGAAGGGATTGAGCTCTTTCACACACCAAAAGTACTAACATATTGTAATTTTTTTAAAAAGAGAGATATCAGTTGAATAGTTACATGACCACTTTTTATCATAAATATAATATATGCAAAATAGCTACTTATTTGTTGTTTGCTTGTTGTTTCTCTTTTCCTTAAGTAATAAAACCATGTTCCCATACTCAGCATTACCTGACATAGCCCCAAATATTTAGAATCACAGACTGTGCTGAGTTGGGAGAGACCCATCAGGATCACTGAGTCCAACTCCTGGCCCAGCACAGGACACCCCAAGGGTCACACCATAAATTCCTGGTTGTGCATATTAAATCATACATGCTCTGTGACTCTTGGGTTTATGAGATCAAACTGTGGCCTGCAGTATTTTGGGGTGTGTTCTTTTACACAAATGGATTGCTCTGAACTGCAACCAGAAGAATCTTGTAATAGTACACTGTTTAGTAATTCAGTCCAAAATGAACGTCATGCTGATTTAAGGATATCTGTGTCCAGAACTTTCTTTTTAAAGTTCAGTAGTGTCTGAACTAGTTAAAATGTTAATAGTTTTACTTTTAATTTGTTAGTGTTCTAAGGCCCTTTTGAGGAAAGTTACCTGAGTGTTTAATGTTTACAGGAGAGACATTTTGTGCTCTCTGTGGGTGGGGTATGGAACTCATTTGCAGAGGGGCAATAGAAATGGGTGTTTTGAAGCCTGTCACTGGTCAGCAGATATTCCTGCTGTCCACGGCACCTCTCTTTTCCATGTCTGTATGTCTGTATCCCATGTGAGCAGGAACTGGGGAGCAACATATGGACAGAGATGTTCTTTAAAGTAATGGTGACAATCAGGATTAATTGGGAAGCCCCCAGTTGTTACAGTGGGTTTTTCCTGGAGAGCCTTATGGGCTCTCTTTTCCACACCCAACCCTTTGTCCCTCAAAGCTGCAGTGGCCACAGCACTTGGAAGACTCTTGGAATCTTGAAAAATGATACCACTCAAGACCTATTCTAGCAGAAGTCTTGGTTCTGCCTGGTGTTCTGTTACTGTACTAGCACAAGTGGCAAGGAAACTGTTGAGCTATAGGGAAGTTGCTGTCAAATAAACAGGGATTAATTTGGGGGTTGAAACTTCTCCAACCAAGCATTTGTACTGAGTACTTCTCCTTATAAGGTTGCAGAACCTACCCTTGCTGTGAGAAAAATCGTGTCTCCTCCATGGTGATTCCCAGCAATGAAATAGCTTCTATTATTCAGTTGTTGGGCAGTCTATGACTCTGTCATGTGCGATGTTTCTTACCCAGTGTGGGTGTTAGATTTGTTATCAGCCAAGTCTCAGAACAAGCTAGTAATAAAAAAATTGTAATTGTGTTCATGAAGTTTTCCAAGTTATGTGTTTTGAATATTAGAAGCCATAAGCTGTTTGCAGTCCTTTCAGATGACTCAGTTGTGGATACTGCCTTCTTTGTCACTTGAAATGCTGTATTCATTTACATGGCTTAATCATCTTCTGAACGAATCAATGCAAATTCTGCTCTGCTTGGTTCCTAAAGGCTGTAATCAATCTTAGTCACTGTCAGAGACTGAAACAGTTAATGATTTATGCATTCTGGGAGACTTCTACAGGCTTTTGACTTTCTGGTGGGCAACTGGGCCCATCCCCCCCCCTCCTTCAGTGCAGAAGATGTCAAGACCCGAAAAGGCGGGAAGAGCTGAGTTTGCCACGCCCTCCTCGTGGACTCCGCGCCAAAAGAGGGGGACGCCAACCTATGGGGACGGCTCCCCGCCCTGGGGGAGGTGCTAAGTATATGAATTTTGACTGGTGACTTTGGGGGTTTGGCGGGGTTTTTGCTTTTCCTTCTCCCCCCACCACCTGCGGATCAAGACATCGCTGGATCCAGTGGGCGGTGATTATCTCATCTTCTTTTTTTTCTTGCTCTCCCTTACTCTCACCCTGTCTTTCTCTCCCCTATGCATTTTTCTCCTCCCTAGAAAGGTTACAGCACCCAAAAATGTTAACTTACCTACTGATTCAAAATTGTTAAAATAAATCTTATCCATATATGTTTTCATACACCGATTATTTAGTGTCGTTTCGCTGTAATCCACCCCAAAAGAATTTTTGATGGAACCTGAGTTACCCCCCTCTCCCCTTTTCCTGGGGCGGGTCGTAACAGTCACCCATCCCTTCTCCTTGTCTGTTCTAGAGGGAATGAAAGCCAGTCATTGCCCTGTTTTATCTCCTAGGGTGTAAGAGGAGACAGAGACCAGGCTGTTATAACCTGCCCCAGAAAGGAGGGGTAACCCAAGTTCTTATTAATAAATCCCTTGTGGTGGATTAGAGTGAAATGACACTGAACAATCGGTGTTTGAAAACAGGTATAGGTAGGGTTTATTTTAGAACAGTTTTGTTTCAAAGGTAAACAGGTATGTTGCCATTTTGGGTGTTATCATCTATATCTCTCATCTACAGCAATATGGTGTAAAGATAACCTTTAGGGAAAATCCATAAGGGAGAGAAAGGAAAGACAGGATAAGGGTAAGTAGTAAGAGAAAGAAAAGATGAGTGGAAAGATGTCTATAGTCACTGCCCACGAGGTCCAGCAATGGAACTTGGTAGTTGCAGCTTCCATGTCTGTGAGTTGAAGTGGTGGCCTTGATCCTTTGGGGGTGGGAGAGGGAAACCCCCACACTCCAAGGAGTTATGAGTTATTATATCCATGAATATTGTCTCGGGCCATGCCTCGAGCCTCCAATGGCTCCTGGGCCCGCACAGAGTTCCATGAGGGGCACAGGAAAAGGGTTTTCCTTTTCAGGATCGGCGGGGCAATGGGCTGTGATGGGCCGACAGCCGCATCTGCCCAGCCTGCAAAGTCCCCCAGCGATCCTGGAATGTGGAAATCATTAACCCTTTCAATCTGTGGCCCAGGCCAGTCACAGATCTCCCCAGGCACAGCTGCAGTCGGTGTCGAACACCGCAGAGCTGCTGGGGAAGCTGTACCAGGGTTATTTGGCGAACCCTCCCAGGCAGTGCCCTGCTCTGGGAGTCTGTGCTGCCCCGGGGGTCTGTGCTGCCCTGAGCCCTGCTCCAGAGGATCTGTGCAGCCCCTGAGGTCTGTGATGCCCTGTGCCCTGCCCTGGGGGAGTCTGTGCCATCCCTGGGGCTCTGTGCTGCCCTGTGCTCTGCTCTGGGGGAGTCTGTGCCATCCCTGGGGCTCTGTGCTGCCCTGTGCTCTGCTCTGGGGGTCTGTGCCATCCCTGGGCTCTGTGCTGCCCTGTGCCCTGCTCTGGGGGTCTGTGCCATCCCTGGGGCTCTGTGCTGCCCTGTGCTCTGCTCTGGGGGAGTCTGTGCCATCCCTGGGGCTCTGTGCTGCCCTGTGCTCTGCTCTGGGGGTCTGTGCCATCCCTGGGCTCTGTGCTGCCCTGTGCCCTGCTCTGGGGGTCTGTGCCATCCCTGGGGCTCTGTGCTGCCCTGTGCTCTGCTCTGGGGGTCTGTGCCATCCCTGGGCTCTGTGATGCCCTGGCCCATCTTGGCACTGCAGGTCGTAGCGGCACCTTCAGGAGGGGAGGGAGAGGGAGTGAGTGAAATACCTGTAACAGGTGCACTGCTCAGAATTCCTCTCTGGAATTTCCAGTGCAACCAGCATCCACAGAGCAGCAGTGTGCACATGGACTGAGGATTTACCACTTGGCCTGTGGCTGCATCTACCTGAAATATTGTTTAAAGTGCTAAAGGCTCTGGAAAGCAGCACTTGGAAATCTGCAGAGTTTGCTGACTTTTTATTCTTCTGAGTGATTAGTGTAGTACCTGCAAATTTATCAGACCTCCTAAAATCTGGGCTTGTGCAGTTTCCATATGTCTTTTTGAGCTCCCCTGGTATTGCCACAGTAGTCAGATTTTTTAATGGTAACTTTACCCTGGTACAGATTTCTGAGGGAGCTGAGGTCATTCTAATGTACTGGGGCCTTTAAAAATGCTGCTGCTGCACATCAATTAGGTAAAGGTTTTCATAGTGCCCAAGTTTCAGAGTTTTCTAAAGGTTTTTAGAGTGCCCAGGTTTTCAGAGCTGGTGGATTTAACTTAGGAATCA
Source organism: Pseudopipra pipra (assembly GCF_036250125.1). NCBI lineage: Eukaryota > Metazoa > Chordata > Aves > Passeriformes > Pipridae > Pseudopipra > Pseudopipra pipra. Next base: position 18,798,616 of record NC_087559.1, read on the forward strand.
GTTTTATGCAGTGTAAATTTTCCTCCATATGGATAGGGGCTTTTTAAGTTTGTTAGATCAGTCTCATTGTTTCTCTTTCTGACTTAGTGGTGATGAATTGATAAATTGATAAAACTATATTTTAGTGTTATTGTAATAAACTGAAATAAAACTGTAAAGTACTCATCAGTATCAGCCTAGATATCTTTATATCGGTAAGCCCATATCAGATATCCAAATATGTTTTTTGAATATATATGTGTGTGTGTGTGTCTGTGAGATAAATGAATATATTTATGTCTGTGTGTATATATATACTTGTACATATGCATATCAGTATCTCCATTTGAAACATGTATATAATACCTTCTGAATTGTGTAAATAGATTAAATAGGGGCTGTGAATACTCACTCTCTTTTCAACATGTCTAGTGTCAGTGTTTACGGGGTAATTGCTGCTGCTTCTCCTGTGTGAAGTCTGAAAGATCCTCATGTGAGGTTAAAAAAGTGAAATGCCCCATTTTCTTCCTTTTGTACTGTAAAGATTTTATCAGCTCTAAAGAGTCTGTGTAGAGGTTTTCCAAGTTATCTTACACATCATAGCTTTCTTATTTCCCAAAGAGAGTTGCTTTAGCCCTGTGACTTAAGTAGATTTAGAATAAATCCCACAATTTTTTGCTATATGTAAAATATAGCACTGAAACACAACCAGCAAAGCTTCAGTTGAAGTGCACATTCCAGTTTTCCCAAATATAGATGAGAGTCTTGATATAACATATTGGAAAAATGTAACCAAAATCATCTTTCTGTTTAATTCCAGTACTTTCTCTATGGTTTCTTTGCCTTAGTTGAGCTGCCTCTGGAAGATTTAGACAAATAAGGAGCAAGAAGATATGTAAAAGGAGAAAATCTGGTAAGAAAATGCCTTTTAAATTTTTTTCCTGTGCGTAGAATAGTATTTTTGTTTTCATTTCATAGGTAGCATATTCAGTGTGATTTTTGATCCATTGAACTTTTAGTATAAGAACAAAGAGCAATTTTGTGACACTCGTGTGCCATCGATGGCTGTAAATTATTTGAAATAGAGGCACAAATGCTGTGCAGGTTTCATTACACAAGGCTGGGATGAAAAAGATCTCTGTAGTTTTGGAATATATTGTGAATCTGCTGAGCACTTGGAGTTACTGATTTGTTCTTCCAAATGAGACTAACATTAGGCAGGAATACTGGATTTCACTTCTGAAGCAAAACTCTTTCCCACTCAGGTCAGTAAGTCTTTATGTTATTTACCATACCATACCCAATGAATTTTAATGCAAAATAGAATAATATATCATGATTTCTAAATTTCTCTTACTTCCTTGAAGATGGCTAACAGATTGCCAGAGAGTTTTTAATTTTGTTTTCATTTAGTACTGATTTTGTTGAGACTTTCTTCTTCTTTTTTAAAACTATCTCACAAAGACCTTCTCAGACTTTCAGGAACAGAAAAGGAATGGTAGGGAAAAAGACCCATGAGGGGATTTGATTTCATTATTTTGTTTCAGTTGCTTAATTTACAGATTTTTTCTTTTTTATTTTATTGCACTTTGATAGGATGAAGCCATCCAAACAACCAAAGGTGTTAGTCAAATTTTAGTTTACATCAAAATTCATCATGACTTTAGGAGAACAGAAGGAAGAGAACCTCTGTCAAGTTTCAATATAAATAATGAGCTGTGACTTTGGGAGCTGTAGTAGCAGGAAACTCCAGGCAGATCTAAAAATGATTAATCACAGTGAAGAAATCAAATGGGGAGTGTGTTTCCAGTGTGCAAAAGTGTAGTAACTTCAGGGTCTTGTCGATAGAAATCAATGTACATCTTGTGGCGTCTGACACTTCACGACAGAAAACCTGTGTGAGGGCTCTGGCAAGAACTGGCAGTGACTGGGAGCTTGTTTGGAAAATGGCTCTATCCCATCCCACTCCCGAGGGCTCGCTGTGGAAGGTGACCGGCTCGGAGGAGCTCTGCTCCCCGAGGGTTTGGAGCAGCCACTAGGTGACAATGTCGGGCTGGTTTCAGAGCCGTCTGACAAAGCTGTTCCTGGAGGCAAAGGAAACCCTCCAGGGCCTCTGAGGTCCTGCCTGTGCTCAGTTTGTGTTCTCTTACGGACTGAGATTGCCCCTTTTCCTTCAGGTTGTAATTACTGCTGGTTTAGTTTTGGTCTTCCAATAATTCAGATTTTGGTAAGTGCATCTGAAAATTAAATGACTGGTTTCTGCAGTTGCCTTGCAGACTCAGGGAAGTCAAACATGGCCTCACTTCTAAGTGCTCTGCTGTCTTGAGGGCAGGCTTGGATGGTGTGGCCATTGCCACTTAGTTCTGCTGCTTTGCACTACTATTGATAGGAGAGGGTTACAAAGGTGGGTTTTATTTGGATGTGTCAGGTTCCATAGTCCTTCTCTGTGGTCATAAGAGACAAGGTATGTATCCTAGTCAAAACCTAAATTATTAATTTAGAGGAAAACCCCTTTTGACTCCTAAAGAGGAGACAAGGAAAACAATTCAAGGAGCTATAGGGAGGCTGTGATCCATCCATGCTGACACTTCCTTTCCTAGAGATCAAGGCCATTAAAGGGCTTCATGAGAATTTTTTTCCCCTGGACTAAGATGAATGCCCTGGATTTCCTATTCCTTAATATTCTTCCAAGGGAAGAGGCCTCAATCCACTTTTTCCAGACAATGTCCTTATGAAATCAGCACCATTCCACTCCCAGCTGCAGGTTGTCCAAGGCCTGGTGGTCAGACGAGGAAGTGCCAAGCAAACCCAAATGAATCGACCGAGCTTCTGGGAGGCAGCTCAGATTTATTTGCCTACAGTGCCCTTGCCATGGCAGTCGGGAGCTGTGCCTGCTGCAGTGACATCAGCACTGCTGCCCGGGGTGTCATAGTTTGAAATTGGCCCCCTTGAGAGTTCGAGGGGCTCAGAGGTGTTTGGGTGCCAGGGCAGTGTTCCCTGGAGAGCCAGTCACTGTCCATGTCGTTCGCTTCTGCTCAAAATCACATATCACAGCACGGGAAGCTGTTGGCAGGGCAGTCTCGGTTGTTTTGCTGTTCGTGTCTGCTGCCTGTAGGTGGACAAGGCCAGGGGGTGGCTGGGCTCCCTCTCTTCCCCTCCGGGGGGGAGAGGGGAGCCCTGCGACCCCCCAGCTCAGCCTTTGGCTAGAGTTAGAGTCAGCATTTGGAGTGTGTGCTGTGAAGGAAGGGATTCACAGCACCTGAGGTAAGAGGAGAGAGGCAGGCTTTGCAGCCCAGCCTTCTTCCCCCTCCAGAAAAGGTTCTGCAGTGAAGATGTAGAGGAGGGCTTTTCTTTCCCTCCACTGTGAGTGGAGGAGGGGCTCAGAGTTGAGCTGAGCGAGGAGACTGGGCCGTGGAGGTAGGTCTGGCACTCGGGAGGAGTCCCAGGTGAAATTGGAGATGAGCCAAGAGCTCGAGGGTTGCTGCTGAAGCTGAGCGGGGGCAGCCGAGAACTGATGTGGAGGAAGGAAGATTCCAGGCCGTGGGCGCTTGATAAGCTGCACTGCAGCAGCCTACGGACCGAGGTGGGACACCGAGAGGGAGATCACCAGCAGCAGGAGAGCAAGGACTCAAAGCTATCTTCTTGGACTTCATGAGGAGGAGAGACTACAACAAACAACTGCTGGACTTGGTGAGGAGGGGAGTGTTCAGGAGCCCAGAACACTCCCACAGCAAAAGACTGTGTTACATGTCAGCCTTAAAGGCTGCTCCTGGACTAAAGTTAAAGGAGGGGCTTGAAAGGACTGACTGATAGCAATGTAATATATATATATATATATATATATATGTATATATATATATATATATATATATATAGTTGCCTTTAGTTTGTATAGTATTTATTTGTGTAAATAAATGAAAGTTTCTCTCCGGTGTTAGGATAAATTGTTGAGAAGGGGTGGGGGAAGCCTAAAAATTGGATTTTAGATTTCTAATGTGGCTCAAACTGCCACAGGGGGAAATCCTTGGATCAGCTGGGAATACTGCAGAGAGGGCACTGAGAGAGGCCACCTCAGGAGCAAAGTCCCCGTGGGCAGGAGCTCAGGATAAACAGCAGCCATGTGGCCATCATGGAACTGAAGCAATTGGTTGGCACACCCCCGTTATTGAGTGGAATCTAAATTTTGTTGGAATCAATGTAACAGCAAATGTTTCTAGCAAATTACTCGGAGCACTTTGGGAAAGTGTTTTGTGTAGTGCTCTGAAGAGAAAAAGCATAAAGATAAACAGCATTACTAAGGCAAATTTAGCATTACTAAGCCTTACAATCAACTTAGCACTGTCAAAGGAGTCATTGGGTAGGAATTGTTAATTTTTCAGTGCAGTCATTTCACCTGTTGGCAGGCAAAAATAAAATCATGTAATTCAGCTGTAAATCATAACCGACAAGTGTGTCAGCCTGAAGAGTCCCAGTTTTGTGAAGCCTAAAATTCTATGTTAATAATTCCTAAAACAGTGCATTTACACATAAAGCCAGTATGAGAATGAATGTATATTGGCTAATTAGTTTAGAGTACAAGAGTGGGAGCAGCTTAGACCAACTAACGAGCTTGTTTCACTGCATTCTGCATGTATTTTGTATATTCAATTAATATTTAGATCTTACCATATATGTTTGCTAGTTCAATAATAAAAGACATTTCCTGTTCAGCTGAGAGAGTTCCTCTCTGTTTCTGATCCTCTTAGGCTGGGAATATTCTTGGTCTTTTGCTGTTTGAAGCTTCCTGTTGGATGAGTTATTCTCTTTTTGGAGTTATTCTAGTAGCATTAATGCAATTCCATATGTGGTCAGTGCAAACAGTATCTGTGTAACTAAGATGGAAAAAGGTAAATGCAGAGCAAGCTTGTTAACTTTGTGATGTGTTTCATTCCTTAGAGCAAAGCTGTACTTAGTCTTTAGTATGAATTTAATGTGAACTAATTTTCCATAGGTTGAACAAGCCTTGGGATAGGCAAAGGTTTACAGTCAAATCCAAGTTAGATATCACTGCGAGGCCAGTTGTTAGTGCAAATTCAAAACTACTTCTGACAGAGACTTACATTTTAGAGAAGACCCTCGGAACTGTGAAATGCCATGTACCCGTGTCATGGAGCTTCCCAGAGCTCCTGGGGAGGACTGGGCTGGTACTCAAAGCATGGGAGTTAGTCTAAGATGAAAGAAAAAGCTGTTTTCAGATTGTTTCCTCCGTGCTTTGTGGGGAAAAGAAAGGTGTTGAGTACACTTAGATCTCACTCATTTGTCTGAAGCATGTGGAATTTGAAACACATGAGAAACGTATATTCTGAAAATATCAACATTTTTAGAACATGGAGGGGAGATCAAGCAAATTCAGTGAATCCACGGGATGTGGTATGTGTTTTTTCCTGAAAAAATATTGTAATTTTACTCTTCTGAAGAAAATAACTTGCATCACAGACATGCACTCGTGCTTGTCTTTTGCAAGCAGACACTCCTGCCAAGGTAGGAAGGCTCGAGCTGCTCCTTTCTCAAAGCCGTGTAGTTTTGTAAAATCCTGCGCCCTCCCTGCCAGCGGCGGGTGTCCCCTGAGCGCAGCGGGAAAGTGCGTATTTTCCATTAAAAATAAACACAAAGCAGCCATATGAGCTGTCCGTGGCAGTGCCAGCGTTTCCTCCCTTGCTTTCCTGCTCTGCCCCACCCTTGGCATCCCGGCTCCGTGCCCCTCGGGCAGCTCCTCCCCGCGCTTCCCGCGGCTGCTGCGGTTTCCGAGGAGCACCAGTGACCCCCGCAGGCTGCTGCTGCTGCCCGAGGGACATTGTGCGGCCCTTTCCTTTCTGCTTTTCTTTCAGAGTTTTCTTCCTTGGTGCCTGCACTCTTGTAAATGAGCAAAAGTGCTTTAATTCTTCAGTACTTGTCTCCTTCTCGCAAAGAAAAGTGTTTGTAGCTGAGTTCAGGAGGCGGCTCCAGGGTGGCTGCACTCAGGAATGGCATCACGGGTGCCAGGCCAGTCTGGCTGCACAGTGCACAGAGGGACAGAGCACTTGTGCCTTTCAGCCAGCTCTGAGCTGAGACAGGGTGATTTTTAGGGGTTGAGCTGCTTTGAGCCTGCACAGACCCATCCCCAAGAGTCCCCCCCTGTGCCCCAGAGGATCAACCAAACCCTCCTGGAGCTCTGGCAGCCTTGGGGCTGTGCCCACTGCCCTGGGGAGCCTGGGCAGTGCCAACCACCCTCTGGGGGAAGAACCTTTTGCTGAGATCCAACCTGAGCCTGCCCTGACACAGCTCCAGCCATTCCCTGGCTGCTGTCCCTGGTCACAGAGAGCAGAGATCAGTGAATTACCTTCCATTAATAGTATGATGGCCCTTCAGCACAACGGAGAACAGCACTGCATGATGTGTGCCAGCCCCTCAAACTTCCCTGATCCATGAGCTCAAACAACAGATCTGGAAAAAACTTAACTACAGACGCCGGGCAGAAACCAAGCACAAAGCTAAGCAGAAATCATTCAGCTTGAGCAGTGCTGTTTGCTACAGTGTTAAGAAAACATTGAGCATTTCAAGAAAAAGGTGGTGATTCACATGCCTTTCCATTTAATAAATGAAACCTGCAACTATTTTACCCATGAATTGAACTGCAGTTTACACAGACCTGCTCTGTGTGCTGCAGGGAGCTGGTTTTGCTCAGTAATCCTGAGTCCGATTGCTTGCCTTGCCAAATGTGGACCCAAACCTCCCAACTTCTTAGTTGTGCCCTGTCCCAGCAGTTACACCTCTGTCACCAAAGAAGGTGAGAGCAAATCTAGGCAGTAGTTTGCCCTCTTGCAGGCACGATGCAGTAACAGTTTCTGGGATCTTCCCAGAGCTCTTTGGGAATGCTGCCTGCATGTTCCACTGAGATAGCTGATGTGTTTTCCTGTCTTTGTACATTGTTACAACTGTGGGTTCGTTATGCCATTTGATGGGGTATGTGGCATGACACAGTGACCTTGCCAGATAAACACTGAATGTTGTCTTTGAGCTTTCAGTTGGCTCAGTTAGCAGTTCTAGCTGGCCCCTTTGCAGAGTTTTGTGTTTTTTTAGGTAAGAACCAAATGGATGAAAAGTGATAAATACAATACTCTTTTAGTAGAATGTGAATTATTGCCATGGAAGAAATTCCCTCTTCTTTCCTCTTACAAGGACAGAAAATACGTTCTCTCAATTATTTTTTTCCTGTGTTCTGTGTGTCTTGTTTGATATGTTGGTTGGTGCAAGCAGAAACGTTTGCTAATTGCTTATTTTTGTGTATTTGTACCACTGAAGCCATACAGTAAAACAGTTTACTATTTTATGCATATCTAGTTTATAGGCACAAAAGAGAGTGGTAAACGTATAGTGTTAATGATTTATTTTATTTTGGGAAAACAAGAAATATCATTTAGGAGACTCTCCATGGGAGTTTGCAGAGTGCAATATTTTGCACCCATACAAAAATGTAGTTGTCTTTTAAAAAATTGGACAGCTCAGTGCAGGAGAATTTTCTAAAATTATCTTGGTGTGTACAGCACTACGTTCCTTTGTGTTTATTTGAAATTCTGTCCTGCAGAGGTTATTAATGTAGAATAAAACTAGAGGAGTGAGGGATGGTTGACACACTGTTTCAGTGTATAATTATTTTCACTCTTAGATTTTGAGCCCTTTTCCTAGTCTGATGTTTTAATTTCTGCTCCTAATCCTTTGTTTAGAAATTTCTCTTTGTGTAGATTCATACAAACTGCGATCTTGTAATTCCTTAAATTTCTCTTTTTAAAAGAAATTTATCTCCTTTTAAGATCTATTTTCTGATCCTTTATTTGCATTACTGTTGTTTTTCTGATTCTTCTGCGGCTGATTGTTCCTGATTTGTAGACACTGATGCTGAATTACTGTAGCTTATCTGAACATGGAAGTAAATAAGTCTTTCTATCCCTAAGTGATGCTCCCTATTTTAACAAGAAAAGGTGCTGTTAGCCCACTGCTGCAATGTCATACCAGGGAGATCATCGTTACTGGATTGTGTGACTTGTCTGCATTGAGTCCTCAGCTCATCTTTCCTCTCTAGCTGTGCAGTCTTGCTTTTGATTGCTCAGCACTCCAGGTGACCCAGAGCTCTGTGCACTCACTCTTTCCCTCTTCTTGTTCCCCTCTGTGTATCACGTGCAGATTTTCCCATTGCAATGGGTGTGTTGTCTCCCAGACCATTAATTATGTCTCAGGGAAAGCACCTGGGTCTGTTCCTTCCCTTTTCCCAGTGTGAAGCCCTAAGCTACACCTTATGGCTGATCTGTGTAACCCTCTACCCCTGGTGCGTGTCCTTGCCCCAAATCTCTCTGTGCTTCACAGGTTCTTCCAGCAGACCCACCGGGGGTTTAGTGGCTGTTTCTGGTGTCACGGGACTCGCCCGGAAGGGGCATGGATTTGGGTTGGCGAGGGGTGGTGTATCAGACTGGCCTTCCCTGCGGGTGCAGGAGGGGGACCAGCAGTGAAGGTGTCACAGGCAGGAACACATCTCCTCTAAAGCTGTCTCAGAATGTCACCAGCAGTCAGCAGTGAAGTTTGACTCCATATTGCTGAAATGCTCTGACGGGGGCAAGAGGGACCTGGAAATGTCCCTGTGAGCTTCTGCTGTCTTTGACTTGGGTGTTTGTGGCTTCTCACAGCAGCGACAGCGCGCGGCCATTGTAGCACCACCCATGAGGAACAGGTTCAGCCCCAGCCCTGTGGGGAGAGGCTGAGCTGCACCAAGGAGCCCACCCAGCTCACAGGGAGCTTGGTGCAGAGCCAAACAGCCTTTGGCACCTTCACCAGGTGGCCTCTAGAACCGAGCTCAGGTTTGGAGTCAGGAGGAGCGTTTGCAAATTGTGTCTTCAACTGAACTGCCAACAGTAGATTAATTTTAGATCTTCAGAGCTCTCCCATCTCACTGGCCTGACTTCACCAGAGCAGGTGGAGTCACAGCAGGAATTGCTGGCCTTGGACTCTTGGGATTTAGGCTGGGGAGAAAACAATTGCTTGAGTTACCACAACAGTTTTTCTATGAGGATGGGCACACAAGAGGAGAAGGGAAGAGTGTACATCCTCTCAAAACTGTTACACATCAAATCCAGAGCATCAAATGTCTGTAGTAAAACTGCAAGACAAGTTCTGGAAATGTCTTAGAATTTTAATCAGAAGCGTTTAGAATTGTGTAAGAGAAAGTTGGGCGAGTATGAATGTTCAATAAACGTCCATTATTTCGATTTCACATAAAATGCTTTTTTATTTTTCACTCTCCAGAAAATTCAATAATATTTAAGATTATTTTTACTGGTTATATTCTCTTTACCAGTCCAACTTTAAATGTATTCAGTAAGGGATGCATTCAGTGGCTGGTCTATATAATCATAATGGTTTTGCTGGCAGAAAACTCCTGAAGCTGGGGAAGAGGTGGCTGAGTTTGTCTGCACACAAGAATGGTCCTACCAAGCCCAGTGGGACACAGAGAGGGTAAGGGGTTGCAAACTCATAGAACTTGTGAATGAGAAAAGAATTGCTAAAATAGTACAATTGATGTTCATCTCCATATATTAAAAAGTGTAGGATTTGGGGATGTAAATCTGCTTGCTATAAGAGCTGAGAATTCAGTGGAAAATGCTAAGTTGAATGATTTAAAAAAATTTAAAAAAAAAATTTAGAAAAAAATTTAGCAGAAATGCTCTTCACATGAGTAGTGGCAGCAGAATGAACCTTGCCTGTCAACACCTCACCAGGAGTCCCTCATTCAGGCAAGCTTGTCCATCCCAGGACCCAGCCTTTGAGCCCTGCGAACTGTTTGTAGCAGTCACCATTCAAACCAGTGTTGCCAGTGCACTTGCTTTGCTCGTAGAGGAGTTGGATGTTTCTGTTCCAGCTGTGGCAGTGCCCAGCTCAGTGTGCCTTGTGGCTTTTGGAGTTGTGTCTCCTCAGCAGGCGGCCCCTGGCACCGTACCGGCCGAGGTTCAGTTGGCAGACGAGCTTTTTGGAGAATTTCAGAGCCCATGCTACTAAAAGAAGTGTAATTATTGCTCCAGCAATTAAAATGAGGTCTCGCCAGAAGAACCCCAGACACCTGACTGGGAGAAGCCTCTTGCACATCCCCAGCTCGTTCCCAGTCAGCTCTGCCAGGGGCTTCATCCTGATGGGAGCTGGGCTGGCACACCTGACGCTGGCAAGGGAGGGTGCAGACAAGTCTTGCAGCCAGAGCTTCAGGTACAGGATGTGACAGTCGCAGTGCCAGGGGTTCCCAGCCATGTCCAGGCGCTCCAGGCCGGGCAGGGTGTCCAGGACTCCCGCGGGGACGCGGCTCAGGCTGTTGTTGCTGAGGTCCAGGCTGCGGGTGTCCCGGGGCAGGCCGGGCACTGCCCGCAGCCCCCGCGAGCTGCAGTCCACGTGCAGCCCCCGGGACCCTCCCGGGGACCCGCAGCTGCAGGAGGAGGGACACGCTCCCCCTTGGATCACCGGGAAGAGCAGCGTGGCAAATCCCACCGCAGAGATGAACCGCAGCCCGCGCATCCTTCAGCTGCCCAGGGAATGACAAGAGGGATCTGATCAGCGGCATTCCTGAGCACGATCCCAAGGGCACAACTACGGCACAGTTCCTTCTTTCCCAGGACTGCCCCCGAGGCTTAGGTTTTTGGAATAAAATCGTTAGCTGTCTGCATTCTTCCTGACATCCCCACAAATGCACTGGACAGAGCACAGTGCTGCTGTTTTGTCTCTGGTTCTATGTTTTTCCGTCATAATTGTACAGAATAGGTAATTGTTCAAAGTTCTGGAACACATTGTCACCAAAAGACAATGGTGAAAGCTAGGTTAGTTTCAGGCAAAGGTTTTTATTCCACTTCAGTATCTTCACAGATCTAGTGTTAAAATTGTGGGTTGGAATCACTTTTCAAAATGAGGCTTTAGGAATTGAATAGTTCTAAATGTCTAAACATCTTTTTTCTGACAGTATGAAGATTCTAACCAGGAAATACCTATTTTTATGTGACAAAAAGTTCTTTTTGCCACCTTGTAGCTTCATGCACCTCTGATAACAGACAGTTTAAGATCTGGAGGAATAGAGAATTGGAAACTTTGCATATCTGGTACTGCTTGTCCTTTAGGGATAAAATAAACATGCCAGCAGGTTATTATGCCTCTTGCTATGTCATTCCTCCTTCTGGAGGGTGGATCCCACTAGACTTCCATCTTGGTCCCTTCTGTTTGGCAGTTTAAAACCTCTAAATTTATTCCCTTCCTGCATTCCCTACTACTTCTCTGCATTTAAAAATACATTGCAAATCTTTGCACAGGACTAGAGTTTGAAATACAAATTCACTTGAATAAGTTGGGGAATTTCCAATCTTGAAGCCATCTTTCTTTATGATTTTAATACATCCTAGAATTAAAATATATTTCCTCCTTTTTCCCCCCCAAATAAACCAAATATAGAGTGAAAGAATACAGTGTGGTTTTTTACATACGAAGGCAATAATGAGATAAAATTACACTAATGTAGAATGAAATTTAGAAAAATAATTGTTCAAAATGGTTTCAAGTGTAAAGATATTTTAGAACTAAAAAAAAAAGTTTTCCTCTTAAAATAAGGTGAGACAATTTTTTCTCCAGTAAGTTTCATCTAATAAAGACTGAAATTATAGGGAAAAATGGATTGATTTTGTTTTAAATTAATTTGCTTCTATTTACTTTCAAGGATTATGTAATTAGCTTTTCAAAATTAAGTTAGGCAGGTTTAGACTCCTCATCTAAATACTACATTCCTATATTTTGAGTTGGATTAACGCTGCATAAAATTATAAACTTCACAGAGAAGCTGAAATAGTGATCTTCACCTATGTCTGTCAGCAAGTATTTATTCTATCTTTGCTCTGATTCTAGATACTTATCTGTGAGTTTTCAAGAAATCAACTCAAGTTATTGTTTTTCAAGCAAACATCTTAAAGGGACAGACTATGACATCTGACAAAAAAAGTTAAATGATATCTAGAGAAAAGATGTTCTCTCCTGATTTAATATGGAAACAGCAAGAAATCCAAACTCAAATAGGAACAAGAACTGTGGCAAAAATGCAGAGGGGGAGAGCTGGGAAGTGCCTGAGTGCCCCTTACCCTGGTGGGTTCCTCCTGGTTCCTCTCCCGTGCCTGGTGAAGTGCTGGAGCAGGCACAGCAGTGCAGGGGCTGCTGTGGGAAGAGGCCCTAAGGAAGTGTGGGAAGGAAGAGGAGCTTTTTCTGTGCCCGGTGGGAAACCCTCCCCCTGGGAGATGCGTGTGTGGTTGGCTGGTGTGACAGCACACAGTGCTTGGGGCAGTCTGGGTGTTGCTGCAGCCAGGAGGAAACACTTTTGAATCCTTCCTTTACTGCTGATGTGTTTTTCCTATTACATCTGATGATATCTGGAAAACCTCATCTGAAATCTAGTGAGGTTTTTTCCCTCAGCTATAAAAATCTACAGGTATAAAAGTTACTCTGGGCTTCAGATGCTGGCACACACAAGCCCCAGCAGGACATGAGGGAGCTGAAGTTTGCCCATGAAGTGGAGCTTCAGTTTTTGTCGGTCAGGTGGGTTTGATATCTGCCTGCCCACTGCTTAAACAAAATTTGTAAAAACACACATCAGAGTAACTATGACAGTGAGATGAGCTCAACTCACACTAGTCAAATGAGCTCTTTGATGGATAGGGAAATATTAATGCCATCGACTGGAATTGAAGGAGTTGAAATAGTGTTGAAGTCACCCAAAATACAGGAGTTAGTTCTGGTCACCCATGTTCTTAAAAGTTTAAGCCAACAAGTGAAAGGAAGGTTTCTGTGATGATCAGGGACTTGGAGAGGTGATTTTATGTGAGGAGGGAGAGAGTGACCTGTACCTTTGGTGTCAGTAAAGAACCCCTGAGCTAGAGGGACTCAGACACCACTTCAGGTGTGAAGAAGGAAGGATGGGGTGGGGGTGTATCAAAGCACCAATCCCTATTTTGGTCCATATGATATTTTGTGAAATTTAATTTCCTTGCAGTGTTCTAGCTTGGTTTGGAGTTCAGACCCAGATTCCAAGACAGTCAGGGAAGGTGCACTGGGAAGGGCTCCTGGTCAAGGCTCCCCTCAGCCAGCAGAGCCCAGAGCACAGGGACAGCCTTGGCACATATATGGCCTGTTTTCCCAATCCCAGGAGCTGGGGTCAGCTCAGAGCAGGATTATGATCCTGCAGATTCTTCACAGTCAGGTTGCTGGAGGATATCAACTGCTGAATAATAGACATGTGACACTCTCTGTGTGCATTTTGCTGGAAAGGCAGGAATTCAGGAGGATGCAGGTTTATAATATACAGGTACCTCTTCAACTGGCTATGTAAAAGAAAAACAAAACCAGGATTTTCTTTTAACTTTTCTTCCAGTATGCAAAATTCTGGGGTAGAATTGAACTAACTTTTCCTTTGCTTTAGCTACCTGTCATGAACACACCAGAATTCAGATAGCAGCTGACATTTGGAAACCTGGTTGGTTGTGGAGCTGATGTTTAATTCAGGCCAGCTCTATGTAGAGTGTTGTTTTGGGGACAGGCTCTGAGCTGTGTTCTGCACTGGGGAATGAAATCCAGGGGAGATTCTGATGTTGCAGATGTGCAGCAGAGCCATGTTTCCAAGCTGTTGTTCCTTGGAAATTATAACACAAGGAAGGGAAATTTCCTGGGAGGAAGGGAAATTTCTGACATGTAAATTATTCTGGTAGCAATTCTTACTGTTTAATTCTTACTTATATGGAAGGTGCTTTTCTTCCATATAGTCTAATCAATTCCCAGGAGCCTGAAGTTTGTCAGGAACCTCCTTAAGAAAATGCCTTAACATTTCTCTGCTCTTTAGCATTTAAAAGGCAATTCAGACAGTGCCCGAGGGAAAAGACAAAAATCCAAAACCCCGTTTGAATTTCGTTCTCTTCTGTGACATGAGGAGAGTGTTTTCTTGTTGAAAAGACTGTTCCATCTGCCTGTCAGATGTTCAACTGCCGGACCTGTGAGTTAACTGGTAATAATTGAAAGATCCCTGTGTCGTAGGGATTGTTTCATCGGTTTTGGAAAGGACATCCCTAGGCAAGATTTCCTAAATGTCTGTCTGCCCTGTCCCTGTTTCCTGTATCACACAATCTATGCCATGTGTCCTAAGGAATGCTGCCCCACAGAATAACCATTGTCCTCTCACTTGGTGAGTCAGCTGCCATGTTCCAGGCAGGGGCAGAGGTGGCTGCTCATGCTGAGCCCCCAGATCTTGTCCCTCCTTCAGCTCCGGGGGGTGAGTGCCTGCACGGAGTGTCTGGCAGAAGAACAAGGCATTTGCATTTATGATTTTAGGGCTATATCTTTTTTTGTAGGCCAAATGAGGATTCTTCATCTAAGAGGATTTATTAAGAGCCAATTTGAACAAAATAGTTATAATCTGCTATAATCTTGTTATAGTCTGAAAGTATTTTTTCCACAGCGTGGATGCCTTTGAAGTTTTTGTGAATGAGAGAGGCTGTCCCTCCTCTCAGCAGAGAGATATTTTTGAACACTGTTGTTTACCAAACAATCCTCTCTCACCACCTCACCCCTGAAAGCACATTTCCCTGGATTAGCTTTCCTTTGGGGTCTTGGCTTTTCCAGTGTGTTACGTGGGTGCTGCATCTGCTTCTACAGGGAGAGAAAGAGTTGAGAGGACATTACTGTCCTAATCCTTGTGGTTAAGGACAAAAGCTGCAATTTATAGATAAATGTGCTGTTCGAACATGTGACCTGCTAAGAGGAAACTCAGGCAGAGGATGTGATTATCTTTTATAGTCACTTTTAAGGAGTTACAGTCATTCATTGCTGTCAATGACCTGTTCTTGATCTAGAAACACTGAAGTTTTCTCAAGCACTATTTCCATTTCCACTGCTGAAAAAACTGGCCACACCACATTGTCATTGCACAGCAAAAGTACTTCTCATTTAAGGTCTGTCACCTTGATTAAATATGTTTTTTTGTACTTTCAAATAGGTTGGTGAGAACAGAGTAACTGAAATATATCGTTATAATTGGATGTGAGTCACTAGTAATTAATGATTTATACAAAAAAGCAAGAAGAAGGAAAAAAAAGATCAATCATGAAATTTATTCATACATCGAGGAATATTGCTTGCAGAAATGAATTAAAGAAAAACTGGTTTCTCTCAAATCAGGAGTTATTGTTACCCCAGGGCCAAAATATTCCTCTTACCCACTTAACTCTAGAGAACTGGCCTGTTAAAGCCTTTTGAGTATTTATACAGAGGAGGACTCTGAATTTCCTCCTGTCCCTATTCTGCTTATTGTATTGTTTCCTGCTGCACATTTGTTGTGGTTTTACCTGATGTAATTTTGCCTCTGTCAAATCAAATATCCCATTTCCTCAGAAGGCAGATGAACTGTTGTCATTCAGGAAATTCTTCTTCTAAATTGTACTCCACCCATATTATCGAGTCACTCTCTCCCCTCACCCGTTCTGATGCAGAATCTCCCTCCTTGCTGTTTTTCCTGTTCAGAACTGCTCAGTCCCTGTGTCATCCCCAGCCATTGCTTATCTTCCCACTAGGTGTCATTCAAGTTACTTTGTTCTGAAATACCGAGCACCCACTCTCTGAACCAACCTCTTAGCTATAATTTGGCCATTCAAAGAATTGCCTGAAAGACATACTATGTTCTTGTAGGATATTACCTTTTCCATAGCCTCCAAGGTAAAAATGTATCCAAGGTGCAAAATGTGTGTGTTGAGCCATGTGTCTAAATCAGATGGTTAATCACATGTTTGTGTTTTATGGAACCCGCAGGGTTTTGAGCCTGTTAATGAAAAGGAATATTCATAGTCAATGTTGATTCCCATGGCCTTAGGTGGGTGAACAGGGGGCACTGTGCCCCTCTCTGCCTTGCTTGCTTTGCTCTGATGAAAAGCAGTTTGATTTCTAGCTCTTCGTGCACAGTCTCTGTCATTCAAAATACAGTGGCATGTTCCAGTCAAACACAACACAGCACTGCATTTATGGGAATGTTTTATTTAGGACTGGGATTTAGCTTTCAGAGCAAATGTCACCATCTTCTCCATTTTTTCTATGTGCCTTTTAGATGAAACTGAACTGCAATATTGTCTCTGGAAATACCTGTGGTTTGTTCCAGGTGCTAATGGAGGTTCAGTGCTTGGGACCAGACTAAGGATAGTCCAAAATAGCCCCTCCTCTCCAGGAATAGATGGTTGGACATGGTGTCCTCAGTTCCACATTGTTTTCCTGCCCTGATTCAGCCCTTTGGACCATTGTGTTTGTCGATACAGACACTGCCAGTGTGACCAAGAGCTCTCCATGGATGTACCTTGTTCCAGCTCCCTGCTAACTATGCAGACAAGCCTGCTAAAAATATTGAAGCATCTTTAGCAAGTTATTGCATCACAGCTGTGGCAGGAATGTAAAATGCATGGGATTATTCAGCACCCTGAGTGCTGTGCTACTGTCCTTGTTTAAGGAGTTTGGTGATAAACAAAATCAGCCTTCAGCCCCATTAAGTCCTGCTATTTTCTGCTTGAAGGGTTGGAAATGTTGAAGGCAGGACATTGAACTTTATGGCTACACTGAGCAGTTGCTCTTGGAAAGATCAATTAGAAATTAATTGGTGGCTGATGTATAAGAGTACACTGGGAAAGCCCAGGTGATGAGTTCACTGTGGTAACTCACTGCAAGGTTGAACTTACTGCTCATAGGGGATAAGAGGGTCAGTTTTTGTGCTGCCCTTTATACAGCTATGAACTCATGGGCTTTGAAATCAAATCCACAGCTCTGGATGTGTATCCAGTGATGGATTCATGTTCCCGGGTACAGCAGCTCCAGCCCCACTGTCCCCCCAGCCCGTCTGTATTCACACAGTCTGTGGGGCTCCCACCTCCTCACATGCCCAGCTGGTCCTTGTGAACTGCACAAGACTTTGCCCAGACTTCTGGTCACATGTGGAGAGCCCCACAAAGTCACTGCAGACAGACCTAACCTGGCTCTGCTCAATTCCTACTGCAAAGCAGCTGGATTGTCAGGAATGCACAGCCCAGCTGACCCTTTCACCCAGCGCAGATGTCAGAGCTGCAGAGCTTTCCTGGGCTGGGGAGGACAGTCCTGAGCAAGGCTCTCCAGCTGTGCTGCCACACAGGGTTTGCTGTAGGATGGGACAGAATGTTATCACCAGTCCCAGTTTTTCAATCCTTGCATTTCACCCTCAAACCCATGATATTTGCATTTCAAAGCAATGCAGTGTGTTTAATTTTTTTTTAAATTTTTTTTTTAGTGGGCTTGTTGTTTTGAGCCATTAAAGTTCCCATTTTCCAAACTCTGCTCATAGTCCTTAAGGCTGGATATTGTTAATGAAAGCTGATCACATGCTTCCAAGAACTGGGTTCTGAAGGAAATCCTTTAAATAGTGTGCCCTGTGATAAAATCACAGGAGCTGAAAATGCTGCTGTTCTAATCCTATTATTTCCTATCACTGAATCCTGATATACAAACAGTTTGGAGAGTCAGTTTTATCAAGCTGGCAGCCAAATTAATCACATGGTCACTTATACCAGGGTATAAATAGGCAGAGTTCCTCTGAGGAGGATTGTACGTTCATTAAAAGATGCTGCAAGTCTCTTCCTGCATAATCTCATTCTGTCTTTGCCCTCATTTCGTCTCTCGAGCCCAGTGTTGATGACTGTATTCCCTGACACTTCTTACATTTAATGGAGCCAGTTGGAGGTGATTTATAATTCATTTCCTCATCAGTTTTGATAAATCCTGGTGGTTTGATGTTGTCCTGCAGTGACACTCGTGGTGTCATTGTCTGCACACTGACAGGCACAGAACACCCACAGTGTCTCTGCCTCTAATGGAAAAACCAGAGCCTGGAGTGAGAGGAGGGCTCTGTGTCCTCTTCAATCAGCAGCTCACTCTGAGGATGTGTCTGAAAGCCCTCAGCACTCCCCTCGTGCCTTGGCTGGCTGCTCCCTGCTGCTCTGGCTGCAGTGCCTTCGTCTGCACGGGCTGAAGAGCAGTGCTCAGGGTTTATGACTGCAGAAAATTGGAAATATTCACTTTCTCTTTTTTTTTAATTAATGAGGAGTCATCACATGAATTATCCTGAAATATTAGGGGTCTTCAGATAACAGGACAAGGAAAGAAAAATCCATGGGATTCCCCTTCCCATCAAGTCTTTCTCACTGGCTCTTTTCAGTAGTATTTTATCCTCTTTGCTGTTTTAAAGAGCCTTTCATTATGATCTAAGTTATGATCTGAGTTAGTGAGATCAGAGTGCTTTGCCCGAGATTTTGCTTCCATGATTTGCTTTTTGCCTTTGGGTGTTTCAATTTGTTTCCTAGTGAACCCAATTATTTTTCCTTTTCTTCTCCAAAGTCTGTGGCATTTCTGATAAATCTCTATGAATATAAAGACCAAACCTAGAGTAGTGAGGCCCCCTTTCCAGAATATATGGCCACTTACATGTCTGACTTGTGTGGCCAGGGCTTCCCTGAGCCACCTCCACACATATACAGTCAGCAAACAGCCGTCTTGTATTTAGGGAACGGGTGAAAAAAGGGTGTGCTTCTTGTGGGGTGAGAAAAATGGGAATCCGTTTATTTCCAGAGTTCCAAAATTACTTTTTTTTTCCTGATGTGTTAAGCAGGGCTGTGAAACCCCTGTGTCTGGAAATACTTGTTCAAGGAGCTTCTTATTTTGATGGTGGTTAATAGTGGAACAAAAGAACATGCAGAGTAGTCAGAAGTTTTCCTCAGGGCAAAGTTCCTGGTGGACATAAGTTGAACATCTGAGGAAAGAAGCACAGACACCGATTCTCAACTCAGTGAGGACTGAGATTTTCTCAGCCTTCAGGAGATTGGATACAACTAATAAATAGTGCAGATGTCACCTAATTTTTAGGCTTTTATTGCTTCCAAAAAAGTCTGTAAACTGAAATTCAGTACCTGTCAGAGTCAGCACATAAAGGAGCATCTTGAAGTGGGTAAAGATACCCATGACTGAATGAATGTTCTTGAGATTCGTCTTTGAAAGACTTTAAAGGTCTTGGTATAAGGTGAATTTTCATGAGTACAAAGTTGCTAACAGCATTTTTCATTTCCATGGAAAAGACCAGAGTCTTTCCAAAAAAAAAAAACCACAAAAAAGAAATCCCTCAGACTCCCTTTAGAGCCATAAGTATATTGCAGATATATTGACAGTAAACATAACCTCTTTGCCTTTAGGACACCAGAGTGCACAGGCAACACAGGTCCTTTGCTCTCGAACCTGCTGGGAAGCAGCTACTCCTGACAATTCCATGTGTGGACACGTGTGCAATAAGTGCCTTTTTCCTTTAATTTAAACCAGAAACTTTCAGCAAATCTGATCAAGGAAAATGTATCTTATACCAAAAGAACACCCACGTGCAGAATAGTGACATCTCATGAACCAGAGCAGAGTATCTTTATTTAATAGGGAGAAAAGCAAAGCTGAACAGCTTCTATCAGTGTTTCTCTCCAAAAACCTGTCTTTCTGACTGCTCCAGGTATTCTTTTCAGCCCTTTGCTGCTCCCAGGGATAAATATGTGCTCCTCACCACTTAGTTTTTGTTTTTCATCCTGCCATCTGCTCCCCCTATTCCAGCTCCATCATTCCCAGTGCCAGAACATGCAATATGCAGATGCATCCTGCAGGTATTGTCCTGCTGGAGGGAGGAATCATAGTTTGTATTGATTAACAGCCTGGTTCAATCTTCATTTGAAATGTTCATTTAGTGAGAGTGTGTGTATAAGTGTTGTCCAGAAAACCCCTGATTTAGAGCCCTGCTAAACCCATGGCTGGGGGATATTCCAGAGCAAATGAATCCACAGTCAGAAATGATCCCTTTGGCCTCTTGCCTGCCTGAACCCCAATATATCACAGCTCGAGAGCTGGGGTTCTGTATGTGGTAGTTTTCCTCAAAAACTTCTGCATAAGCCAAAAAATCCACCTGCTGTTATTTTCACATTAGAGTTAAGTGGGCAAAAGAGACCTGCCAGTGAATGAGCTTTCTGCAGTGGAGTTTCATCAGTAGGAACTGTATTTGCTTTGAGAATTTTTTGAGAAGCTAAGGATTGACTCCTATTGCTGAAATCTTCCCATTTTTACCCAATTTATCTAACCTGAACTGGGGCAGTTCACCTTGAAAAATAAGGGAAAGACACACCCATGTGGATGGCAAATCACTGCCTCTGCTGGAATCTGTATTTTAACATATTTATGAGATGTTGGCACCTGCTGCCAAAGTTGTCCAGTGAGGGACCTTTGGAGCAGATGTGGGAGCTGATCTCAGCTGATAATGACAATATTAGTGGTAAGGATTCCAAATCTTACAATTTAGGGGGGAAAAGCAGTAAAAAAGGGCCTTCTCTGTAGTTTTTTAAAGCCTGGATGCAGTTCCTCTCCTCGAATGGGAAGGGTTGATTGGCTTGGTCAGTGCTGCAGCCTGGATGCTGTGGGAGCTGGGATGCCATGGAGGGTTGGGAGTATCCCAGCAGCTTCTTAGAGGAAGAGAAAAGCAGATTATTGAGGCAGTGTGGTAAGTGATATCACTGGCATTGAGCTGAGTCCAGGCAGCAGAGCTCTCTGAGCAGGGGGTGTTCTGCACTGGACTTTTGAATGAGGTATAAATCTTCTGGCTTTTGATATTCTACCCACCAGACTACCTCAGACTGCTGGAGTAACTGCAGAGAATATGGGCAGGAAAAATATCATCTGTCCAAAAGGTAAACAAAATGAATTGTCCCCCACACTTTGACTTTGGCAATACCTGTCATAAAAAAAAGCAACATATCACCCATCTCTTCAGTCAAAAAACTGTGGCAAGGGCTCAGGGCTTTCACAGCCTTAAACCACCAGTGCTGATGTTGCAAGCCTCGAGCAAGTTCCTTTCAGCTCTTTAAATACTTGACATATTGTTGTTTTCAGGCTAGAGGTGATTTTTCTTGATGCATAACGAGCTAAGTAAAAAAGGAAACAAAGGTAAAATTAATTCCCAGGTCCTGGGGTAAAACTGCAGAAAGAAAGTTCAGCCTGGAGGAGGACAATTTAAAGCCATGATAACATTGTAGCACAGACAGTATGTAGAGAAGAAATACTGTGTTGGATTAGATTGTGAAGCAGGGAAAATAGAAGTTTATATTTACTAGTCTAATATGAAAATTCTCTGGAATATTTTTACTAACCTGTGTTTCTGCATTAAGTTTTTCATTCAAAACCACATTGTTTAGGTGGAGAAATACAAGGTTCTCCTCGTACACACCTTTTTTTTTTCTCTCACTAGCTTCTTTAGTGACTGACTTGACTTTTACTCTTTGTTTAAGGTATTTAAGAACTATTATCCCAAACAACACCCTCTGAAACATTTTTGCTACTTTTTTACAAGGCCATTTTTAGGTAAAGTAGCAAAGGAAAGGGGAGGTTTTACTCCCTTTTGCTACTTTTGGAGTTCTAGTTTATAATTTTTTGAATGCTTTGGCGTAGGGATGCGTGTGTTGACATAAAAAGACTGACATCTGTCTCAAACCCAGAAGTATCTAAAATATTGGAAACAATGGGAAGATCATTTTGAGTATCTGATTATTTCAGATTTGTTTTGATCCTATTTAGAGAAGTTATCCTTTATTCAGAAAGCTTATTTAAACTGGTTTGCCCCAGAGGCTGCATGTAAAGCTGAGGTGGATGCCGCTTTGGTCAAGGCTTTCATTTAGGATAGAATTAAACTGGGCTTAATTCCTTGCTCTGCATAACGTGCAATTGTTTGTGCAAAGTGGAGCAGCTCCAGCAGGGAAGGCTGAGGGGAACCCAGCAGGTCAGCAGAGCAGTGGGCAGGGGGTTCATGGTGAGATGAGGGGCCAGAGTTCAGTCCCTCCTCAGTCACATTCCACCCCCAGCTCCTGGAGAGCACACACCCCTGGAGTGCTGGCTGGGCTGCACAGCCCATGGAGCAACACATGTCAGCAAAGTCCAGTTTAAACAAGTGCACTTTTCTGGCCACAGTATTTCACTGGAATATTCTTGTTCTGCTTGCTGAGTTTGTCCTTTCTCCAGCTGTGAGAAGGGACTGATAGATCATCCCCTCTTCCCTCTGCCACTGTGGGGACTTCACCTGCTGGCTCTTTGTCCCTTTCTGGAGGGCAGAGTTGTACCAGAGGTGTCCTGACCACATCCATCAGTGGTGTCAGGTCTGTTGAAATGGTGACATCACTTTCTCCTCTGTTGTCTGATAACACTGTTTTTTCCTTTTTTTTTTTTTTTTTAATTTTCTGCACAGAAATCAAATTTTCCCCTCCTAATTATTCAAGCCAGAATTTTTCTTAAACTGCAAACAAATCATACCCTTTTCACACAAACTGAGACAACTCTTAAGGTGTCCTGGCTATCTGCTGCCCCTGAATTGGGATGGCCCCAAAGTTAGAAGGGACTAATTCTTCTGCACCGAGGATGTCAGGTGGGAACTGGTAATCCTTGAGTTCTTATCCATTTTCCCCTGAGATATTTAGAGGGATAAACGTTCAGCACCTCAGCCAAAAGCAGCCCTGGAGAATTGCTGTGGCCTAAAGAACTCCCCTGGGATTTTTGAGTGCCCTGGACACAGCTGGCACACAGGGAAGACTTTGTAGTGTTCCCAGCAGTGCTCAGGACAGGCCAAATCAGAGTTTGGATTTATGCATAGGTAAGACTTGCTCTGGATGAGTAGCAAAAAGAACAGCTCAACAAGCTTTTACAGGCATCAGTTCACCTGGTGCCTCTCACCAGGATTCTCAAAGCTCCAAGACACTTGGTGTGATGTGACTGACCTGGTGACAGAGTTCTGGGAATTTGGGATGTGTCAGTGCCACCAGTGTGCCAAGAAAAGGCACGGGCTTGTTCTCTTCATCTGGCATTGACTTTTCATATTCAAATCTCTTGGTTCTTATGCTTACCAAATACAGTTTCTGCACATGGTATGGGGAGCAATGTTCTCTTGTTCTTGCACATCCAATTTTTATTTAATTCAAAGAAATAAGTGACTATGGACCAGTAAAACACAGTTAGGGAGAGCTCGCTCATGAGGAGCTGATTTCCCAAGTCACCTGTTCTAAGGATGGTGGGAGTTTCAGGAGTTGGTTCCTGCTGAACCCCACATGCACTGAGGGGCACGAAGGCAAATGGGAGTTGTGGAACTGAGCAGGGAATGGAGAGGCACAGGCAGATGCCCTGGATCAGGACACGTGGAAGCTGTTTGCTGGGAAGTATCCCTTATCTGCATTCTGCCAGGCACACAACCATTTATTCCCTCAATGCAAAGGAGGAAGTCACAGGAACCAGTGAATCCTGGAGCACAGGGGACTGAGGAAGGGTAGAGTCAGTGGGTAACTAAGTGCTCCAGATATAGCTGTGGAATTTGTCATCAACTGGCAGGTTAAACAGAACAAATATACACATGCAGTGCTCAAATTGTTTGAGCAGCAATATTACCTTGTGTTTAATAATGGTGGTGGTGGGGTGAACACAAGATACCAACTGTTAAGGATGTTTTCTGAATCCTTTTTATCCATTTATTACTATGAAGAATTAAACTGGAATCTGAATGACTTGTCTATTATGGGTCATCTCTCTTCTCATAATTGTGCAAAATGCTTCCAAGGACATTTTTAGGGTCTATATAGCACTGTAACATGGTTGTAGTAGGGCCATGAAGTGATTTATCAGCATTCCTGTGTCCATAACTGCTATAATTTGTATGGAAATTTTGATGTGGCAATGGCTGGAGAAGGAGTGACAGGGAAGAAAGAAAGGAAAATGTGACATATTTGCTATTTGCTTGTGTGACAATTTATGAGCCAGTCAAAGCGTAAACTCCAATTCCACCGTCCTTCAGAGATGTCCAACTGCTTATTTTCAGCAGAAATTATGGCCAGGTCTTCATAATGTTATCATTCAACAGCAAATGCAGCTTTAAAACTATTTACAGAATTCATTCCTCTGTGAGGGAATGAGGTGAATCTGTAAAAAGGAATTTCCAAAGATTTCACACAAAGTGCTGGAATTAGTTCTTCCATTTTTAGTAGCAGTAGTTTGGGGACCTATATGGTGATTTCTCTTAATAAGTCTGTTTCTGCCTATAAGGCAATGTCAAATGTCTTGTAAGATTTGAAATGGCTTTGAAAGGTCTTACTACTTTTTAGTTCTAAGCTCCTTTTTGCTTTAGAAGTATGAATAGATTAGTAAGACCGGAGTTGCTGTTCTCTTGCATGAACAAAAGAATAAAGAACACCAAGGTTTTTGTATTATTAATTCTTTAAATTTTAAAGGCCTCTACATCATAAAACAGGTTAGGATTCTCATGACATTGGGTTTTTTTCCACCTCACAATGGGATTCAGTTGAAGTGGAACAGTTTAAGTGAACTTAAAGAAGTGTTCTGCCCAAGGTGGAATTTCTGGTAATGCAGGGATTGAGATTTCTCCTACATATTCTGGAGAGCTTTTTCTTGTACAATTCTTGTCAGTAGAATCTTTTCTGTAGAATTGTCAGATATGATTTATTTCAGAATCTCAGCCATATTTTTTCCCCCTCCTCCTGTACTTTTCAACTGCTTGTGATCTTTGTCGTGGCCAGCTCTCAAGAGTTTGGGAGTGACTTGTACAGTCTGAAATAAAAGGACAGGTGAGGTCAGTCTACCATGACTTGCAACAATTTCCTTTTATGAAATGATGGTTGCTGGATACACTGTTCTGCTTCTTAATTGGGGGGACCCACACCACAAACCCATAGTTACAAAAAAGAAAACAACTGATAGCCACAAATAACACCTTTCTGGAGGCCCTGTGGCTTTGGGATGGACAGTGCCCTGCACATAAGCTAAAGACCTGCAGAATAAATTCAGACTTTAGTTCTTGAGAGCAACTCATTGTGGTTAAAATTATCACCACAGAATTAGAATTTCTAGGTTTATCAATGTAGTATGAAAACTTTGGTTGTCTTTCTTTTTCTCTTCCCTTTCCAAACAGAATCTTGCTAAAGACACTTCCTTTGCAGATCCAAACATTGGGATTCCATGCTCAAAATACATAGGTGAGAGTGCTCACTAACAACTGCTGCAAAAATTCAGCTTCTTCCTGCATTGGTTACTCTTTGTTGCTTCCTGACCAGAAAAGAATCACCCATGTAATTATTTACTTCTTATGTCCTGAAATATTTCTGTACTTCAGGGTCTGAAATCCTTCCTGTCACTTTTCTGTCTCTACTCAATATATTGTTGTTCGGTTCAAGAGCTCCTTAAATCTGATTTTGTGACTTGAGTCCTTGGTTCTGTCGGATTTATTCCTGTGCAGCTCCAGCCAGGTCTGGAAAGGCAGCTCCACTGTGTGTTCCCTCCTGGTGGGTTCTCTGCTGAGTCAGTTGGACCCAGGCTGTTACACTCCAATTACAAAATGAATGCACAAGATCAGGCACTCATTTTGCTTCCCTCAAATGTAACAGCAGAGTCTGAGACAAGCCCTCCTGCCTGGCATGTTTGTTCCCATCCTGGTGCTGGAGAGAGGGTGTCTGTTTGTCTGTGCCACTTTAATGAAGGCAGTGTTCAGGTGGTTATTGCAAGCCTTGTGCAAAAGGAGCGTTCTGTGGTGGTGGAGCTGGTGAGGAGATGTTTTCTCTGCACTGTTATGTAAAGGTGACCTAGAAATGGTTTCCATGGCAGTAGGATGTGCTCCATGGTGCTGGTCCAGGGCTCAGAGGAGGCCCCAGAACACCAGCACATTGAAAATTTCAGCCCATTCAGGAGCGACTTTCAAATGACTCTCAAAGCCTGGTGACATTTTTGGGTGACTATCAATCCTTTGGTGGATGAGTCATTGGTGTCTGAGCCCTGGGCATGGCAGATGTTTGTTCAGGAGTAATTAGCAGCCAAGCTGCCTCCTCCTGTTGTCCCCAGAGCTGCTCTGTGCTGGTGGGAGCTGCAGTGCCTGACAGGAGATCAAGTTGTGCTGCTGCCTGTGCTGGGCTGGCACTGCCTGTGCAATGGCTTTGATTTCCACAATTCATGTAAAAACAGAACAAAGATCCTCCCATGGGCATTGCATATTCTTTATTTAAAAATAACATTTTTTATCTAAATGGTTTTTTATGATGAATCATCTCACCCTCCATATATTCTCCCTTTTTTTTCCCTAATTTTTGGCAACCTTCAGAGGTAGAAAATCCCTCACAAAAAGCTAGATCTCACCTTTGTCAGACTTTTTTCCACTTGTAATTGTGAAAAAAATCAATGAGAAATAATCAGCAAACACCAAACTATCAAACAATAAAACCTTGAAGTACAGAAATTATGTCAAATTGTAACACAAAGACTCTAATGACCTTTTTGCTCTGCAGTGAGGAAGTGAGTGAAACCACTTGAATACTGATAATTTTTCAATGTCATCCTATAGTCCTTGTTTACTCCTTGACAAAGATAAGTTATAGTTCTTTGAGGCAAGAGTCACAAACCAGTAGTTTATAATGTAATTTGTTTCGTGCTTGCAACAGCACTATTCCTCCAAACCATCCCAGGGAACATGGGAACTCTGAGGGGTCAAAGCCCATCGATTGTCATGCAGGGAAAGCTGCCTGGGGGCAGAGCCTGTGCTGTGACCCCCTGAGATGAGGCTGCAGTAAAGTTACACCCTGAGTAGGAACAGTGCTCAGAGGCTGCAGTGACTGAGCAGGACAGGACTAGTCATTATATTCATAGAATCAGGGAACCACAGGACGGTTTGGTGGGAAGGGACCCTAATGCTCATCCCATTCCACTCCCTGCCATGGGCAGGGAAACCTTCCACTAGCCCAGGTTGCTCCAAGCCCCATCCAACCTGTGGTACTTCCAGGGATGGGGCAGCCACTACTTCCCTGGGCAACCTGTGCCAGAGCCTCCCCACCCTCACAGCCAAGAATCCCTTCCCAATATCCAATCTGATCCTACTCTCTTTCATCTTAAAGCCACGCCTGCTTGTCCTGTCACTCCAGGTCCATGTGCAAAGTCCCTCTCCAGCTCCACTGCAGCAAACCCTAACCCTAATCCTAACCCTAACCCTAACGCTAATCCTAACCCTAACCTTAACCCTAATCCTAACCCTAATGCTAATCCTAATCCTAACTCTAACCCTAATCCTAATTCTAACCCTAATCCTAATCCTAACCCTAACCCTAACCTTAACCCTAACTCTAATCCTAACCCTAACCCTAACCCTTACCCAAACCCTAATCCTAACCCTAACCCTAACCCTAACCCTAACTCTAATCCTAACCCTAACCCTAATCCTAACTCTAGCCCTAATCCTCATTCTAACCATTATCCTAATACTAACCCTAACTCTATTCCTAACCCTAACCCTAACCCTAACCCTAACTCTAACCCTAATCCTAATTCTAATCCTAATCCTCACCATAATGCTAATCCTAACCCTAATCTTAACCCTAACTCTAATCCTACCCCTAACCGTAATCCTAATTCTAACCTTAATCCTAATCCTAACCCTAATGTTAATCCTAACCCTGACCTTTAGGTACTGGAAGGGGCTCCAAGGTCTCCCCAGAGTTTTCTTTTCATGCTGAGTTCACTCTTCTTTATTTCCTAGGCTATTATTTAACTCAAGCAGCTGTCTGTATTCTGTGCTCCAGGTTTTGGCAGATGTGCAAATTTAACCAGACCTTTGCCTACTTTGCTCCCCTTTTGTGAGTTCCATCAGACAAAAATATGGTTGTACTGGCAGGAGGAAAACTGGTCATGAATTTGCTGTCTGGCTGGTGACTAGGTCTGAAATGCCAGACAGGAATTCTAGAGTTTCCTCTGAGGCTTTTCATTCTCTTCTTTTGTTCTACTGTTAATACGGTCTGGAAATAGATGGGGGATTAAGTCTAGGAGCAGGCAGTTCTTCAGACAGGGTCTGAAATAGCTACAGTTTAGAAAAATACAAGCAATTTAGGAAAAAATGCCATTTAAGAAGTGAGTCTCACTTAGGGAAGTTTGTTTCTCAGTGAAGAAGTGAGTGAGCTGCGTAGAACAAGGAGGTTTGGCCTTGCTAAGATGAGCTCTTCTAAGAATCTGAGCTCCTCAGTCCAGCTGTGGTGTCTGATGCTTTCAAGCCTCAAGGAAAAATGGTAATTTGAAAAAGTGGAGGGGACAAAATAAAGGTGAGCTGTTTTGGCATCCTGAGGCAAAAAGAAGAGACAGAAAAGTAAAATAGAATCCAAACAGGAACTCTACAAATCCTGGTATCTTGAAAGTAAGGTATAATTAAGGAAATAAGGATGTTTTAAATTGAATTTCAGACTAAGAAACACACTATCATAGTTTGAAATTGGCCCCCTTGAGAGTTCAGGGGCTCAGAGGTGTTTGGGTGCCAGGGCAGTGTTCCCTGGAGAGCCAGTCACTGTCCATGTCGTTCGCTTCTGCTCAAAATCACATATCACAGCACGGGAAGCTGTTGGCAGGGCAGTCTCGGTTGTTTTGCTGTTCGTGTCTGCTGCCTGTAGGTGGACAAGGCCAGGGGGTGGCTGGGCTCCCTCTCTTCCCCTCCGGGGGGGAGAGGGGAGCCCTGCGACCCCCCAGCTCAGCCTTTGGCTAGAGTTAGAGTCAGCATTTGGAGTGTGTGCTGTGAAGGAAGGGATTCACAGCACCTGAGGTAAGAGGGAGGAGGCCAGGCCTTCTTCCCCCCCCCTGCAGCTGCGGGACACTTGGGACAGTGCAGAACTGAACCGAGCTGCCTGTGGCCAAGGCTAGGGGGCTTTTCCCCCCACTGCATTTAGGTTGGTGGGGGGTGGATTTTGAGGCTCAGCACTTGAGCAGAGCCAAGTGGACGGGCTGATAAATCAGCTCTGTGCTTGGGAGAAGAATCCCAGGAGAAATTGGAGACGGGCCAAGAGAGGCTCGAGAGTTGCTGCTGAAGCTGAGCGGGGGCAGCCAAAAACTGACTCAGAGGAAGGAAGATTCCAGGCCGTGGGCGCTTGATAAGCTGCACTGCAGCAGCCTACGGACCGAGGTGGGACACCGAGAGGGAGATCACCAGCAGCAGGAGAGCAAGGACTCAAAGCTATCTTCTTGGACTTCATGAGGAGGAGAGACTACAACAAACAACTGCTGGACTTGGTGAGGAGGGGAGTGTTCAGGAGCCCAGAACACTCCCACAGCAAAAGACTGTGTTACATGTCAGCCTTAAAGGCTGCTCCTGGACTAAAGTTAAAGGAGGGGCTTGAAAGGACTGACTGATAGCAATGTAATATATATATATATATATATATAGTTGCCTTCAGTTTGTATAGTATTTATTTGTGTAAATAAATGTATATACTTCCCTCTTCCCCTACAGAAGCCTCTGGCCTGAAAGTTTCTCTCCGGTGTTAGGATAAATTGTTGGGAAGGGGTGGGGGAAGCTTGGAAGTTGGATTTTAGATTTTTAATGTGGCTCAAACTGTCACACACACTCTATTGGTTTTATAGTTTGTGGAATCATACATAAAATTCTTAAGAAAATAAGATAATGCAAATACTAAAGGATTCAATTCCTTAAACTCCATGAAATTATAAATCTGAGAGAGACCCTTAGGCTGGTAATGCAAAGTGTCACACACAAGCTGGGAAAGTTTATTGTCACTCGCTCATAGCAAGCAATTCTGTTTTATGGAGCACTGTTTAAGTGTTCCCTTCTTAACCCAAACTGCCTTCCATCACTGCAGTGGGACTCCTGATATATGAAGTTATTCAGTGACTGTCCCATTTATTTCCATTTAATCTGTGCTGAGTGGTCACTGCCAAACACTCCAGAGAGAGCCCCAAAGGAAATATATGGGGTAACTATTGAATAACTTTATAGAACAGGTGGGCTTCAATGTAATAATAGTTAATAGCTCATATAAGGTAAAAAATAATGGGAGGAGGAAACTCCTCTTGAAAAATGTAAAAGGTGTGCAGAGCCTGAGGTTATCCCAGTGGGAAACAGTCAAAGGGGAAATGAGGAGGGCACTGGGAGGGGAGGGAGATGGAGAGTGAAGTCACATCAGAGAGCTTTTGTGGAAACATAGTGGAGACAGTGGAGGAAATGTCCCAGCTTCCTTTTAGGGCCAGTTTGCAGTTTTGATAGAAAACTAATAAATGAAGATGGTAGGAAAGCAAGTTTGACCCCAATTTGTGGGGACCTAGAGCTGAACTGTTAAGGAAATGTAAATTCTGTGAGAATAGACTGCCAGGTTTAGGGGACCTGTATGCAGTCACATCCCCTGAGACCTGGAGGAGTGAAGGTGCTGAAAATACCCCGGGCAGCTCATCGAGGGGAGGACTGGACACCAGCCTTTCAAAACTGGGCAGCCTGAGGGATTTATTGCTCTGGAGGAGAGGACATATAGAAGAGGTGATGAGGAATGACTTTTTGCTGGGGTAAATTCCATTACAGAATCTCCAGCAGACACAACTGGGATGAAACAAACTGTCCTTTCTGTAAGCTGGAATTTTTCTTGAGGAAAAAATCTACTGAAATGAGGAATGAGCATGATGGGGAGGGATAAAATCTCAGTTGTGGTATCATGCCAGAGTTCAGCCGGAGAGGCTCAAAGCCAACATCATTAGGTTGCTTTTGCCCTTTTATAGATGCCCCTTGGCTTTTTAACTGCAAAAGCAGTACAGGACCATTCCAGAGGCAAACCCTGAGGAACCCTTCCAAGCTGCAGCTAGAAAGCAGGTTTACAGCACATGCACTCTCCTTGGGATGGTTTTTTCCTTACTGAGAAGCCAAGATGCAAGAAAGTGGCCGTTTGTTACCATTTGTAAACACACAGTAAACCAAAGTGTTTGCAGAGATTTCAAGCACTGAATTTGTGCTTGTAATTTTTAAAAGGAAGGTTTGCGATTGTGCTTTATCTTTTCAGGTTTTGCCATATAGGGATTTTTTTTTTTTAGCAAATCTGTTCGAACTGGGTAGATGTTCCCTGTACACACAGTACATCACCCTGTGGAAGCCCACCTGCTTTTGAGGTAGGGCTGGAAATTTCTCAGTCCCACTGATTTCAAATCACATATTTATAGAGAGTTGTATGAAATATTTAGCAGCCTCAGCAACACTACTGACAGGCTCAGGGCAAAACATGAAGGTAAGAGATAT
Source organism: Pseudopipra pipra (assembly GCF_036250125.1). NCBI lineage: Eukaryota > Metazoa > Chordata > Aves > Passeriformes > Pipridae > Pseudopipra > Pseudopipra pipra. The sequence goes on from NC_087559.1 coordinate 18,829,817, forward strand.
AAGAAAAAAATCAATTGTAAGGTCTTTCAAGTGCTTTGCATTGCCTCTGACTTACAGCAAGAATTTGGCTGAGGGCTGTTTTTTGATCCATCCTGAAGAAGTGTAAGTCTGATTTGGTCCATATGAATTACTTTTTGGAGTTAAAATAATCAGCTTTTATCACTGAAAAGTTAATCGGCTTATGCTGATGTATCACAAATTATTCTGACACAGGCATTTCTTAAAGAAATAATAGTGTTTACAGGATTTGAAGCTAACTTAGCAAGATAGGATTTTGCTGCTTCTTGCATCAGTGAAATGCTGTTTATTTATTCACAAAAACTTCCTTTTATCTCAACTGCATCTCCCTCAACACCAGCTCAGGTTTGCAGTGACATGTTCTGGTTTCCAGTTCCAGTTTGGGTGCTTGGATAAGTTGGGCAGCACTAACTCAGCCCATCTTGCTGCCCCCCCAGTTTGGCATCAGGGCATTACTTTATTAATTGTCTGGGTTTATAGAAATGCTTTAGAGAGTGAAGTGGGAACTCAGTGGTGAAATGATGCTAAAAAGTGTGCTAAAAGTGTACAGTGAGCACAGCAATCTCAAGGTGTGCATAAGTGTATCTCACACAAATGCTCATGTGTGGAGAGTGGATCCAGGAAATACTGCAAATTCCAGGGTGGAAGGGTCCTGCAGCACAGGAGTATCCACAGCCACTATAATCCTGCTCCTGAGGTGTCTCATCTGTGCACACAGATCCTGCTGATTTCATGATCTCCTGGCATTTTCTCTCTTTGGACTCATATAATATTCCTGGGAAAGCCTGAGACCTGCACAAAACATAAACTGACACTTCTGGTTTTTTAGAAAATGAACCCAAGCAGGGAGTTAACTTCTGCTCATCTCAGTTGTTATCTGCTGCACATTCAGGGGTGGGTTTTGTAGTGTATAATATGAGCATATTCTTTAGTATATACTAAGTAATAGTATATGATGCTCTGGTATTATGTTAGTAATATATTTAGTATTAGTAGACAGTTTCTTACAGGGTGAATATTGCTCTATGTATGTATGTCCTCTCTAATTTATCTTTATGAAAAATGTACATTAACAATATACATCTATTCTTAAATTCTTCCTCTGTTAAACTACAAAAAACCCAAACCACAAACACCCAACCAGGTAAAACCCCAGTGAATAGAGTTTGTTTCATTGTTTGCAAAGCATCTTTTTTTCTCCTGTAAAATGAAAATAATGCAAATTTTTGTTGCCAACAGGGCTCTGATGTATCACAATTTTTAATGGAGTTGTGTGTGAGCTACACAGTGTATTCTGAAGGGAAAGAATAGAAGTCTTCTTATTCCCCAGACTGCATTGTGGACCTTATTCCTGTATAAAACCATTTTCATGGGAGAAAATCATACAGGCACAGTTGAATGGTTTTATTTCCTGGCTGGCATTCTCTCAGGCAAATCATTCTACATTCTTAAATGATCTACAGTGTATCCTTTAATGACATAAATTCAGTGGGATCATTTAGGAACTCTGCTGCTTTAATTTCTGTGTTTGACAGCTGAACGAAACAGCAAAAGCATCTTGAAATCAACCTATTTTTGTACTTTTGTCCCCAGGAATTATTTTATTGCTGGTTAAAACGTTGTGTGGCACTGTGATTAGGCCCAGCTTTTGACACTAATTTTCCTGCATGTGGGGTCTGGCTTTGTGTCTGTTCAGTTGCACTGAGAGAAATTACACTTGAGAAGCAAGTTGTGCCCCGCACATGTCTTTGCCAACACGACAACAACAGCTGTTGCACAGGGAATTTCCCAACCCTTCCTTTCCCTGAGAGCCTGGGAAGAAGATTGCTTTGGACGTTTTTCAAGCAGTTAAATTTGACTTTTTATGTAAAGTCTGACTATTGTCAGGAGAGACTGTTGCAGATTTCTAAGGCACCTCTGCAATTGCAAATACAAAATTCAGCAGAGCAATAACAAATCTGACTTCAGAGTTAAATAATGTGAATAATTGAATCAGAAATACAAAGCCCTTAAAACTTGTGCTACTGGCCCCCACTGCTGTGTGTGTTTGTAACACAGTCACTGTCACTGGTACATTCAGGAAGCTGTTTCCTTGCCAGGGATAACACAGGCTGTCACAGAAGCTAAAAACTGTGCCCAGCTCACAGGGCTGGAAATCTCAGTGGTCAGGTGAGTGTGTCTGGAACAGTTTTATTTGGTGAATCAGGACAGTCCCAGAGCCACCTCCAGGGATGGGGAGGTTCCATGGAGACGGGCACTGAACCCTTACCAAGACAGGGCTGGGAATCAGCCGAGGAACTGCTGCTCTTCCCAGGGGAAGTGCTGCCCTTCCCAGGGCACCACAGCTTGGATGGCAGGGCCAGGTCCCTCAGGTGCTCTTGGGCAGTGTGGGGTGGCTGTGCTGGCCAATGTCCCCCCTCTGTGTGGTGCCCAGGGGGTGCTGGGTTGGGCAGTGTTGCTGGTGCTGCGGCTCAGCACGAGATCACCAGGGTGTTGGACAGGGACTGGGGGCTCTGCCCCTGCTCCACAGGCTCCTGGTGCAGGAGTTCACAGGCTGCCAGCTCCTGCTGAAGGGTATCCAGGACTTCAAATAGGTGAGCTTTGCCTTTCAAGAGAAAATTGCAAACATTACCATTTGAACAAAGACATTTCAAGTCACCTGTGAAGTCATAAAATGTCTAAATTTTGCTACCAAATAATGAATTCCTGTCCATTAAAAAATGAGAGCAAAACTGTGCTTGACTCTTTTCTCTACTAGTTCTCTTGCTTCATACTCTGCCCACTGAGGTCTCATATATGGTGTGAACAAAGACTATTTCATGTCACAATTGAGAGCTGCCATTCCAACTGTCCATTTGGATGGTCAAAGAAAGATGTTTGATTACAAAGACTTAGGAGAGCTGCTTAACTCCTGTCAAGTGCAGAGCCAGACAAGGGAAGCAGAGAGGGTGAGCTGTTCGTGGCAGTGGTGGTGCAGAGTGGGCAGAGAGCCACGCTTGGAGGTTTAGGAGCTGAGCTGTGCTGCTGTTCCAGAGGGGGGAGCTTTGTTTCAGCAGCATCACTTGGAGTCCATGTTCCTGTGCAGGGTAAGGAGCAGGATCTTCTGGACATTGTGTGCTGTGGATACAAACAGTCTCCTCTTCTGTTCTCACCAGGAGAGCATCAGACCTATAGCTCAGTTCCCCTCTGTGTTGGTATCCTGGAGTCCTTTGCCTTCTTTTCTTTGCTTTCTCTGTGCTGGAACAGCCCAACCTGTGCCCTGGATTTCTGGGCAGGAGTAACAACATGGCTTTGAAACTGAAAAACCCAGGAGGGTTTGCTAATCCCTGTAAATAAAATTCTCCAAATCTAACCCCCCAGGCCTTATCTGGTCTTTTATAATCTTGTCTTCAACTCCTGCCTGCCTATTAAAAGCACCTCCAAGCCATGTTCTTGGTACAGGATGTTAATTTCTTGAAGGTAAGTAAAAATGTTCTGCTAACAGGAACAAAGTAATCAAGCCTCCGCCTCGGGGCTGTGATCCCTGTGTGGCTCCTGCAAAGGCAGCTCTGGCACAACAGAGCTCTGTCAAGGGAGAGAGTCTGCAAGTTTAATCTTCATAAGAGGAACACAAAAGGTTATTATTAGAGGAGTGCAGGTTTGATCTGGTTTCTGTACAGAACTGTTCTGATTTGTGTATCTGGTTTGTGTGGCAGCAGAGGAATTCAACACAGTGGGACAGCAAACCCCATAAATAGCTGCCTTACATACTTGGTTATGTTTTCCACTTGCTCATATCAGTGAAGCTCTACAAACATTAGTGGGGTACTGCGTTGCTCTCCTAAGGCAAAATTCTGCCTAAAATTTGTCTAAAAAAGTGCCCTGGATGTTTTTAATGTGTCACAGACTAGAAAGCATCACTTTCTACAGGTACTCTCCTTGCATAGTGCTTCATTCTCCCCAGCCTGTAGCTCAGTATTTGAAATATCTTTTTCTTCTTCATCAGTGTATTATCTGGTATTTTTCCCAAAAGGACCCTTTTGGTCCTCACACATGATTTATTTGCTTACCAGGTTGAGGGGCATGGCAGGATTCCAAAGTGCTCAGCAACATTTTCCCCAGGGCTCTCTTGGAGATGTTCTATAAAAAACCAAAACAATGTTATGGCACAAATATGTCCTACACCAGTTTACATGTATGCAACAAAACCTCTGTGCAGGACATTTGCATCGGAAAAGTGAATCAAAATGAAACTGAGTCCTGAGTAACACAAGACTTGATATTTGCTTTATTTTCAAGCATTTTTATCTTAGACACTGCTCAAATAATAGCAGTTTGTGGAGGGCTGCACTTCATTCATATGGCTGTACAAAAAGAGAAATAACAACTGTTCAGTGGAAAATACAGAATTTTCCAGAGCTGTGTCTAAAGAAATCTAGAAGGCAAGAAATGTAAGCAGGCCTGGGGTGGGATGAGAACGGATGGACCCGGTGGTGTCATTGCAGAAAGGGGCTGCTCAGACCTTGGGAGCCAGGCTGTGTATGTCAGGGGCAGTGCCACCCTGGGATTCAATAAATATTAGCCAAAGTGAGAGCATTGTAAAGACTACTTAGGATTTGGATGGTCTTTTCCAGTGGTAGTTTTACACAAGAAATCTGTTGGGACATTACATCATGTGCCTGGGAAAGCAGACTCTCCTCAGGTGCTGTGGAGACACTGCTGTGTGCTTTCTGGGAGATGGGTTGGCAATCAGCTTCATTAGAGCCTGGATCTGCAGGGACAGGGCGTTCCCGTTCAAACTCCAGGCAGTGGAGATGGATGGGAGCAGTTCTGGGAGAAAGCTGCTGCATGCCCTGCAGCACAGGCAGCGCTGGCCCTGCTCACTGCCACCCGTGCTGTGCCCTCTGCTCGGCTGCCCGGGGAGCTGGGCACACTGCAGGGCACTCTGCGTCGGGCTGGGCTCATACGTGGGCTCTGCAGCACAGGGGGAGCTTCAACAGTCCCACCAGGGCTGTGTGTCCCTCGGGACAGTCAGTGCTTGTGGCACCTCCTGCTCCAAGGGAGGGGCTTGGGATATTCAAAACATGAAGGTGAATGTGGTGGGGAAGTGACACCTAAGCTTTCTTTTGTCTGAAGTACATCCCATCAGGGGCAGGGGATTCTTGTTAACTCCCCTGGGGATGCTGTGAGTGACCATGGTGGCTGCCAGCACCACCCTGTGGGGTGCTGTGGGAGCTGGCAGCACACAGCACCTTGCCAGCAGGGGTGAGCAGTGGGTGCTGCTATCATTGAGATAGGGCACGTTGTGTGATGGGCTGTCCCCTGAGCAGAGATGATTTGTAATATTACAACTGACCAGTGAATGACAAGTTGAAGGCCTGACACAAAAGGTTATTATGCTTGTTGCCAGTCATAGTCTTCACTAGTTTAATCCTTCACTGGATTCTTAGTGACACACGTGTCAGACTTGCAGTATGAAAGTAGAATTTCCATGTCAAGTGCTAAAGAAGTGACAAAATGATGAGGGATTGCACTTGGTCCTTGGATTCATCGGTGGAATATTAATGTACCTCAAAGTAAAGTGATGGTCTGAGGAACCATTCTCACCTCACACAGACTGGGCAGAGCTCTGCTCAAAATTGATTATCCAAGGAATCAGTTTGTGCCAGTGCAGTGCAGCTCCCAACATACTCAGTGTCCTGCAGATTATCCAATTTTCCTCTCTTTGGGTGAGCCTTAGCCATTATCAGTCTCATGCAGGAGATTTAAACTTCTCTTCTAAAGGGCTGAACTGCTGTACTGGCCATGTACTTCTGAGGTGTTATTGCATCAGTTTTGGTAAGTTCATGTTTGGATTATTAATTGGATAAGAAACTTTGTTCAAAAAATACCTTATTGATATATAAAAGGCAGTTTTATCCCTTTAACACTGACTCAGTCTTACATTAGGATGCAGTTAAACAAAGGCCCTGTTCTAGAAGGAAAAATAAATCTGTTAGAATTTGATTCCTCACTTTTTTGTTTTCCTCATTTCCTCTAAATATTTGTATAGAGGGTAACAAGCCTTGAGATTCAGCTTCAAGGAGATATTGGGGCTTCTCTTAGAAAGTCAGCCCTAGCTTTCTGCAATCACCAGGCACTTTCCAGGGCAAACACATGTAAGAACATGTCCTGGCGTAAAGGATTTTGCTCTTAATAGAAGGGATGAACATGCTTTTTAGTTTGGGAAGGACATTATAAAAAGCAGTTCTAAGGACACTATAAATCCCAGTTTTAAGTCTCAGAACTGCTTTCTTGTCATACCAAGTCTCGGAGCTGTTGAAGAAGCTGTAAAACATCCATGAGCTTTTCTTCCACCAGCGACAGCCTCACTCTCTCCGTCTCCAGCATCTGCAGCTCCATCTTCAGCAGCTCGGCCTCCTCCACCTTCTGCTGCAGCTCCCCCAGCAGTGGCCCTGTCACCTGGACAAGGACACAGGCAATTGAAAGCACTGGAGCTTTTCCCTTCTTGCCCAAGAATTGCAAAGCTGAGTTTACCCCTCTGTGTGGTAAGTGCCAGTTCACTCCAGAAGAGTGTCTTGAAAGGAAGGACATTTCTTTAACATCCCCCAGAAATCAGCAGTTGCTGGGAAATGGATACTTTGCTCTTGTGCACAGTGGCAGTTCACTCAACATTGGGTATAGGCAGATCATTCAGGAGTTTTAAATACTACCACTGGTATTTCAGCTTCCTAATCGTTTTCATTCCCCTTGTCCTCCTGTGATGGTTTCAGTCTAGGCCTTCCTGGTCTTGGTCACCTTCCTAGTTCCTTCCTGGTTACAAGCTGGTTTCTAGGAAGGCCTAGACTGAAACCATCACACCTCCATAAAGCACAACCAACTTGTGTGCCACATGGCAGTCACATTCAGTGAAACAAGAAGGTAATTAATTAGCGAATGTCTTTAAAGTATTTTGGTAAAAGAAGAAAAAAAAGTGTCTTAAGGAAAAAAAAAAGATTTTGGCTCTGCTAAACACTGGCAACTCGTGCTTGGCCCAGTGGTAATTTGCAGCTGAGCACAGAGAAGTCCAAATTCGACAAGACTTGGACACTTCAGAAATTCTGGGCAAGAAGAGTCTCCTCAGACCTGGACCTTCCAAAGCTGAACTGACCTGTCAGTTATCTCAGACCTCTCTGTGAAAAAATGTTCAGGTTTGCTTTTTCTTTCAGTGTAAAACCTAAGTGACATATTTTGAACTACAAAGCTGCCACACCACTTGCAACAGTAAATACTTTTGTCTGTCACAGACCCAGGCCTGTTGCAGACACATGGCCAAATTGCTAAAAAGAGCCTGAAAAGCATTACTTGAAAAATATAGCACTTAAATTATTAATTTTAAATCATTGAGAGCACTGAGAGATTTCAGGTTTGTTAATAAAAGTAAACCTACCAATCATTATTGTGCCCAATTCTAAAATCACACCTTTTTTTGTAGTTTCTTGTTGCAAACACAATCTACATATATTTATTAATTTTACACTGAGAAAAAAAATCATGTAGGGTAAATGCCAAGTGTGCCGGCTTTGATAATCCCTTTTTGATGTCATCTTTTATCTTCCTTGTAGGTTTAGAAATAAGGAGAGAGTAGGTTTGTGTGTGTGTACGTTGTATCCTAATGAATTTTAAGAGATGAGAAGGAACTTCAGTTCCCTAAAACACAAGTGTCATCCGAGTGAAAAAGAAAATAATCCCTCATCCACACCAAGCCTTCTAGAAGGTCATTTTAGTCTCTGACAGTGCTGATGGTGTGTGTTAATTGGCACTTATTCCCCCATCAGATGGAGATCAGCCTGTTCCATTAGCTCCCCTGCCCTCTCCATGCCCTGGGAGCACTGGAGCTCCTTGGAGCGATCCAGAGGTTTGGATCCCTTCCTCTGGCCCATCTGCCAAGGGGTGATTTCAGCAGCCCTGTCTGAGCACCCCCTTCAGAGGAGTGAATTAAATGTGTGCTTTCCCTTGTCACAGTGCAGATTGTCTGTGCTCCATAAACACCACCCGGGAAGGGGCTGGAGCACAAACCTCAGGAGGAGCAGCCCAGGGACCTGGGCTGGAGCAAAGGAGGCTCAGGGGAGACCTTACTGCTCTTGACAGATACCTTCTGGAGGTTTTAGTAGGTGGGGGTCAGTCTCTTCTCCCAGGTAACATGGAAATGGCCTCAAGTTGCACCAGGGGAGGTTTAGCTTGGATATTGGGAAAATTTCTTCAAGGAAAGGGCTGTCCAGCCCTGGCACAGCTGTCCAGGGCAGTGTGGAGTCCCCATCCCTGCAGGGATTTAAAAGGTGTGTGGATGTGGCACCTGGGGACACGGGTTACTGGTGGCCTTGGCAGTGCTGGGGGGCGGTTGGACTCGATGGTTTTACAGGGGTTTTCCAACCTAAATGATTCTCTGGTTCTATTCTGTGATTCTACAGCCACAGGAAGCTGTTATGGTCCCCTGTGCAGGCAAGGCAGTGTCATATCAAATAGCAGAGAGGGAAAAAGGACAGCATTTGTTCTTGCTGCTGCTGCCTCTTCTTCCTCTTCGTTTTCACTGCTCCTACAGACCCGTTGTACCTGTGCTTCCTGGGCTGTAGTTCATAAACTGCTTTTCCCAGCAATTACACCTTGGCAGCCACCTGGCCATCTATAAGGCTGCTGATTTCCTGATGCCTGTGTTTCATTAACACACATGGGTATGCAATGTTGGTCTTTAAATGCTTGGAGGAAGTAGCTCAGTGCACTATTAAAACATTCTCCCAACATGTTCTCCCCAGCCAGGTTACATCTAGCACCTGATGTCACCTCAACACTTGTATTAAGATAATGAAAATAATTAAGCAAAACCTGCTTTTAAAACCTGGATCCTGAGGGGATCAGTAGTTAAGACACAGGGCTTAGAGGAATAGGTTTGTTCTTAGCTCTGTCCACGTCCCTCAGCAAAGCCTGGATTGGGATCTGAGCCTTGTTTGTGAAATGCAAATATTGTTTTGCCAAACCCCAGCTTTGAGGAGAAGTCAGCTGCTGGTATCCAACCCTCTTCTAAAAGGGGGGAATGCCACAGGGCAAATCTGAGCTCTGGAGTAGTGTGTACAAAGACGTTTAGGAAAATTAATAGTTAATATGCAAAAATCCCCTAAGGAATGTAAGATAAAATCTTTCTATTGTGCTTTGCACAGAAGTTGAGGAGGCTCTCAATCAGAGCCATTTTTACAAGCAATGAACCTGAGAAACATTTTCAAAATGGGCAGAAAACAGTGGCAGAAGGACAGAATGAAGCACTGAACTGTGCTGTGCAATTTATCTTCTAAATCCTGTCCCCTTCAGAGGACTGGAGAGTAGCAAATGGAGCACCAGTTCTTGGGAGGGTGCAGAGATGGTCTGAGGAACAGCAAATCCCCTCAAATCAGTAAATCTGTCAGGCAAATTAATAGGAATGGAGGAGGCACTTGGTGAATCCACAGAAGGACATAGTGAAGAATCTATTAGATTTCTTTGGAAGGGTTTATGAATATATTTGAATAATGTTAACTCAGTTGATAGGGTGTGTTTCAAACCTGCAAAAAGCTTTGGATAAGATTCATCACCAAATACTAAGAAAAAAGAAATAAAGTATTAATTGTCACAGGGCAGTAGCACAGATCCTGCTAGACTTAGGGCTGGTTAAACAATGGGCAGAGCACAGAGACCAGGACTGAGGGTTCCATGATAATTCTCAGGGTCTCACAAGGAGCTGGGCTAAGACCTGAGCTGTTCAGCATATTCATAAATTAAAAAGGTGAATGTCAAAGTGGTTAAGTTTGCTGTCAATACAATTTTTTGGGGGGCAATCAAAACCAAAGCTGCCTGTAAAGAATTAGAGAAGGAGTTCATGAATATGGAATAGCTCTGGGCAATAAAAGATCAGATGAAATTCAGTGTCAATACTGCAAAGTGAGGCAGGTAGAAAAGGCACACCATGTTATAGGAATGCAGTGATGTTGGGAAGGAGATCCAGAGGGGCTGCAACCTCCTGAACACAGCTCAGCAGCCAGTGCATTGGAATACTAAACACAACTTCTGTTCTCACTCAAAAAAGAGTAATAGAGCTTGGAAAGTACATGGGAGAATCAAATAGAATAACAGAAGTAGGTAAAGGTTTCTCTGCCAAGGCAGACTAGGAATGGGGATAACTGAGGGAGTAGTTCTGGTAGGAGGAGTCTGCAAAACCATGAGGGAAAGACTATTTGCTGGTTCCCAAGTAGAAAACCAAGGTGATGGTGGATGCTCAGACAGCAGATTTAAAGCCAACAAAAACAAATCCTCAAAACCTTGCCCTGAGATACCAAAAGCATAGCCAGCTTTAAGGCAAGGGAGGGTAAATCCATGGTAAAGAGCTCCAACCCTGGCCATTAAACATGGTGCTCCATCCAACACCCAGCTCAGGATGTGTCTGTCCCCAGACCACTCTTGGGAGCATCCTCTGCACTGCTTCTCTTTGCTTTTCTCTGAGCAACTGCAGGTGCATGATGTTGGGATGAACTTTTCATTTGACCCTGTATGGCAGGTCATAAACTAATTGTCTTTTTAATTAAGCTGGAAGTTTGTGTGCAAGCATTTATAGAAATTAATTGGCATTTCTCTGCAACACTATCCTTGGCAGCATATCACTTTATTTTCAGAACTCACTCATGTTTTCTCCATCCATTATCCCCAGGTCAACACCCTGTCTTCAGCAGAAGCTATTTTTAAATGTTGCGTTGTTGGGAAGTAGAACTTTCTAGACAAGACAAATTTCAGAGCTCTTTCATCCTCTGGTTTTACAAGCCTTAGATTGAAGCAATTATTAATCAGCATTTGAGAGTGCTGCCCTTCACTTGCCTGCTGAGCTTATTACTTGTTAGCCTTGTTGTTATTTGTCTAATTCTGAGCCCTGAGCAGGTACAAACAGAAGTATACAGAACAATGTATAAGGTTCGTCAGGTTCAGAGAAAAGTGTTGGTGATCTATTTATTAAGTCAAGATATTTATTTGCAAGGTACTCGATATAGAGCATTTATCAGTCTTCCAATTTGCTTTCTGTTGATTACAGGAACAGTCACCTTTTTGAAAGGAATTATTTATCATTTGTGTGTCTGTTTTGTAGTAACAAACCCCTCCCCTATAACTGTACACAAGTATAAATACTGACTAAATAAAAGTAGAAGGGCTTAAGAATAAATTCCTAACAGGCTCAAAGTGATTAATCCTGCTGATATTTAATTCCTGTTGCAGTGAGTTGGTGCCTCCCTGCTTGTCTTTAAACCAAGAGCAGTAGATTCCCTTTTCCTTCTGGAATTTTGTACCAAAGCACCAATAATGGTGCTTTTTCCAAACAAGGTGCACAGAACTAATATCCATCAGCAGAGATGAAAAAGAGGGCAGTGTGGTACTGCAGAAGAAGATGACTAACTCTGGAAAAACAGATTAAAAATGGCACTACCTACAGGAAGGTTTTTCTATGGGCTGGTGTTAAGAAGCACAGAAGGAAGCTTTGTGTTGCTCTAAGGAATATTGCAGGGGTAAATTGTCACTGACTACTGAAAATTGGGTAGGACACAAGTAGGATTTTATTCTGGTTTTAATTTTTTCCCCTCACAAATAAACTCATTTAGTCAAGGGAGAAAATTATATGAAATACTGATAAAACACAAAGCATGGTGAGATGTAAAGAAGTCGGATATTTTACCCTTACTTTAAATATTTTACTGATTCATAGAATCCTTTCAGAACTACTGAAATCCTTATGCTTTGTTTAAAGATGGAGCATAAAATACTGAACAAGCACTAACTGAACCTTAGGAGAAAGCAGATCAAAGCAATGCATCTGCACTGGTTTTGTTTCACAGAAAGGTTGCTGGTGCGAAATCTGTGTCCATCAGTGGCTGAAGTTTGCAGTATTTAAAGAGTAAGATCACATTGGACTGCTGGGATATGGCACTGAGACTTTTGACTACATGGTTATAAGCTCTGCCGAAGGAAAGCTGGACATGCTGCTAAACCTGAGAACTAATTTTATTTATATTTATAAATATATTGCTCTAGGCCCAAGAAACAGCCAGAGTAAACTGGCTGATTTACTCCAAACGATTCCAAAACACTGAGACCCCGAGTCTCAGTCAGCTGGAGGGATGTATTGCAGAGTTGCTGTGCTCCCAGGGAAGCTGGAGGCCTTAGGATGTGAGGAATTCCATGCACAGCTGAGGAATCCCTGGACGCTGCCTGCAGGGACTTCTTTACGTGTCACCATGCTTTGTGTTTTATCAGTATTTCATATAATTTTCTCCCTTGACTAAATGAGTTTATTTGTGAGGGGAAAAAATTAAAACCAGAATAAAATCCTACTTGTGTCCTACCCAATTTTCAGTAGTCAGTGACAATTTACCCCTGCAATATTCCTTAGAGCAACACAAAGCTTCCTTCTGTGCTGGGGTGCAGCTCTTCTGTCTGCAGGGGAGCAGTCCCAGCCCTCAGGGAACACATCAAAGCAGGTACATCACTGACAGGGTTTGCAGAGCCTGTGTCTGACTGTGCCTGGGGCACATCTTATCCTCCAAAGGCAGCTTCAGGTAGGAACCAAACCACAAATGCAGTGCGAGAGGGAAGTGTGAGAGGTTTGAGCTGATGAACCAGTGGCAAAGTGAGAAACACCAGCAAGAGAGAACAGAATGACCATAATAAATATAGATACACAAAAATTCAGCTACTTAAAGAGACATAAATAACTTTCACACGCATTACCTCTTCCATGTCTGGTTCCAGTTTTTCCCCTCCATGGCCCCTGAGCTCCAGCTGCCCTGGGAGCTGTGGGAGCCTCTCGGGGGGCTCTGCAGGGGCTGTGTCAGTCTCACAGCCAGCAGTTCTGCTGCTCTCCAAGTAAGACATCAGCTTTTTCCAGGTCTTTTCATCACACCTATATATGCATTAAAAATAGAAGGTTAGTGACACCAATGAAGACGGGGAAGGGCCTTGATTTGAAGCCATGTGAGGACACTGAGGGCACTTGGTGTGTTCAGCTGGAGCAGAGGAGACTGAGGGGAGACCTCAGTGCAGTTCCAACTGCCTGGGCAGGGGCAGAGGAGGGGCAGGGACTGAGCTCTGCTCTGGGGGGACCAGGGACAGCAGCCAGGGAATGGCTGGAGCTGTGTCAGGGCAGGCTCAGGTTGGATCTCAGCCAAAGGTTCTTCCCCCTGAGGCTGGTTGGGCACTGCCCAGGCTCCCCAGGGCAGTGGGCACAGCCCCAAGGCTGCCAGAGCTCCAGGAGGGTTTGGCTGATCCTCTGGGGCACAGGGGGTGACTCTTGGGGATGGGCCTGGGCAGGGCCAGGGGTTGGACTGGATGATCCTTGTGGGTCCCTTCCAGCTCAGCATATTCTGGGATACTGTTAAACCTCTCAGTGAAGCTTCATGGCTGTAAAAGCCAGTTTTCCTGCAGAATTTTTGGCAGAACAGATCCCAAATGAGTGTCCAGCTGACACTGGGGAGGGCTCAGTAGGAGCATCCAGGATTGTTGTTCCCCATGAACAACAAAGGAGGGGCAAAAGGCTCTGCTTCACTTTGCCACATAGCAGTGCTGCTTCTGCCTGAAGCCACAGGACTTTCAGGTCACAACATTGTCTTTGCAACGGGTTCAAATAGCACCAATTAATGAATTACACTTACCCACTGCTGCAGCAAGGGAGCTTGGCCAGTGGTTTCTTCCCGTGGCCCAGCTGGGGGGCCTGGTCCCCTGCCCACTTCTCCTCCTCCTCATCAGAGGCAGCCTGGCCCTCCACGGAGCGGAACAGCTGATCCTCTGTGGGACACAACAACCCTGATCCTCTGTGGGACACAACAACCCTGATCCTCTGTGGGACACAACAACCCTCATCCTCTGTGGGACACAACAACCCTCATCCTCTGTGGGACACAACAACCCTGATCCTCTGCGGGACACAACAACCCTCATCCTCTGTGGGACACAACAACCCTGATCCTCTGTGGGACACAACAACCCTCATCCTCTGTGGGACACAACAACCCTCATCCTCTGTGGGACACAACAACCCTCATCCTCTGTGGGACACAACAACGCCTCAGCAACACACCAACCACCCCAACGTGCTGTAGCTGCTTAAACCTGAGACTGAGCCAGAGAGAGGGGAGTTTAAAAACCCCACTGAAACCCCAGGCAGGGCCTTCCAGCATCCATGGAAAGGGGCTTTAAAGGAGTGGCAGGGCAGCTGCAGCAAAGATCCTTATTTTAAGTCTTGAACAATTCAGTGTCCTTTTGCAGGTAATTTGTAGCTATTTCACTTCAACTCTCTTCTTTCTCCATGTAAGTCTAATTTAAGGATAAATGTGAAGGGTTAGTGTGGTGTTGGGGGTAAATTACTGCTCAAGCATACAACTGAATATAGACTTTTGGAGAGGAAAGAGAAAGGATCATGCTAGGTAAGACTGTTCTTGCACAGTCACTGTACCAGCTGAACACATATTCAGAGAGCAGAAATTGGACATCAATGTTCTCTAATTCATTTACTCATTGTGTTTTCTAGGGACAGGAGTTTTATTATATAAATGTAATATTAGACCCATAGCTATCTCACATTTAGTTATACCTTTTTACCCAAAACTAATGTCTCCTCACATGCCAAAAATATTGTAAATGGACTGTCTACACTGTACTTAAAGATACCTGTATTATTATAGTAATATGTCAATGCTTTTTTAGCTGTATCTTATAAAAGCCATTGCATTTAACTCCTTTTTGTTGGAAGATGACATTTACTGGGATTATTATGAGGATTAGGGGATTATTATGATGCCTGTAACTTACTGGGTATTTTTTGGTACATTTAGCACATGAAAAACACTGGTCACATCTTTCTTCTGAACATGTATTTTGAGCTGACATCAGGTTAAACCAATGTCAACGTGATTTTGAATTTTATAATTATTTACCTTAATCACTGTCAAGTTAATTAGAGAGTTTTAATGAATTCTAACGGAGTGATCAAGTCAAATGCTGTTATTTCTTCAAATATTGAAACACATTTGACCTTGGGTAGCATTACAAGTGTTGTGCACATGGAATTTGTTCAGCAGAGGCAGGGGGGGCTCCAGGGGATGGGGGCCCCAGCAGAGACTCTCAGGTGAAGGATGTTCTGCCTCACTCCAAGGACACAGCACCTGCAGCTCCAGCTGGAATATCATGAGAGGGACTGCTGTGTGTCTGCAGGGGCAGGGAACCCTTGGGAGGGCAGTGCAGCTCCACCTGTGCAGGATCCCAAGATCCTGCACAGCTCTGTTCACAGCAACAATGAAAAAATGGCCTGTTTTTTCCCTTATTTTTTAGTTCTGGTTTACACTCAGCATAAGTTAATGCAATTTTCCTTCCAGTGGCATTCAGAGTGCCTTATTTATAGGTTATGGTGTTCAATAATTTATTGCCTGAGCAGGAACAAAGCTTGGTTCCTGCAGTGTTGCTCTTTAATTAGAGGAGGAACGTCTGTGTGTTCCTGGCAATCCTTACACTACATGAACCCAGGGATCAGCAGCACTTGCTCTCTGTGAGGCACAGCCAAAACAAAGGCAGACTTTATTTGCAACCTGTGATACCTTAGGAGGGAACCTTTTTTATCCCTATTTCTTTTCCTGCCATGGGAGTTCCAAGGGGTAACAATCAGAGCTCCCGGCCCGTGTGGCAGCTGTGAGAACTGACCCCACACCGCTGCGGGTTCCTCGGAGCTCCACAAGGTCTAATCCAGTAAATGAACTGCAGCATCTGGCACAGCAGACACTCAGATGAGGCTTTTGAACGTGGAGGAAGAGGCATGTGAATCCCAGCTGGGCTTCAGGCCAAAATAGCCAAGGTCCTTGTAATGCTTTTTGGTTTTCTTCCCCCCACGCAAGGGAATGTCCTCCCCTCCCACTGAACGCAGGCACAAAAGAGAGGAGCTTTGACATCCCCCTTGGAGATTGAGATGGCAGGGCTGGTACCCAGAGAGGAAATGGAAAACTTCTCATGCACCTCTTTTACCAGAAAGCCAGGATTTTACGAAAATTCTTTTACTAAGCTGATATTTAAAAAAAATATTCTGCCAGTAAAATCATAGAGCACTTTATTTTTTGTGATATTTAGGCATTTATCTGTAAACTGCCTAATGCAGAATATCTTAATTCCATTGATGCAAGTGCTCTTCTGCTCTAAGAAATTTATGTTTATTAAAGTGTGTGTATAGAGATATAAAAAATAGAATTCATTCTGCATCTAGATTAATTAATTATTTTATTTATCTAGTATACCTAGGTCTAATTCTGGACGTTCACACAATTGTTTTTTCTTTGTTCAGCTCCCTGAGTTAGTTTTCTTTTCAGCCTAACTAGTCCTTTTTTATTTGATGGAACAGTTTTCTCTGTTTTTAAATCTATAACCCCACAATTTATTTGTATGAAAAGTTTTTGCTAGAAAGCTCTTTGCACTTGAAATATGGGTAGCTTAGTTTAACGTGGAAACTGTCTTTGAGTCGGCAAAGTGCGTGATTTGATAAGAATACTTGTGGAAGCAGGTTTACTTTCTAAGTCTAACCAGATGAAGAACGTGCTGCAACTTTAATTGTATTTACGTCACTATTTTTCATGTTCCCAAGCAGCTGCTTGCCAGCTCTATTCAATCCACACCTAAAGTCCGACTTTTTTATCACTAAAAACAGCTCCAGTCTGCAGGAAAGATGCCTTGTAACTTAGAGTTATTGCTGGGTAAGTACTTTTGTGGTCCTTGAACTTGATGTGTCCAAAACCATAAATAAATAACTGAAGGGAAGCCAAACTGGGCAATGTTATGCCAGTAGTTAGTGCTAAACAGGTTGGGGCTTTCCAGAGTTACTGGAGCAGCCAGGATGTTTCCAAGGAGTGTGGCTGCACAGAATATTAACTGCAAATAGTTTCCTTGGAAATTATTTTAACTGAGGTTGTGAGTTTTTATTTACAAAGAAATGAAAACTTTGTACTTTTAAGCCCGGAAAAAAAGTTTGGGTGAGATGACTCATATGGAAAAAAAGCAGTTTTAAATCATAGCTCTAAGTAATAAGTTCAGCCTTTTATTAAATATAAAATTATGTGGGAGTGAGATATAGAAATCTGGGATACAACCTTTTATCTAGGTCTAAGATTTCAAGATTCACTAGGACCGGTTTGTGGTTTGGGGGTTTAATATATTAGTTTTTCTGCTGCTGTTTTTCCCAGTGGCTGAGGAGGGGCAGCGGTGTGTGCTGGGTGTGCCCAGTGGCTGAGGAGGGGCAGCGGTGTGTGCTGGGTGTGTACCGTGCTCAGCAGTCCCGGCTCCTCCGGCGGGGGATCCGCGGCTCTGCCGCCCCACGGAGGGACAGCGGGTCCCTGCACCCTCCTGCTGCTCCGGGAGGCTCCTCTCCACCCCCGACCTGCAAAAACAGGGCAGAGCAAGGTGGACTGGGAGGAAATCTGGAAAACCAAACAACCAAAGGATTTCAGCTGTTCTTCTGATACTAAGAACGAAAGAGTACTCACAACTTTTAGTTCAATTTACAGAATCCCAGAATATGCTGAGCTGGAAGGGACTCACAAGGATCATCCAGTCCAACCCTCAGCCCTGCACAGAACCATCCCCAAGAGTCCCCCCCTGTGCCCCAGAGGATCATCCAAACCCTCCTGGAGCTCTGGCAGCCTTGGGGCTGTGCCCACTGCCCTGGGGAGCCTGGGCAGTGCCCAACCAGCCTCAGGGGGAAGAACCTTTGGCTGAGATCCAACCTGAGCCTGCCCTGACACAGCTCCAGCCATTCCCTGGCTGCTGTCCCTGGTCCCCCCAGAGCAGAGCTCAGTCCCTGCCCCTCCTCTGCCCCTGCCCAGGCAGTTGGAACTGCAGTGAGGTCTCCCCTCAGTCTCCTCTGCTCCAGCTGAACACACCAAGTGCCCTCAGTGTTCTCAAACGGCTTCAAATCAAGGCCCTTCCTCATCTTCATTGCCTCCTTTGGACGCTCTCCAGTGGCTTCAGATCCCCCTCATATTATTTAAAGACATCTAGAACCTCTGTATGGAACATCTGCCCTGGCCATCACCCCTCCCTACCCCCTGGCAGTGCCGTGGCAGCGGGTGCTCTGTGTTCACCGTGGGCACTCAGCACCCACAAGGGCTGGGGCAGAAATCCTGCACCTGCTCCCTTGGGCTCAGAAATGCCAGGCAGTTTTGACCCAAGTCATCTGAGTACTGGAGGTGAATCAGTGTCAGACTGAGAAGTCAAAAAGAATGATCCAGAAGCAGTGACACACCTGGAGACCAGCGAGGTACAGGTAAGAACCTCTGGGCAGAGCTGGCACCTCCCTGGAAATGGTGTCTGTTACCGAGCGCAATCAGAGGATGTCACATCCAGGTGGTTTACAGGAAATGGCTTTCAAGGGGTGACACACAGATCAAGTAATGGAACTGATGAATTTGAGCCCTTAAACGTGCCAACAAAACCTATTTTGAAAATAGTGATTGAATTCAGAGAAGGACAATGGTTGACCTGACTGAGGAACTTCAGGTTACCCAGCTGGACACCACTGGGGCAGTGCCTTCCAGGAGGTTCAGGGTAACTCCTGTCAGAGGAAAGACTCACAATATATTTACGTGTAGTTGAGTTGACAATGTTCTACCCCAATCCAGAAAAGACCTAAGCATGTAAGAGAGTACAAATCACTGAGTGTAGTGCAATGGAAACTTACTGTGCATGAACCAAAATCTAATAACATAGAAATTTTTTAACAATTTAATAAACTATTTCTTTTGGTGTGAAATGCAAGTCATGGTGAGCCCATTGGAGCTAATACTCTCTTTTTATGAGAGTACATTTGGCTTGGTTCAGTTTGGCTCCCCTACCTAGGGATATACTGAGGGGCAGTACTGATATTTTAGAGGGAATGCAATGGAAGCAAACAATATAGCTGACAAAGAAAATTAATTCTATGACTCCTATTTACATGCTAAATAGTAAATAAAGTCTATGAAATTGAAAGGCAACACATAGTGCTGAATTTATTCTAAAGATTTTGGGTTTTTTTCACACAATATACATAATATGCTCCTTATTTCCATAAAATCTTACTGAAATAAGATCTATGGAGAATTTAAGAAATTAGACTTTTATAATATGGTAAGAACCTAATATTGCCGGTAGGGGCTGTTGTGTAGTTCACAAAGAATCTACTTGCAGAAGAAAACAAATCAAATTCAAGAGCTCTGTATTGAATTAGCTTCCTCCAAATTCTTCCTAAGATTAGTTTTGGTCTGGCAAAATATTGAATATTCCTTCTACTTAACACACTAAGTAGTCATCAAAAATGAGGGTTCAAACATTTAGCAAATTGGTCCTGCTGAAACACGTTGTACAACATGACCTTTTGTACAAATCTTGTAAATCCTTCCTTTAGGTGTTGTAATTTGTAAATTCAGCTGCAGCCAGAAACAGGCCTGAGCTGTGCAACAGAGCAGCTGATGCTGAGCTAGAGATCAGTATTGCAGAGCTTTGGTTTAATCCCACACAGCTGCTCCTGCAGAGCCACACCAATGCTGGTTCCCTTGTTGCCTGTGAAAGTACATGAAGTAAATAAGATCATGAATTTAGCAAAAGAGTCAGTACTTGAAAACATCAGCAGGGACAGAAGCTGAGCTAAGCCCTGCTTAGAAACCAGCACTCACTTGACACCCCCCCCCAGTAGAACTGACTGCATGAAAAACCAGTGACTTACTGCATTTGCAATTTATGGCATTATTCAGCTTAGCAACAACTGGATTTCCTGTAAAGCCAAGGGAAATAGCAATCCCCAGAATGGAGCCTGGACAGTCATTCCAGCTCCATTAGTTCTGGAAAAAGTCATTGTGGAACAGTGCCCAAATGAAATGCACTGTTAAGCTTGGGCATTCACAATGGGGGCTCTGGGAAGCATCAGAGCTCTGGACAGCTACTGGGGGACATTCCTGCCACAAGAATATTACATTTCATTGTTTTGAAATGTGCTGATTTCCTTCATTGTGGAGACAAACATATTTTTGGGTCCGGTACTCAATAAGAATCCTTTATTATTTCTTGAGCACCCTAGCTGGTATTTAGCAGATTGCTCTCTTAGCTTTGAGCTGCAGCATAATTTAGATCTGTTTGGGTTTCAGAGATTCCCAGAGATGACATTTCAGTGAATATTCATTGTAGTTATGGAGCTGGTTAAGATTTCAACCTATAAAATATTAGAATATTCAAGTATCATGAAAATCTTCTCTAGCAAGTGTGGGTAAAGGCTGTGATGTTTAACAGGAGACGTGCTGGTGGTATTGACTTCTGACATCTGGCAGCCTGGTGTCGACTGATGTGCAGTCTGAGGGAAGAAGTTTGGTGGGACAAAAAACCCCCTCCCATATAATTCAGGACTTAGAACAGCAAACTCCCTCTACTTAGATGACATTCAAGGCAAACCTAAATATTAACTGTCACTTCTCTGTTGTCCTTATAAGGGAAGTTGATGAAATACAAAGTAAAAACTTACTATTCTGTAGTAATTCTCTTGAGAGGACTCGTCAGCTCTCTCCTAATGTGGAGAAACTAAGGGAGCCACACAGATGGTGTGTTTTGTTGAGTCTCTGCCCAATATATGGATTAAAGACAGCCTTGTCTGTCTACTCTGGAGATATTCATCTGGGAAACTGGAAAGAAATGTAAGTTTTCAGCCAAGGTTTTCAGCCCCAGGTGGCACAGGCTCTATCCTTCGCATCAAATCACATTGTGCTTTAGTTTCCCAAGAAGAAATACAACAAAGTCAGTGTCCCTTACACCTAACTAAAAAGAGAGATGAAGATACAGCCTTCTTTTCTTGCCCCACACATGGAAATTTTTTCAAGCTGTTCAGGAAAGGGGCAGACTTTAAATGTGTGTGAAGGAACACGTGGCCAGGCAAGCTGGAATTTCAGAGCCAGATAAAAATGAAGGGAAACAAAGCAGCAGCAGCATGAGTAGATGTGGAAACTTCTAAAACCCAAGGGATTTTGTATTTGATCAGCTAAAATACCATGTCAAGGACCCGTTGGAAGCAATAAAACTGGAAATTTGTTGGTTTGGTATGTCTTGCCAGGAGTCCAACATTTATTCACGGCAGTGCCCAGGGAAGGTGGCAGGAAGGGACAGCCCCAACAGCCTGGTGACAGAGGTAAAGGGAGGGGCAGTGTCTGTGCAATAGAGTTCCAAAAGAGGGATCTATAAACACAGGTAATTCTCATTTGCATCACCCAAATCCAGTTTAAGGCATTAATCTGCCAAGTTTGGTGCCAAAGATCAAGAGGCAGAGCTGGAGGTGGTTTTGTCTGTACAGAAATTGAGAGGGGCGAAGGGGCTGCTAATGCTGCTCATGTAGCAAAGGCAAAACTTGGCATTTCTTTAAACTAGAGCTAAAAATTAGATGGATTGAAGAAGATTCTAATCAGAAATATCACACAGTACAAGAACAGCATTAAGGATATTAATGGATCTTTGCTGTCTATTGGAAGAAAGGGGCTGTTTCCATCTTTTAGTTTTGCCATGACATAGGATCCTACATCCACTTTGGAGGATATTTCAAATTTCTGACTGGATTTCCTCTGTTTTTTGGTCTTTAAAGCAGATGAAACCACACAGTACAGAAGGTTTAATTTCTAAGGGCTACTTAGGTGCTGTTGTTGGAGCACACAGGATTTCATCCTCCTTCTCAGGGGAGGTGATGGAGGCGTGGGTGGAGTCATGGTGGTGCTCTTTGGTAGCAGAACAATGAAACATCCCATTTCCCCATTTCTCATCATGTGATTTAACCACTAGGCCATCTTTTTCTATCTGGGAGCTCTTTACTTTCTTTAGTGCCAAATCTGCACTCTTAATTTTCAAGTGACAGAGATTTGGGGATTCAGAGAAGAGCATAACAAGAGGGGCCAAGGCTTTGGCTGTCATGGTAAATGCTGAAGGGAGGAATCCTCACTCAAACACAGGTTTAATTCTTTTCTCATTAGTATTCATACAGCATCCAATGGTTCTTCATAAATGAGGAGAAGAGTGAATAAACAGCACATTTGTTTAGGGCAAAGATCAGAGGGGGGAGCAGGGCTGGAGGTGCCTGGGAAGGGTTTGTGTCAGCGTGGGGAGGCTTCTATGGAGACAGGCAAAGAGCCCCCATTCATCTGAAGCCTTTGTGCTGAGCATAAAGGGCAGCCCAGGGAAGGAACAGTGAAGGGGGGAGAGTTTGCAAAGTACTGGACCTTAAAGTAATGTCCATGACTAATTGGCTTTTAATTGGCTCTCCTGTATTGTTATGGAAACATCCAACTGCAGCAAACCCCACCTGCCTCTGGTGCCAAGCAAATCTTGAACTTAAATAATTCCTGACTAATCATAAAGTAGCTCTAAGGAATTATTAACTTCACCTTCACAGGCCTTTAACTCATCTCTTTTAGAGACTGACTTGCAGCAGACCAAACAGCTGTGTAATAACATTGCCTCGAGTACAGTCATACAAACTAAGCCATGCTTTATTTTCAAAGTGTATGACTTGTGGTTCTTAACCAAAATGAGGTGTGATTTTTATTTTTGTACTATTTTACCCAAACTGTCAGAGTTCAGGGAACTCAAAATGGTTCCATTCTGGTTTATCCCCTCCAGGGAATTACAGAGCTGAGAAGGTGTGCATATTTTCGATTTATTTATGACTTTTCATTTACTGTTGAGATCAAATATGTTTTCACACTGGCGCTAAATGTCTGTGTGGGTTTTCTGAATCCATCTGTCTCTGGTTGGTGCTGTGGGTTGTGAACTCCTCTCCAACAGAAATCACATGAATGAGCTTTCTGTGATCAATCCAGATGCTGAATCTCAGATTTTGAATAACTTGATCTGTAAGCCATTATATATAAATTTGTAAAAGTATGAAGTTATAGTGGCAATAGTAAAGATGGCTCAGTATCCTGGGTTTATATGGGTAGTTATAAAGTGTAGTTATTATTGCAACTATGGCTGTACAATGGTTACAGTTATGGGAGGTTTCCTGTTGTCGGCTGTTGATTTTCATTTTCTTGCCAAAATCACCATCCTCCAGAAAAAAGTCATTTAACTGAGGGCCATGTGTTTTCTTGCAGAACCTTTCCATCTTCCTGCACGTTGGATACAAGCAGGCAAACCCTGGAATGGTGCTGTCACACACAGAGCTGTAGCTTGCTGTCCTTCCTATGATGATTGCAAGCATTTTTGAGGCAGCACAAACCTTTGTGCAGATACAATTAAATTACAGAATGGACAGTGCCTTTCATTGTCCCCACTGTCCCATTCCACGGAGCAACTGCTGTGAACTTGGACTGTTTGGAGGCAACTGTTTTTCAGAAATTGGCTGCTCTTAGCACAGGTCTTTATTGTTCATTTGTCAACTGCCTTCTTGTTACTCTGTTTCTTAAAATCAGAGGTCAGATTAGAAAAATGTATTTCCTGCTGTTCCTGACATTTTTGATCCTCAAAGGTTTAGATGCAAAGATCTTTCATTGCATATTGCTTTTCCATGCCATTTGGGTTGAATGTCTCACAATCCAATATTCCTTGGGATGATCTTTTAGTTTTCAGGTAAGCAAAAACAACAGAAGTAAATGGATTTCTAAAGGTCCTTGTAGGTCCTTAGTCTGTGTTTAAAATATCTCATTCCTCTCTTATTTCTGGAGGGAAGTTTAAAATGTGAGTCAAAGCACAGCCCTAAGAGCCGCATCCTTTGGGGATGCAGAATGCAGAGCTGTGACAGGAGTGAGCAGTTTTCCTGCTGATGGAAACATGGGATTGAGTTACACCCTGGACAGGTACAGTGGTTAGAGTGGGATTGGGAATTGCAGCAACAGCAGATTTCAACACAGAGGAGTAAAAGGACAGAAGATGAAATATGCAGAAAAAAGTGCTTGAGGCCCAAACAAACTCCCTGATAAAACCTGGGATGCTATTCAAGTTCTGGAAGTCTTGCCATCACTCTCCTGTCAGTAAATATTTGGGAAAACCACACACAAATGAGTTTTTGCTCCCTCTCCCAATGCAGGGCCACATGCAGGATGATAATTTACTGGGCTGTCACCTCAGAGCAGGAATCTATGCGGAGAATGTGGGGGATCTGACCCTCTTGGTGGAAAACACAGATGTGATGATGCTGCCTGATACAAATTCTTGTGTTTTATGTGTATTTGGTTGTTTTTTTCTTTTTACGGTTCTTAATTCCCACGATGTCCCTGGAGCACATGCACGACAGTACAGTTGTTATCTGGAACATCCCAGTCTGTTTGTCCTATGTGACCTTTGCCTCAGGTAGGAGATTAATGATTTCTGTGGATGGACAACAGCTGGAGAGAGAAGGAAACTTGTGCCAGGAGGTTCCTTTGTTCCTTTTTCACCTACAAGCAGCAAGTCAGGCGAGACACACGGGAACAGAATGGAGTGTCCCTGCCAAAGCTGCTCAAAGCTCCTTTGGGGAAGGAGATTCCACTCCTGTCTCTGCCAGAGACCATCCACAGTGTCAGGCAAACTACTTCAGTTAGGCTTTCTTGACATAATTACCTTGTTGCACACGTGCAGATAACAATCGAGTCCTGATCATTCTTTTTTTCACGGAATTTGAGACTACAGGGCATGAGAACTGCAGGGAAGGGTGGGATCATGGCAGTTCTCACTTGAGTGCTTTGCTCTGAAATATCAGGTACTGGGAACATTTAGATCAGTCAGAGGGGGAGCCTAAAACTGGCAGAATATTTTGAATGTCCTTTTTCTAGTGTGGTCTATTATACGGGGGTGCAGAGTGTACTAAACCCCTACTCCTTCCTTTGCAATGTGTCAGGTGAGGCCACGCTTACAGTCAAGATAAATATCAGTGCATTAGCAAGGCCATCCGAGTACAAAACAGGAGCCCTTATGCACAGACACACGCATGCATACATACACATTTCTTACAAATAAATGATTAAGGAAGCTGAATTACAGCTGCATGGGCAAGTTTCATCCTGTGACTTACAGAATACTTTCCTTTCAGCTCTGAAAAGCAGCTCAGGATCTCCGAGTCTTGCTGTTTGGTGTTTTCCTTAACCTTTTTTGGCCTTGAAACTTCAGTTTACCATTCTTAATAAGCTATTAGTCACTTGGGCTGCTCCATGGAAGATAACATTTGACAATTAGGCTAAACAGAGGAAGTAATTATAGGGCTTCTGTAAGTCCTGCACCTCACGAGGGATTATATTGCATGGCAATAGTTCTTGAGTGTATCTATGCTGAACCAGGCTGCTCTTTGCTGTGTGGGGTATTTTGTGGTTAATAGTCACTGCACTATCCAGGACAAATGTGCATCACTCTGGAATTATGTCACTCAGATATTCCTGCCCCTTAATGAATTCTTCTCTGACAAAATAAAGGAAATGTTTTGCAGCTGTTGTTCCATGGGAATAAAGAACTCTTTTACCACACCCTGCTAGCCAGAAATTCAGATATTTACACTGGAAGCTTGGATGTACACAACATAGACCTAAATAAAGCTAGACAAATTCAAGTATCACCTGTTCTTGATTAACTATTAGCACAAAAGACATTTGCTAAACCTTGCACAAGATTGAAGTCTGAGCTAAAAACCTGGATTCAATTTTCCTCCTCATCCTGGAATTGAAGGTCATGGATCTGTTGCTTCTCCTTTTCTGTTACACAACTCTACTCTCAAGTTTGCCTTCATTCCATAGTGGAACAATTAATTTAGTTTACCTGAAGTGTGTGTTAAGCTGGCAGTGTCAGAAATACTCCATGAGCTCACGAGATTCTATATGTGGACTTGGGGCTGGTTGTTGAGGTACCTGGGACAGCTGAGGGACCAGAAAGGTTTTATTCACTATTGTACCACCCCTCTGACTAACTGCTGGCTAAACACCACTTCCCTGTCACACCAACACGGGGAAACCCTCTCAGCCGAGAGAGCAAATACCCCTTTTAGGAAGCTGGACCTCCCTAATAGGCCATGTGTGTGTTCGGGGTCCCTGGCTGTGTGCAGGTGAGTTCAGAAGACTTGTGCTGATGTTCCTCCCACTGTGCCATGCCAGCCATCTCAGCTGTATTCCCAAGGGAGGGCTGATCCAGCCTGGATCCGTCCTGCTGGCTGCACTCAGCACTGGGGGCTGTGCCAGGCTGCTTCCCCCAGGATACTTTACACCTCATGGGTGCCCTCCCTCAGGTCAACATCCTCCACTCCACCCTAGGACAGGACAGAGGTCCTTTTGCCTGGAGCTGGCTGAAAATTCTGCACAGGCACTACGTTACAAGTCACTTCAGACAAGCAGTGTGAGCAATCTGCCTCTCCAGGCTTTCAGGAAGCACAGGGTTTGAGTGAGGCTGAAGCTCATGGGAGAATAAATTCTCACCCAAGACCACACTTTTGCCAAGAAAGGGAGGACCAGGTGATCCTTTAGGTTCTTCCAACCTGGTATTCTGTGATTTCCAACCCTCTTTGCTTCTAGTCAGGTGGACAGTCCCCCTGGGAAACCTCTCTCTGACACTCTGAGATCTCCATTTAGCCCAGCCCATAAGGAATAGCAACTGAGGCCTGTGAAAACAAATACAGACACACCCCTGTGAAAGAACTGTCTGGATACATTCTAAATCTATTTGTATAGGAGTTATAGACTTTTGTCTAAACACAAGTCCTGACTTGTGTTTCACAGAAAGATGCTCGAAAGCCTATAATCAAAAATTAATAACTAAATCCTACAGCATTCAAAAGCACTGATAGCTCTGACCAGGACACAGGACATCAAGCATGTAAGCCAGAGAAAGAAGAGCAGCAGAGCTGTGCTTCTGCAGATAATTTCCTTCTGCCACTGCTGTGTAACAGCCACCACCCCCGTGTGTTCCTTCACGTAGCCGTGAGGTGTTTAATCCCCAGGGATCCTCCCGTTATCTCCTGTGTGCTGGAGTGTGTCAGTGAAGATAAAATGTCCAGGGAGCCTTTTCATGTCTCCTAGATCAAGAAAACTGTTCTTCCTAACAGAGTCAGGGAGTAGAGCCTGTGAATTCAACTCTGAAAGCTTAAAACCTGTGACAAAGCTGTTTCTCAGTTCTGTCCTGTGTATGCAAAACTGCCGACAGCAGTGGTGCAAACTCCCAAAGGACCTGTTTACTGACATGTAAATTCCTTCAGGATTTATTTCAGAACTTCCTAGACTTAGAGCCTCATGGATGTGGAGTGACAGAAAAGGCAGATGGCTCATCTAACAGCATCAGTGTGCCTTAAGCTGGCTGCAAGTTGTTCCTGACGGGGTCTTATTCAGGATTTGGGAAAATTTGACATTAATGTGTGAGGGGAGGGGCTTTGCATCTAAGTTGGATATTTTGTAAGCTCTCTGAGGACAGTTGTGCCCTGAGAGAGGCCCTTTGTCCAGCTGCAGGTCCCGGTGCTGCCCAGGTGGTTGTGCTGAGCCCGGGGCAGGAGCTCCGTGGCTGGTGTGTCAGTGCCAGCACTGCCACTGGGAACGTGGGCAAGTCACGGCCCCACGGCCTCAGATCCTGTGGCAGGAAACAAGGACGACAATTCCCTCAGCCTGTCGTGTTTGCTGTTTGTAAAAACATCCTCAGAGCTTCCGAGGGCAGTTTCTCTGTCAGACACTGTCCTGCTGCGTGTTCCTCCACACCTCAGCTCTGGGCCTGCTCTTCTGATGCCTCTCTGAAACAGTTCTGAGTTTCCTGAAAGCAGCCTGTCCTGTCCTTTGCCGTCTTGAAGCCTCTGTTGTCCCGTTTGGTGAAAAATAACTCTGCCTTTGGAGTAATCCCAAAGTTGTCATTTTCCTCTGCAAATATTTATAAGTTATTTGCCAGTTCATGGAGACTACAAAATATCACCTGGTGCTTCTGCATTTATTGGGGTCCTGGATATATTTTGACAGCAAATATAGCAGCTTCTATTTTGACTTTTATTGGTGAGAAGGTTAAATAGGAAACACTATTTGGAGGTCAAAAAGCCAGTGACAGAAGTGTAACCATATGTAGCTACTCCCTGAACGTATGGAACCGATTTCTAACATGATGTTTATCTCGTCTCCCTTCTCCATGGGTGACAAGACTCTGCTTGTCTTATTTCTTCATTTTTATTATTATTTATTATTATTTAATTTATTTATTTTCTTATCCCATTTCCTTATCTTACGAACCTCAGTCCAAGCAGGTTTGTGTTGTATTTATCTCCAAATTCACTTAAACTTCATCTAAGATTAAACTTTGTACAGTACCTTTCCTACTGCAGCAAATATCTAACTAGGTGCATAATTTTAGCCAAGTATGTACTCTCATTGACATAAACCAATTTAATTACAGTTTGGTTTCATTCTATCAGTTGCAATCCTTACATAAATACAGTTCCACACCTCCTTAAACACTTTCCTAAGTAAAGATTTCAGTATTACTATTTTCAAATAATTGACTCAATCCAAGTTCAGGTTATGGTTTATACATGTTCATTTACAGCTTTCCTCAAGCTTTTGCTTTATAGGCCATTTTTCAGTTCCTGTAATATGATTACACTGTATTCATTTCCATGATGATTTAGTAGCACAAAATCATGATTCATGTGGGACTTAGCCAATCTTTATACTCCCCTGGGAAAGACTCTCCTCTCCTCTACCACTTAGAATCCCCTGGAATCTGCGGGGTGGCCCCAGGCAACTGCACTGAACATGTGTAGAAAGTCAAAATAAATTAATACAGATACTTAGTGGAGTTAAAAAAGAGATGCCATAAATATAGGTTACTGTAGGGGTGTACATAAAACCTCCAGGTTTACGGATGATTTCCAGTGGATCAAATATGGTATTTTAAGCTAAAATGATTAAGCAACTAGACTGTGGGAATAAACAGCTATTCAAATACATTTAAGAAATGCAACTTGAGCACACAGAAGGCCGGCAAAGAGAGCCTAAGAATGCAATGGTGGTCATATATAACCAGCATAATGGTTTATTGGCCAGATTTTGATGGTTTCTCATTTGTTGAAATGTTGTTGCACTGTTAAGGCCAGTTTTTGATACCCCTTCACATGCAGGTCTGCTTATGAAATGTGCTTGGAGCACAGGACTGTTGGTGTAGGACATCAGTGATGGAACACCATAAATGTGTCTTGTGTCAGCACAAGGGACTCGTGACAGGTTTGACATCAGAAGTATTACCAGGATGAAAACAAGATCAATAATCTATTAGAGTAAAACCTGGTGGTGGTGTAATCTATTCAGCACTGACGTGGTTCAGCTGGGATAATGTTCTAAAATGGCTTTACAGAGACCCTTCAGAGCCAGCCAGGGGTGTTCTCTGTGAGTCAGCACAAGGTACAATGAAATCCTGACAGGAGCCCTTGGAAAGAACTATGATATAAATGATAATAGGACTTCTTTCTGCAGGACAAAGGAGCAGGTAGATTTTATTAATAACTTAAAATAACTCTCACTCCTGCCCCCTGCCCCACACTCACCCCTGGGTTTTCAGATCAAGCAAAACACTTGATTGCCCTGGAAATTGCATACAGATCTTTTAACAAGGGTATGGAAAACTGAAACAAAGCCACCTTCCATCCTTTAACACTGCCTGGGGCTCAGTTTCTCTTTGGAATGCTCAGCCATGCAGCAGACCTGCAGTCCTGGGGGGGAAATGTCCAGGTTCTGTTGAGCCTGGCACTGTCAAGAAACAGAATGGGACATTTAATTATGCTGAAATATGTTAAGTGACCTTTCTACTTTTGCATTGCATTTTCTACCTCCACAGTCTAGAAAATCCCAGGTCTACAGCAAATCAGAGCAGCCTTAAAGGTGATGCAAACCCCAGTTGTGAGGGTGATTCTGTTTCAGCTGTTGTGTATTTAAGGTATTACAGAATGTACTAACATTGGGTTATTAAAAAGGAACATCAGGTAGGTAAGATCTCTAACCCTACATGGCTCAGTGCTTCTGTTTTACTCCCTCATGTTATGTGGCCATCACAGGCTGCAGTGGTTCCTCTTCAGTAAAAGAGCTAATAAATGAGGAGAAGAAGAGGAATGGACCTTGTTACTAGGAAAATTCCTCATAGGAACGTTGGTAACCAGGATTCATGTTTTCCTAATCAACATGACCTGAAATTATTCTGACAAAAGGCTTTGGCTCTTTGCTTATGTATTTCCCACCCCCCCTCCTTTTTCCCTCTTTTTTTTTTTTTTTTTTTTTTTTTTTTTTTTTGCCAATGCTTCATTGCAGTTTTTTCCCTGTTTATTGGAGTCCCCCCCCCAGCACAGTCTGGCTGTGTGTGAGTGAGTGCAGCTGGTTTGGGGGCTCCCTGTGCCCTCTGTGGGACACAGCCCATCTCACACAGCCCTGCCCTCCACAGGAGCCCCACGGTGGGCAAGGACGGTTCCTCTGCACACTCCACAGGTATTTAGGAACAGATACTTCCTCTTGTTTCCATAGAGTTTCCTCAATAGATTTCCACAGGAAAAGAGTGAAATCTGTATGAAAAACAGGAAGCAGTTCTCAGAAGTTTTCTGTAATGCAGCACTGAGAGGAAGACTTAAAATAAATGTGGGTGTTTGAAGCAGTAGGGGATACCAGTTGTGTTATCTTAATGTCCACACAATGATTCAATTTAACATCATAGGGCTTTAGCAGAGTTAAAAACCTCAGGTATTCATAAAATATATCTAGCTTTTCATTTTAGTTGACAGTAGGTGACTAATATTGAAACTTCTACAATCAGGTATTTTCTATTTATACTTTACTGCCCTGGGCAACTCTTTTGGAAAATTTCCCCTCTGCCTCAGTCTTGGAAGAGATCCCAAACTTTCTAATGCTGATCCATTCCTCTTGCCCCAAATATAGGACTTAATCTTTTCCCTTGGCTTTTTGACATTCTGCAATTCGGTTTCAAATGCTGAGATTTATGCATTAGAAGGAAGACAGGCCAGGATAAAACCTGACAAAATATGACACACAGAAATATTTGTTAATTAAAACCTTCTAGAAATTTTGCACTGACCCTTTGTGATCCAGCTATAAACTTTTCCAGCTTTTACTGCAAGCACTGAAAAGGGAGGGGAAATGTGTAGCTCTCCACCTCAAAAGGAGAGTTGATTTCTGGAACAGCAGTTCCAGTTGATTTCTGGTTGCACTGGGAAGCTCCTTAGCCCATGGAGTCTTAGGTGGGTGAAGGTGGCCCATTAGAAAACAGGGATATAGCATGTGGGATGAGAATTTTTGAGGAAGAAACCCTTAAATTTGTAAATCTTTCAAAGGAAATTTGACCTTAATTTTGCTGTCACTTTCTACATTTCATAAAGCCAAACGGTAGGAAGAAGATTGATTTGGCCTTCATAGTATGTTGTTTGTATTTGAGAACTTGGGGATAATACAGTCTGTGCTCATTTCTAATACAGAAAATGGTAAAAAATGAAAGCAGAGTATGTTCCTGTGTTTTACCACCAGGCTTTAGTAATTAGACACATTATGTTTCAAGAGATATATGAAATAAAAGTTCAAAATCCCTTTTATCCATACTCAGCTGTTTCAATCTAATGCTGCTGTTTCAATTTTTAAAGCTATCCTATCTGCACACCAGAATTTCATGGAAACCTTTCAGACATGGCATATTCTGCTTTTTGAAGTTTCCATCAGAGCAAGTATAGAAGGCTTTGGAGATCTGAAGGAGCCCCTTTGAGGTGAGAGCAGAGACAGGAGTGATGTTCTGCAGAGTTCCTGGGCTTCTTTCAGCCCAGTCCCACAATAAAGCCTCATGTTTTGGTCTGTTGTTTGAGTTATAACTATTGAACAGACTGTTTGTCAAGAGGCTGTTTCATCTGAGATAGACTAAAATCAACCAGAAGCAGGGCTTTGTAGTGAATGCAGATATTTCTTGGTTTTGTTTTCTGTAGATACTTTAAACAACTAAATGGGGAAAAAATCAATACAGTGTGTGCCAAGTGCAACACTTGCAGTGTTAAGCCTGAGATTTATCAGCAGAGTGCCCTTCTCCCTCCAAACATCATTTCTGTTCTTTAAAGTGATCTTGATTGTTGTGAGTCTAAGTGATCAGTACGTCTTTCATTGCCTGAGTGTTTGCTGCTCTGCCTGTGCCACGTTGTTCAGTGACTGAGAGAGGCTCTGGGGGTGAATTTTCACCCTCTGCAGTGATCAGGCTGGCAATAACAGCTAAAGGTAGGATTTCACATGCTCTGCCTGCCTTTTGGATTGTAAATTCCTCTGAACAAGGCATGAGTACACTAAACATCACGTATCTGGAGGGTCATTAAAAAAAGCTGCGGGCAGTGAACTACAGCAGCTGTAGGTTTATGCCCTCAAAGGATTAATGACAGCACCCCCTGAGCTTGCACACCTGGTTTGCATTAGCAAAGGCTCACTGAATTTCATTGATTCTTCCCAGAACTGGGATATTTAGGATAAACACTGTTATTTTCAGGTCCACATCCCACTGGGAACAGAAAGGACCTTAGTGTCAGATGTGAGGGCCACTATTACTGCTGGTTTGGGAAGTGACAGATTTCAGGTTTGATGGAAGGCCTAAGCCAGTAAAAAAACTCCAACCAGTGCATACATTTGATTTTCTAGCAGAAGCATTTGTTTAAAATGCCAGATTGTTCCCAGATCTCCAGTTAAGACCCAAACACTTCATTAGCAGCAGACAGACAGGATATGCCATAGGCAGATGTGCTTCAGATGACTGTTACACCTCCTCATGCCCCACTGCCTCGAGAGCCTCCAGCTCCACACCAGTGATGACAGAGAGCATCTTGTGTGAGATGGCACCTGCTTTAAACACTGTTATTTAAATACACTTACAGAATCACGGGAATTTAGGAATTAGACATAATGCCATGCATACAATTCCCAGTATCCCTTAAGCCCACTGTTTGCTCCAGTTCTCAGAAAGGCCATGAAGGATCAAAGGTTATTTCAGTGTGTATCACTG
Source organism: Pseudopipra pipra (assembly GCF_036250125.1). NCBI lineage: Eukaryota > Metazoa > Chordata > Aves > Passeriformes > Pipridae > Pseudopipra > Pseudopipra pipra. Next base: position 18,862,832 of record NC_087559.1, read on the forward strand.
TTGTTTGGGAAAGGGCTTAGCAAGATCCCAGCCCAGAGCACAACTTCCAGGCCTGCCTTTATTCCAAAGGCAGCCTTTTAATGGGGTCCAGGCAATGGGATTCTGTGGACATGTTTCAGTTGCTGGATTTTCCTACCTACACTGAGCAAGGTTCTAGGAAATACTTTCTTCTGGCCACGTGTGATTTGGCATTGCCAGTCTGCTGCTGTTCAGTGAATGTATATTCTACCTTTCCCTATGGAATTGATGCCTACATGTGGGTCTGAGAGCTGGGCTGGAGCACAAGAGCAGCTTCTTCACTGTGAGTGCTGCTGACTGGGACTAACCTGTTTTTACAGACGGGGACAGTGCAGGATTGTTCCCTGGATCTGCCCTTCCCTGGGAACTCAGCACAGCCCTACTCATCACATTTGAAATTCTGGTGTCTGTAACTCCTGCAGTGAACTGGATTTGTTTTCCAAAGCCAGGGAGGAGAGTCCCCAGTGCCACAGTTGCTCATGAAATGCTGAGGTTGTACTGCTGCTGTGACAGGGTCTCTGTGACTCAGTGGTGCTAAAATCCCTGTGATTCCCTGGATAACTCAGAGGGGGCAACACCACCTCTGGCCTTGGGAAACTGGAATTGAGTTCTGCTGCTGTCTCATTCTTTTGGCTCAAAAGCTGGCAGATCCAGTAGGGTTTTATCTCCATTCTGCTCATGCTACTGCTTCAAAGAAATGGATTGTTCTCCCATCTTTCAGCAGCCTATGTAAAAAGCCAAAACATTTAGACCAAGTTGCAGAAAGAATGAGGATTCCCTGTACAGTGCTAAACCTAGAGACGTGACTGTAGTGTGATGTAACCACTCCCTAAACATTTGAGCATTTGTGAACACACTGACAGCAAATATGTCCCTGTTTACCCACCATCCTGTCCTGTGACAGTTAAATTGGGGATCAAATGTTTACAGAGAACCCCAAACTGATGTGACATTTATCTTGGGCCAGTTTTTAATGCATTGTAAAATAGCAAATACATTTTCCTGAAGGTCTGGGTTGAATTTCAGAAGTGACCTGAAGCAGAGGTTGCTTATAAAGCTGAATGAGGAGCCAATTATTATTGGAATTTTCAGTTGCTCCTGTAATAAAAGTGGCAATCAAATTTCTGTATCTTCTTAAATGGAGATAAGCCCACAAGTTGGAACTTCATCATGTAGAACTCAAATTTGATATCATGAAAGTGATATCAGTGGATTGATTTAAGCTGCTCAGAGCCTGGTTTGAGTATGACTCATGATGTTACATCACCAGTCCATACAAGCTACAGAAATCCAAACAAAATGTAAGGCTTACAAAAATATATTGACCTTTAAATGGATGTAAGAAGAAATTAGGAACAATATGCTTAGAGTTTCATCTTGCCCACTGTCCTGTCTCTGACAGGGAGCTATAGTGGGTGCTTCACAAAAAGAAAGACAGACACAAAACAAGTCTTGAGCAATCTTTTGCCAGGTTCCAATAATCAGTATTTTGATGTTTTCACACACAGACTATAGATAAGGACTTCTGTAGTGTTTTAATTGACATATAAAATCTTATCCTTATAGATATGTAAAAGCTTTTCTGAGTATTTAAACATTTTCCCCATTTCACAAGGCTGTATTATTAATTTTGACAGCATTATTCCTCCCCATGAAGAATGATGTTGCTGTGGTTAAGTTGTGGGGAGTGCCCATTCTTACTCACTGTTGGCTCTCTCTGCACACTGCAGGTCCAGCCTGGGACATTCTGGGGGTCCCCAGCTGTAATTCCTGCTGAGTTCCTGTTGGACAGGCCACCTCCACTCCTGGCTCTGGAATATAACTACACTATACTGAAGTCCAGTGCATCAAAGGGTCCCAGAGGTCTCACAGAAGATTAAAGAAGGAATTGTCTTTACTACTTCCAAGCTCTCATAGTCTCTCGCTATGGTCCACTGAATTGGAAATACTGTATCTAGGCAGACAAAGTTTTACTAATACTGCATCTAGGCAGGCAAAGTTTTACTAATACTGCATCTAGGCAGGCAAAGTTTTGCTTCCAGAACAGCCTTTGTTCTGGGGGTTTTGGTTTCTGTGAAGAAAACTGGATTTTGAATGAGTTCTGCTGGTGCTGCCCTGTTCAGTGCTGCTCTCATGGACTGCTCATGGCACTACATTATTACAGGAGAAAATCTAAGCTGAAAAGTCTTAACACACTCATGAGATGCCAGCTTGAAAGATACTCACTTTCTAGACATTAGAAGCTTTCCAAGGATTCAGTACCTGCAACTTTTTACCATTTATAGATTTATGTTTTTATACTTATTTGCCAGCATAGCACCTATAACAATGGGAGAAAAGTCTCTTAAGTCAAAAGCACAAAGCAGTCCTTACAGGAAAACTTCCCCTGTCCCCTGGTGGGGATTAGACCTGAAACTTCAAAATCTGATTAAGCAGGGTTTATTTTTAAAAACTAAATTTCCTGAAAGGGGAAACTACAGTGCTTAAAATGCTTAAAAAACTGACAAATTCTCCTTGTAGAATAGGATAGTTCTGTTGGAATACACCTACAGCCATCATCTAGTCCAAGTGTAACTCTTCTAAATCATCGTTTCCTTTTTAAATTGTCTGTATTTGATATTCATGATGGAGTTCTCTAGAATTCATAGCACACAGTCTTCTCCAAGACACATACATTGATGTGAATAGATTTTTCAATGAGATTTTTCTTAATAATCTAAACAGGTAATTTCATCATGCTCCTTTATCACATATACATTTATCTAGGACTAAAATATTTAGGATATAGCCTGTATTTTATATCTTTGGTTCTGGCAAGGACAGAGTAACCCCTATAATAACAGACTTCTGAAAACAGATATGAATGTCAGAGTTCAAAACATACATAAGTCCTGGGCCACAGTTGCACAGAACAAAGTAATAAGATCTATTTCACGAAGTTACTTTCTCATCTGACCATTTAAACCATTTAAATTGTTCTGGGGACATGAGTTATTCCAATGGTTGAGATAAGTCTAATGGTGCAGCTGGAGGGTTGTAGGATATGTACTAACAAAAGCCCACTCTGTGGGAGCAGCAGCACTGTTGGAAATCCAGCTCTTTGTATCCCAAAGCAATGCTGCTGGTGTAAGTTTGGGAGGAGGGCTTTGCTCATGTTTGAAGTGAATAATGCAATGCCATGCAGTTAATAACTCGTGCCATGTAATCTGCTTAAGCTTTGTGTTTTACAGCCCAGCTTCCCTGCCTGGTTCTCTTCCACTGGTACAGTCAGGCTGTTCTTATATCCTTGCAGGGCTTTGAAGGGAAAAGAGGATTCCCCACTAATACTTCTTCCCTTTTTTTCAAGGAGATATAATGTTGTGTTTCTATCTCAGGACTACCTGGACTAGAAATGAGAAAAATCCCTCTTTCCAGGGTTCCAGAACACAATTTTCTCTCCCTGACAGGCCCAACAGAGCGTGAGAAACCAAGTTTAACATGCCTTTATGGGCAGATATAGGTGAGGCACTTGCCTCACACATGGGGAATGGTATCACACAGGTATCACACAGCCCTCTGCATTATTGAACAGAATCCTTAATATTCCATATATATGCACATATCAAGCAACTTGAAGTGAGAAAATGTGAACAGACAAATACCAACTGACCTCAACCAGCACGAAGGGCAAATGAATGGAAATATTAAAGTCCATACTTTCTTTCTGATAAACACACAGTATTTTGGAAATGCTCTGCTTGCCCCCAGATCTCAGCTGTGTTGGTAACCACTGGGCCAGCACTCTGACAAATGATCTTTAACAATTATGTGGGGAAATATTTGCTGTGCCAGCATGTCAGAAACACTAAGCCTGCCTTTTCAGATTAAATTTTGCTGTGGGCACAAAGGGATAAAAAGACTCCTTGCAATATTGGCCTGGCTGTCTGTTACACAAAACCTGACATCTCCATTGAATGGCTGTGCTGGTTCCCAGCCCAGCAGGAAAGCCCAGGGGGCTGAATGGGAATGAATGAAGTGGTTGGAGGCTGGACAATGGGATCCCTGGGCAGCGTCTGGGATGGCAAAGCCTGACCTAAAGGCAGGGACTTGTGCAGGCTTTTGTCAGACTAGATTTTGGTTGGACTCTTCAGCTATCTAATCCTGAGGGGTGGGCAAGAAATCCTGAGTGAGGCTGCTGAGAGGGGGGAGTTTTGTCTGGAGCTGAGTTCAGAGTTTGGCTCTCACGCTGGACTGGAGGGTTCAGAGGTTTTCCCAAACTCTGGCTGATGTTTATCTCTGTAGCTCAGAGGTTCTTCTTAGCAGAGTCACAGTTAATCCATTTTAAACCCCTCTAATCTCCAGGTATCAGTGATATTTGTGCATCTAAACGAGGTGGTTGCTGCAAAAGAATTCAACAGCATCTCTAAGCTTGTAAGTCATGTTTTTCTATCTGAAGGGAATTGTAGAATCAGTAAGTAATGTGGGCAACAGCTGCCTACTGCTGTGGTCATGATAATAGTGTTTTAGAAGGGGAAACTGGTGTGAAGGACAAGCATCCTAAGATCTGGTCTGAAGTCTGAGTTAGAGCTGAGCTCAGATCATGGGTCCTCTGCAGTGGCAGATGTGACACAAGCCTGCTTCTCAGAGCAGCAGCCTGGGATTCCTGCAGAGGAAACCACTTCTACAGTCAAACCCTTATTTTGTCATTTTTTGTACATGGAAAGCTCAAAGCCAACACACAGAAGCATTTCCCCTGCTGTTCATGTACCTGGGCATCCCTGGCACTCTGCAGGACTGCAGTCATTCCCATGGGGACTCAGGTGGAGATTCCACCTTTGTATTTCTCACCTGCTAAGAGGTGTTTTTAACTGGTATTTGAGCTGCTCCCTTAAAGCTGTAACCTTTCCTGGAGCCAAGCACCTTGCAGGAAGCTGCTCCATGGCTTGGGGGATCCACTGGGTAAGAGTCACTTTTTTGTCTGCTTTGAACCTGCCTCCTGCTCTCATGTGCTGAGTCAGAGTTCCTACACGAGAGACTGAACAGTTCTTCCCCATCCATCTTCTTCAGGAAAATTCTGCAGATCCGTTTCACCTCTCTCCTCAACTCCCTCTCTTTCACACGTGCACATGCCTTTTTTCACACTTGTTGCCTTTTCTATGCCTCTTCCAGTTTCATTGTTTTAGGTGAAAGGCTCATGATCTCCTTTTTCTGATATAGGTGTTCTGTGAATGTGTGTAATTATTTTCTTTGTATTGTTCTCTGTTCATTTTGTAATAAATGTTAATATTTTATATTTCCTTTCCTCCCTGCAACTTAACTGAACAGATGATACATTCCTAGAGTTACACAGCTCAAAGGTATAATTCTTCAGCAGTTATAAGCTCTGAGTTCATCACTGTGTCTGTTCCACTGAAGCTGGAAGTGCTGTTTGAGATTGGGTTTGGTTTCATTTCCTGCCCTGACCCTAAAATGCATCAGTTCTCATTTATGTGGTCACTCACTGTCCTAAGATTATTCTGCAATTCTTCACAGCTGATCTTGGTTTTTTCACACCTTGACTAATTGAGTAATTTTAAAATTTTTATTTTCAGTTGTATTTTACCTAAAAATCAAATTATAATCGCATTATTGTAGCTTTCCTTACCATGTGATATAAAGCCTATTTCCCCAAATAAAATACAGCCCCAAGAAAATATGTTTCCAGACTACCAGTCATGGTTGGAATTAGGATAAAATCAAAGTTACATATCCAGCTCCTCCTCAGTGGATATTCTGATCTGAATCCAAGCTTTGTGATTCAAATGCATTTTTAGTGGAGACATGAATCAAATTAGTGAGCTGGAACTTTCCTGCTTTTAATTCCAGAGATTAATTCAAACTCACCTCTGAATGATGGTCTCTTCTGCAGTGTGTTTAATGAGACACAAACATCCTGATATATCATGGATTTAAACCGTTTTTTTAAGCACAAATTAATATTTTAAATATAAAATCCATAATACATATATGATGCACATCATCCACCAAGTTCTTTTTCCATTTGTTTAATCAAGGAGGGAGAGAAGGCCCTTTAAATTTAAGGATACACAATCTAAGCCACATAAACTTCTTTACACCTGTTTTATAGCACTGACTTGGCACTTTATAAGTTATATTCTGGGACAGATCATGGGTTTACAGTTTCACTTATAAAGTAATGGAAAAAACGGAAAAAAATTATGCATTTTTGCAAAGCATGGCAAAGCAGCACATGTTCCCAGGGTCCTGGGAGGACTTGTGTTACTGAAGAATTGCTTCATTTTAAGCTTGGTTAAAACACAAACCAAAATTCAAAAGCCTTGGTCTGCTTAACTTCATCAAAAATAAATGCATCAGATCTTAAAGATTTGTGTTGTGAGATAATCCCAAACTGGAAATTCAAACACAGACTGAGATTCTGGGGGGAAGAGGCAAAGAAGGAGAGCAGGAGGATCAGCTGAAAGTGAACTGGGGCCTCTGCAGGTTGAACTCGTGGATGCTCCATAACCCTGCCTTTGGAAGAGCACAGTCCCTGGTGTCTGTCTGTCCTTGGATGCTCCATAACCCTGCCTTTGGAAGAGCACAGTCCCTGGTGTCTGTCTGTCCTTCAGCCCTCCCGGCTCAGCCCGTCCTGCCTTTGGAGATGCCACTCCGCTCCCTCCAGCCCGGAGCCGAGTTCAAACAGCCCCTCCTGGGGCAGCACCGCCGCTGGGTGTGAGCCAGGGCTCTGACCCCGATGAGGACAGCTCGGATCCTCATCCCGAGGGTCCTGTTCCCTGGAGCACCGATGGACATCCAGGCGCTGCCATTGCCTGTTCCAGGCAGGCCCCCCGGGCAGGTCAGAGCTGCCAGAGGAGGGGTCTCTGTGTGCCCGGGGCCCAGGGACGGGCAGGATCCCCAGAGCCGCCCCCTCCCCTCCGCACAGCCCGCTTTGTTCCGCACAGCCTGGGCAGCTCCAGCACTCACCCCTGCTCCACTGAAAGCTCTCCTGCCCGGCCCGCTCAGGGCTGCGAGGCAGGGAGGAGGAAGGAAGGTGATGCTTTGACAGCTCCTTTTTTAGGGTAATGAGCAGAACTGCTCTTTCTTCCCCCTCCTGCTCCCCACGGCCTTTCCTTTCTTCCCCGAGCCCCGGGAAGGGAAGGATGGAGGTTCAGCTCTGCCCTGCAGGCACTCACAGATAAACTGGGGTGTCTTTGTGGGCTCTGCAATGGAGCCACTGCTTTGTTTAGAGCTTGTTTGCTGTTTGCTTCCTATATATAATGACAGGTGAATGCAGATCAATAGAATTAAAGTTTTGACTTGAGCACATGAGGCAGCAAAGCATCAATTACCTGCTGGTGACTTCTGCACTCGTTCACAAAGCAGAGCTCCATGAATTTATCTAGTCCATGGGAGCCTGCCATGGAAAAGCTCACTCTGCTTGGAAGAGGAAGAAATAATTGTTGCCTTTCCAGCATTAATAATTTTCTGTTCTAAAAAGAATATAATTTAATAAAGAGATAATTTAGATTATAAACAACCTATACCCTAACTAGAAGAAAAGCCTTGTTTGATGCAAGACATTGCTGTTTGCAGAAGCAGAGCATTAACTGATAAGGTTGGAGAGCTGCAATTTAAATATAAGTGACTTTTAATACTTCACAGGAAGTGCCAATCCTTAGAGATTGACAGTTCCTCTGAATTATGTGAAGTACAGGTCTAAACACCTCAGAACTCTCAGGATCTTAGATCCTTAATGATGATTTTTCTGATATGAATTCTGAGCTTAGATCATTCATATACTGCATAGTATTTACCTAAAAAGCCTTAAACTTATTTCCTTTTTAAAGATTCCTATTTTTAAATGCATTTGAGGCATCATTTGGAAACTGTAAATCATGATGACTGAAAAAACCCAAACCAAAGAGAGCAAAGCAGGCAGGGAACAATGGGACAGAGGGAAAAGTAGCAAGAGTAAGACAGACAGCACAAGAATAAACCTGGTACGTAGTTCTGAGATTAATCATAACTTTTCTGAAAAATACCAAGCCCTGGCTGCACTGGAAGGTCTTTTGTAGTGCATTTACCCAGGAATATCCTGCCAGGGCTGGGAATATTTCACAGCTGGAAGACTTCTCCTGAAAAACCCATCACATCCCAGCCAGGCCCCAGCACAGCCACATTCTTGCTGACAGTATAAGCTAAGAGCATTCTTACTTTTGGTTTTCTTATTCTTTTTCCTCTGCTGAGGGAATTGTCTCTTGGAAATGTGGATAGTTTTGGAAATTAGGCAAACCCATGTAGATTCATTAATGGAAACACAGATCTTTCAGAATAAGGACCAGCTTCTCTTCTAACTTTCGCTTATAATAGTTCAAATTTTTGTTTAGTTGGTTTTGGGTTTTTGGTTGGTTGGTTGGTTGGGTTTGTTTGGTTGACTTAGAAATCTGAGGAAAAAGTATTTTTCATCTAAGGAAACTGTCTCCTCAACATGGAACCAAAATGAAATATTTCATTGTATTGATTCTGTGTGTCTTAAAGTGATATTTTGAAATCTGATTTATTAATGTCATTCAGATAGAAAAAATCAAAACAATTCATCAAGAAAGCATCGAAATAAAATGCCACCATTTTTCTGCTTTTCCTTTTATTTTTGTCTATGTGAAATCTTGCCTGATGTAACCTAAATAACTATGCAACTAGTTTAAACAGTTCCCAAACTACACTTCTGGAGGATGACCTGAGTACTTTGCCTGGGTCTACATGAAACCAGAGCAGAGCTATAGGTGTGAGCAGCCCCTCTGTTTACCTCATTTATTATCTGTCAGGTCACTGAACCAGAGCACTACAAACAGCCCCTGGATGCACTCTGTCCTGCAGCACAGACTGTTCAGAGCTCTGTGCCTCCCAGGGTGTGCCCGTGCTGTGCAGGGTGAGTTCACCCCAGGGAGGTGTTTGTGCTGTGCCCTCTGGGTGCTCAGAGTGCTGTGCTGGTGCAGGGCCAGACTGGGCTCCCTGGGTGACCCCCCACTGATGCACCCAAAATACAGGGGTACCCCCACCTGCAGGAGTCCTGCTGGAAATGCCACCTTCTCCCGTTTGCTGCCACAAAAGTGGGGACATAACCTCTTTTCCTGCAGTTTTCATAAGCATGGCTCCTATTTCTGTTGTGTAATTTTCTGCTAAGCAGTGCCCCTTAGACCTACCAGCTTCAGGACTGTGACAATACTGTACCTGGAGCTCAGCTTAAACCTGCCAGTGCAGTGCTTTAAACCTGGCTGATCTCCCCATACTTTCATGTTACATAAATGAATGCCAAGGACATGTGATGGGGTCGAGTACAGAGAGCAGAAGCAGAGCAGACGTGCTGTGAATAGCAGAAATTTTAGTGTTATATATCATGAACCTTCCCTGAAACACTCTGCTGTGAACAGAGACTCTTCACCAAACAAAGCACAGGGCCTGATTTTCATTCTGGACATTCACTGAAAGGTTTGGGCGCTTCCCACTGAAATCTGATCCCTAAAACCCTCGGCACCTCTGCTCCTGGAATGGACGATGTGTGCTGTGATGGCAATTAGCACTGGAAGCTCAGACACCCTTCAGAGAATATTTTTCTCCCCAAACAAGGAGGGACTGCAACACCCAGTCAATCACAGCCTCTACACCTCATTTTTCACGTGGTTTTAAGAACGATGCTGTGAAGGCTGAGGTTACTTGTTACGCAGAAGTGAATTTCTAAAGATGTCTTGTGCTCAGAGCTGATATCTGGCACTTATTGACCAACCATTTCTGTTTTATAGAGTACTTTCCAATGTAAAATGGTGAACAGAACACAGGCAGCACCCTGGGATACAGATACCTGCAATAATTGTCAAGCTTCAGCCCATGCTGTTTTCTCTAAAGCTGAGCTGCACCTTTGTGGTCCTTGAAGGGATATTTATTCACTTTTATCAGAATTTGCCAGATTTTCAGATGGGCATTATGAAAAGCTATAAAAATGTATACAGAATTCCTTTTTTCAAAGATAAAAGATGGTCTCTGAACTAAAGCCAGTCTCTTGATGTAATTCACAACTTTCAGGTTGCTTGACTGGAGCACACAGATAGTTTCACATCCGGAACTGTGAAAATATCATAGAATTACAGAGTGGTTTGGGTTGGAAGGGACCTTAAAGACCATGTACTTCCAACCCTGCTGCCAGCTGGATATCTCTTCTCTATAATGGATCTAAGCAAATACTTTGACCAGCTCCTCCCCCTGCCCTCCTTCCCCTCTTCCCCCCAAATCTCAGTCTGTGTTTGAATTTCCAATTGCAAATCCAATTTGGGATTATCTCAGAATGCGAATCTTTAGGATCACATGCATTTAATCAGGTTTACTCATGGTTCAGGGCATTATTTTCCAGCTGTTTCTCTGGTCTGAGGGCAGCATTATCCTTAGGTTGTGACTACAGTTTTCCTTGGGCTGCTTCAGTGGCTGCAGCTCTGGACAGCTGAGATACAGAGTGCCAGGGAAATGCCAGGTATCACAAAGAGAATACCATAAAGCACTCATGAGAGAGGCAAAGACCAATCTGGATTTTAATCAGTCTGCTCAGCAGGGAGATGAGATGCTGATAAAGTTGAAAAAATACACTGGAGAATGAAGGGAAGAGAAAGTACAGTAAACATGGGCAGTGATTGAACAGGAATCCAGACTCTGGGGAGCAGTAAAATGAACAAATATTTGCAGGACTGCTAAATAACCATGTCACTGAAAGTACAGAAATTGCCTTTACTGTATTTCTTCACCCCAGTGACATTTATCAGCTCACCCCCCAACCTGCTCAGAGTCCAGGCAGTTTTAAATACTGCCTGTCTCCCTCAGTTCCTGGCAGTTCCTAAGGAACATGATGGTATTTAAAGTCTTTTGATCTTGGCTGTGCTATCCTGGGGATGGGGTTTAAGAACTTTGCTTGGCTATGGGTTTGTATTATGGCAAGTTCCCAGCAAAGTCATGGAGTCAATTAATTTACTTTCTAAATATTTTCCCAGGTCTCCAGATGATTTAGTGTTTATATTACATAGAGCTGCTCTTTGAGAACAGAAGTTATGATGAAGTAGAATAGTTGCCTGTACATCTGGTATTCCCTTCTCTGGGTGGCCAACTCTATCAGACACCTGTTTGGAGCAAGCTGCTGAGACAGAACATATTACCTGCAAATCAAAGGACAGGTTTGAGTGCACTGGTCCAGATTTCATGATTCCATCCTTTTTTTTCCCCCAGTAAATAAATTTAAAAGGCTTTTTGTTGAATTTGGGTTTTGTTTTGCTTAACATCCACTAATTTTTCTCAAACAAAGGGTGACTTCGCTCATCTTGTTACATCATTGTCTGTTTTGGGATGTATTCAAGAGATAAGGCCTCCTCTCCTGCAGATCATTAATCCTTCCATGTTCTGAGAGCAGACTATTTTAGCAAGACAAATTAGCTTAATCTGTTTGAAAACTTGGGTCGTCAGCATATATCTTACAAACTACCTTGTCTGGTTTGTATTCTGAAGGAAAGTGAGATGAAGAGCAAAAAGTGAATAATCGCTTCCTATTTCTTTAGTAGAACTTCTCATTTTCATGAAGTGATTTTCAAGTTTTATGAAGAAAATAAAAAACTGAATTTCTTCCCTTTTATTCCTCCAGCAGAAAAAAAAGTTTAAAAGAATGCAGAATTCTCTGCCTGTGCCTGAGTGATGATCAGCAGTGCTTGGTTTGCAGAGTCACTTATGTGAAAGGACACAAAAATGACGTGTGCTAAACCCACATGAGATACGAGTGGTTGAGTTGTTTTAATTTTCTCTCTGGAGGAGCTCAGTGGAGTCCTTAACTACTTTATACACTGTGTGTGTTTAAGTGCCTGATTGAAGCACTTGTCACTACTCTGGTCCTCTCAGGATCCTGCCCTGGTGGTTTTACTTTGGATTTTTGTCAATATCTGTGACATCCAGGGAGATAAAACATAAATACCCCACGTTTAAACCACAGGTTACACTTTGAGGTTACATATTACTACTTGGTCTTACATAAAACTGACCTGAAGAAAAAATAAATTTAAAAATGCACCTGGCCCTTCAAAGCCTCTGTTAGGGAGGTCTGGCCAACTTCCATGCAGTAGATTTATTGCCCAGTATGTTCCTGTTACTCCTAGAAGCAAAGGAATGCTGATGGATCCAGCAGCTCTGATCTCAGAGTGTATGAGCAGAGCACAGCTTGGTCACATGGAGTGGGAAAACTGGAGTGCTCTGGGCAAGGCCCCTTCCTGCAGGTGCTCTTGAGCACAGAAGGGGCTACATATGTGTCAGGTTTGCTTAAGAACCAAGGAGAGGACCAGTGTGTGGCTGTGCAGCCAACAGGGAACTGTCCCCAGGGAGGTTTATCCTGAGCTGTGACACTTCGTGTGACAGGAGGCTACAGACTCTTGGCCTAGTGGTGTGTTTTTCTTGGTGATAAATAATTGCTTTAAGCAGCTCTCCTGTACTGCTGGGAGCTGGCTCTGGGTCCAGAGGGATGCATACCCTGGTCTTGTCCAAGCTGGTACCTCCACTGCCACTCTGCTGTGCCTGTATCTCGGTGCAGGGGGCTCTGGAGTGCCAGGGTCTGTCCCAGGGTGGCACGGAGGTTAATGCAGCTCTGAGCTCTCTGCCCTGCTCCAGCAGCAGCACGGGGCACTGGTGGCCTGTCCCCAGCCATGGGACCACCAGGCACAAGGGCCTGGGCAGCAAGTGCCACCCTGCTGGGGCTGGAGGGGAGAGGTGCTGCAAGGCAGAGGGGTGCAGTGAGGGCTGGGGATGGCCCAGACCGTGCCTGCTGCTGGGTCTTGCAGGGACAGGGAGGCAGTGACTGCTGGGGGGGATGTGCTTTCCAAGGGGCCCAGCCTTTGATGGGCAGTCCAGTCCTTGGGTTTGAAAGGGGTGTGGGAGTAACTTTTTTCTTTAAAGTTATGTTTGTGTACGAAATTAATCCTTCTATTTGGCTGGCTAAGTCGAGATAGATAATATGTTGATCACCTAGAAAGTCTGTGCGTATTTTCTTGGGGAAAGACTATCTAAAGCCAGGGCAGCCAGAGCAAGGAGGGAGGTGCACAGCTGTCACTGCGGGGCCATCAAGCTGCTGGCTGAACGTCCAGGCACTAATCCAAGGCTGCAGAAACACTGAATACACACCCTCTGGGGAGAAAATAACCTCTCTGGTACAGGAGGGGTCAGAATGATGCAAATTCTGCACAGAAGGGGGGAGGAGACAGCTTTAACAGGCAGCTGTGCAGGAGAGCACAGAACAACTCCCTGGCTGGGACTGTGCTCTGTCCCTGCAGGGCTGCTCTGAACCTTCACCTCTCCCTCCCCAGGAAGGGTGTGCCAGGGCTGCTGAGGAACAGGGCTGTGGGAGCAGCCTGGACACCGGGAACGGGCAGTGCCCCGCGTGTGGCACTGCCATTGTGCTCCAGTGATTTACTCCCCACACAGCAAATAAGGCCAGGCAGATAAAAGGAGGATTTAGGGAGAAGGCAGGGAAAGCCTCCCAATAATAAACACTGTGTAACTGGCTACACTTCCAACGGCACAGCACACAAGTACAGGCTTCCTTGGGGATAAATGCATTCATTCGAATGGATTTGAAGTAAAGGGTTTGCTGTTATTATGGGAAGCATTGAGAGACTTGCATTTAAAATAAAACTACCCCTTCCATAGAAAGAGATGCTACACATTTTCTTCAATGCCAAGGTAATGTATTTAAATTGCTCTGTACCGTTCTCTCTATCATATGTAACAATATCCTCCGTTATCCCTTTTTGGGAAATCAAACTTTAAAGTGTTTAAAGTTCCTTTAAAGTGTTCCCAATGAGAGTAATCTGATTTGCTTGCTTAGCTTACAATTCTACTATGAGACATGCCAGTAGTCTAAGCTTCAGATGATGATAACATATTCACCTGTTACTATTAACTTCTTTAAAAACTTGAAGTTCTGTGGTTTTTTGGCAGACTTCTATGCAATACATAACTTCTCACAGTCCTAAGTAGAAAACAATAACCTGTACAAGCATAAAATGAGATGACATGAGTTCATCCCAAACAATCTGAGCACTTTTACAGATGAGGTTCTGCAAAGCAACATTTCATTTTACTCTGCATGAGCTCAGTTCCCTGACTGTCCTCATTCCTACTGCCATCAGTCCCTGCTCCCTGCCTGTCACTGCTCTTGGCCAAAGACATATTTATCATCTGCAGGTCTGTCCAGTCTTTTGTGTGATCCAGCACATGAACACCCACTGCCTCCGTTCAAGTTTTGTGCCACCCAAAACAACTTGCCACGTTTCACCTCACAACCAGCAAATAATTGGTATTGATGACAATAGTCAAGCAGAAATAGTCCAGATTTTTTTTATTTACTGTCTAATTTTTAAAATAGAATAGTTCTAGAATGCCTAAGTATAAAGCATGCATTATCATTCCAACTGGAAATAACCTGCTATAGACACCTTCTTTTATGCATTAGTGTTTCCTTCCTAGGGCTTTTCTTTCTTCATTTAATGGAGCTGATTCTGTACCAGTTAGGAATATTTCCATATTCCTCTCCTGTTCTTGGATTATTGATTTGGTCCATCCTGTTATATTTTACAGAATAAATGACAACCTGAGAAACTATTGAAAAGATCAGGGCACTGTCTCCTGAAAGAAAAGTAGAACTATTTCCAAAGTAAGATAACCTAAAGCATAAGTTTCTAAAAAAATTTAACACTGATGAAATAAATAAATGGAGAAAATTATGCCAGAAGCCTCAATCTTGATATTTATAGGAGAATATGAGGGGAGGAAACAAGCCTCTGCATTCCATGCATAAAGGATTCCTACTCATTAACACATATAAATGCTGATGGATAATTAAGTAATTCGGGAGACAGACCATGCATATGGGAAGCATTTCTGGTATTTTATGACCCTTTCCACTGACCTATGTAATTACTCCGCTGTGATTAATGCAGCAACATAAGCCCTCTGTGAACGTCTCTATTATGAAGTGTATTTCAATTCTAAATGACCTTTCTTTTTATTTATTACACTGAGATCAAAAAAAAAAAAGGTTGTTAAATTCTTTTATTCTCTCCAATGCTATTAAAGAGAAAAAGAATCCATAAACTTTATTAAGTGATCAATTTTTAAGCCACCTACAATGTAGTATAGAAAACAGAGCCAACTTATATTTGGGAAGAACAATTCATGTCAAACCAATCTAATTTCCTTTTCTGACAGGGGAAATGGCTGAATGGATAAAAAGAAGGAGTAGATGTGACATTTTAATTGTAGTAACATTGTTATATGTGGCATTCCTATAAACAATACTTATAAGTCATAAGACTACATTAGAATACATGGATGGTGTCCCCTTGAGCTGGAGCAAAACTTAGTGGGAAAAAAAGGGAATTTAGGGAATAGCTGGTAATGATTTGTCCTCAGATAGAGTCTATCAAGGGAAGGCCACCAGAATCTGTCCTGGGACCTCACCAGTGTGTTCATTTGGGCTCCCAGCTTTTGAAGGAGAAATTACAAGTGTGCAATGGACTCCAAACTGGGGGGGAATGAGCAGTTTGGAGGTTAGTCCCAATAGCATCCTGAGACACTGGAGAAATAATCCATAAATGGAACTGCTGAGCTTCAGTAAGAACAATTGAAAAGAACTATACCTGGGAAAATGAAATCAAGTGCCTCAGTACAAAATGAGAATAACTCCCTGGGCATCACTGCATAAGAATGGGACTTGCCTGACTTTCTAAACCCTTCTGTATTCAGACACTGAATTTCCTTTAATAATATGGAACTATAAATAGGAGCAGCATGTAAAGTTCATAGACTGGACTCAAACATGATCCTCTCTATAAGGAATGAGCCTTTAGCTGGAGCAAACCTGTGGCAGAACAAGCCAGTTAAGGTGAATTCTCAGGAGACACCCCTGCAATCTTAAATGCTCTCTACAGGATACTCAAATCCCCATCCCCTTCTCTCCACTGCTACCTCGCAGCACTAGTTCTTGCCAAGCCTAGATCCTGGTCCAGACTCTGTGTGGCACCTGGCAATGGAGAAAGCTCAATGGAGTACCAACTTCAGCACACACTGACTTGGATAACACTGCCATAACACCAGGGACAGTCGGGGGACACAGCAGCTCTCCCTCCATCTCCACACCTCGGCCAACTCAGCAGCTTCCCCTCAGCAGCACTCCCAGCACCTCACCCGGGCTGCACCGCGGGTCTGGATCTCTGCAGACAGGAGGGGACTCCCTGGGAGCAGGAGGAGTTTGTGGGGTGAGCAGCACGAGTGTGAGCAGGGCAAGGGAGTGGGACAAGCCTTGGTGCCAGAGGCTGTGTGGGGCAGGGACAGCTGGTGTCCTTCCCCACAGCAACCCTGAGCTCTGCCCCACCAAAATGAAACACCTCTGTGCCACCCGTGCAATGTGAGGAATGATGGCACTCCAGTTACTGTGGAATATGACCACAGGCATGCAAGCCACAGTCCTCATGAAGTGCCTCTGAAAGTGCTGGATCCAAGAGCTGTATTACATGGATGGGGAGATGGAAGTGCTTTGTGGCCAAAAGGGAATCTGAAAGGGTGGGAACTGGCCTGGTCAATGTACCCCGGGATTAAAAAGGGGTGTAGTTCCCCAGTGGTCAGTCCAGCACCATTCCTGAGCTTTACACTCCCTTTAAATTAGCATGCAATTTAAAAATAAATATTACAAATTAAGGTTATCTGACAAGGAACATGTAATTTACATTTTTAAACTCACAGTGTATGTTTTGATGTAACCCATAAAGTTCCTGCTCTGCAAGTCCCAGCTGACATTCCTTTTTGCCTTCAACTCATTCATCTCTACCTGTCAAAGGGGATTCTTTTATCCTTCATCATACTTGGGAAAAGCAATTCTGCAGGACAAGAAGTCTTTGGTGCTCATGCCAGGGAGAACATGAGACTAGACAAGTAGTGTGATCCTCCCTAACATGAAGAGTTTTCTCATTTATCTAGATATCCCTGACAGTCACCTTGGACATTACGTGCCCTCATAGTGTTTTTTAAATCCTACAGATGTTTAAATAAATGCTTTTATCTTCTACAACCACACAGGTATTAACATGCACAATGCTTAAAGAAAGACACTGGATAAAACGGTTATTTTTAGAATTTCCTCACTTCATAAAACAGTACAATAGCTACGATGCCACAAATAACTCACTATGAACTCTTCTTATAAGCAAACAGAGGAAGTGTAAGTTTAAGAAGAGACAAGGAGTTCAGAATAGACAATGTATTAAAATACTAGCTTTAGTACAGTTAGTAAAAATATATATAAATATTGCCTTTGCTTTGGGTCAGTGAAAATTTAAATTAGATGTTAATCCATAGGTCAATTTGAAACTTGGGCAGAAAAGCCTAACACACTTAATAACCATCAATGAGTCCAAGTTTCGTCTGAGACAAAAAGCAACAAAACCAGTGAACTATTAAATTCATGACCAACTTTCTGACTTTTGGAAACATTTATTTATGTTATTACAAAAGTGGAGTTTAGTTGGATAATGTATTTTTGTTTGAGATTCCCTCTATATTATTTTGTGGATTCAGGAAAGTTTCAGCTTCTCTCTTCTGGAGTATTACCTATTCTGTCAGAGAAGCAGCAGTGAAGACAGCAGAGTTTAAAACCACTGGCCAAAAGTTGGCCCTGTGTGCTTTCCCCCAATTCCTATGACAAGTTGAAGAGCTTTCCCAAGACATGGAGTGTCAGCCATCTGCTTACAGCTGGCTTTGGATGTGACCTAATGAGCAGGAAATAGGGTGAAAGAAAGAAGTGTGTTGGAAATGGTTTCTGAAGGGGTGTCAGCAATTTGTTTTAGGCTTTCTTGAAGCATTATGATGTCCTTTTGAGACACCACTGAGTCCTGTTGCTGTGTGTTTGAGGAGTAACTTCAGCTCTCTGCAGATCAGCACCCTTACTTTGGCCTACCTCCCCCTGAACGCTGCCAGCTCTCTTATGGATGCCTACCAAGAAAATGGACAAGCAGCTTCTAATTTCCCTCTGGCTAGATTTTACAAGATGTACCTGGAGACATTTAATAAGCCCCAACCAGTGATTTTCAAACTAACTTTGTGATTTTATAGGCCCTTTTGATGGACTCGGACTTACCTGTAGTGCTGCAGTTCCGATTCCAGCTGCTGGATGTGTGTTTGCAGACGTGGCACCTCGTTGGCTTTCACTTCCAGCTCCCTCACTTTGCCAAGGCTGTTCAGGACGGCGTGTCTCGCCTCTTCCACCTTCCTCCTCATCTCTGCCTGTTCCCTCTTCAGGTTACGGTTGCAGTCCTCCAGACTGACCAGGGCTTCCTGGGAGCTCCTCAGCTCCCTTTCCAGCTCCTGGTTGAACCTGATCGCTTCTTCGATTTGCCCATCCCTGGAGCTCCGGATGAGCTCCATTTCCTTCAGGACACTTTGGAGGCACTTGCTCTGGGAGTGGTTCTGTGGTAATGGTCTCTTACTCCCCATGGAACAGGTCCCCTCTTCCCTGTGGTTCGCATGGCTCTTCCGCAGTCCCACCTACAACGACCAGGAGCAGAAAGCAGGAGAAATCATT
Source organism: Pseudopipra pipra (assembly GCF_036250125.1). Taxonomy (NCBI): domain Eukaryota; kingdom Metazoa; phylum Chordata; class Aves; order Passeriformes; family Pipridae; genus Pseudopipra; species Pseudopipra pipra. The sequence continues at coordinate 18,881,475 of NC_087559.1, forward strand.
GTGTCCAAAGCAGCTGACATTTTATCAAGACTGAAATCTCTGGATTGTAGTTTCTTAGGTTTTTTTCAATCACATATAGCTGATCAGTAACTAATAAGCTACTTACCTTTGTGAAATAGAGAGACAAGGAAACATTCTCTGGAAAGTAGTTTTTAATATGTATCTGTAAATTTAATTTTCAAACTATTTGTTATTAGGTTATTGCACAAGTGTCTGTATAGCTTTAAAGTCATTACTATCATCTGTCCTCAGAAGGCAAGTAGTGTTCTGAAAGAAATATTTCCAGTTAAGTCAAAGTGTTTGTTGTAGAACTGAGTTCAGTAGAAGCGAGCTGGGGGAGTTCTTGAGCTCTCATCTATGGCCTTCTGATTCTTTCTGGGTTCTCTGACTGATGACTTCGTGTTTGCTTCTAATTTCCTTTCTCTTTTCAGATGAAAATGTAGAAGTGGCTTTGACCTGCCATGCTGGACATTGTGAGGAGGCACAGCCAGCTCAAGGAAATGGCAGTGTCACACGTGGAGCAGAGTTCTGTGAGTGCTGTGTTAGTGGGAAATCTGACGTGATCAGAACAACCAGGGAACTCTGCCCTTCACTGCTTTGCCTGTTCCATGCTATTTCATGCCAGAGTAATTTAACTGCTGCTAAGTATGTATGGCCAGTACAGCAGAACCACCAGGAACCAGCCCCAGAATTAATGGGGCTCTGCAGAGGAGCCAGAGACTATTCATCAGCCTGTCTGCAGAACTGGCTCCAGCTCTGAACTCTCGTGACCACACTCTGAACAAAACACACTTCTAATGTCTCCAAGGCACTTATAACTGAGACACTGCATGTGCTTGTACAGGTAAGAACCCAAAAGTTCTTTCTGACTTTAGGAAAAAGCCCTGTAATGATGCATAACCAGTATATAACTGCCCGTGCATGTGCACTTGAGGAGTGGTATTACACACCTGAAGTCCCCTACACTTTTAGCAGGGTGCTTTTCAGCCTATCCCTTAACCATATACAATGTCACACTGGTGAAAATGCAACATTTGTCCTTAAAACCTCCACATAACCAAACTTTGCTAAAAATTAATGCCGAGGATGAAAGACCAACCTCGGTCTATGCCATACTTCTTTTATCCATTACACTGGGGGCACAGGGCTTATTAGCACTGCATTTCAGAGAGCAGCATCTTTCTTAATAGACTGAACCAGTCACTTGTTCACAAGCGGTACTTGTCAGACTGGATTCTGCGGTGCTGTCGTTTCGCTCGCGTTAAAGAGGAACCAGAGATAAGTTAGTTATGAAGTCAGAAACACACTTGGAGCTCAGGCTCGGCTGGGATCCTTTTCCTGACGGGCAAACGGAGTTGTGCCTGACGCCCCTCCGCGAGGGGAGCGGGAGCGGCCGCACTCACCTGCAGCGCCAGGCAGCGCGCATCGCTGCTCTGCAGGGCGGCCCGCATGTCCTCCACCAGCTCCCGCAGGCTGCCGTTCTCCTCCTCCAGCTTGGCGATGCGGTCCTCGGCCTGCTCCAGCGCCACGATCTCCTCGTAGCACTCCGGGGAGCAGGGCCCCGCCGGCCGCCGCTCCGGGCCCGCCCGCCCGGCCGGGGGGTGCCCGCGGCGGCGGCGGCGGGGGCTGCGCAGCCGGATCTGGGTCTCGATGTGCTCGCTGTCCCGGCCCAGCGGCAGGCGCGGCTCGGCCCCGCCCGCCCGGGTGCTGAAGAGCCCGCAGAGCCGCGCGTGGAACTGCCGGAAGGTGAGCCCGGCCGCCAGCCCGTCCCACAGCCCCGCGCACTCCTCGGGCTCCGCCGCCTCCTCCAGCCCCAGCACCTGGCACAGCGTGCGGAAATCCTCGCCGGGGATGCGGCCGGCCCCGGCGCAGTCCAGGTGGTGGAAGATCTCCTGCAGGTACTGGTCCAGCCCGGTGGCCAGCACCACGATCTCGTTCTCCACGCCGCGGTCCAGCCCGTAGTGGTAGGCGAGGGCGCTCACCAGCCACTGCGTGCGCCGGGCCGGCCGCCCGTAAGGGTCCCAGCCCTCAGCCGGCTCCATCGCACTCCCCGAGCATCCCGAGCCCGGCCGAGCCCGCCCCGCAAAGCCCCGCTCGGCCCCGCCCGGCACCGCACAGCTCCGCCCGGCCCCGCTCAGCCCCGCCCGGCCCCCTCGGCCCCGCTCAGCATCGCTCAGCCCCGCCCGGCCCCGCACAGCTCCGCCCGGCCCCGCTCAGCCCCACCCGGCTCCGCTCAGCCCCGCTCAGCCCCGCACAGCTCCGCGACGGGGCGGGACGGGAGAGGGGCCGGGCTGTTCCCACGCGGAGCTCCGGGCTCGCCCCTCTGCGGGAGCCGCGTTCGGCTTTGTCTGTCAGGAAAAGGGCTTCAGGCGGAGCGGGCAGGTGCGACCCTGCTCCGTTTGTCTGTCGGGAAAAGGATTCCAGCCGAGCCTGAGTTCCAAGTTTGTTTCTAACTTGATAACTAATGTACCTCTGGTTCCTCTTTAACGCGAGCAAAAGCAATAGGATAGCAGAATCCAGTCTGACAAGTAACGGAGTGGTTCCACTAAATTAACAAAACTAACGTGCTTAAAAGACAATCATCTTTCTGTTCACTCAGGCTTCCTCATCTCTGTAGATGTGGTGACTTTATGATATTGGTATGTGTTTTTTAAGTCTTCTGTGATAGAGATGAGTAAGTGTTAGACTGGTTCAGATGGCCGAGCTTTCCAAAGCAGTGATTTCAGTCTCTTCTTGGCTGTGGAGTAGGACCTGTGTTGTTGAGTCCAGCTACGAGCAGGGCTCCTCCACCAGAGTGCCACAGGTGACAGCGGCACCAGCTGTGCCCAAGGTTTGAATACGGTGGCACAGTCGGGGTGGTGCAAACAGACCCCATCAACAGCCCAGACAGGGCACAGTGGTGAACGAGGTCTGGGTCCCATTTTCCTCCTGTTTGAAGAGATGCATAACTTGTAATGTATTTTTTATCAACTTGAGGAGTGATCGGATGCATATATTCCTTATTCACTCTCATAGCCATGTTTACCTATAGAACTTGAGTTTTTCATAGTCTGGTATTGTTGTTAATGCAAGAAATTGCCTTTGGGTCAAAATGTTCCGGTAATGTGGCACCAGAGAGAGGCAGGAAAGACAAAGCTATAAACCTTGAATGTTTCTAGCAGATACTGTGGAAACCCACTCACATCAAACCACTGACCCCAAACACCAGCTAAAGCATCAAGGGCCCAGAGTTTAGGTAATGCAACGATCTAAACTTATTTTGGCCTGACTAGTTTCATTGTAAAAATGTTTACCAAATGGACCTAATTGATTTAAAAGCTGCCAGAATCTTTACAGGCTATAAACCTGTCAGTGTAAATTGTGCTTAGCACCTATGGCTTCCAGTTGGGTGTCTTGGTGGTGTTCCTGGATGGAAGAGCAGCATCACTGGGAATAGTGGGGAACATTTGGGGCTCTGTTGAATTCCTTGTTGTTCATCTGAGGGCTTCTGGTTTGAACAAGCAAAGGGCATAATGGCACGGCAAATCTTTGGCTTTCTGTGTTATCACTGCCACAGGGACATGAGAATGACAGAATGAGATCAGTTCACCTTCACCAAAGTTTCATCTCTGAGAAAAGGCAGATTCTTGATACCAGCAAAATACCCCAAACCTTTGGCCCTTGGATTTTGTTTGATTTTTCAGGAAAAGCTCTGACTGTTATTGGGTCATGCATCATGTTTACTTAAAAAACAACCACCTGCCCCAAGACTTTTAAACACGAGACAAGTGTGAAAGCAGTTGGACCAGAGAAAACTCTGTCACTTCAGCCCCTCTGTGACAAGGGGACTGTGTTTGGTAAAAGAAAACTTTCCTTTCCCTTGGCCTGCTTTTGTTTAAAATTAAGCTGTGAATTGCCCCACACTTTACCTTTTTGTCCATGATTCTGATATCAGAAGTACACAAAAGCCTGTCTGTCACAGTGTAATTGCAATGACTCTTATGTTACTCACAGCTATAGCAAGACAAAGATTTTACTCCTGACCCAGACAAGATTTGCCTGTTCCTTGACTTACTCTCTAAAGCTGCTTAGAGAGACAGGAGCATTTTATCAAGGAATCAAGGACTTTTTCTTTATTAAGTTGTTCCCAGTTCTGAAAGTGCACTTGAGCATGAAACTGTCTTGAAGGAGTCCCAGTTTTAGAAAGAGCTGATGGGAAAGCAGGATCTGAGTGAAATGACTTTCTACAGTGCTGTGGGAATAGGTGGAAATTAGAAGTATATTAAAATGCTGCTTTTTAATATCCACTTAACTGGATATTTTTATTATAAGAGGCTAAAAGGTGCCATGCTCACACTTTAGCTTGTTTGGCAACTTGTTGATGGAATAATGTTTTAAATTGTATTAGGTAGTCATGGGGTTAGTTAAGAGATATAAACTACATTTATAGACTTGAGATTAAGTTAACCGTACTTATATTTTATTCCATGGTTCATAGGTGTCTCATAGGACTGAGGATCAGCACAGTTTGCATTTCTGTCTGGCATTCCAGGGTATCAATAATCTGGTCTCATTTGTGTGGCAAGTTGTTGGTCAGTGCAGAGAGGCAGCCAGAACTGTGGGGCTGTGGAAGATACTCATCTTGCCAGAAAGATCACTTTATTGCAGTAAAAAATATATTTTATTCCTTCCAGACTCTGTCCTACTGTTAAGGAGAAAAGTGAAAATGTAGTGCTAAGTACCTAAAATTTGTTTTCCAAACCCTTTCCAACAAAGCCATACTGTGATGTTATCGATCCTTTAAAAACTGTTGGCTCTGAAATGGTTGCTTTCACGAGGACCTTCAGTGCAGAGTCACAATAACATTAGTGAGCAGTGATGTTCCTGGCGTGTTCTTGAAGTTACTCACAACTCCAGAAATGTTGGGTGTTTTTTGTTTGCTGGGTCTGGTGTACTGCGAGTGCTCTGTGTGTGCGGTGAGACAAAGAAGGGAAAATGAACATCCCAGTGTGCCCTGGAGTCCTGCTCCTGCCTCCAGCATGGCTTCATTTAGTGCTTGCACAGGCAGGATTTCAGGTGTGCATCCAGGAGTGTGGAGGTACTGCTGAGAAACTGTGCCAAAGGCTGGAAAGGTGTTCTATAGCTTAGGGACATGAAGAGCATATTGAGTGGCTACAGGAAAGAGTTTCAGGTGCTTCTAAAGTAAGGAAAATATCTTTGTTAAAACCAGACAAGAACTAGTCTCTGGAACCCTTCTTGCTGTGGAGATGATGGGAAACCAGAGGGGTAAACAAAAGGCCTGACCTAATTGCAACTCGGTTTTTATTCTGAGTGATATTACCTTAGACTGTGGTCTTTGTCTTGGCATAAACTATTTAAAGGGAAGAAATGATGTGTTATGTAGTCTGCAAAGGCAACAGCTGCAGTTCTCAGTAACCAGGTGTTGTATTTGACATTTCTTAGTCATTCAGCATCTGGAACAGTTTAAAGGCTCTCCTACAGTAATTGGAAAAGAAAAATCTACTGCTTTCAAGTTTATTTATTGGTGTCCATAGGGTAAATATTTCTTTTTTATGAACAAATTTTGAAGTAAATGGAGGGGGAAAATTGGAAATTCACAATAGGATAAGTGGGACCAGAATTTGGCTTGTAGTGCTTCAGTCAGTTTTACTCCTGGCATTCTGTTTCTCTAGCTGATGATTTTGGCAGAAGTTCCTGTGCAGGCTGTAAGGAGCAGATGTGATCTGAGCCTCTGCTACAAGGTGTTGACTACTCTTAAGAGTGTGTATCTACATTACTTCAGAAAAGTGTTTTCTTTCTGCAACATTGATGCCACCTTAATTCCTGCTGTAAATTAGATTATAGGTTCTCAGGATAAACACGTATGATATAGGTTTTTCCTTTTTAGAGCACTTTTTCTCCTGGATATCCCTAAATACCAGAGATTAGTAAGTTTGTGTGTACAGGTGAAGGAATGGAGGTGCAGTGACTGTAAAGAGCAGATGCAAGGAAGGTGGTGAAGGCTTCAGTCTTGGTTTTGAGATGCATTTTGTGTTAGTTCCCATGACATCTAAAACCTGAAAACCCTGGATAATCAGAATCAGTTTCCTTGGCAAGTTGGACACCTTAGTGCACAGTCCCCCAAAATGCCATGCTGGGCAGGGCGCTGTGCGGGGTAAGGTGACACCAAGAGTGTGGGTGTCCCCTACTCCTTGTTATTCTGAGGATTGACAGCCCCCAGCCTTTGCCTCAGAGGAGCTGTGAGTGAGGAGCTGATGGTTTCAGTTCTGCCATCGAGCGGGGACTGTGTGTCCTGTTCACTGCTTGCTGAGACTCTTCATGCACTTTTAATAAACCACGGCAGATTTTAAGACTCTTTTTTCCTCTTTAGCTCAGCAAGTCTCAAACTCCTTTCACAGTGGTGGAGGTTCAACAGAAAGAGCAGAAGATGTCCCTGTGCTCTGCCTCATGTCCAGCCCTGGTGGTTCGCCCAGTCTCGCTCCTGGGGTCAGAAGATGCAGGTCCAGCAAGGCCTTGGGGAAGACATAGACACAGGTCTCCTGCCTGCAGGGTGAGCGTGCAGGAAGGTGTGACACACTGCCCACAACCTTTTATTTCCTCACAGCTGTGTTTAAAACAGAAGTGTTGCAGTTTGGATGCAGCCCAGCCTGGTAGGTGTCCAACAGGTATATCTACAACTCCTGTGATCTGAGGGCTGAAGTGGAAGACTGGCTGTTGGGATTTGGGTCCTGAGCTGGTGTAGGTGTGAAAGGAGCACCAAGCTGAATCGTTTCAAGATTTGGATCCTCCTCTGCTTTTATGTGCTTTTCAGATTCCTGTGCAAAATTCAGGAGCTCTCATTGTGTTTGTCTGAAGGAGATTTACCAACCCCATGCCTGAAGGCAACGGTGGATGTGGGCATGGCACACAGGGATCCATGTGTTCTCTTGTTCATGGAATACACCTTGGAATGTTGAAGCTTTTATCCATCAGCAAAGTGTTTCATGACAGTCATATTTTTATTCCACTGGCATTTTAATTTCTGCTGAGCTGTTTTTTTGCAGACAGAGGGGAGACTGTTGTTCTTTTCCTCCTGTTCTTCAGCTATTGCAAATAAAGTTCTTTGAGGAGACTCCGCCAGCACCCAGCTGTACAAAAATGAAAGTAGCAAAGGAATCCAGGGCACGGGAGGAGTCTTCAGCCCTTCCTGTTGAAGGTCTTCAATATGGAAACTGAACCTGGCTTATGGGTAACACATACTATTTGTACAGAAGAACAGATGCCCAAAGCTGTTGGTGGGCCCAAGTCCCTTTCAGTCCTGGCTGGAGGACTAGGTCAGCAGGCTTGGGGGGGGTGGAGGAGGAGGAGGAGGAGGAGGCAGGGGGATGTCAGGCAGGTCCTGCCTCCGTGGCTGGGGAACTGGGGGAGGGCGTGGGGGAGGCACGGAGGGCTGGGGCTCCAGTTTTCTGTGGGGCTGCTGGTGTTGAGCCCCTCTCCGAGACGTGTCCAAATGGACGTTCCTGGGGCTCTCTGGAGGTGAAGGGGAGCGGCGCAGTCCTGGCTGGTGTTTGGGGTGCCTGTGGAGAGAGGAGGTGGCTGAGGCCCAGCTGCAGGGGGCACACAGGGACTCTGCTGCCCAGCAGGGCCCAGAGCTGGCAAGGCTCAGCACCACGGGGGAGCTGCTGGCACACCTTGGCCCCGGTGGACACCTGCCCCTCAAGGCCCCAGAGAGCAGGGGGATGGCTCTGGGCAGGGTCCCTGGGCAGGAGCGGGCGCCAGGGCACGTCTGCCTTCCAAGGACAATCTCCTTCTCCTCCCCACCTTGCTTTGCCTCTGCCCGTCCTGCTGGGGCTGCTCTTGGCCAGGCAGGCTCACTTGGAGCCAGCACTGGCTCCAGTCCCAGCGGGCTCCCCAGGAGGGGCCCAGCAGCTGAGAGGCCAGGACAGCACTGGACAGCAGCAGCACCCTCAGCAGAGTTCTTTGGCCAAGGACTAACTGGCCGCTCCACAGCAGCCAGGCTGGGAATGTTCCGTGGATACGAGGAGATACTATAGGAAGCTGTGAGGGGGAAAATCAACTTACCCTTTGCTGTCAATCCACCACCGGATCCCAACATAGCACAAGATCATGGCCAGAGGCACAGTGAACAGTACCACCACTGTGCCCACCATGCAGTGCTTGCGCACGTCCTGGGGGCACAGAACTCTCCTGACACTCTGGGGATTTTGGTCCTTTGTTCCTGCCTTGCCGACCACATCTGCGGGAGCAATTTGGAGCGTTAGCCCGTCCTGGGCACCCCTGCTAAGCCGACAGCACGTTGGACACAGCCAGGACATTCTCTGTTTCCCTCAGTGCGGGTGCCTGGAGGCTCCAGGCCCTGGGGACAGGCTGTCCCACCAAAGCAAACCCAGAAGGCCGGGAGGAGAGCCCGGGGGGAGCGGAGCTGCTTGAGCAGTCACTCCTTTGAGGAGCCTGTGGAGAGAGGAGGTGGCTGAGGCCCAGCTGCAGGGGGCACACAGGGACTCTACTGCCCAGCAGGGCCCAGAGCTGGCAAGGCTCAGCACCACAGGGGAGCTGCTGGCACACCTTGGCCCCGGTGGACACCTGCCAACCCATCCCTGCAGCAGGCAGTGCCAGCCTCATCCTTCCCTGCCCTGGGACAGCTCCCACAGCCCAAGGGGACGGAGTCAGGCCCTCTCAGGAGACACGTGAGCCCCTGCCCAGGGTGGGAGCCAGGGAGCGCTCCGGCCCTCGCCTCGCCATAGGGATCCCGCTCTGGGCTGCTCTGGTGCCTTGGGCCTCTCGAGACTCAGGGCCAGCTCTGGGAGCAGCTGCAGCGGGAGGGACCTTGGGGCCAGAGTCCTGTTTCCCAGGCACTGCAGAACATGCTCCAGGTGCCTCCAACCCGTCATGCTTTCAGCTTACCCGGCTTGCTAGTGCCTGGCATCGCCTTCCTTCCTTCAGGAGACTCTGGCAAAGAGTCGTTTATTTCTTTTGGAACCACTGCTTTCAGCACAGCCTCTCGGTCCATCTCTGGAGAAAGCAAGAGGGACATCTGGATCAGATGGAGCTGTTCTCCATAAGGGAAGTGGCATCTTCAGGAGGCAATGCTTATAAAAGACATGGGAAAGGTTCAGGAAAACAGCCAGGCTTTTGGGGCTGGGTCAGGGCACTCCCTCCTCCAAACAGCCGCCACACCGCAGCTGCCAGGAGACCAGACCAGGCAATTGCAGGGGATCTCCTGGTCTGCAGGGCCCGTGGTGCATTTGGGGCACAGGGTCAGGGGATGCTCAAGGCCTTCCTGCAGAGGCCGGAGAGAAGCTGCAGCCAGGCCAGGCGGGGAAACAGCCCCTGAAGGCGGGAAAGCAGCAGCGGGGCAGCGAGGCTGCGATGGATCCCTTCCTGCTGTGCAGCCACTGCCTGTCCACACGTGGATCTAAAGCCCCCGGCTGATGGGTCTCACGGCTCAGGCTGAGGGAAAGGACCCACCTCGCCGTTTCTCCAGTTCGCTCAGCATCTTGTCCAGAAGTTCCATTGCCTCCTGGGATTTCTTTTCTCCTGGAGGTTGGTTCTTGCCTGTTGGAGGACCTGAATGGCAAGCAGTTCCATTTGACATGAAAAGATTAGAGAAAACTGGAGCTCAGCCTGTGAGGTCAGCAGGGACAGACTACTCACTCATGCCATATGAGCTGGACCAGCGCGGAGCAACCAGCACAGGAGCTGGAAAAGTCCTCCCTTCAGACACCCCTGTAACTCAACAGGCAGAGACACTTGTGTCATCCCTGGGGCTCTGCACGGGCAGCCCTGAGGCACAGGGGGGGTGAGGGGATCCCGCAGGGACAGGGCACACACGGGCAGCTCTCTGTCCTGGCCCCTGCAGAGGCGCCCGGCTGGCCCAGCTTTGGGCTCTGAGCTGGCAGCTCTCCCAGGGGAAAAAGCCACAACGTACCCACACGACCTTCCGGAGGCTCAACCCTGGGCCCCACTCCGGGTTCCTGATCACCGTCACCCCCAGGCTTGGCCGCAAAAAGGGCAGGACAGAAGAGCTCCCGTGACCCAGTTCCAGACTCTCCCTCAGGCCGGAGGGGCAGGGAGTGCAACTGGGCAACGGGATCCCTGCAGGGCCCTCATCTCTGCCCTCCCCTCAGGAGCAGGGGCAGAGCTCCCACAGGCCAGCAGTGGCCCCTCGCTGGGACCAAAGGAGCCCCACGCAGAGCTGTCAGGGCACCAGGGACTCCCTGGAGCTGCCCCAGCTCCAAACTCAGCCCCAGCGAGGGCCATGGCTTGGCAGCCGCAGCGGGAGCACCTCCGGCTCCGAGGGGCCGGCAAAGGAGCCGCGCCAGGCACAGCCCCCCGGGCACAGCCCTGGGCCCGGCCCCTTCCCTCTCTGCCCTTCTCCGTGTCGACACAGAGGGAGCAACTGGCATTTCCAGGGAAAGAAGATTAAAAGCTCCCCCTGACAGGGATCCTGTGGGATCCCTCTTGGGCCTGAGAACAGAGCAGGCCAAGATTGCCACAATCCAGCAACCTTGAGAGGGTCTTCAGGAAAATGGCACATGAATGAGCTCTTGCCACATTGGCAGGGATTACTTTTTCAAGGAAAGAGTTGTTGAGAACTTACCTCCAGTAGGTCCCAAGATATCCAAACCATAATCCGTCCAAGCTGCGGGGGAATCTTCCTCAGCACCCTCATCTAGAAGCAAACAGAGATGGGAACCGTTTCCATGGCATGCTGGGATCCCCTCCTGCCTCAGAGAACTGTGGCACTGCAGTGGCTCGGGGAGGCCCGTGGGGGCCAGATGTCAATGGACATGGCCAGAGCTGCAGAGGGGCCTGGGCAGCTCTGGGCTGGCTCCTGGCCGCTCTGCACACTCGTTCCAGGCCCTGTGCAACATCCCTGGGGGAGCGGCTGGAACAGCCACGGGCCCCTCGGGGCTCTCTCCGCACCCAGGAAACCCTGGCTAAAGCCCTGGGGAAAACCATCCCAGACGCTTCCCGGGGAGAAGAGCCCGCTGGCCGGGAAAGGTGCCCCAGGCCGCCGGCTGACCTGCTCCCCGCGCTGGCACCGGAGCAGCCTGGGCAGCCCTGGCGTGCAGGGCCACTGCCAGGAGGAGGAGGAGGAAGAGGCGGAGAGCAAGGGCCATGGCCCCTCGCCCTCACACCGGCCGGCAGCTACTGCTGCCGCCGCTGTCCTGACACCCCTGTCCTGACACCCCTGTCCTGACACCGCTGCTGCAACCGCAATCAAGGTCAGGGCCTGAGTTATGTTGTCCTGGCTGGTGTGGAACCACAGGGCCCTGCTGTGACCTCATGGCCAGGGGGTGGTTGTGTGGGGATGGAGCTCAGGGTGAGGATCTACCTTCCTGGGGAGGGAGCACGTCCCAGCAGGCAGCTCTGTCCGAGGACTGCCACACAGTCCCACCCAGGGCTGAGCTCACGGCAGGCTGGGGGATGAAGGGATCAAGTGGTGAGAAGGTGGATCTTCCTGGTGAGAAGGACTCAGGGGTGCTGGTGGATGAGAGGCTGGACGTGCCGTGGCCATATGCCCTCAGTGCCCAGAAAGCCAACCTTACCCTGGATTGAGTCCAAAGGAGTGTGCCCAGCACCCCGAGGGTGGTGATCCTGCCCCGCTGTTCCTCCCTGGTGAGACCCCCCCTGGAGCTCATCCAGCTCTGGGGTCCTCAGCACAGCGAGGACATGGGCCTGCTGGAGCAGGTCCGGAGCAGGTCCAGAGCAGGCACAAAAATGCTCTGAGGGATGGAGCCCCTCTGCTCTGGAGCCAGGCTGGGAGGGCTGGAGGTGTTCACCTGGAGAAGAGAAGGATCTGGGGAGACCTGATTGCGGCTTTTCAGTTCTTAAAGGGGGCTTGTGAGAAAGATGGGGACAGAATTTTTTAGTGGGGCCTGTTGTGACAGGACCAAATGATAATGCTTTTACCTAAAAGAGGGTAGATTCAAATTAAATATAAAAACCTTTTTTTATGCTGTGGGTGGTGAAACCCTGGCATTCCTGGAGACATTCAAGCTCAGGCTCTGAGCAACCTGGTCTAGCTGAAGATGTCCCTGCTCACTTCAGGGTGTTGGACTAGATGGCCTTCAAATGTCCCTTCCAACCCAAACCATTCTATGTTCCTGTGCACCATCAAAGTAGGGCTGAGTTAATTCCTGGGGTAGTGATGCTGACACCTGTATTTCGGTAGTTGTGCCATTAGTGATGGGCTGAGAGAGGCTTGACAGACCAAACAGTGAGGTCTGCAAACCACAGACAGTGTGTTCAAGGAGAAAAAGGAGAGGAACACATTTCAGATGAATGGGAAAATGCCAGCATTTTGCTGTCCATTCTGTGTTAAGACAGAAAGGAATGTCCTGAAGATCCCTTCACGGGTGTGCACTATTGGCTGTCCCAGCACTTGTGTCCTGTAAAAGAGGGAAGTTGTTACAGCTTCTCAATATCCTGTTTATAGCTGGGTAAAACCCAAATACTGCACTTCTCCATCTCTACTTTCTTCCCAATAAAGGCAAATTTTGTCCATTATTGTGTGGAACATATTCAGCTATTCATGTGCAAATTCTTGCCATTCACACAGTGTTGATTTGCTCTAATCTCACTGCAATTAAGGCTGATACATTGTGAGGCAAAGCGTTGAGTGATTACTCCTGGTGTCTGTGACTGTAGAGAGATATTCTGTAATTAAATGACATTTGAAGACAGGTGTAGTATACAATACTTCTGGCACATATATAACTTTACTAAATATCCAGACATTTCTGTACGTTGTGTAAGAGACCTGGAGGTTGGTACATCACTTCTTCTGTGAGTAGTCACTAGAATAGTAATTGGATCAGTTTGTTCAAATAAATAAGCAAAAGTAATGCATTATTTCTTATGTATGCAGTCTTTCATATTTAGGATATGTTATTGACACAGTACCTAGTTAAGTACAGGTAGGATGGGCATTCAGTGCTAGCAAGATATTATTTGTTCATTCCTAGTTTTGTTTTAAATTGCAGCATGATAATCACTACAAAACTTATTTTACTTGGAAACAATATTTTAATTTCTCTGCATGATCTCTCAAAATCCCTCAAAATATTTTATTTTATTTTATTTTATTTTATTTTATTTTAGGCTTATTCAAGCTTGTCCTTGACACAGAGCAACGATTAAGTCTACCTTTTCAAATCAAGGCCATAGTTCCAAGCAGAATTTACCATTTGTGGTGGCAGTTTTGTCTGCTCCGTATGTCAGAATTCCCACTTCACCATCTGTTTTCTCAGTTTCTTTTGAAGTTGAATTATCTGGAGGACAAGCAACTGCTTTCTGCTTCAGAAGTTGGGCCAAATCCAACTGGTTTTGGAATCTGTTTTTTGGAACTATTACAGTTCAGAAAACATTAAAAATATCTGAATCTATTTAAGAAGTATGGAAAACAAAAATATAAAGCCCTGCCATGTTCATGATTGCACAAAACCAATTTCTTTTTTCGAAAGAAAATCAAGTCTGAAGGAGTTCAACTGCCGGAATATGAATGTAAAGGAGGTCAGAATATCAACAGGATGTCAACAGGATACATGATCCTTCTCTTTTGAGTGAGACACCTGAAGAGGTGTGTAAAATAAAACATCTTGTACCACAAAACTTGCTTTGCTTTTTGAGAATTTGACATATTGTTGCAACTTAAAAATGAGTATTTATCAAAAACAGTGAAAAAGGCTGATGAACAGAGATGAGTCTCACTGTGTTTTAAATCTCCTGAATTAAACTGTTTCGTTGTCCCTGTCTTGAGATCGTGCCTGGAGGGTGGGAGCACAGGCCATGACATTCTTTTTCCTGTGAAGAGCCCTAAAGGTTCCTCACAAGGGGGTGACAGAATTGGTGGTAGAGTTTTACAGGCAGCTCGAAGAAACACAATGTATGCCCAAGAAATCTTTACATCAGTCGTCACCAAAACTGGTCTCTGTTTTTTTATAGCTGTGATTTATAATAACAGCAGTTTGAAAATCAAGGCATTTGATGATGTTTTGAGATGTTTTATTCATTTAATAATGAAATAACTCTAATTCAATACATGTAGACAGATGTGTGATGACTATTTTGCACAAATACGATGACATTTATTTTTTTAGGGCTTTAATCTAATGTTGTTACTCATATTGACTACAAGAACTCCACATCATCCAGTCATCTCTGAGTGTCAGCTTCTCACAAGGGTGACTTTGAGGCTTTCTGCTGCTGAATATTGTCTGCAGACGATCATATTCAACCTACAGCATTTCCTCCCAGATTTATTGATATGTGCAACATCTTCCCTTTATTCTTGGCATTAAATCTTTTCTTCTCCTCCTCCTTCTCCTCCTCCTCCTCCTCCTCCTTCTCCTCCTCCTCCTGTTCCCTCCCCCCCAGGAATTTCAGTCTCCAAGGTCTAAACTCTTCAGCTGCTTCACAAACATTGTTTTAATTCACATGGGCATCCATGCAGTGAACAACAAATCAAGGTTGTACCTGTGAAGCTTGAAGCAATGTACATTTATAGCACTAAAAATAATAATCCATTACCCAGGTGAAGCCAAGCATTTCCCAAATAACTCTACCTGTCCTCAGGGATGTTTGCCAAAGGACTGGGAGAGAGAAGGTTGTTTGTGTAGCTTTGCAGCACTAAAGTGATGAACATTAAAAAGTACAGCTTTCTGAGATCTTTGTATTCCTATAAAACAGAGTCAAAATGTTTTATATATGGGACATTAATGAAGAAGTGAATGACAGATTGTGAAAATAGCTGCTTTGGGAACAGAAAGCTAAATAAGAAAAAGTTTACACACTCTGCATCCCCCCTCCCTTTCTATGCAAACATACACAGGCAAGTGCATCCATACCTATCTGTCTGTCTCTTTATCTATTTTTCTAATCTGTGGAAAACTTTCCATGTGTGGTATTTTTTTTGTTCATTTATAAGTTAAGACACATCTGTTCAGAGCTGGAAAAAGATACCACCCCTCTTTGATACAACCAGCTTGGCTTTAGAAGCAGAGATGAACTGTGATTTCTTGCTTTCTTGCTAGAAATATGCTGGCTTGTTTGAATTAACTTTATTTTCATTTTAATATTTTTCTTCTATGATGGTTGGCAAAAACATTTCTTCCTTAAGCTATGTGCTGGCAATATTTGAGATAGAAAATAACATCATACTACACATTTTAGATACTTCATAGTTTTCTTGTGAAATTTTATTGTTGTACCACCTACCTGAAAACCCCTCAAAACTAAATCAGCAGGTCAACTACTGTGCACAACTTGCTAGAAAGCTGCAGTTCCTGCAGCAAAAGAGAAGGTTTGGGGATGGCTGGGGTAATTTTAAGTGCAGGGGGTTAGTTTTCCACTAGAGGGAAGGGAAGCTGCAGGAAGGACTGCTGCACTTCCTAGTATTCCTGGCTATAAAGTCAGAGACAACCTCAGTAACAGCATCTTTAGTGGCTGAGACACTAAATGTGGCCTCAACACAAACTGCTGCTTCTTGGTACATTTCCTTCTGCTAGAACTAGCCAGAAAAGGGATTTTAAATCTAGGAAAACTAATGCATATGATCCGTATGCACAATGTCCCATTTAATTTTTACCATACCAATAAAAAGGGAGTTTGCTTTATTGCCTTTTCAGCCAGAGGTTGGAGAAATTCAGCAACTAATCACTAACTCACAGCTAAATCTGATGCCAGCAACATTCCTACAATATTCTTGTTAGTTTTTTTAAACTGTTAAACTTCTTTATTGCTGCTGACTGCCAGCATATATGAACTGACCTGAACCTCTTCTTAAATAGATGCTTGTACAGTTTTCCCATAATAACATTAACTGCCATAATTTGATTGCAGTAAAGGTTTTGTAAGCTAATAAAACGTTGATGTCTATCTGTAGGCTCCACAAGAGGATGAGGGATATAATTCCTGGGGATCTGCTGCCCTCAGCAGAGATACCACAGTCTTGAGTCATGGATGTGGAGTTCCCTTAGCTGATTTTCTGAGTTTCTCCTCACTCAGAAACCTCCTTTGCTCTCGTTTTCTTTGATCATTATTCAGTACCAGGAAAAGTTAGTGGAGTGAAATGAGGTGTCCTCAGAGCCTCCTCTTCTCCAGGTGAACCCTCCCAGCTCTCCCAGCCTGGCTCCAGAGCAGAGGGCCTCCAGCCCTGGGAGCATCCCTGTGGCCTCCTCTGGATTCGTTCCAACAGCTCCACATCTTCCTTGTGTTGGGAGCTCCAGAGCTGGACAGAGAGCTGCAGGTGGGGTCTCACAGGGCAGAACAGAGGGACTGAATCCCCTCCCTCGCCCTGCTGGTCACATTTCTTTTGATGAAGCCTGGGAGAAGCAAAAGGACTTGTAATTATACAAAAGACTTTTAATTTCTTTTTGGGTTCAGCTCTCATTTTCCTTTTTCTCTTTCTTCTCCATAGCCCCCTCATTGTGCTTTGGTTTGTCATCCAGGCTTGGGATGCTTGTGGGGGGCCACACCAACCGAGCTTGCACGAAAATTGCGTTTTTTTTCTCTTGCTGTGCCAAAGCCTTTGGGCAACCAGAGTGGCACTTATTTCTAACCAAATAAAGTCAGCCCTTGCAGACAGAACTGAGCTGAGCTGAGCTTAAAGGAAATGGTGAAGAATTTTAGAACCTCTTCGCACTAGTTACCGGTGTCCATCCACCTCTTCTGTTTCCTCAGGGAAAACTCATTGCAACTAAACCCTCTCCTGTTAATACAGACATCAAAGAAGGGGTATCCTGCATATTTCCTGGGAGTCTGAATTGGGGTTTTGGAGTGGGTGGCTCAGCTGAGGACTCTAGCCTTCCTGTGCTTTGTGAACAATTTTGAAATCTTTTCTCCTGTATATGTTTTAATACCAAGAGATTTTACCCAACATGTGGAAATCTGTGTTCCTGTCTTGGAGACACTGAAAGAAATTGAATTCCAAAGTATTTCCTTGGTCTGTGGATAAAAGGAGGATTACATGAAGTTAGAAAGGAGACAATCTAATGTAATTATTCCTAGTACTTGTGTTTATAAGATCACAGGGCAGAGAAGAAGGGACATAAAAGAGGAGGGGAATGAGGCAGCACAGGATCAAACACTGACAAGCTGAAAAAGGGGCAGCAGCTGATGTCTGACATCAGAGAACTGAATGGGAATAAATGGGGGACAGTGATGTTCCATGTGGGAGTAGCAGCTGATGAGTACATTGTATTGACTGTGGAATGAGAGAGGGGGAGAGACTGACCTGTGACCCTGAGTGACACCAGGTGTAACCTGGCAAGACCAGGAGCTGTGTGGCATCAGTGCAAGACATGGAGCTGAAACAAGGGAGGAAGGAGCTCCTTCTGCCCAGGCAGGGACCTCACAGGCGTGCCCAGTGTGATACTGGATAATGAGGAGTGATTCTGCACCTGCTGTTCCTGTCACCTGGAAGGTGGGACAGAAGCAGAGAGCTGTTAGGATCTCACTGTGGAGCAGGCTAGCTTTGGGCCACTGCCTCTTGAGCCAGTCTGCTTTTCTTCTCAAGCACAGAGTTTGGCCATCTTCTGTAACACCATCCCTCGGGAAAAAAAGGTTCTTCTTCCAGTTTCCCAAAACACCTCCATACAGTTTCTGCACCTACTCACTCATCCTTTAACTGCACACTTTTAGGTAAATCAGTGAAAGCAAAGGGCTAACAACAGACACTGGGAGTTTATTTGTAGCTTAGGATGGATAATTTTCCCTGAAAAAATCCAACTGGTATTTCGGCAGTGGCTGGTCAGAGGACCAAAAGAAGCTGAGCTCTATTTTGCAGTTGTGATGGTCAGTATTCCTGCCATGCTGCTTCTCTCACCTGCTTCCTCAGTTCACCTGGGCTCTTGGCCCCAAGAGCTTAATACTAATGATGGTATTTTTAGAAGCACCAGGACAGGTCCTGCTTTCTGAAGGCACTGTGCTTTGAGATGACCCTGGAGATGATGTGCAGTTCTCACTGTTCTGGCAGTTCAGAGAGCACTGGGGACAGATAAATAACTGGTTGGGGTTTGGTGGGTCTTTGCTCTCAGCCTCACCTTGCAGAGGAGGGTGTTGACAGGGGATCACATGGACAAGAGGGATGGTCCCAGGTCCCCTGCAAGTTTAGCAGCTCTGTATGAAATACAGGGAAGTGAATTGGACCCTCTACATAAGTGCAGGGAAAGGGGATGGAGAGACGAACGTGAATCCCCTGGAAGGTGTTTCCCAAATGTACTGTGCATGTTGGATTACAGCTCTGCCTGGACGTCAGCAGCTTGCTCACCAAGAGGCTTTTTGTTTTTCTTCATGTGTATCAAACTCAGCAAATTAAAAGGCTGCTTACAGAGAGAGAGTCTTGTGTAGTGTAATCTGGACTTTGGGAAGATGGCAGTTGTTAGATCAATACCCAGCAATCTGGCTAACTTGTTTTCTCTTTTTTTTTTTTTTTTTTTTTTTTTTTTTTGGTGACTGCTCCCTGGTGATTTTGGTCTGGCTTCTTAAAGGGATTCAATTTTAATTTCAAAATGGAGGTAATGCTGTCACAGGACAGATGGAGCTGGGACAAATGGCATATTGATTCTGATCTTAACAAGAAGCCACCTGAGCTCCTCATGACAACAGCCCCACAGACTGGTAATGGATCTGTAAAAATCAACTCATCACAAAGCTTTTAACTTGAAGCTCTGACATATGGAGCCTGTGCAGTTCTGCCACAGAGGGAGAGGGTTTGAATGCAAAGAGGTTTAGCAAGGAGACCTGTGCACAGCACAACTGTCTGTACTCCAGCAAGTGAAGTGTCTTAGGATGTAAGACCTTGGCCATACTTCAGTTTTACCCCTCCATTTACCCAGCTTCTTGGCCTTCCTTTGTCAGTGGTGAAATATGACAGGGAGAGGCAGATCCTTCTTGGCTGCTGCTTCTCTAAAGTTGGCCTTGTTTGCTGACTGTCCTCTGAACAGGTTGGTGACAACCAGCTCCAGTTACCGAGGTCAGACAAAGCTGTCTCACACCAGTGCCGGGGCCAGAGGGGGCTGGATTAAGTCTGCACTGTCCCAGCAGCCTGGAACCTCGTGTTCTCCCAAAAACAGGAACAGGCAAATTGGTATCTCATTATGAAGCAGCACTTTGAGAAGTTTGCCATGTGTTTGATTCTGCCCTGAAGCAACTGAGATTCACTGGAGTATTCACAAGCCCTAAATAATGGATTTATTGTGGTTGCTAGAATCTTTCATATTTTACAGCTTTGCTGTACAAACTCTGGCACTTGCAGAACCCTTGGCTGGTACAGTTCTTCAGTGCTTCTTACAGAGAAGTGCTTTGGGAAGCAAGTCAGGGCTCACATTCACAGGTGGTTTGTGGGGCCCACAGGACAGGGCACTGTCTGTTATTCCAACACCTGTGCCATTTATTCTGGTGGAATCCTTGTGAGAAAGATTTTTAGTCTACTTTTTTAGCTCGAACAGCCCAAACTTGTCCATCTAACTGGTTTCTGTTGCAGGTTTTTCCTTTGCTGTCTGTTGTTGGCCCTGAGAAGATGCTGCTCAGATTCTGCAGACCATAATTGCTGATACCAAGCTGAAACCTCACTGTGCTCCACAGCAGCTGAGTTATCCACAGGTGAGCCAAGAGCCAGGGTTCAGCTCCAGAAACTCCAAGACCTGACAGATGAACCTCTGGCCCTGAGGAAGGCAGGAGCATTCTGAAGGTAAAGGGTAACTGCTTTGGGTCTGACCCTGCACGTCCCTTTGCACGGCAACAGCTGCCCCACGCTGTGTGGGGGGCAGATAACATGTGACACTTAATTTAGCACAACACTTTGGGAAGTGAAAATATTTGTTAAAATTGGTGTTGATAGCACTGGTTGAGTAAACTTACAAAGCTCTTAAAAAAAATCAGTCTGGGCACAAAATGATTTTTTAATGATTATTTTTAGTTCTTTGATGCTCAGAGATAATGGAGGAAGGGGGAGATTTTCTGTTCAGCTCGCCTGTTAGGGTGCAGTGGGTGAGAAAAGAGCAGTTTTTGGCCAGCTGGTTTAGGAGCTCTAAAAGCAGCTGTGGTGTCCCTAATGAAACGTGGGGGTGGGGGCACAGTTACAGACTGGATTGTCCCCCATGTGTTCCCCTCTTCACCACAGAGCTGTGGAGACTCAGCCTGCTGGTGGCAAAATCCCCACACCCCCCAGTTTGCAGCACTAAAGGCTTTGTGCTCATCACTATGGAAAGCTGCATGGGTGGCCTGCACCTAATGTTCTTTTGTTGGCTGGACCCCAGTCAGTGCTGCATCTCAAAGACTGACCCCAGCCCTGAGCTGCTTTTAAGACTGACTTGATCAAAGGGACTGAAGCTCTGTTGACTACAAATTCTCTAGAAAAATAAACACAGGAACTATGAGAATGTTGGTGACAAAAGCAGAGTTAAACCTTTGAGGCCACCTCCCCCCTTTTATTTTTAATTTATTTAATATTCTGAGTGCCAGTCCTTGTATGAAACGGGCCCTCAGCAGCAAGCTAGGCCTCCTTGGTGTGGCCCTTTGTGCTCACTGTTTCTGGTTTGATGTGGCTGTTCACACTATGAAACTTGTCCATCGTGCACTCTTTGCCTGTAATTCCAATTTCCTGTAACTCCAACGCACAGCCCTTTTTGCTGGATGGTGTGTAAATAATCTGATTACTTTATTAGATAACTTACATCTTGCACTCCATGACATTCCAGTTGTGGTAATCAGACTCTGTCACATCCCATTTCTTGAATTTTCAAGCCTTCCAGCTGCAGCCCAGGGGAAGATGTTTCTGTCTTGCCTCAAAATTGGCTACTCTTTTGCAAAGACAGCCTTTTACAAAGGAGTTGTTACGTGCATTGATGTCCAAGGGTCTGCTTTAAAAGACAAAAAAACCTCCACCAAACAAACAGCAAACTAAACAAACAGCATATTAAAAAAAACTTCTGTATTTTCCGTTCTTGCTTTTAATGTTTTTCAAGCTGGCCTCCTTTTCCACTGCAGTGACAGGAAAAGAAAGCAAACATCCTTCCCAGATGATGTGCCTTGACGAAGGAACACAGACCTTAAACACAGGGGATATATTAAACGTGCAGATGATCATGATCATCACGATCATTTGTTTCCTGCCTGTTTTTATGTAAGATTATTTGCAGAGGGCTGAGCACAGTGTCTCAGCCCCCCTGGCTGGTGCCACAGCCCCCCGTTATCTGCTCTTCCTCGTGCTCTTGTGTCTCTGCCCATTTGTCTCTCTTGGGTCGCCGCCTCCTTCACCTCAGTTTTGTTTCTTTAAATCATCTTTGCTGTAGCAGCTCAGAGCTGGTGCCTGAGGGTTTTCCTCCACAAGCAGTGTAATTTTCCTCCCTGTCTTCCTGACTCAGACTCCCAGCTCTCTGATGAAAGGTCCCATCATCCAAGCAGGTCTGGGCACTGCTGGGACTGTTCCTCAGGGGATCCAAGCCCCTTCCCATGGCCCCACTGTCCATCCCAGTACCCTGGGGTCCAACTGTGCATCTCCTTCTGCCCAGCTGATAACTGAGACAATGTCTGCCAAATATTTGTACTGTGGGCAGCCTTGAGGGCTGTATGACATTCCTGTGGACACGTCCAAGCTGGAGCTTTATCTCTGCTGACTGACCTGGCAGTTGGGGTTTTTGGTTGGGTTGGAGTTTGGGTTTGGGGGTTTTTTACACTTAACAGTCAGATCAGTGTGATTTGTATCCTAAAGGTTCTAAAGCACAGACGTTGCACATGAAGGTTGTTTTGGGGTTTGCATTGGTCTCAGATGCTGCAAACCCCTGTGGGTCTGAGCAATGGGGCTTTAGCTGTGTGTGCTTCCAGCCCTGCAGTTCCCTGTGTGGTGAGTGCTCTGGGGCACCTGTGTGTAACAGCACATGAGGGTGCCACAGCTCCCATTGTCTTGTGGTGTTTTGGAGAATCCCTGCATTCAGAAATTAACTCTCCTTGAAGCTCAAGGGTGCCTAAAACTTCCCATATAGACACATGTTCCTCATTTCTGATTTTTTTTAAAGCCTGGCTGGCTGAGCACCTGCCCTTTCCTTGTCCTGCTTTGCCCCAGCCCCACAGTGTTGGACAACCAGCCTGATGACACCAGTTCAGGTGCCCTCCTATGAAGGAGAAAGGGCATCACAGGGGCTTTGCACCAGGTCCTGATGGCGAGCACAGCTTGAGCTGCAGCAAGAAGGTCCCCCCTGGCACCACAGAGAGCATTAAGGAGCCTGGAAACTCCCAAGGTGCAGGTTTCAGATAAGACAACCCAGCTGTCACAGCAAAAGTGACCCCACCTCAGTCCAAGAGGTGCAGTGTGCGCACAGTATAATCATGGAGCACTCGGTTGGGAAATCAAATTCTTAGGGTGTATCTCAAACAAACAAACAGATTCTATCAGACAAGTTGACATTCATGGGAAGTCTCCCTTTCAAGTCCAAACTCCAGCATTAAGGAATTAGTTTTGCCACTGGTAAACGTGGCCCCTGGATTCACTATGTAGCTACATGTCCACAGTGCCAGACTCTGGCAGCCATTTGCCTGGCTGGAGAATGGATGCTACAGCATTCCTAGTCTAAAACAACAGAAATCCAAACACTTGCCTTTCCAGTTTGCCTGCTAGAAATGTGAAGAAGTTTCATGATGTTTGAACTGTCTAAATTAAGCTATCTCAGAGAGATAGTTCACGAACAGGAAACTTGTGGTTACTATCTCCATTACACACAGAACAATGTAAAGTGGTTTAATTGCTTTTTGTACTCTATTGTGGGAGATGAATTCTGGCCTTTATTTTGCTGCTGTGTCATTAAGTTGTCTCAGATACTCCTTTGTGTCATTTAACCACTGGGTTCTTGCAGAAGTACAATCCTTCAGCATCTCACACTGGAGATAAATCATGCAGGACGAGGTCAGACTTTAGCCTTTGGAGTGTCAACATGTGCCAGGATGATCCATTAGCCCACATGTGAACCAGGTGTTTTACCAGGCCAGACACATGACTGTTGTCCATAGCTGGTCTCTGTCTGCAAAATAATGTGGAGCTGCAGCTCTAAGGAACTCAGAGGTTAGGGAGCAAATAGACCAAATCCCTAATTTCTATCAGTTACTTTACAGGAGTATTTGCTACTGATAGATTTTATATTCCTTCCCAGAGCTGGAATAAAAGAATCCCAGCAGTTTGCTATGAAAGCAAGAGAAAGAGACTCTTCTCAACAGGTTCCAGCTCTGTTCCTCATTTGAATTAAAAGCAGAGCAAAACTATTCTGTTGGTCATGTCAAACCCACCTATTTTTGATTACAGTCTGTGAAAGACAAAACAGTATAAAAAATATTTCATTTTGTAATACTTACATTTTTCTATTGAGCCATGGTATAACTATGCCGCCATGAGCTTGATGATGACCCTGGGAAAAGAGTAAAACTGAGCTAAAAACTAGTCAATGGATTTCATTAACAAAGCGAGGCATTTGGTACTGGAGCCCTGCAGGACAGTCCTGACCACGAGACTGGCCACAAATGCTCAGACCAACCTCTGAAGGGAGCAGGGGGGAGGGAGATCAGTGACTTACTCCTTGTTCTCGTACACCTTGCGCGCCACAAAACTGCAGCAGAACAGAAGCAGAGGCACAGTGAGCAGCGTGGCCAGCATGCCAATCATGCAGTGCTTGCGATAGTCCGGGGGGCACAGAACTCTCCTGACGCTCTGGGGATTTTGGTCCTTTGTTCCTGCCTTGCCGACCACATCTGCGGGAGCAATTTGGAGCATTAGCCCGTCCTGGGCTCCCCTGCTAAGCCGACAGCGCGTTGGACACAGCCAGGACATTCTCTGTTTCCCTCAGTGCGGGTGCCTGGAGGCTCCAGGCCCTGGGGACAGGCTGTCCCACCAAAGCAAACCCAGAAGTCCGGGAGGAGAGCCCGGGGGGAGCGGAGCTGCTTGAGCAGTCGCTCCTTTGAGGGACACGCACACAACCCATCCCTGCAGCAGGCAGTGCCAGCCTCATCCTTCCCTGCCCTGGGACAGCTCCCACAGCCCAAGGGGACGGAGTCAGGCCCTCTCAGGAGACACGTGAGCCCCTGCCCAGGGTGGGAGCCAGGGAGCGCTCCGGCCCTCGGCTCGCGGGAGGGATCGTGCTCTGGGCTGCTCTGGTGCCTTGGGCCTCTCGAGACTCAGGGCCAGCTCTGGGAGCAGCTGCAGCGGGAGGGACCTTGGGGCCAGAGTCCCGTTTCCCAGGGGCTGCAGGAAAGGTGCTCCAGATGCCTCAAACCTCTCACACATTCAGCTTACCCTGCTTGCCAGTGCCTGGCATTGCCTTCCTTCCTTCAGGAGACTCTGGCAAAGAGTCACTGCCTCCTTCAGGAGCTGCCGCCTTCCACAGAGCCATCTCTTGGTCCATCTCTGGAGAAAGCAAGAGGCAATCAGATGGAACCATTCTCCATAAGGGAAGTGGCATCTTCAGGAGGCAATGCTTATAAAAGACATGGGAAAGGTCCAGGGAAACAGCCAGGCTTTTGGGGCTGGGTCAGGGCACTCCCTCCTCCAAACAGCCGCCACACCGGAGCTGCTGGGAGACCAGACCAGGCAATTGCAGGGGATCTCCTGGTCTGCAGGGCCCGTGGTGCATTTGGGGCATGGGGTCAGGGGATGCTCAAGGCCTTCCTGCAGAGGCCGGGGAGAAGCTGCAGCCAGGCCAGGTGGGGAAACAGCCCCTGAAGGCGGGAAAGCAGCAGCGGGGCAGCGAGGCTGCGATGGATCCCTTCCCGCTGTGCAGCCACTGCCTGTCCACACGTGGATCTAAGGCTGATGAGTCTCATGGCTCAGGCTGAGGGAAAGAAACCCACTGTGCCCTCCCTGCAGTTCACTCAGCATTTTTCTCATGCCTTCAGATGGGTCCTGAGATTTCTTTTCACTTGGAGGTTGGTTCTTGCCTCTTGGAGGACCTTAAGGAAAAGCAGTTTGATTTCACTTGAAGTGAATACAGAAAACCAGAGCTCAGCCTGTGAGGTCAGCAGGGAGAGACTACTCACCCCTTTGATGTGAGCCAGCTTTGCTTGGAGGAACCAGCCCAGAAGCTGGAAAAGTCTTCCCTGTGGACACCCCTGTAACTAAACATCCAGAGAAGATTCTGTCACCTGGCTCTTGCTACATTTTCATTCATTATTCTTTGAGAGGACATTGAGAACTTACCTGCAGGAATCCCTGAAGGCTCTAAAGAATTTTCTGTCGATGGTGTTGGAGAAGTATTCCCAGTACCCTCACCTAGAAGCAAACACAGATGGGAACCGTTTTCAAGGGGACAAAGTCAGGATCTCTCAGAAGACACTGGAGCCTTGCTCCCCATCTGCCTTTTTTCCAGCATGGGCACCCCTTGCAGCTGCTCCCAGATTTCGGGATATGTCCCTCCCTTAGGGCCACCAGCAGGACTGCTCAGTACCCAAGTCCCCTAAGCCTGCTCAGGATAATTCATTTGTGCTGTGACGGTCTGCTCCGGGCTGGGCCAGCACTGCCAACAGCAGACACGGCAGCTGAAGCCTCAGCACAGCTCAGCCCAGAGGATGCCTGGCATCGCCTCCCTGCCCTCAGCAGAGCCTGGCACGGAGCCACTGCTTCCTTTGGGGAACACTGCCTGCCACAGAGCCCCTTGGTCCTGCTCTGGGGAAAGCAAGAGGGACAACTGGATCAGAGGGAGCTGTTCTCCATAAAGGAAGTGGCATCTTCAGGAAGCAATGCTTATAAAAGACATGGGAAAGGTCCAGGGAAACAGCCAGGCTTTTGGGGCTGGGTCAGGGCACTCCCTCCTCCAAACAGCCGCCACACCGCAGCTGCCGGGAGAGCAGACCAGGCAATTGCAGGGGATCTCCTGGTCTGCAGGGCCCGTGGTGCATTTGGGGCACAGGGTCAGGGGATGCTCAAGGCCTTCCTGCAGAGGCCGGGGAGAAGCTGCAGCCAGGCCAGGCGGGGAAACAGCCCCTGAAGGCGGGAAAGCAGCAGCGGGGCAGCGAGGCTGCGATGGATCCCTTCCCGCTGTGCAGCCACTGCCTGTCCACACGTGGATCTAAAGCCCCCGGCTGATGGGTCTCACGGCTGAGGCTGAGGAAACAGACTGACCTCGCTGTCTCTCCAGTTCGCTCAGCATTTGGTCCAGAAGTTCAAATGGCTCTGGGGAGTTTTTTTCTCCTAGAGGTTGGTTCTTGCCTGTTGGAGGACCTGAATGGGAAGTAGTTGCATTTGACATGAAAAGATTAGAGAAAACCAGAGCTCAGCCTGTGAGGTCAGCAGGGACAGACTATTCACTCATGCCATATGAGCCGGGCTCAGGTGCAGCATCCAGCTCGGGAGCTGGAAAAGTCCTGCCTGCAGACACCCCTGTAACTCAACAGGCAGAGACACTTCACTGCAGGGCCCTCATCTCTGCCCTCCCCTCAGGAGCAGAGGCAGAGCTCCCACAGGCCAGCAGTGGCCCCTCGCTGGGACCAAAGGAGCCCCACGCAGAGCTGTCAGGGCACCAGGGACTCCCTGGAGCTGCCCCAGCTCCAAACTCAGCCCCAGCGAGGGCCATGGCTTGGCAGCCGCAGCGGGAGCACCTCCGGCTCCGAGGGGCCGGCAAAGGAGCCGCGCCAGGCACAGCCCCCCAGGCACAGCCCTGGGCCCGGCCCCTTCCCTCTCTGCCCTTCTCCGTGTCGACACGGATGGAGCAACTGGCATTTCCAGGGAAAGAAGATTAAAAGCTCCCCCTGACAGGGATCCTGTGGGATCCCTCTTGGGCCTGAGAACAGAGCAGGCCAAGATTGCCACAATCCAGCAACCTTGAGAGGGTCTTCAGGAAAATGGCACATGAATGAGCTCTTGCCACGTTGAAAGGGATTATTTTTTCAAGTTGAGAACTTGCCTCCAGGAGGCCAGAAGTACTTCAAAACATCATCGTCCAGATAATCAAAGTCATGATCCCCATCTAGAAGCAAACAGAGAAGGGAACCGTTTCCATGGCATGCTGGGATCCCCTCCTGCCTCAGAGAACTGTGGCACTGCAGGGGCTCAGGGAGCCCCATGGGGGCCAGATGTCAATGGACATGGCCAGAGCTGCAGAGGGGCCTGGGCAGCTCTGGGCTGGCTCCTGGCCGCTCTGCACACTCGTTCCAGGCCCTGTGCAACATCCCTGGGGGAGCGGCTGGAACAGCCAAAGGCCCCTCGGGGCTCTCTCCGCACCCAGGAAACCCTGGCTAAAGCCCTGGGGAAAACCATCCCAGACGCTTCCCGGGGAGAAGAGCCCGCTGGCCGGGAAAGGTGCCCCAGGCCGCCGGCTGACCTGCTCCCCGCGCTGGCACCGGAGCAGCCTGGGCAGCCCTGGCGTGCAGGGCCACTGCCAGGAGGAGGAGGAGGAAGAGGCGGAGAGCAAGGGCCATGGCCCCTCGCCCTCACACCGGCCGGCAGCTACTGCTGCCGCCGCTGTCCTGACACCCCTGTCCTCACACCCCTGTCCTGACACCGCTGCTCTACAATCTCTGTCCAGTAATCACTGTCCAGTAATCACTGTCCAGTAATCACTGTCCAAACGCCACCAAATCTGACACTGCCGCCGCCGCCGCTGCTGCCGCAACAGTTGCAGTCAGGGACTGAGTGGTCGGTCCTTGTGGTGCTGTGGGACCACAGGGCTCTGTGACCTCACAGCCCTGTTGTGACCTCATGGCCGGGATGTGTTCGTGGGGATGGACCCACCCCTGGGAGGGAGCAGGTCCTGCTGGCAGCTCTGTCCCGGGGCTGGGACAGTCCCACCCACGCTGAGCTCACGGCTCTGCCCTGTGTTCCCAGCACCGGCTCACGGGCAGCGAGAGCTCAGCCTCCCTCGGAGCAACAGGCAGCCACAGCCCAGGGGTTCTGCCCTCCTCGGGCACTGTCAGCCACAGCTCCTGAGGCTGAGGAGTGAGGGATTTCTGGCTCCAGGCAGATGCCCTCCTGTAGGCAGCTTCCAGCCTGGAGCCCAGTTTAGCACCGTGGGGGTTCCCAGGGCTAACGAGGCACTTTTGTTTTATGGGAAAGATGGAGCCTTTACCATTTCCTCTTCATGTGAAATTTAAGGGACTGTATCAAGTAACCTGATGGCGTCTCACTGTTAAAAACTCAGGCAAAGAAGGCACGAAGGACCTCAGCCTTTTCCTCCTCTTTGGTGACTGTATGCCCCCTCCCTGTCATGTCCAATAACCAATGAAGGCTTTCCTTGGCTCTCCTTTTGTTATTAATGTATTTATAAAACTACTTTTTATTATCTTTTACACTGGCCTAATTTTCTTTCTAAATGACCTAATGACATCCTCACACACTCCTGAGTTGCCTGCCTCCTTTTCCAAAGCTCATACACCCCTTTTCCCCAGCACGGCGCTGCAGCTCTAAGGAACCCAGAACTGACAGAACACTCTCCTTTGCCAGCTGATTCAGAACTACTGAGGGTGGTACTGAGTTTGCCAGAGCACACATCTGTTGTTCGGTGCAAGAGCACTTTGTGACCTAAATTCCTTATTCCAACCACACTGCTCCCAAGTGGCCTGAGCACCAGGAACGAAGGGACACGGTCACAGGCAGCGATTAAAGGGGTGACCCCACTGACGAGCGCAGCCAGTGATTTTACAGATTGTGGAGTTCAATAAACATCTTTACTTGAAAAATTGCAACTCTGTTTATTAGGGATCTGTAGGTAAAGAGAAACAGCTTAGTCCAGGAGGCCTTTGCCACTCCAGGTTACTCTGCAAGAAACATCTATTTGTCTAAAACAGGGCAATCTGCAAGAGCAGGACACAGCCCCAACCTCACCCAGCAGGGACACCCTCCAGGGTGATGCTGGGCAGTGGCAGCAGTCTGGACAAGCAACTCAGGGAGTACAAACCCAGGGAACAACAGGCAATGTGCACCTGTCACCCCAAATATAATGGCCTTCTGAGGGAAATGTGGCCAGCAAGTACTGGCAAATACTGTTGAAATGTGTCACTGGATAAAACCAACTCTGCAGCGACAGTTCAGAGGTGGCTGAATTCTGTCTGGAGTTAGCAAGAGGGGGCAGGTAGGGGAAAAACTGTGTCTCATAATATTAAAATTAAACCTTTTATATTTCTCATTAAAATCTACTCTCTCATGAGGCTTTTCTGACAACAATGACAGCTTGTATTTAAATAAACCCCCTATTTATTGTTTTCAAAAGCCAAAGCACAGCAAAGGAGTCAGTGTAAGGTGTATGACCAAGGTCAAGAACAGAACACGGAGAAGTTCTGATAAAATTCAAGGTAAAACACAATGAAACCACCCTCAGAGACAAGGGAAAGAGACATATACACACCTAATAAGGCAACCTGAGCTTTAAGCAAAATCTCTTTATTTATCCTCTTGATATGAAGTTGTGTTTATAAGTCTTATTTCATACAGTTACATCTGGTAAACTCATGAAATAACAGTTATTAAGGTACTAAATACTTGAGCTGCAGAAAATTCCCCCCTGATTTACATTCCTCTGTATTTGCTGGCAGGGAGGTGGTCAGAAGGTCCTGTCCAGGGGATGGGAGCAGATGTAGGATCTCTTCTCCAGGATTTGCTTTGCAGCTTTTTTAATGGAATCATCCAGGTTCTCATCTGCATCTGCAGAGAAACAGAAGGAAAGTCAACTAAAGTACCATAAATAGCTGTTCTACGTTTCTTTCAAAAAAGCATTGGAATACAAATGCAATGTATCTGCACCTGAGTGCCAGGAAGGAATTTAACACTCTCCTCTGAAAAAGACTGATTATTGCAGACTGAGTTTCACAGAGCCAGTGCCTGACTGGGTGGGAATTCCCAAACAGACCAAATCCCTAATTTCTATCAGTTCCTTTACAGGAGTATTTGCTAGTGATAGACTTTTTATTCCTCAATAAAAGAATCCCAGCCGTTTGCTTTAGCTGTGGAATGAAGAGACTCTTCTCAACAGGTTCCAGCTCTGTTCCTCGTCTGAACGAAAGGCAGAGCAAAATATTCTGTTGGTCACATCAAACCCACGTTCTTTTGACCACAGCCTGTGAAAGACATAAGAATGTAAAAATTATTTTATAGAACTTACATTTTTCTAATTGAGCCATAGCATAATTATTCTTGAAATACGCTTCTGTGCAGAAGATATTTGTGAGAAGCACCTGGGAAAAGAGGAAAACTGCGTTGAAAACTAGGGAAGGAATTTCACAAACAAAACAATGTAGTAAAAATACAGTACTTTAAACTTCTAAAAGTCATTTTTTCCTTGATAATGGAGCCCTGCAAACCAGTCATGTACAGTCCCTTGGACCCTAGAGCTGCTGAGGGTCAAGGGCAACTCAGAATTGGCTAAAGAGTGATTGGGAATCAAAACACAACAGGGCTCACACACACACAGAGTCTCAAGGTCAAAACCAAATGTTAGTTTGTCCTGTAGCATAACTGTTACCATGAAACTTGAAATGAGCTCCTGTATCATCACTTTACTGTCATTAGATGTATTGACACAAGTGTTGTGATTATGTTTGTATTCGGGATTATATGGAAAGAGTTTGGGAGAACTGCAGGGCATGAGCAGGTTTAAGAGAACGTGCAAATCTGTAGTTAGTTTATAAATGTCTGTGTGTGTGTTAAAGAAGTATTTTAAACACATTGACAGTGTGGAACTCAACATTCAGGGCCCTGAGAGGCAACTGGTTACTGCACCCTGGAACCAACGGGTTTGGCAACACCCTGGGGCACCGTTGGCTTTATGGCAGAGCTTGCAGTGAATCCTTTACAAAAGCAGTGTGTGGTGCTCCAAGGAGCACAGCCAGGGAACGGGAATGGGAATGGCTGCCCCAGGACTCACCTCGTGGTCGTGGTTGCGCAGCCCGATGCTGATGGAGCGGCTGGCCCTGGAGATGGCAGCTGTCATGGCATACAGGTTAATCACGATGTCTGCCACCCTCTTCAGCACCAGCTGCTCCTCCACGATTGTCTAGAAGAGTAAAAATTATTATTAGCTTCACTTAAAGCTTTAACCAAGCGTTATATTGTTCATACTTTGTGTTTAGGTCCATAATTATTTAGCATAAGCAGGTTCTACCCTCAGTTAGAAAGTTTTCGATTAACTATTACCCTTCCTGGCTGCAGCCAAGAGCAGAACTGCTGCGTCCCAGACCACTCTGCTAAATGCCAAAAATCACTGAAATTTAGGTATTAAAGATACTGTTAAAAATATGTGCTGAGTGAAGTGCAGTGTGGCAGAAGCTGGTCAGAATTCCCAGAACACATCAGATTAACTGCCACAACATGGAAAATCCAGGGTATTCCGCATGCAGGCTCTCCTGATGGAACTCCAGCACTGTGCATGGGATTGATTGGTTTGCTGCACAACGAGGATGAACAGCACAAAGTCACAACCTGCTGGGGCAGCTCCTCATTTGGGAATGGGAATTGGGTTCCAGTGTCTGCTCACAGCAAAGGACTTCAAACAGTTGCTGCAGCGGGATTTGGCTTACAGAAGTAGAAGAAAGCAACTAATTCACTGAGATTGCCTGTGCTTTGGTTTTGAAAACATAAATTGTCCATTACACTGAGTACAGAATTTCAGCGTGTTTTCTCACATTCAGTGACAATGTGTGGTGTGAAGGAAGTCCTGGCTCTGGCCACACACTCCAGATGCCAGTGAGGCCTTGAGGATAAACTATTCAGTAACAAACAGACAAAATAATAGTTACCTTGCCAAACCTAGTTAGCAGGCCCCTGACTGTAGTTCCAAAATAATAAATGTTTTCTTCAAGTTTCTTGCCACTCTCCTATAAAATAAAACAGAAAATACAAGCATTTGAGTAGTTCTGTAAGGGAAAAAAGCAGTACACCCTCACCCCCTTTAAGCAGGACAATAGATTTTCTCTTGGTCTTTTTTTAGCAGTCATCCAATTTGCTTCTGAAAGCCAGACAAGGCACTATTCCTCCTCTATAAAACATGCATTAAAATTTGCTAGATTTTACTTCTGGTAACTTTTCAGTTTAGGCTTATACTTACAAAAACAACTAACAGAACATCCCAGGAAAAAAGATACCTTATCTTTTTGCTATTAACAGAATGATCATTTTGGGTCATAAAAATGATTTACTAAGTGATTAAGCAAGTATGTGTATATATAGTTCACAGGAATTCTTACCTGAAACTGTTAAACAGGAAGAAACCCTTGTTTTGTGTCAGACCTTACTATGAAGGGCATACAAACAAACTTCAGTTTATACAAATTACTAAAATGAATATCAGCCTGGGTTTTGTCTAAATCCAGACTGAGAGCAGCCTTCATTCTCCCTGTATCCTATAATAAAACAGCTATAACTGACTTCTCTAGCCTGCAATATTTTACATTGTAAATCCACTGTTCCTGAGCACACAGTTTGTTTTGCCAGGCCAGGAGATGAGGCCGAGAGGAGCAGCAAAGGAAAGCAAAGCTGAGGAGGAGGAGCCCTGGCCCTGCCTCACCTGCAGGCTGGGATGCACCACCCCGGCGTCCCCCACCAGCCCCAGATCCACCTTCCGGCCCATCGAGTCCCGCATCTTGTTCACAAACTCCCCCAGGGCCACGCCCACGTTGCCTTTCTTGATTTCTCTGGAATGTTGGGGAGAACACAGCTGATAAGCAAATTCCAGGAGGTTCAGTCATAACCAGCTGAAACTCTAAATGCTTTAGCAGAACACCTGCAGTTTGTCTGGGAATCACCAAGTGATCCATTTTACTTGGAAGTCTGGAGAGCAATTATGGAGCCTTAAAAGTCACCAGCTCCTCCCCAACGCCCTCACAAGGAATTCCAGGGACCAGCTACTCAATATGCACAATACAGCTGTTGTACAGCTGTTGTACAACACAACTGTGTTCAGATTTAACATTTGCATTACTGGTCTTGGAAGAAAGACTTTTACACCAGCTGTAATTCCAAGATAAGATGCATTAAAGGCCAAGATTCCTAAATCTATGAACCATCCAATTAAAAAGACAAAAAGAGACCCCTGTTAACTACCTTTTACAGGCAATACATTGAAAATACTGAGTTTTTCCTACAGTTTCCCCCTCTTATCTATAAAGTTATCAGATTCTGATTAAAATAATAAAAACTATGAACAATAAATAAGAACATACTTAATTTTGTCAGTTAAGATTTTGCCTGCATGTTGCATACCCGTCAGTGCAATATACAGTCGCAGGATCTCATTTGTTCCCTGTAAAAAACAGGATAGAAAGGGAAGTCAGTACCAAACACAAAGTATTTTTAGTATTTTAAAAACCCCAGATATGCTGTGATCATATTTTCTATACTTTTTCTTCTCCTAAAACTGCTTTCAGTATCTAAATAACTTGTAGTTTGCCATGGAATGTTCTAAAATGCATTTGGGCTTGTAAGATGGAAGATGATCAGCACCTGTAAGGAAAACACACCTGTGCCAGAGGCTGCCCCCCGGTGAGGTTGCCTGGAGCAGAAACAGGAGCTGGGGAGGCAGAACAACAAGCAACAAAGGCTAAACAGTCCATCAATTATTTTTATTAAAGTCTTTGCAGACAGGTTCTGCAGGCAACTATAAAGTTGCTGATATTGAGTGCTTTCCAAGCACCTTTCCACTGTTCCAGTTTTACAAGATGACTCTTCCTCCACCCCTAAGTGTTTGCTGTCTTTTGCTTTACCTCGGTTTTAATTCTGATTTCATGTAGCTGTGCAGAAGTTGAGCCCCTCATTATTAAACATACAAATGCATCATAATGAAAAAGAAACCAGACTAAATGCATTTTGAGTGAAAAAAAGTTGGGCATTGTTCCAGTGAAGGAACATTTAAAAAGTTGTAGAAGAGCTCCAAATGAGCTTGACTGAAGGAATTCCAGTGGTGGAATGGTTTGTTTTTTAAACAAGACTGCCTATAACTATCCAAAAGGTCTTCTCTGCTTCAACCAGTCCAGGACATGCTCCTTATGTGTGGTTTTAGATGTTCCTGTCTGGAATGTCTGCCAGACTCATGGACAGCCAGCCCTGCAGGGAGCAGGACAATGACCTGACAGGCTGGTTGGGTTTGTCCTTCCATCCCCAAACACAGGTATTTATCTGCAGGACCACCTGCCCCTCAGGTGACTGAGGTGACTGCCATGCACTGAGCTCACATGGAGAACGTGCAGGACTTGGCAGTTGAGATCTTTGCTGTCCTGGCACCAGGAGGTAAATGATCATTCCCACACGGCCCACCAAGAGAAATCAGCCTGGCAGTCTGACTCAGATGTGCAGCTGATGATCACGGACAATCCAGCCTGGAAACAGAATAAACTTCACAGCCTTTTTTGTTTTTTAAATAAGTGCCCATCAATAAGTTAATGAAACTTCTAAACTATCTTTTATGAGTTTCCCTGCTTCACTTGTGAGAAGCACACAAGAGGAAAGGTTACTCCAGCCTAGGCACCAACAGAGCAGCTCAGCCACAAAATCCCAAAAAATCCTATTAGAGACACCTTGTACCAAATCCTATTGCTTACACTAGAACAGATGAAGCAGCAAAAAAGCTCCAAAATATGCTTGAGACAAAGCACCCTCCTGAGGCTCCTGCTCAGGCAGTTGCCTGATTTCACTGTGAGTTCCTGTGCAGTTACAGCTATTTACTGACCAGAGACTGAGGAGTTACTCTGGTCAACCAGAAGAGTTTTAGGCTTTTATGTTAATTTAGAATCCTTTAGTGTGTTCAAAGAAACAACCACCCAAGCTGTGAATTGGGATGTTTTCTTCTGATGACAGTGTCTTTAAAGCAGCTGTGTATTTTATTAAATCATCCAGCAAAACTCCAAATATTTAAGAAACTTTAAATACCCTACCAATGTGTTCATATCACTGTATATAAATATACACATACACACACATATATATATATATATATATATAAAAATCACCAGTTTGTTGTTTCCAGGGGCAAAGCTGGTGCCAGTTCCTGCTGTAACTCATACTTGGGGGTTAGTATATAAAAGCCATCATAGCTTATTGTACTAGAGGAAACTACTCTCCATATCTCCAAGAAGAGCAAGGTTAGTTCTGCAGTCTTACTCTACTGCAGATTCTGCAGCTAAAGGAATGATGCCTGGCCAGCCAAGCCCTGGGTTTCTGCTCAGGCTGACAGCTGTGAGTGTGAACTGCAGTTCACAGCAGCACTGGCACTGGGTACTCGCCTCAAAGATGAGCAGTATCCTGGTGTCCCTGAGGTAACGTTCGTAGGGATAATCTTTCATATAGCCAAGGCCTCCCAGGATCTGCAGAGCTTCACTCACACAGGCCCAGGCACCTTCAGAGCTGAACACCTGCCAGGGAACAGGACTTGAACCATCAGGAAATACCGAAATCAGCAGCAATACAGGACACGCTTCTCTGGGGGTGTATTTACATGACACTGCTGTAATATTTTCTACTGCTGTTCCACCAGTCCCGTTAACCTGCCTGAAATAGCAGCCCTGTGGGGTGTAAACTTTGGTTAAACTCAGTGCCCTTGCAATCCACAAGGAAGTCTCTACGAGGACATATTCTGGGGAGAGGGGCAGCCATACACCAGCAGAAGAGCTCCAGGTGGTTGGCTGGAGCCTTTCATGCTGCCCAGGTTCACCAGAACACAGATTTCTGCACTGACCACACTGCAAGGGACCATTGGCAGGGTTGGAAATGAGGGAGGGAGCCCTGGGCAGGGACACACCAGCACACAGGGCCTGGCTCTCCCTCAGGATTGATGCTGCAACCATGGGACAGGAGCACTTGGCCAGGCTGGCAGTGGAACTGTGACCAAGTGTCTCTGTGCTCTTGTGAGGCCTCACCAGAGGCTCAGGAGGGCCATGACATTCCCAACACGTGTCTGCAGCTTGTATTTTGTGTGGTGACAAAAGCCCGAGTCTGAGGTAATTAATGGTATGTGGGCTACAGAGAGAACAGGAAAGTTTATTTGTTCATCTGGCTGAGGTTTTTCTATCACTTGTCTAAATGCAACCCCTGAGCCTCTGAGCACTTTGAGCACATAGACCGAAACCCAGGAGTCCTTCACTGAATCTACCTGATCCTCACCTTGACCATGGCTGCCTCCACGGAGCAGTCTGGGAAGCCTGGCCTGTCCATCATCCCTGCAGTGAGGTAAGCCATACTCTCCATTACATATGCTTTCACAGCCATAAAACAAAACTTCTCCTGTCAAACAGCAATGTGAGGAATCACACAGAAATTCAGGGGCAAAATCCCACAGTCAAGCCTCCAACTTAAAAACACAACTGCAGTTTCCACACGTTT
This sequence comes from Pseudopipra pipra, assembly GCF_036250125.1. Lineage (NCBI taxonomy): Eukaryota > Metazoa > Chordata > Aves > Passeriformes > Pipridae > Pseudopipra > Pseudopipra pipra. The sequence continues at coordinate 18,917,755 of NC_087559.1, forward strand.
ATTATCAAACACTAATCAATAAAAAGTTCTACTGCAAAACAATCATGAACAATAAAAAAATAAATATCTTTATTCATTTATCATTCTAGACATTTAAAAGATCATCTGTGCTACATTTCCATAAATCTAAGACTTCTAGCAAATTCTTTAAACCACTCTGCCAAGATACCCCCAACATAATCTGTGTCCTTACACTCAGTCAATACAAGCAGAGAGGTTTAGGGGTTTCATTTTTTATTACCTGAATTAATCCAAATTGGCTGAGTCTCTTATTGAACTGTTTCCTGGTACAAGCATATTCTGATGTCATTTCTTTAAAAAAAAAAAAAGAAAAAATCCATCTCAGAACAGCAGAACTAGAACTGTGACAGACCATGGTGCCTTTCCCCATCGTGACACCTCAGTCTACACCAGTAACCCCCACTTTGGGAAAAACACCCTCAGTGATGGTGTTGATCCAGTCTGGGACCAGCCTGTCAAAGGCTTCTGAACCTGAGCCTGAGGTGTGAGCCTGTGCTCTTAGAGAAGTAATCAATTTTGGTGCAAATCTGTTGCTATTTTGGCTAATTATTGGCAGTATTATTCCTTATTACTGTGCCTAGCTTTGAGCCAGTTATTCAAGTGGAGGTTCTGTGTGAGATTACACCTTGTGAAAGCAGTAGCATAGAGGCTTTTCTCTTAGGAAGAACATTTTACCTCAGAAAAATTCAACAGAGGCAATAACCTTCCATTGCGTGAACTGACAAAAATCTTCAGTGTAAAGCCTCTGTAAACAGGCTTTTAATAACCACTTAAGATACATATTTTAGTGCTTTAAAGATGTCATGGCTGACAGTGCAGCAGTGCTGTGATCCAGCCTCATGCTCCCACCCTGCATTCTCTCCCTCAGGCAGATGAGTTCCTGCACTGCAGAGCACCCAGCTCACCCACCTATCAACTTTTTAATCATTCCAGCAGATGCACTGCCCATGCTGAATCTTCCACTGTTTAGGATATTCATGGCAACCTGGGAGGAAAATGAACAGGGTTTAGGCAACATTCTCCTTAGATCACAATGGTTCCCTCTATCTTGCTTCATGCTTTAATGCTTCCCTGCATTTCATTCCTCACTGGAACACACTTCCTGGCCTGGGACACCTGCCCTCAGTGAGCCAGCACAGCATTCCAGGGGAAACACTTCAAAACCGGGCTTTTACTGTCACTCACTACATCAAATTTTATATTTGAAATAGTTTTCAGAGACTGATGATCCAGTGACCTGGAAATAATCTCTATTCAAAGTACATGAAGGTAAAATGTAGATAAAAATGTCTTTATCTGCAGCTAGATAAACAACATTCCAACTAGACAGCACTGCTCTGGTTTATAAAAAAATGAAGAAAACCACAATATTGTTTGATTATATTATTTATATTTATAAAATCCCCTGCAGCTGACCTGCAATGGATGATCTCTGCTTCAGACTCCTTCCAGCAACATACCACAGAAGGGAAGAAGAATGAAAGGTGTAGAAATGAAATACAGATCAATAATGGACAAAACCAGATTTTGGAATATAGTGTTAATGTTTCTGAGCAAGAGACACATGGGTGACAGGTCAAAAGACCTAACAAAGAAGTTATTGTTCCTACATTTTAACTTGTGATAACTAGATCTCAAGAGGAAAACAAAAACCTTCTTTTAATCTTTGCTACATTTAAGAAAATTATTTCATTTAACATTTAGGACTGGACTTGGCTGCTAGAGGAAGAGTAAGACACTGAGAAGGACCAGTAAGAGCAAAGGGACTGGTGGTGTCTTTACTGCTGTCCCATTTCCATGATGGCAGGAAGAGCAGCCAGTGCTCGGGCAGCTGGTCAGGCAACTCCTGTTCTTGTTTCCTTGTGCAATAATCCAACCCTGGAAAACCACCTGACAGCCAAGGGACCTTGGACAGGACCTGGGCTTTCCTGGAACCATTGCCTGTTCCACTCATTTCTCACTCTCCCTTTCCACACAGTTCACAGTTGTGGCTGTAGGAAACAGTAGGTGACACTCTCTGACTGAGCTCAGGCTGAAGAAGTCTCTCCCTTTTCTGAAGGGAACATCACACCCCAAAAAGCAATCAAAACCCCACAAAGAGCAGCACCAGCCTCTCTGACTGCACTGGGATACAGAGAGACCTGACATTCCAGGGAAACCGATTTACACAAGCACAGCAGGGAGGAGCAGTCTCTCCTCAGGACCCTTCAGTGTGGCAGTGCTCAAACTGCCCGCAGGGAAACTGCAGTACAGGGGACAAAAACAGTCTCCTTCAGGCTTTTAAAAATCATCAGTAGTTACTGTCCACTGCTTACCTTAAATCCTCCTCCAACTTCTCCAATTACATTTTCTACAGGCACTTTGGTGTTTTCAAAATGTACTTCGCAGGCTGAAACACAAAATTAGCAGCTGTTCAAGTATGACACAAAAATATTTAAAAAACATTCAGGAACATAAGTCAGTATTTGTCACAAGAAATGAAGGTTTCCTAATGCATTGTTTATGACAGAATTATACATGCTTTGCCAGAGAAGTGAGAATTTGGGAAAAGGCTGTTGACATCAATGACTGATGTAAAACATTAAAAATGTAATTACTGTACATTGTGTAAACAGAGAACTACAGTTGTGTCTTTATTTTGTCTCAGTTCTAAGGAACTGATTCAGGAGTCAAGTCCAGGAGACAGATGGTGAAAAGCTGTAATCATTAATAAGCTTAAGAAGAACTGATGAAGTCTTCTAGATTAAAGCTTTTGGCTACTGAATCTCCTGAGTGGTTTCTGTGACTGCCCAGTGAGGAAACCTGCACAATATGGATTTCTTATTTCAGATCCTGCATTAGGAAGGGCTCATAGGAAAAGCCAGGTAAAGAAACATGAAACTTACACTGTTATATGGAATAGATACTGATCTGCCTCTGAATTCAGGTGAACTAAACTAAATAAGCCATTAAAATATTAAACTCATTTCTGTTAGCAACTGTAAGTGATTCTTACTATTGGAGCCTCGAATGCCCAACTTATCCTCAGGCTTCCCATGGGTGACTCCCCCAAAATCCCGCTCCACGATGAAAGCAGTGATTTTGTCTTTCTTCTGCCCATCTTTATCCACAACCTCTGTCCTGGCAAACACTGTGAAAATACTTGCAAGGCCACCGTTGGATATCCAAACCTGTTTTAAGAGAGGAAAGAAGTGTAAGAAATACATTTGTTCTGGTTTTGTGAGCACTGTTCTGAAGGGTTTCATAACAGACCGGGCAGAGAACAGAGTGGTGAAAAATTGCTGCTTCTTCCCTTAAATTCTAATGAGTGTCTGCTACTAGTTTTGCCTCTTGTGCACATGTTTCCAAGGAGAGCTGACCACAGGTGGTAAGTTTAGAGCAGCTATAAACCCAGGTTTAATATCAGTATGAACTGAATTAAAATCCACGGTGCATTTCCCCAAAGCTTGGATGCCCTGCTGCTTGCAGCATGTGAGGGAGACGAGGGAAGGCAGACTGCAGAAATCCTGTGCCCAAAAATTTAACTCTGATGAGAAATTCTCTGATCAGGCCACATTTCTGTACAGCCTCTCCTACAGGGTGGGTCTCTTCACATCACAAACACATCAACAACTACAGGTCAAGTCTGCAATGTATCCCATACTGCTGAAGCCAGTACATCTCTACATTTCTTATTTTCTTATGCTGTATTGCACCATTTTTTCTTTTAGCAGAACTGTTCCAAGCAGCCCCATTTCCAATTAAATGTCAAGTTTTCTTTTACGAACACCTACAAAATCTGGCCTGAAGAATGAAGAGAGAGGAAAACATGAGTTTAGGTTTGTTTGTGCCTATGCTGTCACAGAGGGGGCTAATTAACTAACTACTAACCAACAACTCTGAAGCTGAACCCACAAGCTTGTGATAGAGAAGGAACTTAGGAGTGGGTTTCTACTTTCCTACCAAGAATTTAGTGCAGTTATTCCCTAACAGTGCTTTTCTAGTCTCTTTGGCCCTAAACCAACCCCGGGTGTCTTTTTGACACGGTCAGTCTTCACCAGCTTGGACACCTCCCAGTTCAAGGCAGCTGCCACACCAGCTTCTTCCTCAGCCAGACTGATGGCAAAGCTGCACTGACATTTGCTGTGCACTTGGAACAAAAGCACTGGGTACCTTGGAGCCATTTAACAGGAAGTATTTCCCATCTTCACTGAGGGTTGCTCTGGTCTGGATGGATGCAGCATCACTCCCACTGAAAAACAAACAAGTTATTAATGTTTAAAGAAATAAACACATTTTTAAAAACAAAACTCCCCTCTTCACATCCTTCAACAAGGAGAGTTTACAGGTCTGCTAAATAGCAGTATATAAATATTAGTTTTTAACTAACAATGAAGCTTACCGATTCAACAGCTCCAAAAGTTACCTGAGGGGACATTCCTGCTCGTTACCATGTATGTTATCACACTTAGGACCTGACCAGAGTGTTCACAATGCCACATAAGCAGCTTTTTTTGAGCTGCATGTCGAGCTGTGTGAACACACAGTGAAACTGTCATCCTAAAACACACCAAGTTTAACAAGTCTAAGTCATTCCTCAAAAATTCACACCCTGGTTTTATATCTCATGTGAAAAAAGGCTCAACAGAAATGAAAAATAAATGTGTGACAGTCTCTATCAAAGAGCACTTGGGCACACCAAATACCTTCTACAGGAGCAAAATCAGCAAGCAAATTACAACAATGCAATCAGAAGTTTACACTCTGTGATTAAGTTCACCCTCCCTCTTGCATCACCACCTTACTCCATAACTTAACAAGCAGCTCAGTCTCCCCCTTGAAAGAAGTTTCCTCCTCCACAAATCACAATGTCACAAGGCTCACTTGGGGTGTTCAGCTGCGGACAAGGGTGAAGTTCCCAGAACAGCCAGAGCTCAGCTGGTATTTTAATAGGATTAGATGGCTAAAGTTCAGTTCTAAAGATGATTGGTCTGTGCACTAGAACTGAGATCTCTAAGAAGACTGAAGCTAAAGACCAGAAATCTTTTTAAAGAACACTGGGGAAGGAAAGATGTCAGAAGAATTCCAGAACATGGCTGGCCCTTGTTTTTCTCCTGTGTGTTACTTATGAGTCCCTTCAGTGGATTGCTTGGTTAAAATATCTGTGCTAGTTTAACTTTCACCTACAAGTGGGACAGCTTTTAGAGGGTCACAGCCCAGCTCAGGACCCTTGAATAAAACCATCCCTGAGGTCTGGGAGCAACAAGAAAATCAGCAATTAATCAAACACTGACTGGAGGTCACTTGAGCAGACAGCAGCTCAGGAAAGTTTCAGGCTGCAGTTTGCATGGACAGGCAAGATTCAACTTCAGACACTCAGCTGGTCTCAGTCCTTCCACCAGTTTCCTTTACAGGCTCCCTGTGTGCTTTCCACAAAACTGTCCCTCTTCTGCACTAATACATTTGCAACATTAGTGACAGTCAGTGAGTAACTGTAACAAATACCTTATCACTGAAAAGCTGCTGCTACAAAGATCCCTCTTCTGAACTCTAAGTAACACCCAAAATTCTTCCCATTATTTTTTGTATCTCCTTGAATACAGGTTTTTGTAACTTTGAACAAGAACTGAAAGCATCCTAGAACAGTCACAGCACATTACTTCTGACATAGCATGAAGTATCCTTTCAATTCATATTTAGCAATGCCAGAAATGAAGGAAATGAAATCCTGGGATGGGAACAACAACAGTTAGGGGTTTCATGGAAACTGCCACGAGTAGCACATTGGGGAAGGAGTAATTAAATGGTCTGAAGTGTACCTTTAAAAACTAAAAATAAAAACCTGATTTGCACACTGAAGCCACAGGCCCCCAGTAATAAAGACTTAATGTATTAATGAAGATGACAACCATAACCCCCCCCGGGTGCTGTGTGCAGGTCGGTGGACCCCAGCAGTACCTGCCGGGCTCGGTGAGGCAGAAGGCTGCGATGTGCTCCCCTGAGGCCAGCCTGGGCAGGTACTTGGCCTTCTGCTCCTCAGTGCCAGCAATGAGGATTCCCTGCACAAAGAATCAGCACAAAACTGCTCAGCATCAGCCTGTGGAAAAAGACACGAAGCTGACCAGCTTCACCAAGTTCAGAAAGCTTTACTTGCACATTTTATGGATAACAAGGGACAGTTTAAGAAACAACAGACTTCATTACTTATCAGACAGTAAAGTATTTTAAATTAGCGTTGTCTGCTCAATTCCATGAGGAATTTTTTCATGAACTTACTTCTCTTTCTTCAGACACCATCCACCCACCAGTAAAAGGCTGTATTATACAGCAAACAAAAATTCACATGCTTGCTCTTGGGTGAGTTTTCTCCCCTAAGCTCCCCAGCCTGCAGTCTCATCCAGCTAGACAAAGTTTCACCCTTCTGAACTCTCTGCATGGCTGATACTGGTCTCCATAATGTTACCCTCTGTGATACTTTATTTACTTCAATATTTATTCTAGCTACATTCATCCAGTTTGCTCAATTAAAAAAACCTTGGATATTTAGAGCATTTTTTCTAAGAATTCTTAGCTCTGTGTTTCCTGAACTCGTCATTTTCTTGTGTACTTCTTGTTCAGTCTTTCTGCTGCATGAGAGCCACTGGCAGAGGGTGCTGGGGACACCAACAACCAATGCTCCACCTGATTGATGCTTCACTGGTGATTCTGATTTGTTGTACCCACACTGCACATTTTCCTTGACAGTTGTGCAGAACTCCTGGACCTAAAAGAGCAGCATTACCTTCAGCCCAATAGCCTGATGTGCTGCCAGAGTGACTGCAATGGATCCATCCAGGGAAGTGATCTCTCCCAGCCGGGCGTACATGGTGTTTGACAGGCCCAGGCCACCTGCAACAAGAACAGTTTATTTGAAGGAGATATAACTTGCCCCTTCCCCCCAAAAAATCCCTTCCAAGTACAGAAACATTAGGAATGTAACACTGTTAACTGCAGAGAAACAAAACTGGATAGTTTGTTCCCAAGCAGACTTCTAAACTGGTACTAGACAAGGGTAAAATCTAACACTTCAAAAATGTCTTTAATAAAAAAATGTGAATATACCAAGAAACAAACCTGACACCAACACATGCTTCCTGGAGGAAGCAGGATAAATCAAAGCTGTACGTTTATGAGTCCAATGTTCAGCAATTTTACACTGTCAGGACCAGAAGTCCTGCTCGCTGTCACTTAAGATAATTTTATATATTACTGGTGAATAAAATATTTAATCTAATCAAGATAATAATCTTTTGTCCAGGGTAACAATTTTCTACGTGGGACAGTGGTGTAAGTCAGGGTAACACGTTCCTTACTCCTGCAGATGTCTCGACAGCCCTGCTGGTGTGTGCACGCTGCATAAACGCAGCAACAGTCCCTGATACCATTAACTCACATCACTGCCTCATACACCCTTCCCCTCACACAGACTAAGAACACCCATATATGGATTAACTCTCACACCCCCCCTGTACTCTGTACTCTGACTTCTTTTCCTCTTTCCAAGCAGTGCTGGGCTCAGGATTCAGCCTGGAGAATCCTGATGATGTGCACAGCAGTAACTCCAGTGATGCCCTTGTTAGAGCTGATATTCCATGATCCACATGAGTTTCGTTTTCCCCATTAAATTTCTGTACTTCAGTGCTTCTAGCAAAGAGGCCACTTTTACAAACCATGATGAAAAACACTGTGCAGTGCTTTGACTGAAAGGTTTTAAAATATGACAACGCCAGCACCAAAAATAAATCATGTTTAACCTACAAAAAATGGGGAACAACCTCATCAGAAGTATATCATTTATGGTGCAGACTAGAGGAGCTTGTTTAAGCTGCTTTCCACGTTCTGGTTTGATCCAGCATCTAAGTTTACAACACCACAAGCCTTTGATTTTCCACAAGTGTACTGAGTGGGTTGCAAATTAGCAAACTGGAAGCTGAGAGAATATTATTTCATAAGCATCAAAACAACAAGAACATGTTATTAAATTAAAGTATGACTTCAAAGTTAAATACATTGCCTTTGAGAGTCTTTAAAAAAATAGACTGGGAAACGTATTTTTAGTTAATCAATAGTAAGTTACACTTCCAGTGTCATGGTGGTTCCTAATGCTCTGCTTTGAGCTCCGTCCTTTGTTCCCTGCCTCCAACACCTCCTTTCTATGGACAGGAACCTCCTGCCTTCTTCCAACATATTTCTTAACTCCTAAACACCTCTCTCTTCCCACCTGGGTTAAGGTGCTCTGTCCAGATCCTTCTCCTCCCAAGACACCATCCTGAAGAGCAAACCTTGAAAGAGCTGGCAAGCCTCTTCTCTACCTCACCCTCACACCACCCTGCCTAGTTCTGAACACACATGAAAAACAGTTAATAACATTTTTTATGCATTTCAAAAGCATTAATTAACAATCAGTTAACCAGAGACCACACCATGTTACAGCATATGCCACTTGTCTGATATACTTTAATGAATTTGTATATAGACTTAAATTGAAACCAGTGCAGCACAGCAACACTAGTTATACTGCCTAACATGATAACAAAATGCTACAAAAAATAACAGTATTACTTTAGCAAGAAGTAAATGCTGAAGAATGTCTCCAGCTTTACACAGAATTATTGTAAACACTGAAAAAAATATTTTGTTTCATGCCATTCTGTTCAAAAATGAGGTATTTTCCCCAGTGAAACTGTCTTTCTCTGAGCTTTCTCCTCAACATCCCTTTGCAATATTCTCATTTCTTTATAAATTTCAATGCCAATTTTTAACTTATGAGTAAAAATAGGATCAAAATTTTCTTGAAAACTCCTTTGCAAGTGTAAGGGTTAGTCCAGTGAGGAATTAATGTCTATGATGCCAATTGGCACCACAATGCCCTTTAGGACATGAACTGTTCAGTATTGCACAGGAAGGATTTTATCCAAAAGCCATCCTTTCAGTAAACAGACATTATACTTTTACACTCCCAAGTGCTCCAGCACATTCCTACCTGCCAGTGACAGCTTTGATAGGTCACTTCCATGAGACACTGCACTTTGGACCCAGCACAAGTTTAAGAACCATCAGCAAGAACAAGTCTCCCAGAATGTCAAGTTTCTCTACTGCATCCAAAAAAACAATCAAAAAGGGAAATGCTATGCCAAGAGGAATTTACACCAGCTAAAATTAGTCATGGCACCCAAGGGAAGGGCACACAGAGCTCCTCACACAGCCACCAGGCATTCCTGTATTAACCAGAGAGAAAGCCCCAGCTCCTAATTCAGCCAAGACCACACATGGAACAGCACAGACACATTTTGCAATGCACCACTAAATACAGACTAACTCCTGGGTTATTCCTTTTGTGACCATGGACTCACCATATTCCTCTGGGATCTGCATGCCAAAGAGACCCAAGTCCTTCAGCCCTTTCAAAGTTTCAGGTGGGATTTTTGCATCTTGATCGATCTTCTTTGAGTCCACTGCAAATACAGAAGGTTTTACCATTTCAAACTGTGCTTCTTGGTGACACAAACCTGTGAGACTGCCCAGGTCTGTCAGGGCATGCCCTGAGCCAGCAGCACAGGGATCTCAGACCTGTCATCAGCCTGAGAGCCCACACTTGAAGAACTGAGCCAACTCCCCACATCCTCCCTGCTGGAATTCTTCTCCAATCTTCTGAAGGAACTTCAGAGAAGACACAGTGCTCATGACAGATGGAGACAGACTTCTCATCCCCGGCTCCACCAGAATTCCTCCTTCTAGCTTCAACCTGATCTTACCAACTGTCCTCTTTGCCCTCATAACATATGCAGGAAAAGGACTTGGAAGTGGGAAAAATCTGGGGTTTATTTCATTTTCTCAAACATTTCTATACGTACAGGTTGTATGTGTGCATGTCAGCATATTCCAAGACTGGAATAAGCAAAAGATTCCCAGGGTTTTCTACCTGAACAATGGCTAAGTCATGAGGGAAAAAAAATGAGTTAACTACAAAATCTTGTTCTTAGAAGTTTTTCCAGTTCCTGGGGAATTAAAAGAGCTGTTCTGTACTGTTGCAGTGAAAATAAACAGGAATCATGTTAAGCAGCTCAGGAAGGCTGTAAGCTGCAGAAGAGGGAACACAGCCACCTTTCCAAAAATTACACAAGAAGTAACTCTGCAAAAGCAATGGAGCTTCCTAAAGAAACCTCACATTCACCCCAGTGAAAGGGTGCTGGAACTTCTGTGTGAACATAGCAGGGGGAGGCAACCAGACATTCTGATCTTCTTCTGACAGAAGTTATTCAGAAAGAAAACTCTTCAAACAACATTTTTTGCTCCCCACGCTAATTTTTTAGCTCCATTGCACCAGATCCTTATCTGTGGAGTGTCCTCAGCTGTCCCAGGGAGAGAGTGAGTTGTGGTGTCAGGACATTGTCAGGTTTCCAGTGACTCTGCTGAGATGAGTTTCCTTTCCCAGTGCCAGTCCCACCAAGTTTCTGTTTAGGGCTGCCCTACTGACCTATTTTAACCACACCCCTAAGTTACCCTGAATAACTAAACAGAAGTAGTTGGGAATTCAAAGATGAGCAATTTCTACCTGCAGTTAAGACTCCATAGTTTGGCATTTTTATTCCTCCCTTAAACAGCAGGTTTTTTACTCCATAAATTAATTTCCCCAACAGAGCAAAGAAATAAAAAGTGTAATTTGAATAAATTCTTTATTTACTGTCAGTAAGCAGCAATACAATTTTACAGTTAAAATGACCTGTCCCTCACAAATTGTCATCTGTGACAATCACTAGCTTCTCCAAACTCCTGCAGTGTTTGGAAACCCAGACCTGGCATCTTTGTCAGTGGGAAGTCTGAGACAATAGTGTTTAACTGCCTCAGTATTTGCTGTCTGTAAAAACCAATTCTGTACAGTTGTTCTGGAATTGGCTTATCCATTGCAGCACTAATGGAAGGAACACCCTGCAGCCCTATCTGGAATGCACACGGCTAATAAGACTTTTCCTAAATAGAATCATTAGTCTAATGCTGAAAAAACACAAATACCTTTGATTTTTCCCAATGAGTCATCATTTATTATTATCTCTTCTGAATTTTGCTACAACCAGTCTTAGCAGAGTAAGACATTTAAAAGTTTCAGGACAAAAAAAATCACAATATATGAAGCGGCAAAAAGTACAGTTCTACTGAGCTAAAACCAATTTCAAATCCTACCTCTATCCCAGAATTCTTTTACTTCCTGGGGATTTTTTCTGGTTTGGAGATTTATGTCTTCTAGTCAGCATCCCAATACTCCACAAAAAAAAAAAATCAATGGACATGCTGTAGAACCAGCAGCACTACATGACTAGTAATAAATGCATAAAATGACTTAAGTATTTACAGTGTAATAATAATTATTCAACTGCTCCAGTTAAATTATTTTGAACTCAGTAAATCACTTGCATGAATAAAAAACTAATAATATACCTTCTTCATTGAAAAATTTTTCGACAGGTCCAACAAACTGGTTGATCTCTGCCAGTTCTTCATTGGTGATTTCTGGATAAGGGAAAACTTCTTTCTAAAATAAGAGACAAATATTTTAGATTTTTTTAATACATGAATCACACAATTGATATAAAAATTCAAGAACATATGCCTCTCAAATTCTAGATGAAAAGCTGTGAAAATTAAGAATTGTGGAAAATATTCTGAGCCAGGAACAGCCTTATCTGATAAGGCCCAGAGGGCTCAACTTTAATACATACAAAACCACCTGAAAAACAGGAACATTAGGGAGAAATAAAGAGATTTTTAAGAACTATGAGAACAGCAAACCGTAAACCCTGGATTAACAAATTCTGGTTGATACAGTGTTGTCTGAAATTTGTCTGGTGGCATCTCAAGACACAACAAGAATTCCAACCCTTCCTATAAAAAATGTAGGCAGAAGTTTACATGAAGTCTTGATCCTTCAAGTAAAAAGAGAGCATAAACTGCCATAGTTTTGTGGAATGCCCAGGGTACACACACCTATGTTTCCAAAGGGAATTTCCTAAGCTTGCAAGAACAGGCAACTGTGGTTTAAGGCAGCTCTTCAGGTGCTGGTTGTTGGGAACATTTAGAACTCCACGGTGCATTTTGTGTGCACAGGTGCCAACAGGTCACTGCAGTTAACCCAGCTCCAGTGGGGGGGGCAAGGGAAACCCTGAGAGCAAACAGGCCTGGGCTGCACTGGGGAGCAGTGCAGGAAAGGCAGGTCCTGCCTGACCGACCTGATCTCCCTCTACAACAAGATGAGCAGCTCAGGGGGTGAGGGAAAGGCTTTGGATGTGAACCTGGATGCAGGAAAGCCTTTGACACCCCCAGCATTCTCCTGCAGACACTGGCTGCTCATGGCCTGGATGGGACACTGCTCACTGGGCTCACAACTGGCTGCTGGCCCAGGGAGAGGTGGGCAATGGAGCTCCATCCAGCTGGGAATGGGCACCAGTGGTGGGCAATGGAGCTCCATCCAGCTGGGAATGGGCACCAGTGGTGGGCAATGGAGCTCCATCCCGCTGGGAATGGGCACCAGTGGTGGGCAATGGAGCTCCATCCAGCTGGGAATGGGCACCAGGGGGTTACACAGGGGTCAGTGCTGGGGCCAGTTTTGTTTAATGTCTTTATCAATAACCCTGACAAGGGGATCGAGGGCACCCTTGGTCAGTCTGCAGGTGACACCAAGGTGGTGGAGGGCAGGAAGGTTCTGCAGAGGGATCTGGACAGGCTGAGGTTCATGGACCTCGTCTGAGGTTCAACAAGGCCAAGAGCCAGGTCCTTTCCCTGGATCACAACAAGTCCTGCAGTGCTACAGACTGGGGGTAGAGAGGCTGGGAAGCTGGAGAAGGCCCTGGGGGTGCTGGTGACAGCGGCTGGACGTGATCCCAGGTGAGCCCAGGGGGGCAAGAGGCCAATGGCCCCTGGGCTGTGGCAGCAGGGCCGGGGCACTGCCCGTCCCCAGCGCTGCCGGTCGGTGAAGGGGCACCGCCACCCCGAGCCCCGCCCGGCGGTCCCACCTTGCTGAGGGTGCCCAGGAAGAGCTCCTTGGCGAAGGCGGCCCTGGGCGCGGCCGTGCGCAGGTGGCGGGCGGCGGGACCGGCCCGGGCGGCGCGAAGGGTCCGCAGCAGCAGCGCGGCCATGGCGGGCTCGGCGCTCCCTCACGGCGCGGCCGTGACGGCACCGCTGCGCGCCGGGGCCGCCCTCAGCCCTCCTTCCCTCAGCCCGCCCTCAGCCCTCCTTCCCTCAGCCCTCTTTCCCTCAGCCCGCCCGCGGCCTGGCCGGGCCGCCGCCGCTTTGGGCAGAATTGCCGCAGGAACGGGAACGGAGCCGCCCAGGGGTCCGCCCGCCCCACCTGCCACGGCCCTGCCCGGTCACCCAGCAGCAGCTACAGACGATGAACCGGATAATGTAATAATAATGATAAAATAATAATGAATAATATTTTTTGACACGCATAGGATGTCTTAGAATCGCCTTCCTGAACCCGAAGCATCGGTGTAGGGCGGGGTGGGAACACGCTGACCTGCTGCAGGCGGGGGAGCACCGGGTGGATGTGCTGAACACACTGAGCTGATGGAACGGCCACAAAAGCTCCATCAAAGCCTAATTCCTCCTAATGCGAGTGTCTGGCTCGGGAGGAGGAGGATGGCAGCACCGACAGCCCTCACCCGAGCGGCCCCGCTCGCTCAGTGTCCCACAGCGGCCGAGACACACCCCCAGGACGGTGCCTTGCGGCGAACGCTGCCCTGCACCGAGGATACTTGGATTTGTACTTCTTTGCTCCCCCCTGCCGTGCCTTTGGCAGCAGGTTTTGTCTTTTTTACAAACCCAAGTGCCAAAGCCATGTGAAATTACTGAGCTTGTCACCCGACACTGAAATCTGCTTCAGAAACACTCACCGCTCCCCTCCTGACAGAGGGCACCGCTCAGCTCTGCTGCATCACCACCCACCGTGCTGCTCTCACCTGCTCACCCACACAGAAGGGCCTTCTGAATCATTTGTTTGAAATATTTAAGTGTTTTAAAGGCTGCCTTTACTCTCTTGAAGCTGCCCTCAGTTTGCTTTGGTCTGTGAGGAACTGCACAATGCTCGGGATGTAACAAAATGGCATTTACCAGAAGGGCAAGTACTAAAGGTAAACACAGGCCTAATGAGGTCATTTATCTTGCTTAGTTTACTTGTGACTTGTAAAATGTAAATCCTTTAATCCTGTAATCCAAATCAGTTGCCTTTTTGGTTGCCTCTCAGGGCCTGTATTGCAACTGGGGAACAGGAAGGACTGAGGGTGAGGCAGCTTTGCTCCCTGCTGGGTTTTTGTGTCTGTGTATCTGTCTTCCCACCGCGGGACCCCCAGTCCTGAGCACTGCAGGCATGTCAGGGTGTGCCAGAGCCCTGCACACGCTGGGCAGGTGCTGAGCCAGAGGGGTCACACAGGTGTGTGACACGGAGCCAGAGGGGTCACACAGGTGTGTGACACGGAGCCAGAGGGGTCACACAGGTGTGTGACACGGAGCCAGAGGGGTCACACAGGTGTGTGACACGGAGCCAGAGGGGTCACACAGGTGTGTGACACGGAGCCAGAGGGGTCACACAGGTGTGTGACACGGAGCCAGAGCCGTCACACACGTGTGTAACACTGAGCCAGAGGGGTCACACAGAGTAATCACACACGTGTGTAACACCGAGCCAGAGGTGACACACACGTGTGTAACACCGAGCCAAAGGTGTCACACATGTGTGTAACACCAAGCCAGAGGGATCATACAGGTATGTAAAACCAAGCTAGAGGTACCACACATGTGTGTCACACTGAACCAGAGGGGTCACACACGTGTGTAACACCGAGCCAGAGGGATCATACAGGTGTTTAAAACCGAGCCAGAGGTACCACACACGTGTGTCACACTGCACCTCTGGGAGCAGGTGAGACATGGTACTGGTTTGATGGGAGTCAGCCAGTGTTGAGTCCAAACCTCTGTGGAACTGTGAGGGCACAAAGCATCTCAGCCAGAAGGGTTTTTCTTTTCACAGACTCCTTGATCCCATGAATTGTAACTATTAACTGGGGACAAGATGAAACTGCTGAGTGCTTGTTTTGTGACAGCCTCTTGAAGGGTAATTTTTGACAATCTGTGCCAACTCCCTGTCTCTGTACGAAACATGAGTGCCTTATTTGTGAGAGAAGAGCCAGCCCCCTTGGCCTGCCCTTTGATGAGGGCAATAGATGGGAAAGGCTCCCTGCAGGACCCTGCTTCTCCGTAAGATTCCAATATTGGCACAGTTGTGTGGTTACAGGAATACAGGCATAATGGATCCCGAGCTTTTCATCTCCACATGTTCACTGCTGGTTAAGTAATGTTGTCCTACTTCTAGTTTTGAAGGGTGGAAAAGCAGAAGGTGATATCTAGTCCTATCAGAAAAGAAAGGAATGGGGAGCACTGAGCTGACTCCAGCATTGTGCAATCTGTGGGGTGCACTGATAACATGCCACTGCCTCTTGAGGTGCTGGTATCTGTAGTTGGTTGATGGCATGGACAGTAAGGGCAAAAGCCTGCTCAGGCTCATGACACACGGGGTTAACTGAGCAGAGGCCTCCCCATAGGATGTCACTGAGGGGACCCTGTCTGGCACTGTGGTGAAATGGTGGAGTGCTGAAGACAAGGGATGCCCCACCAGTGCCACATCTCAGTTCTGGACAGACAACACTGTCCGGGGGGTCAGGAGAAGGTGTGAGTTCCACAACTCCTCCCAGACTGAATATGCTAAGGATGAAAGGGCCAAAGCTGAGGCCACCTTTACTGAGACAAGTCTAACTGGTTCTGGTTTGTACAAAGGGGGTGATCTGGCAACTTTGAAAGAAAGGATAAACAGTGCACAGTAAAAGGCTGCTTGAAGAAAATCATCCAGTGAAAACAAGGCTAGGCAGTTGGGAAACAGGGAAAAGATGCCTCATCAGGAAGTTCAAAAGAACTGAAGCAGCAGCCAGCACACTCCACCCCGTGTGAATGGGATTCTGAGCATATCCTAAACAAACACCTGGGTGTTTTTCAATCCCAGTGGATGATATCATACCCATATATGAAACCACAAGCAGACCATCACTTGCACAGAGAGAATACTTTATGTTCCTGCACTGACACAAATGGTGCCACACCACACATTTTGTCCCATCCATGCAGCAATTCCCAGTGTTGTGTGTGAGCAGAGTTGGAAGCACACTCCTGGCAGCTGCAGCTCTCTGCAAGTGTCTGTAACACCGAATCCCACCACCGTGACCTGTAATGTCTTCAAGCTGCACTGCACAGAACCGCACAGTCTGCTAAAATTAAAAAAAGTACTTTTTCCCTTCTGCTTCAGCAACATGTCCAGTCTTTTTCTTTCCCCGCTTTTATTTACAGCTCATCTCTGCTGTCTCTGACACTCAGCTATTCATCCACATGTTCACATCACTCCAGCTTCCCTTCCTGGGCCAGTGAATCTCTCAGCCATTACAGCTCTTCAGAACTCACATTTTGTGATCAACACGACTCCCACAGTGTTTATTTCAGTTTATTCCACACAAAGTGCTTTCTTGAGAAGGAATTAATACAAGGGAGACAGAGATCAGTAAATGAGGATCATACAATCACCCTTCAGTTTTCCTTTTTACTCTTCCATATTTTTCCAGCAGCTGCTTAAAAACTGGTATTCAATAATATAATCACCTGATAACATTTAGCTCCTTGAAACACGGATGCTTTACTTACTGAAAAAGTGCCACTGTAGGTCTAAATTACTTTATAAAAATATTCACCAGTCTTGGCTGCAATTGCAGGAAAACACACACAGCTCCTCCTCTGTCTATGCAATCGTTCGCTCCTTTTCAACAGACAGATGGTATGAAAGTTTTGCACTTGACATTCATAGTTGCCTTTCCCACAGGCATGTGATGATGTGCTCATTGCATCACCCCCCTGTCTCTGAATATTTAAAAAAACCCCTGCCTCACAAATGAAATCCTGGGAAAGGTGAGAGCAGGAACTGGTATTTCCACTCTTGCTCCTGGTTACATGCTGTGGAAGCAAAGTGATGTGTTTGAAACACACATATTAACACTGTCACTGTAGGAATACATCTGTCCAAGCTGTTGTGCATCCAGAATGACTGTACTGTGGCTGTCTTAAAAACCACCTGAAAAAGAAACAAATACAGATTGTCAGTGAAAGAAGTTCCTCACAACATGAGGTGGCACTTCTAGGCAAATTGTCCATTAGCTCTGTCATGTTAGATTAAAGGAAGCATTAAATTATCTCATATTTTACGCATTTTAAAGTAATTTCAAATTATAAATTTATAAATGTGAATTTTTTTTCTTCGCAGCCAAATAAGCTTTAATTTTTCAAGCAAGAAAAAACAGGACAAGCATTGTATTAAAATCAAGTACAATTTTTGCTCTGTGAAGGCAGAGAACCTAAACTCTCAGTCCAGGAAAGCAGCTGTTGCTGTGGGATTCCACAGGGGCACATTTGCAGATAAAGAGCAGCAGAGCAGCCTGGGCAGTGCTGGGTTTATGTCACACAGGTGACAGTGATAAGTGAGAGAACAAGGGGGGCTATAAAAAGACCTTGCAGTAACTGCATAAAGCACCTCTTGGCATTATTAATGAATGCAGAAGGGAGATGGGTCGAGAACCTCTTGGCCAAAATAAATTTTATTACACTCTAATACTGGGCAGAAGGAAGAAGCTCAGTGAGCTAAGGAACATTTTATTAATAATGCTTTAGTTCAATAATTTGCTTCACCCCAGATGAGGCATCTGTTTTCCCCCTTTTCATATATGGGAAGAGAAACAGATGACTCAAAATGCAAGTGTTTTTCTTCCAACTTTTTCTTTAAATTATTTCAAATCCACACAGTTAGGGGAATTGTTTAAGATAAGTCCCCTGTGATTCACTGCTAATATACAGATCTTTTTTGCATGAAGCTATGCTGGCAGTTTGCAAGTATGTTAGCAGGGTCATGAAATACTGCAATAGCTCAGAAAGCTCATAGTAATAGAAAAAATAGAAAGAGTAGAAACAAAGTTTCCTCCACCTTTAGGTATAAAATACACATGCAAACTATTCTGAAAATTTACAGATTGGTATAGCAGAGGGGTTATCACACGATCA
This sequence comes from Pseudopipra pipra, assembly GCF_036250125.1. NCBI lineage: Eukaryota > Metazoa > Chordata > Aves > Passeriformes > Pipridae > Pseudopipra > Pseudopipra pipra. The sequence continues at coordinate 18,935,935 of NC_087559.1, forward strand.
AAGACATCTTTAAAAACTGCTGAAACGCTGTGGAAATTCAGGGCTATAAACACTGGGGATGCTTAAAAGCCTAATTAGGACACTCAGCACGTACTTCTCATTGGGCTGAAAAATTGCTGCTCTTCCAAACTCACGTGTGGAAGGACAACAGAGGTACCTCAAACTTGGCAGGGCTGTGTTCAAAGGCACTTCTGCAGCCTGGTGTAAGGGCTGAGGCAGCAGCAGAGACATGGGACTACCAGAAAGATGGCAAGAACAATATATAGGATGAGTCACTAAATAAAAATGTTCTTCTCTGCTGCTGGAGTGGATATAAAGGAATATTAGCCAGTAAAAGGAAAAAATCATCATCCAAGAGCATATGGTGAGCTGATGGAGGAGGAAGATGCTCATGGGGGATCCCGGGATCCTGCACAAAGGGAAGGCTGCCCGTGCTCAGTCCAGCTGGATCCAAAGGTGAGGAAGCTCCTGTCAGATTGTTTCCTCACTAGGAAAAATCCTAATGTCAGTGATTAAATGAATTGATTCCAGCCTTGGATACCACTGCTGAATCACAGACCACCTGAGCCATCCTTGCCTTTGCCATTTCCCTGGACATTTCCCAAAGCCCATTCCCTTGTCAAACCCTCAGGAATGTATTGTTTCGTAGCAGAAATGAGCAGCTGTAGAGAAAAAGCATTTTCCACTTTGCAGGCACAACATTTCAATAGTGTTCGAATGAATTTCCCCCATTCATCTTATTAAAGGCAGAGTAGTTTTTTCTTTGCTCATTACAAAGACCTGTGCCTAAATCTGAAGAAATAAATGAAAGCTCAAGTTGTGTGTGTCATTTCCCAGCAGAGCTGATAAATTGTGTGCTTGGTTTGAGCTGGCTGTGTCTCATGAACCATGATGCTCATTTCACATCTCAGCAACTGCAAAAACACTAAAGAAAGAGGATTTTTTTTATTATTCCTAAAATTATGCTTTTATATACATGGTAAAAATAATTAATAATTTGAAAAAAGTGATGGCTTCAAGTTAACATCACCCACACAACTTTCATTTAAATTTTGTTTAGCTGAGGAAGTACTCCAAGCAGAGATCTTGATTTAGGCATCTCCTGACTTTCATGATCAGCCTCATCCTGCAGTAGATGTAGTTTTGTAGAGTAATACAGGATTTGGCTTTGATTCTTCAAATAAGAGGAAACAAAAAGAAATTCTACTAAAAAATACACCTAAAATAAAGCATTTGTGTGTTTTAGGTATTTCTGTCAGGTTAGCTGTGCTATGTTCTCTTCCAGGAATTTTATGTCAACAAAATATAGCAGCAAAAATCAGTAAGAGGGTCGTAAGTAGGGTAAAAATCCAGGAAGATTCCTTTGGGAAAAGGTGTATTTAATGCAGCTGTAATACCAGTCGAGATTTATTGAGGCATGTTACTCTAAGTACATTGTTCATCTTATGCAAACACATCTGTCAGTACATAAATATGCTGAAATATGATTTAACCACCCAATCCTAACAGCACCATAATTCTGATACCTTTTGACAGTTGTTTCAATGACTGCAGGAAAAAACCCAGAAGTTGGATCAATGTTTCAAGCTCCATCTAAAATGCTGCAGTACCCTACAAAATATTCAAAAGTAATTGGGGCTCCCATATCTCACCTCTGCACAGGGTGTAGCTGATGAATAAGACATTGCACAAGTAATATGTATAGTTCAAAGAAATATATGGTAAAATGTTACTACACCTGTTTTGGTGAAACTTTGAATGAAAATCAACCATTAAGGCCAACTGGAAAAAACAAAGTTTGGTGTCAACAAAAACCTGAAGAGAGATGCAGATAAAACATAGGAAGTTTTTTAGTTGTTTTTCCTGCCATTTTAATGTTGCGTTTCTTTATCCCAACCAAAATAATACAGAAAATACCTGGCAAGGAACCTCCTCTTAAAAAGTTGCTATTTAGAAGAGCTTGAAGTTGTTTATGGCATGACAACTCATCCATGCAATCAGTGTTCTGATACTGCTGCATGCACACAAACACCTAAAATGCACAAACACAGAGTTTAGGAGAACTTCTCAAACATTAGACTTCTGACCTGTAAAAGGTGTGATTTTCAGTTACAACTTATGACAGAGAACCCTGACCTTACCTTGATCAGGGTAAGATACTGAAGGCAATAAAACTTCTTAAATGAAGGCATGTTTCACTAGATACAGACACACAAGCTTCATCAGAGACTTAAAGATATTATAATAAAAAATATCAACAACCATGAGCTATTAACCTGTTACATGTTTAACCTACGCTGAATTTTTTTAAGTTACTTGGCTTACTGCAGCTGGTGCAAATCCACCACACAAACCACATTGTTGATGAGGTTCCTTTGGCTCTTTATTTTATTTCAGTATCACAAGATGGTTTGGGTTGGAAGGGACCTTAATGATCATCTCGTTTCAACCCCTTGCCATGGGCAGGGACATGTCGTGCCAGATCATAAATGCTTTCAACCTAGTCTTAGTTTAGGTAGAAAGCAGCAGAATTTAAATGTATTGTTTAGGTCCTACTTTTTAAATGGATGGGAAATAAACCCCTGGATTTATAACAGCATTTACAGACTCCGAGCTAAATTAGAGACAAAAGACTCTTTGTCTCCTCAAAACGTACTGTACCAAAATTCTTAAAATTGTATTTTCTGAACCACGAATAGAAGTGGTTCACACAGCTCAGAGGGGTGGCACAGTAATGTAGATAGATACATGGATACTTACCTATCCAAGATGTACCTCCTGAAATTACCGCATTCACAAATAGGTGACAGTTGACTATTTCCACAAAATAATTCAAGAATCCCCTAAAATTCATAGAAAACACAAGCAAACACAGTATTTAGTTTAAACTGATAGCTAAGCATTAGCTTTTTTACAGACACACTATAACCCCCTGGAAATGTAGGAAATGCATAAAAGTAAGAACAGTGGAGCATCTCCCAGGTTGTTCTCCACAGTCACTGCAGGGGGTCATGGCAAATCCTGGGATGGCCACGTGGCAAATATGTCCCAGTGACCCTTCCGTGCTGTAAGGTGAGATACAGCACAGCCAGCCAGGACAGGTAGGAAGGGGGTAGCACTTACTCAGTCCCAGCACTGTGAGGGTTCCCTGCCAGTGGGCACAGAGGAGAAGGCACTCCAGGAACTCCAGCCAAGGGGTGTTGATCACACACGGGATCCAAGGAATGTCCCCCTGGGAAGGACAAACTGACACCTCTCCAAGGGCAGACAGTCCCCTGGCCAGGAGCTCCTGAGGCCCTGTGACAGCCAGAGGATTAACGGGCTCAGCTGCAGCTCACGTGTCACAAGGTTCACAATCTCATTCTTGTTCTCCAGCCTCAGAGTGTCCTGGTCAATGGGTGTGTTTTGCTCTTTACTCTCCTTTGAAACTAAATATATTTCCAGCACCACCAAACAAATCAAAGCCTATGGAGAAGGGGTCAGTCTCCATGGGACTGAGCACCATTTCCACCACCTGGTCTTTAATTTTGGATGAAGACTGAACTCTTGGCCCCTCTGGAGCGAGCAGCAGAAATCCCATTGCCTCAGCAGGGCCAGGATACCGTCGGGAGGAATTCCCTCCAGTTCAAATCTGAACAGCTGTAAGTTCTTGGGTTACATGAAATGAGAAACGAGGAGTTTTAAATGATTTATTTGATTTCTCCACATGATCACAGTTATAGTTTTACATCAATAGGGTCTGTTACTACTTACAAACAGAATGCATATTAAAATGAAAGCACTCCTTTCTTCCCCAGAGTTACAAAAGGGGTCTCAAGCCTCCCCAGAACAGAAGCTTCTTGTAAGCGTAATGTTTTTGAAGTCTTTAACAGTCTGCATTCAAGACCTAATTCTAACAGTTTAATACAACTCAAAGCTGATTTAAGTTCCTAGCAGGAGATAGGCAACCTCAAAGTGACTGCAGACTTAGAGTAATGCTAATTTACACACTATGTACAATTTAGAGAATTCTCTATTCCCCCTACTGGTCCCGTTTTCAGCACACCCCCTTCTCTCTTTTCCAAATTGAATCTTGTTATTGGTTCCACTTTTAAATATATACACAAGAATCCATTTTGCAGGCAAGAAGTGTGATGGTATTTTACAAGGGAACAGCAAAATGCATGCTTAACTGCAGAAAACACACAGCTTCATGTGGAACAGCAAGTCAACATCTAGAGATTCAGTGTTTAAATATCTGCTGACTGTCTCTCAGCTCATTTTATCAAGAAACAAGAGGCTTCTGCTGCATGCAGTACATGATGGGAAATCATTCTACACTGTATGTTAGGCTCTTTTTTTTTTTTTAGCAATACAAGACGCACATTATATTAGGATGAACTTTGTTTTTTGTTTTTACATTGTTTTACATTTCATTCTTAACTTAAAAAAATAAAACCCCCAAATATATATTTGATTGTTGTCCCAGAAAAGATTTTTGCTGCCACACCTTCACTCTTAACGTTTCCCTTTCATTTTTTCAAATCAGCATTACTACTTTGCCACATGGTTTATGGGAAGAGACAGCCATGGTCACCCTATGCAGTTCTGTACCAGTTTTTAATTGGCAATGGCATCTGAGAAAAAACCCTCTCAATTCTACTCCTGCCTGCAGGCTGAAAAATTAATTTTCTTAACCCCATGCAGTGTTAAGTAAGATAACTTTCCTATGCTAGGCATGACCCACACTGCTCTAATCAAGGACGGATCAGAGAGGTTTCACTGCAACCCTAAACAAGCAGCAAAGTTCTTAAGACTTATGCTGACACCAAGACACTTTGTTTGGTAAAGTACATACAAACATATAGTCTAAAAACCAAAACAGAACAAAACTAGAAACAAATAAGTCAAGTCCACTGTTTCTCCTCATTGGCTCAAAAGAACAGAGGGTACAAACACAGTACTCCTGTAGGCCCAGCTTTGGTTTTTAAGCCGGGCTCAGAGGATGGGATCTCACCCGTGCAACTGAGCCCCAGGGCAGGCTCAGGCTCCTTCCCCACGTGGACACAAAACCACGGGTCAGTGTTCCTTTGCTTGCACAGTGACATCTCCTCAATATTCTGATTCACAAATACATTGACTGCACATGGAAAATCAGTGGTCAAAGCATTAAAATGTGGCTTGCTGTTTAAGTACAGGATATTTCTATGTAACTCTAATTTAAATGAATGAAAGGGGTCTTTAAACATAAAGCAAATGCAGATCTGGGTGATTTAACATCTGCAGCGTTAATCAACACAGCTGGAGTCAAATTTTCCTCTCCACTGCTACTGCATATTGTGCCTTTATTCCATACACAGACTATCTTACATTATGCCTCTGCATCTGCAACACGTACAGACTCCATCACTCAGTGAAGAGGAGCATTCTTACCTCTATTTTAATTAAAAGATGCAGTTTCTGAAAGATGTTTGTACTTGAATGGTTCTTTATCTTTTCTGGAACAACCTATAAATTACAGTTAGACTCTACTATTGGTACAGATGTATGAAGAAAAGTCTACATATTGAAATATGTTATCACTTTACTTCAACTAATATCAACAGTAACACTGATATATTTTTCAAATATACAATATGTAGAGTGTAGCCTCACACTAATAACATTAGATGACATGCAGACAGGTCTACTTTCCCTTATAAGAACAGTATATATTTTTTAAACTGCAAGGAACAGAGCCTCGGGGGACCCCGAAGTCGCAGAATTTAGAACAGAATGAGTGATACAGAAAAATAATACTTGTTTTCTTTTCATGAAGGTATTTCAGAGGAGAAGGTGCAGAAGGGGAAAACATATTGCACATGTGCAAAACAAACGTGGACAGCTCAAAACAAAAGGCTCAACTCTAGATTGCTGTATTTGCTCTCTGTGGAGTTAACAAAGTGCTCAGTTTGCAGTTTTGCTGGTATTGTGATATCAATGGTATGAAAGGGAAAAAAATACTGAACCTCTCCCCCCTCCCCACACGCCAGAGATGCCATGAGCCAGCCAGCATGGAAAGTCACTCTGTTGTTCTCACGTCCTCAGCACTGCTGACAATCCCGTTACTGTTCAACAGAAACCCCACTGGTTGTTATTAGGATTATTTTACCCATCTCTTACTGGAACTTTTTGCTCATCCTCTTCAAGGTTTGCTTTTAGGCTGGTACAGTTTTGCAGTTGTGATTCTCTGTCTCTACTGTTTAGGTGTAAAGTCCTTGCAGTGGCTCAAAGTGCTGAAACTACAAAGTAGGCGCCATGTATAACTTTGTACAGGATTTCGGGATAAAAACTGTATATAAATTTGCAAATGGTTTGGTTACAACACATAAGCAACAACAGCACAGCCTATTTTTATGTGATGTCTTGCAACTAACTGGACTATGGAAGTGAGGGTTTGAGCATAAACTCAGCCTGCTGAGTGCTGGGTGCTTCAAACTAACAAATGTGATGAGTAAAAATGGTAAAGCCACTTTGTTGCTAGCACATGGCTACATGGAATTACAGATTTTTTAATATATATATATATATATATATAAAAACCCTATACTAAATTCTAAAACAAACCTTCAAGTTTTTAGAGCACTTCCACCTGGAAACACTCTTGACTAGAATTCAGCTTCACTGGGGGTAAAAATGAGAAATTATGGTAAACGGGAAACAAAGTAGCTGAGGAGGATGGAAGTTGGCCATTTTCATGTCTGAGATGAATGTTTTTGCAGTGTGTACATGCACCTGTCGTAACTCTTCCCGGGTGTTCCTTAAATCCATATGCATACAAAAGAAATGTGGATCATGTAAATTCACAGTTATCACAGCCTTTAAAGTGTCTAAGAACTTGTGTGACCAATGCTTGAGGGTGACCACTGGGAAGTGGCCCCCCTACATTGCTACGGTATAATTACTGCATCTTAACGAGCTTGCTTACCTGAAATAGCAGAGCAGTTATAATACTGATTACATATGATATCATCGTGTTAATAAAATAAGGATTTATACAAAGCAGTATTGACTACGACAGTTAAATGCTATGTTACTTGGCACATTTAGTAATGATTGCTTAGAAATCCCAGTGAGTCCGGAGGACTCGCAATGAAAACACTGAAATGTCTGAAATTTGTTTCTAACGTTTAATGTTTTGGTCTACTCTTTCATATGCTATTCATCTACTATACTGTCCTATCAAGTAAGTGGAATTCCTTGTAAAGTCTATATTGCTAGTTTTGTGGACTGAAAAAATTTCTTTCCAAGCACAAATGTTAACTATACAGTATATATATATATATATTTATATGTATATATTTATATTATATAAAGTTTACTTACGTACTTTCATCAACCATATCAGGTCTACTTATTTTTTTTGCCCATTGAGAATAAAAGAGCAAGAATGCAACACTTGATTCTGTCTCACTTTTTTTTTTCCTTTTTTTTTCATAGACTAACGTTTCGTTACACGTGTAAAATTGTCAAGGGATTTGGTGTAAAAGGTAGCTTCAGTCAGATTCAGCAAGCAGCATGTTTTCAAGGCAGTTTGGAAATAAGAACTAACCAGATGGTGGACATCTATCCAGTAGATAAGTAAAACCACTAACTGGCATTATTTTATTTAGTAACAGCAAGCCTTTAAGCTCACCCAGCTCAATTAAACTGTCTAGGTAAAAACTGGCAATATGATGATTTGTTGCTTCCTGTCAGTGCCTTTGTGACTCAGTTTAAAACTCTAGTGAGCGGAGGGTCTCTGTCCTAGACTATTGTGCTGATGCCACTGTGTTTGGGCTTGGTGCTGGCGGAGGTGGAGGGGGGCGGTGGCGGCCCGTGGTGGTGCTGGGGGTGCTGGGGGTGCTGGGGGTGCTGGGCGTGGGTGGCATGGCCGGGGTGTGGTGGGGGGTGTGGCGGGTGGGGGTGCGGGGCGTGGGGGTGCTGCAGGTACGGGGGGTGCTGCCCGTGGGCGTGGGGCACGTGCTGGTGGTACTGGTGGGGGTGCGGGAGGTGCTGGGGAGGGTGGTAGTGGTGGTGGTGGTGGTAGGGCGGCGGGTTCTGCGTCAGGTGGCAGTACTGGGAGTGGTGGGGGTGCACCGGGGGCTGCCCCTCGGGGTGCGGGGCGTGGTGCTGGTGCGGGGCCGCGGCGGGGTGCGCGGGCTGCTGTGATGAGCCGGATGGTGGATGGCCTTGGGAAGGTGGCTTCCCCCTTTTACTACCAAATAAGGACCCTAGGAGTGAGGAGGAGTTGGGCATAGTCTGGTGAGGGCGAGATGGACACTCTCGGGTTGATGTAGCTCTTCGGCGCATGTGAGGACTGCTAATGATGGACCCCTAAAAAGAAATTAATAGAAATAAAAATTAAAAAAATCTTAAAATGTTTAAAAGAAAAAAGTTCACACTGACCCACAAACTCCTCCTTCAGTGTTCACCTGGGTGACTATGTTAAAGAGTTCTAGGAAAAATCTTATTTCCACCTTCTCTAAGTTGCCAATGAGGCACTCGTGCCTTTCTTGGGGTATGTTAAGCATTGAATGTTTTTGTCTCGGTACTTTTGATATTGAAAGATATGACTTTAAATTAAAAAAAATGTCATGGAAGAGTAACATGACATAAGACCTAGAGGTGTCTTTTTAAAGGAAAAATACATTTTAAAATACTGTAAAAAATACCATACTTGCTTTTTAACGACAACAAAAAAAATAAAGCTACATTAAATTCAGCCTAAACAGTTAAATATACAGCAGCAAATATTACAGTTGCAGTTTAGATTTCAAAATAGTATTTAAAACTTTTTTGATAGTTTTCCACTAGGGTATGTCACAGTGCTGCTTCTCTGGCCTACCCCTGCATTATGTGTTAAATGGAACCATTTTTGCCACTAAGATTTCTATGTGATTGTGTTATTGTGACCTGTGGTCCAACATTATTATATAGCCTGGAATTTAGTTTCTGGAAGCTTGGGGTTTGTATTTTAAAGAGTTATGGGACACAACAGTACTTAGGCAAAGTGTGCTAGATTTAAACTGCAATCTACCTAAAGCAAACACAAAAAAAAAACCAAAAAGAGAAAAAAAAAAAAAAAAACAAAAAGAAAAAAATCTGCAAGCTGAATTCAGAGACATGAACAGTATATATAAATGGTTTGAAGATGAATGAAATCTCATGAAATCCACATTGAATTCACCTATCTTAATAATTTTTTTCCTCCCATGCCCTATCTGTGCAATTCCATGGTGTCATGACTGCATACATTTAGCAATTGAACTCGAAAATAAGCAATGGGAATGGTTGAGCATGACAGTCAATAGTTGTAGCTAAATACCAAACAGCAAGAACAGTGTACTTGGTAACAAAGAGCAAGTGGGCTTTTAAGCTGGGACCAGACTGAAATGGTGGCAAAAGGACACATCATATCCATTTAACCATGCTTGCAGGAACAAAGGGAACAAGGTTAGCTCAAACCAAAAATGCCATTGGTCTAAAACAAGCTGTCAGTGCTTTTTAAGCTGGAAGAATACGGAGTGAGTAGCCTAGGCATGCATTTTATTCGTGGCAGGCAGGTTATGTGTTAGAAGAAAAAAGAGCAAAAAAATATGTATATATAAAAGAAAGGTTTGAAATGCACATCATCACATCCAGCTAGACATCAGGAACTTCCTACTTACTTCCATATTGCTGTCTAGCGATCCTGCACTGCTGCGGCGCCCACGCTTGCCTGCCCAGGACATGCAACACCAGAGATTAGAGACCGACACGACACCCGGGGAGAAGAGCTGCTGCCCTGCGTCCTACGGGAGCTCTACACACAGCCAGGGACACACCACGGGCACACACGGGCACAGGGCTGCTGGCAGGGCCCTCTGCACTGACTCACTGCTTGGCTGGCACTCCACTAACACGAGCGGGGGGGTTTAAAGATTTTTTTTTTAGTTTGTACGAGTCTTAAAATACGTGGGTTTAACGTCGGTGTTTAGTGCTGTGGTTGGGACATTGACCAGCAGTGATGCTAAATGGTTTGATTTCCTGGAGTCCAATTGGCTGTGAAGTTTCTTTCTTTAAGCACATTGATATATACTTGTGGGGTGATATTAATTTAAGTGCAAAATTTAATATTGACATAGTCTGAACTTCCCCCAGAGGCTGGTTGGGCACTGCCCAGGCTCCCCACTGGGCACAGCCCCAAGGCTGCCAGAGCTCCAGGAGGGTTTGGATGATCCTCTGGGCACAGGGTGTGAATCTTGGGGATGGGCCTGTGCAGGGCCAGGGGTTGGACTGGATGATCCTTGTGGGTCCCTTCCAACTCAGCACATCCTGTGAGTCTGTGATTCAGTGTGGGGGACTGGTGAGGGGCATTGGTTTCATCATTTCAATTTCAGCTCTGAACCTCAGTGGATTTCATATAATCTTCTTTCATGAGGTTTTAAAAAAACTAAACTTAATTTTTGATCAATAAATCTGGAATCTGTCTTGACATTATGGCTAGGTTTTGTTTGTTTAGCTGTGCAGTGCTTTATCTTTAAGTATGCTGGATTTGTTCTCCAAGAGTCTCAAACTGCAGAGACATTTGCCTAAAACCACACGTGAAACACCAGACTAAAGAGCCAAAAGACCTCGGTGGCTATAAATAGGACACAGGATCCCAGATTTTATTTCTCATTTCACAGGAGAGAAAATAGCATATGGCTGCAGTGGAAATAGAGATTTTTTTAGAAGACAGGTTGCTGAGCATTGCTTTGTGCAGTTTCAGAACACTGTACTGGCAGGGTGCATAAACAAAGCTAACCTTTGAGTGATCAGGTGCTTAAAGCTTCCCTAAAATCTACATGCTTTTAGAAACCAAAGTCTTCTCAGTGTTCTCTCCTTGCTTTCCTACAAGGCCAGATATCAAAGACAATCTCTACCCTGCATTGGTACATTGCTGCCTTCAGAATCTTCTACTCTAAGAGGTGGTTTTGGGGGAGAATGTGAGTATTTCAGCATCACCAAACCAATGAGTGGCATACCCTCATCAGGGACACCTCAAAGCCACTTGGGATCAGAACTAGAGAATTGGGACAAAACAGTGATTCCTGGGAGGTTCACCCTTCTTGACAGACCCTTCCATAGACCAATTTAGATTTGTAATGTGATCAAAAAATACCAGCTGTTGAATTCATAAGCATAACTTTGACCTGGCTGCTCCCAGGATGCTGCCCTGAAACACAAGCTTCTCTAAGAGCTACAGTTCTCTTTAGGCTACTGGAACAATTCCCCCTCTCTCATTATCACAGAGTTGCTCCCCAGGACAAATTCCTCTCCAGTGACATTAAATCGAGGGGATTTGTGGTCAAGGTATTTTGTTCAAATTGGTGGAATTTGGAACAATTCCCCAGACAGGATCTTTGTCAAAAGCTCATTGTTTCCACCTGCTGCAGTTTTAGCCTCAGCCAAACCATAACTGAACTATCTTAGGAACCCCCCAAGAAAAACTGGTTTTGGTAATCCCTTATTTTCACTTCTAGTCAGGCTTTGATATTTTTCTGCTCTGACAATGGGATTAGTACTGATTAACACTCAAATCACTCTTGCTTGCTGATGCAAACACACTGAGAAAGACAGTCACCTCTTAGCAGTCAGTATTGCAAATAAGACTGAGAGCTGACATGGGTCATTCAATGTGGCCAAAAACGAAGGAAAACAGGAAAATCTGATGCCTTTTGCGTGTGGCAGGAGTCACATCTACTGAAATAACCACAGACACAGCATATACGGACAGAGACAGATGGATTTGTGCTCAGAATAACTCCAGGGCAAAGCCAAGAACACACAGAAAAATCCTTTTTAAAGCCTGCAGTTCCCCTCAGATGGGCACTATCACTGTACAGAGCCTTTGTTTGTGTTCCTAAAACCAAACTGAGCCCAATTCTGTCCTGACATACAGTGTGACATGAGAGCTATTAAGTGAATCCCCAGGAGCGTTCCCCCTGCCAAGGTGTGTTTATTCCAGACAGTTCCCTGGTCCTTGGGATGGCATCCCATCTCAAAAATGTTTCCCCAGAACTTCAGCCTTCACATGCATTTCAAGAAAATGGTGACCCTTGACTAGAATTGCATCTCAGCATGTATTGGCAGAATAATTAGCAGCTGTGCTAAAAAGCAGGGTGGTATTTATTAAATCTGAAGACCGGTTTTGCTTAATAAGCAAATACTTCACTCAACATTTTTCAGGCTGCTACTTAGAGTGGTTTATAATTTATTTTCATAAAATTAAATTTCAATTAATTTAACCTTTTCTAATTCATCTCAGTAATTCATTGATGTTAAGATATGAATATTCTTTATGAGAAATATCTTTAACTTATGTAAGTATGATATGTCCTGTATATGCATAGGTATTATCATTATAGTAAGTGGAAGTATTTCTCACTGCTACCCCTGTATTTCTTGAAATTATCTTCTGTGCCAGTGAGATACACTAGCTAAAAAATATATTATCATCTAGCTTTGTATGTCTTGAGAAAAAAAGTGTGGAAAAAAGTTTTAAATTAAAATATGCTCTAGTCATTAATTTAGAGACACCACTTTCCAGAGGGAAAAGATTCTTTGTAACCTCCTCATTTTCACCTTGTTTTCTATGTGAAACAGTGTCTCTTCCATAAGACAGAAAAGTTGGTGATAACAAGGTGTTTAGGGACAGTGTGGGGTGTCTGTAAAATGGTTTGGTATTATCATAAACGTGTCACCAAAGATTTAATTCCTACAAACCAGCTTTATTTAAAACACCCAGTGAATTCTATCATACCCCTTTACTGTTGTTATTCCTTGGAAAAATAGGAAATGTTACAACAGTGACCAGGGAAGAGACAGAAAAAATCTCTCCCTACTTGGAAAGCTCTTCTAGCAAGGGAGTCAAAGATTCCTGGTATCCTCTGCAGCAAAATCCAAGGGAGAGGAAGGGAAAAATGAACCCTGCCTGCATGGGATGAGGAAGGAGCCAAGGACTGCACCATCCCAGCACAGACTGATCCAAGAGATTAAGGGATTCTGTAATTCCATCAACTCAGAGTCTTTTTAAGGGGATTACAATGCTGAGAAGTTCCACAGTCTTTTCCATTACATTTTGGAATACAAGAAATTTTTAAAAAATGCATCATAAAACTGCTAAACGTAAAAAATAAGAGGTTTTTTTTAAGCTAGAAACAAACATTTTAAAAGTTAAAGGTTGACTTTTAAAGAGTTTATAGGCAATATGCAAATAGACCTTTAATTCTGGAACTACTTTATGGTTTTGCTTTGGTTTTTGAGGAGTCTTTAATGCTCTGTGACTGTTTTGAGACAAGCCCAACTTATATGAATAGGAACCATTATCTCACCCTGCATGTGTGCAGATTGCAGCACTACAGGGCTATGCCACCTGTGTATCACTGGGGATAACCATAACATTGGAATTTTTACACCAGTGCAGTGTGTAAATATTATTTCCACTTACAGGTGAGGGAAGCACAAGGTCTGCTTTCCACATTTCCCCACTGTGAACTCAAGGTGAAAGCACTGGGGCCTCCAGCCACTCAAAGTGGCTGGAACTGGGACTGACTTGCCTAAAATCAGTCCAGAAATTTAGGAGAGACACAGAAATGGAAACATAACCATTCTAATCCTCCCTGCTCTGCTTTGGTGACCAAAGCATTCTTCTCGTGGCCTAATGGCCCTGATGGGCCATCACACCTTTCACATCTGTCTGTAAACCTCTCACCACGTAACTGTACAGGGAGTAAGAGGTGAAGTGCCCAGAACACTATCAGAACCGACAAACCCCAGCTTTAGCTGCATTAATATTTGTCTGCCTTCTAATGTTTTTCTGTAAATTAAGAATTTCCAAGTCTGGGACAAATAAATTCAGTTCCTCCCTGACTACAGCTCAAGAATGTGCAATAAAAATGATACATTTCTCTTTTGAGAAAAAAATAAAGCACTAAATACTTTTGGACACAGTCACATCTTGGAGCAGTTGGTTGCCACATTCTGCTCTTTATTCCACAGAAAGAACTGACAATCCCCAGTGAACAATATTGTCTTTCAAACTGAGACCCTCACACAGATCCTTTGCGCAGTTCTGAGCTCAGTTATCACACTGAAGAACAACCATCAGGAAACGACTCCTGACAGAGAAATCCTGCCTTTCTGTCTGATTTCCAGCTTAGGAGTCAGAATCATTCAGGACATCAGCATTTGTTGGATCTAAGCAGCTTAGGAATCACAATCTTTTCCAAGAGGGACATTTCAAGGGACTTTCCACAGCCACCATTTACTGCCGGGATGTCTGGGGGACTATTTCTTAAACAGTTCAGTCACGTACCCTTGCAGTCAAAATGCTGGTCAGTCACATTTCCCCTTCGTTGAATAAATAGTTAAAAATTTGTTTTTTGCAATGTTCACTGGACAATTATCTGCCTTACTGCATAAATATGCAACCAGGCCATTTTCTCATGTTTATTAGATTTATTTTTGATTAAATGTAGAAAGGACCTCTCAAAAAATCCACTTGCATTGTGTCTTTTCCAACAGACGGACACAAGTCCACACACAGCCCCACTACGCTTGTTCCTGCTCCTTGCTGACCCTGTGTTTCATCCAGAAAAAGAATTGAGGCACCTGACTCCATACTGTTTTATAGAAGCAATTTAATATCAAACCATCACTGGGGTGCAGTATCTTCCTAACTGAGGTATCTCTGTTTTGTTATGGATTGACCCTCTCGTATTAAAACATAAAATTAGCCTCTCATGCAAGCTATTCCCTGAGAAAAGGCAGAAAGGACCTGTCCCATGTCACCGAAGTTACTCCACTGACTACCAAAGCAATAACAGGCGTGTCATTTCTCAAGCCAGTTGCACTGCACAAGACCAAACAGAAACTCTCCATAATTCTCAGCTATTGCAAGTTAAAATTAAGTTTAGTTGGGTTTAACAAACTCATTGATAAACCCTGCAGTCTGTGAGTGATTTCTACTTTTTGTTATGGAAAAAAGTTATTTTCAGAAATGAGCATGCCAGTCGTAGGCATGCCCTGTGGAAATGTGGAATGGGTTCATGATTACAAATGCTTGAATAAATGTTGAATAAAACCCATAAAATGAATTTAAATACATGGCAATGTTTGAAAGAGAGGGATGAATAATTCTGATGGAATGAAAAAGTCAATCAGAAATCACATTTAGGGGCACAGATACCCACCGAACTCACATATTGACAATATGGTAGTTCTCATTTCAATGAAATAAAACCAAAATAACAAAAAGGATGATGAAGTATCCTCAAATCTGAGATTTAAGAGTGGTGAAGACCAGGGGCTTGATCTAAAATCTACTGGGGTCAATGAAGCACCAATATTCAGCTTCAGCCTGATTTTGGATCAAGGTCCTATGTCTTTTTTAATGAAGCAAATGGACATATGAGTATGAAAGCCTAAACAGAGAAGAAAAGAATTGAAAGAGCTCACTCTCTACATATTTGTATGCACACACATATACCCACAAAACACAGGCTATAATTTCAGTTTACAATAATTTTATTTATTGCAGCAGAGCTAAAATCTCTTCTTTAGTGAAAAAAAGGGAAAAGGTAAGTGCTGTCTACTACCAAAGATATACAGAATATTGAAATTATGACTATACTGTACATCATCACTACAATTAAAAGAACAAAGCAGAGTATGTAACACAGACTATGAACTAAAACCAGATAATTAAAAAAAATATACAGTTGCTACTATCCCCAGAAGTACTTTCTGAATAGTGGACATGGTGTTCAGATATGAGCTCTTGTAAATGACAAGAATCATTTTTAAAACTGAAAGATTACATGGGTTTGCCAGGTGTGAGGCAAACCATCAAATAAAAACATGCTAAACTTCCCCTGGCTTTCTTTGCCTAAAAAAATCCCACCATCCCTGCTTTGCAGCCTTTAGCTGCATTACTCAGTTAATAAAACTGATCACACGGCAGAGGCTTTGTGGGATATCAGAATTCTCGTCCACTGGGGCTTCTTGTGTTATATTGTTAAGAGAACTTCACAACAACCCCTCCTGCAAGAATTAGGAGCTGTATCTGAGTTACAAACCAATAAAAGAGCATCAGGGACACAGTGTGTTTGAATTACAGAGCTCTGGACAGAATTTAGTAAGGCTTCACTCCATTTCATTCATCAAGGTGGCAGCACAGAACGTTTGAGCACAGAATACACAGAAAGCGGTCATTGCACAGAGACCAGTCTCCTTCCTTTTCTTTCTAAGCCTACTGTATGAAGGGGAAGAAGCAAAGGGGGTAAAAAAAAGAAAGGAAAACTGAGTTACTCCTAGCCCAAGTCACTATTTTTTTTTTAATCAAAAACTTACAATTTTTCCTGTCTTCACTCTCCTTTAAAAGTATCTATAGCAACTGACAGCGGTTTAAATGCTTTCAAACCCTTAACAGAACAAGGGCGAAAAACAAACAGAAATGAAACAGGAACTGGGACAGAGGAGCTATTTAAAATGGTTGAGATTTCAGCACTACTGTTTGTGGAGGTTTTCACTGAGGCATCTTTGCATGCAGAGAGCAAGGGAGGAAATGCAGCGCTTACCTGCTTCGGACAGGTCTCTGAGCGAGCTGCTCAGCGCGCTCCGCTTCAGCCCCTCCCCGCTGGCGTAGCTGTCATCCAGGCAGGCCCTGCTCAGGGTCCCATTCCCAGAGTCCTTCTTCAGGCTGGAGCACTGGGACATGCTGGGACGCACCACCCCCTTCTGCTTCTCCAGCTCAGCTGAAACAGAGACGGTGACTTTGCAATTCGCGTTTATCGATTAAACGCGGGATCGGACAATAGATCATGGAACACCCCGAGCTGGGAGGGACCCTCAGGCATCATCAGTCCATCTCCTGGCCCTGCACAGACATCCCAACAATCCCACCCTGTGCCCCAGAGGATCATCCAAACCTTCCTGGAGCTCTGGCAGCCTTGGGGCTGTGCCCACTGCCCTGGGGAGCCTGGGCAGTGCCCAACCAGCCTCTGGGGGAATTGTTACTTCTGCTCACAAAGGCTGTCATGAGCAACCAGTACACTAAATCCACTGTCATATTTTAAACCAACAGATTATTCAGGATGTTTGAACATCTCCTGTTACTCCTTGATTTATCTTTCATTTTTATATTCGCACCTTCTTTTTCCTTCAAATCTTGCCAAACTCTTAGCAAAATGAAAAATAAGCACAATAAAGACAAAAGTTAGACAAACAAGGAAACTTCATCATTTGAGCTTAAAATGGAAACTGGAAAGAGTCCTCAAGATCTAAATTCCAGTAAGGAGCTTTTCCATGAGTACAGACTTATCATAGAACATGGAAACATCCCAATTTCTGTGTGTGAGCAGGTATTACTGTGAATAAGAGACAGGAGCTTCACTTCTGTACTAACAGATTTATGTTGCAACACACACAGCCTCCTGGAAAAACAGGAGACAAAATTTCGTGTTTAGACACTCATGGAACTTTCAGCAAAATATATCAACTTGTACCACGGCTACCTCATTGAGAAAACAAAAAAATAACAACATGGAAATCAAGAAAAATCCTGTGAAACTTATTTGAAGGGCCATCATTGAGAATTTCAGTGTGATGTAAATTATACCTCAAATTCTTGCTGTAATTTATACTACAATTCACAAATCCACCTCCACCCTGTCCATTGGTATTTACAGTTTGTCCAGGCTAAAATTCCACTCCAGCTACACTGCAGTAAATAGGAGTCAGTGAACTCAGCTGGGCCTTAACATATCATTGGGTTTTTCCTTTCTAGAGTCAGACTTGTGGAAAAAACCCTATTATTTGGAACTTTTAAAGTGTTCTAATGGGTTATACACATACTCAGAATTGCCTTCCTAGGATTAGCCTGACAATGCCCTATTTTATGTACCTTTGTACTTACACTCTATTCTGTGCTTTTCCATTTCCTGAACTTCCGCAATCGACTCCCTCAAATCATCTGTGAACTTCTTCCTGTCCTGAGGGTTCGGGGCATTGAAGTTGATGAGCACTTTGATATCTGCTCCGGGCACGGCTGACGTGAGCCGGATACCGTTGGGATAATCTGGAAGGAAAAGGCAGGGAAAACTAAGCTCTGATTATTCCAATTCCTTTTCTTCTAATAAAAAAAACCTCACCAAAACTCAAGGCTTTTTACTAATATTACCACAGAGGGTACAAAGTCAGAAAAATGAAAGTTTGAAGGCACAGCATCAGAATGAAAATCCCTAAGATACATTGGAACAGCTCAACTGTCAAGATGCTGACTAAATCCTGGAAGATAGTCTTTATCTGTTACCCTTAAGGTACAATGTACAATATAAAAGAAAAATACCAGAAAAGGCAAAAAAATAAGGGGATAATTTTTGTTTCATGGAACAGATCCCATTACCTATCTTACTAAATTGTGGCCGAAGTTTTGCTGAGTAAAAACTACCTGAAGACATCTCAAGTACATCAAACTTGTTCTACTTGTAACATTTGCAGGAAGACAAACACACTAGCAGGGACAGCTTTCAATCTTTCCTATTGAGTTGTGTTCCCTGACAATCCTAGTTTTCTCTTTTTTTAAAGAAAGTTAAAATTCTCTGTGAGATTACATACTGAAGAAGTAAAAGGGTTCGTTTGTTGTTTTTTTCACCCCTCTTTTGACCCATACTATGGGCAACTTCAAAACAAAAGGTAGAGATTTTTTAGCAGACTGTCTTTGCTTCTTTTCTAGCTGCACATCTGAGAATGCAAATTTTAACAGCTGGTCAAAAATATCTCCTGGCTGAGACAGAAGGTTCATTTACAGGAGGATATTTATAAAGAAGATAAATTCTGCTCTGGAAAACAGAACCAGTCTTTGCTTGAAGCACAGACCTGTAGAAATGGGGTGTCAGAAAACCTCAAAATGAGAATTTTAACTCACAGTGTTTTCTTTTCCTCAGCTGCTTTACCTTCTTGGTTTGCTACAGCTCTCAAATATTTACTTAAGTATTGAAGCCGAAGTTCAAGGGCTCCCAGGCACTAAAACTCATTCCCTCAAGAGCCAGCAGATGATGTAAGGCAGCTTCCCTCCCCTCAAAGCCATCAGGTTTCAACAAGATTCAGCTATTGGGAGACAAGTGCAAATGCTGCCCTTTTTTAGAAGAATACTTCCAAATTTTTATTCCAGATTTAATTTTAGAAGAATATCTTCCAAATCAGAGCTGCAACTGAAAGTGAAGCAAGTCCATTCACCATTCTAAGAGGAAAACAGTGCAAGTACCACAAGGCTCAAAGGGTCCAGAGGGAAGGAGGAGTCTGGGGTTCTGTGGGGTCTGCTCTCAGTACCGTGCACAGAAGAAGAGACAAAGGAGGCTGGTGCTGGGCGGGCTCACAGGAGGGGAGCATGGAATCCCTCAGGCAGTGCTGGGAATACTGACATGGATATGCAGCAAACAGCTCTACAGAAATGCACCACTTAAGGGGAAAAACCAAAAATGCTTACGAAACCAAACAAGGAAACGTGAAGTCACGTGGGCTGCCCCACATATGAACCAAGAAGGATTTTCCACATACTAAAGAAACACGTATATTTTATTCCCACAGATACTTCTCCACACTGTATTGATTAAGCATCAGGAGACACATCAGTATTCACTGGTTTCAGACACACTCTCTCTGCAGTGACCTGCTCCCCCTTTATATTTTGTTACTGACTGACCGAAAATGTAAAAGTTTTTCTAGAGATACATGACATTATTCTCCCTTTTGGAGCTCAGGATCCTGACTTCTATCATTAAAAGTCAATTCTTCTATTACCAAAGCCAATCATGTTGTTCAACCTCACCAGCAGCCAAAGCAATATTTTTGTTGCTTCTGCTTTAGCAACACTAATTTTGTTCACTTGAGAGCAGCTGATTCTGACAGCTGCTACACAGGGATTTACTGACTGGTGGCCAAAAGAGCCCAAAGCTTGCTGGGGACAGGGGTAACCAAGAATATGAATTTTACAAAGCAAATGAGAAAAATACTTCTCTTTCCAAACTGGAAAATACTGCATTCCACCTGACAGACACCCATACTAGAAGTACAATCTGTTCACTGAGTCATTGTACTGAGCTCAACTTAGAAGCCCAACTATGTCTATTAAAGTGTCTCAGTTAAAATGCCTCCAGTTCCCCGGGGGAAATCCAACCCTTTGCTTCTTGTTTCACTGTATATGTTTTTAAGTTTATTTGAATAGTGTTTCTACTTAGTATGCTTATGAGATATATCTTTTTCAATATTTTATTTAATTTGACATCAGAGGAGATATATATTCTTCTATTTTCAGTAAATCTAGGATAGATATATTTGCCCTTCCTCCCCAAACTGAATTTTATATTATATAATGTGTGCACAAAAGAGAGAATGAATGTGTAAGCATACTCTGCTCTGCTGTTGGTACTGATGCTGCCTTTTGGCTTAAAAGCAGGACTTTAGCAAACTATTTGGGGTTTTTTGTTGGGTTTTTGTCTGCTAAGACTAAGTTTGAGAAGCATGAAACATAAAAGGAATACTGGATTGATGCAGATTGCAACAGACATAAACAAAAGGTGTCACAAAATACAAGCTTGAATCCAAACTCTCTGCTTTGTATTTATATCTGAGTGAGCATATATTACTTGGGCACAGTTAAAACATAAATCAGGAAAATAAATTAAACAGTGTTTTGAATTGCACACATCACTATAGGAGTAATTATTTATTATCATTCACTTGCAGCTGCCTCAGCAAGAGACGGGTTTGTTTTTTGACAAACATTTTATTCTTTACCAGTATTCACAAACAACACATTTGGGAAGATTTGGCTTCTGACTACAACCAAAAACCAGCAGTCTTGTTGTTTCATATGCTGAGAGCATCTTCTTTTAAACTTTAGGGCTAAGTTAAATTCAAAGCAATTTTATTCCAAAATCCAGAGCCAAGTCCTGTCCACCTCTTTTGCTCAAACATTATTTTATTTTATTTTATTAATTTTTATTTTATTTTTAAGCAAAAGGCTCATTTAAAAAGCCAGGAAATACTTACACTGGTTCTCAAAGAGAAGGACTTGCATTCCATAGAGAGAAAACGACTGTCGAAAACTGTATGTAACCGAGTTCTTCTTCTTCTGAAAAATCTTGGTCACCTGAAAGTTACCAAAGAAACAAAATTAAATACCCCTTTTACCATGTATGCTTGTGGAAAATTATTGTTCTTAGGAATTAGAATAAGAGAAAACACTTCATTCAAAAGAAAGCTATAACCTGTCAGAGAATATGTTAATTGTAATTCTTTTTTTTTTAAATGCAACTGCCGTATTTAAGCTAACTCTGCAGCACCATATCTCTTAAGCAGAAGAGTTAATATTTTATCCAGAAACAAAGCCTTTGTGTCCTCCATTCTCCAGAAATCTGACTTTTTGAAATTCCAAAAAGACAAAACCCTCTACATCCTTACTGTGCACTGCACATGCTATCAAAAAGAAGTTTAAATTATCCTTCAAAAAGCAGCTGCTACCACACTTTCCTTCACCCTTTGTTCTTACATCTGACTCCAGGCAGGACCTCCCCACACCAGGTTAATTCTCAGCCCTCCTCAGCCAGTGATGTCCTGCTTTCCCTCTGCCTTTTACAGCCCCTGACACAGGAAAAGTCCCACCAAGTCTGTGGAAACCTTGACTTTTTGCTACAACAGAAGTAACATTCTACTGCTGACCATCAGTGCTGGGGTTCTCCTAAAGGGTGAGTGCAACTGCTCTTTCTCTTTACAAAGAGGTTTATTTTTACTAGTTCTTTCTAATTTTAACTTTTGGTGATGGCATTTTACTGGAACTGACAAATTTGGTTTGTATTACTCCCCAAACAGTTTGATAAAACAATTGACATCTGAGTAAGTAATAAAAAAAGACAGAAAACTTGCAGCCCAAAGACAGCAATGTTCCATCAGTTCCCACTCAAGCTCACATTTACAACCAGGAGGATCTACTCATAACCAAAAGGATTCATTTCTGTATTTATTTCCTGGATTTAAGGTCTGAAGGTTTGTAAAAATGACACACAATAAAACCATGAGGGTGAAGCCTGTCTTTTTTGTAACAAAATATTAAACACTTAGTTTAGCTCTCAGTTCTCAGGTACGTTCCAAAGAGAGGGCAACAAATTTTCCTATTTTTAAGAGTAAATCAACCAAATAATTTCAAGCTGTCACTAGTTTTGTATGTCTGTTTTTCAGAAGACTAGGTCAAGTTAAAGTCTGCGAGGATAAGTGCACGCTAAAAAGTAAAGTCAACTGTAAAATCTATTTCAGCATTTCCTCTTCCTATTTCAAGGCATAAACAGATCTGTTGACAGAACATCTGGGGAATACA
The DNA here is from genome assembly GCF_036250125.1 of Pseudopipra pipra. NCBI lineage: Eukaryota > Metazoa > Chordata > Aves > Passeriformes > Pipridae > Pseudopipra > Pseudopipra pipra. Next base: position 18,958,331 of record NC_087559.1, read on the forward strand.
AAGTAGTATGTAATTTTGTTGTTCCACAAACACCTTGAATTCTTAATTCACAGAATAAAGACTGTCTCTGTTTATCCATCAGGGAAATGGGTAACCTGGAGGTGATTTTTTTTTCTCTGTAGTAAAAGCTATTGCATCCAATCCCTCCTTACAAAAGAGCACAGCAATCAGTAAAAGGCTTCAGTTTAAAAGCAAATTATACAGAATTAAGAAAATGAAGATATAAATCTGTTAATCATCCCAAGATTTCTGGAGTGCAGAGTAACAGATAATAGATACTTATTTTTAGGAATGCTCCTGTATTTAACTGGAGATAGGATTTCCAAATACCTCACTCTAAGTCTGCCTGCCTGGAAATACATACCACAAGAAGATCATTAAATAAAAATATTTCTCGCTGGTGCAATCCAAGCTTCTGAGGCTTATTGGGATCTGGAACTTCAAAGAGCCTACAGTAGCAAACAAGCCTCCTGTGGGGTAGGGAGAGCACCTGGGATAACACAAAAGTCCATGGTTAATATAACAACATTTAGCTCTTTCATACACAGAATTTTTTTTTTTTAATACTTCAAATATTTCTACCTCTAAGCCCATTAGATTTTTCCATCAAAGGACCAACAACAGGAACATAAAGATTTATACACATGGCATCCAAACTTCATCAAACTTCTATCAAATACTCTCTATCAGCTTTTATTCCTGCATGTGGATGCCAATGGAAGTTCTATGGGAGAGAGTTTTACTTTGTGAAATGATAAAATCTTAATAATCTTAATACTTTGAGATTAAGTGGGAGCTCAGAGCAAAGGGTTTTGCTTCCACAAGCAGTTTTACACATCTTTGTCGGAAGAAAGGATGCAAAGCAAATTTAGCTTTTGGGAGCTACTTTTTGTCAGCCACTGAGTTAATTCAATTTGGTCGTTCCCCAGTACCAAGGAAATGGTGACCTCAGGACAAAGTAAATGCAGTTTCAGGCTGTTTGATTTTCTCATGCCAGTAAGCAAATCAAGACTGATTTTCCATTTCCTTACTGGAAATATCTGCTGAGGTATCTCCAAAGCTGCTGCTGTCAACCTAGTCAGACTTTATTTCCTTCAAGTGTACATGACGAGATGTCACTAACAATACCAAAAGAAATCCATAAAATGGTGCATTATAAGAGTAGTTTTAGGTTTATTACTGAATATACCTGTAACTTTAATCTGGAATCAGTATTTTCTACATTCAGAAGCAAACCTTAAAATCAACTGGCAGTATCTTTCCAGAGCATCATTCAATTCTCAAATGGACCAGGAAGAATAAACACACCAGGGCCCAGGTGCAAAGGTGAGGTGCAACTGTGATTGTTACCTATTGGTTTATTCTTCACTGTGTGTCTAATTTCTACAGTGATAACAGCATTTGAAATCAATAAAAAGTGTACTAAAAAGGTCTAGAAAACTCTTGGTAATAAATTAAGCAGCCTTTGGGAAATATCTTTGTACTTTGGAGAGTTATTACTACAACACCAGGAAAATTCTGCTTGAAAGAACACTATTGATTTCAAATTTTAAAATGCAAAAGAATGCTTTACTGTCAGTTTAAGAAAATGCTGCCAGTTACAATGATTATAAATTTTGAAGAAGTATGAGAGAAATACCTACACAACCAAGTCCATGGTGCAGAGATCCAATCTACAGTAGAAAGACATATACAAGTTCATTACACTTCAGAGAAACACAGAACTGTATCATAGCAATAAATACATCACGGTCTGACTATGACTAAATGCCTATAAAGTAAAAACAAATGTATCTATCAATAAAGATTGTTGCCTGTTTCCCAAATTTTCTTGCACACAGTTAAAAAGTTTCCCAACAGAAGAATCCTTGAACACAGGACTCCATCCAGGGCATTGTTTTCTTAATCCCATTTAATTTACAAGGTCGGGATCAGTTTTAGGATTTGAATTGCCACATGTCTGAATAAAAAAGGAACCATGGAAAAAAACATCTCCCAAAGAAGCCTATATATAAACCCAAATCCCCAAACAATTACAGAAGAGAAGTTTCATATGAAAGCATAAGTGACTGTCAAATACTGACTTCAGAATATTTATTTCCCTTCTTCTCAAAATCAGTTAAAAGCTTTTATTAAGGAAATTTTGCTTTCTTTTCTCTGCTTCTTCAGAGATCTCCTTAGTATGTCCTTCACTGGGATACAGACCTAAATTAGTTTTTTTGGTGGTCCCTCATTCCCTTCCCCCAACCCTTCTGTTGAGGTTTGTCTGAGAAGAGATTACAATTCAAAGCTCTTTAAAAGTAATAGGGAGACTCTTGAGATCCACGTTCTTTCTCTTAATCACAAATGCCCCAACCCATCAGACCGTGCTGCAGTGAAGTTACCCAGAGCTGATAAAAACGGATGTAGGACTTCAAAAACAGGCAGGTCTGGTCTTCTGGGTTTTTTTTGTTTTGTTTTGTTTGTTTGTTTTTGGTTTTTTGTTTTGTTTTGGTTTTGATTTGTTTGTTTATTTTTGTGTGGTTTTGTTTTGTTTTTTTTGGTTTTTTGCTTTGTTCTGGGCTGCCTTTGTGACTGCTAACATGGGATTTGAACTCAGGAGGGCTGATCATCCACTGGCCCTCTCCACATTAGATACTGGTAAAATATGGGTAAAATATTGGTTTTAATACCTCTGTGTTCACTCAGCTCCTAAACTGAAGGTAAAATGCTGTGGCCTTTCTTTTCTCTCCCTTTTTCCAACAGATGCTTTGAAGATTTTTTTATATAGCAAAGTATTTCAGGATTTTTTTCACAACAAAGAAAGAGGTATCTCTGGATGCTCAAACCCAGCATTAGAATCCCTGGGACCTGATTTCCAGATATGTTCTGAGACAAAATGATTCCATCTCCCCTTACAAATCCCAGGTCATGGGAGCTGTTGAGCTGAGGAAGAGGCTGATGTGAACAGAAGTTCTCTGTTACTCTTGTAAATTATGGAGGCATAAATGACAGTGTAAATTTTGAGATATGATTCTCTACAGCATCACATTAACAAAACACTTCAATTCTCTTGCAATAAACAAGAGAACTGCCTAAAATGCAGATATGTCAGTGTAATTTCAGACTTGTAAAGCTCCACATAAAGAATTTAAGACTCCTTACATCATCACCCATGAATACCAGACTGCGACAAGAAAATCCATGTGCACTGTGAACGCCCCAGAATTTAAGTCAACCTTAGAGCAAATCATTATTTGGACAGTTTGCCACTTAGCAACCAATTTATCTTCTAAGCAACCCCCTCCTGTGCTGTTCTATGCTGTGCACTGCCCTCCATGCCCTTGGATTTGAACTGCCACATGTTGGAATAAGAACAGAACCAGGCTTCCCCCAGAAGCCCAGATATAAACCTAAACCCCCAAAGCAGCTGACCTGCCAGGCACAGGGAACTCACCGGTTTCTTCCCCACGATGAGTTTCTCCACCTTCTGCACCTGGGACACGTGATCCTCGTTGGTTTTCAGCTCCCGCTTGCGGATGCGCTCGTAGATCCCGATGAGCATCTCCCGAGGGATGTCCTCCCCGTCATCCACACCTGCAGGGCCAACACCCCGTCACAGCCCGGCCCTCAGGGCTCACAGACACCGCTCCCAGCAAGGAGAGGCTAAAAACGGGAGCACTTGGCTGTTCCCTGCTCAGTGATGCCACTGCTGCCTGACTGCCCGGGTGTTTTACAGCTCCCAGTGCCTGTTAGCCAACACCTCCTCCGTGTCCTCGTCCTCCCCCACCGAGGCAGCAGAAGTGATGCTACTCATTCTTCAAACACTGATTTTTGTCCAAAAGCATCGAGACATTGATGGAAATTACACAGGCTGGAATTTTTGTTTTAAAATTCAAAGCTAAAACTAAACCATTAAGAGGTTAATTTCTATGCTTTTTTTTTTTCTTTCAAGTTTCCTCTGCTTGGTATCAAAGCTCCAATGAATTAAATTACTCTACAGACGCTAAAACCTCCATATGACCTCCTCCTAGGAATATACCCCACTGGGAGGAAGCAGAAGAACTGTTCCATTTTGCCTCTGTCTCAATATTACTCGGCGCTGTTCAGAAAATAATTTCCTATGTGAGAACCTTATGAACAACCAGTAAAATTAATTTAACCAATATTTCTTGTAAGATTTCCAAAAGAACTAATTTACTCTGGAAAAACAGATCAAGCAAATAGCCCAGATACCAGGTTATTGTTTAGCACTGTGTGGTTATCGCTGGCATGTCATCCTAACAAACGCCACGCAGCCCTGAATGCTCCATCCTGAATTTTTAATAGCAGTGCAAGGAGTCCAATTTCACTAAGTGACTTAAAGCTGCATTTCCCGGGGACAGGGAGATGCATGTCTATTTTGTAAACAGGTTTTAAAGCAATAAACTCTTATCTCCCATTCAGAATATTTTGTCACCCAGCGGAACAACTGCTCACATAAAAAACACTGCGATAAAATACAGTTTCTTTGCAGAAAGAAGGAAGCAAAACCACCTCTGTTTTGTTCCACACCACCAGGCCTCCCACAGACCACCTTTGTGGTGCAGTGATTTAAAGTTACAGGCAGGGGAACCTGTCACAAAAACACCTGCAAGAATAAAAAATTGCTGGTATTCATGCTGGGGATCAGAGAGAATGTACTGAATAAAACACAACTCATGTAACTGCACTGTTATGCCAAGAGATGAATATCAGGCCTTTCTGAATATCTGTGGACTTCATGATAAAATCTCAGCACTGACTTCAACTTTGCTAAGCTGAAACATCTGCTGAGCACAGGCTATTCATTGCTGCCTTGTATAAATCTCAGGGAATAAAAGCACCAAACACGACTTGCATTCTCAAGATCTGAAATTCCAGAACACCACAAGTATTTTGTTTTCACTTGTGCTAAAATGAAAGTGCCACATGCACACATGAATACAAACTGCCCTGCACCTGAGGTGTGCCTATACAGAGATATTCATCTTTATATATGAAGCAACTTGGTTCTTTTTTTCTGCCATTCAGCCCACTTTCAGCTCTACTCAGTGACTCCTTCCTGTTAGAAAGAGCTGAGCTGATACTTCACAAAAAATTCTTTCACCACAAAGAACCAGGATAGAAAGATCTGAGATACAGATTTGAAAAAATACCTGTATTTTTCTGGCAATCTAACTGCAAGCTTAGGTGGGCCATAGCCTGGCAGATGATGTCTTGATCAGAAAATACACCAATGAAGAAATCAAAATGAAATTTCTGGGCTATTTACACCTTTCAGGAAGATCTTGAAGGTGGGATTTTGTTTTTACTTGGTGAGAATTTAAATATCTGATTTATTTCCAAAAGTTCTCATCAGGGCAGAGTGATTTCTGTTCCTCAATACATATATATATATATAAAAAATATATATACATATCTGTATAGACATATGCATACATACACACACACACACACATATATATATATGTATGTGGGAATAAAAGGACCCGACAATACATCCACTCAAAAAAGACATGATAAAAATGACAAAATACTACATAATTAATTCTGTTTTCACTATTCCAGAAATAATTAAAGCCTGTAAAAATGGCAGCAGTTTCAAGTCAGGTCAAATCAGCATCAAGTGCCCTGTATTTTGCCTTTTCCCCAGACAACAGTGGTGTCCCTCCAATGACAGTTACAGGGAAAAGCTTTTCAGACCTTCCCTGTCAGAGTTTTCTCACCCCTCAGGTTCTTGACAAAGTCCTCCAGCTTCATTTTGCGCTCTGGTTTCACGTTTGGGCTGTACATGTCTGTGTTGAGCAGGATGATGGCAAAGGCCAGGATGAAGATGGTGTCGGGATTGCGGAACTGTCTCACCACCCCTGGGTTGCAGATACAGTATCTCTGGCTGGAAAAAAGCACGGAGTGGAAGCTGTCAGAGCCAGGAATTACTTCTCTAATTCCACCAAATAAACCAACTGCTGCATTCCAGAGGCTGAGCAAGCTATTACTGGTGTTCCATACATATATTTAGCTTTCCATCCACAAACTTTCATGAGCCAATTCTTGAATGTGGAAGGCTTTTGTTTTCTACTACCACTGTCATTTCACCTCTTAGTACACATTCTGAGCTACAGTAACTTCAGGATTTCATTTTTCTCAGTGACTAATGCCCTGACAGCAGGTAAGAACACAGCATTGATTCTGGCTTACTGCCACAGGGTGATTTCCATCTTATCCTGCCTGGGATAAAGTACACCTGTGTTAAACACTGACAAGTTACCGCTCTGTTTTCCACTGTTGTTGAAGTGCTTAATGAAAAGTTGGGAGCATATATACTCTAAAATGTAAATGGGCTCATAATTCCACTCATATAAAGTACTATATCCAAACAGATTGTTAGAGACATTCAAAAATCCCTGGATATCTTTTCAACTGGTGCCAGAAAGAACTTCTAATAGAGGAACCTTGTTCTGTTAATAGAGATGCCATTTATGAAGAGCACCAGTAAAGGAAAGCTCCTATTTCACACTTAGCAAAAGCCCCGCAAACAACATTTATTTGAAACTGTTGGTAGCTCAAGAGGACACTGCAAATAAGCAGGGAAATAACTTGGATCTGCTCAACCTGCCCAGTTCTCCAGCTGGCCTGTCAGACAGCAGCAGTTTCTGGTGGCTGAGGGACTGACTCTTACTGACTCTTTCAGTCTCTTACCTGAAAGCTTCAATGAGCCGTTCCACCTTCTGGGCTTCTCCCTGGACACGGATATGAGCCTGAAATTTCCTGAGTGCTTCATCCAGTTCCATGGTTGAGAAGTCCATCTCATCCACCACACAGCTAGGAGAGAAACACATTCCATTGTGCCTCTTCGTTTCTAACAGCACAGACCAAAGGGAAGAGTTCAAAACAAAAAACCTTTCGATTTTCCATCTCACAGAGATTCATGGAATTGCCCTTTAAACTGTCAGCAGCAACGGCAGTAATTGTAGGTAACTGTGAAGGAAGGCTGCAAATAAGGGATCAATGAGAATGTGTGAGCAGAACCTTCTTCTTTTTTAACAGAAGAGCTGCTGGAATGACAAATGTCTGACCAATTTAAGGGATGTACCACTGCCAACAATAATTATTAGTTTCGTACTTCCAGGCCAATCAACCATCACAATGCCTACAACAATAATAAATAGTTTATATCATATCTCAAACAGCCTGCAGCAGGCACAACACTCTGCACCAAATGGCACTGTGTCTGGGAACGTTCTTACATGCAGAGAAAAAAAATAACCCTGTTTGGATACTCTCTTATTATCACTGTAATTCTCATGTCTCCATCATTTGCCATGTCTTTCAGTTAACACTCATGGAGAAATAATTACTTTCTTGCTCAGAAAATACAGTGCTGACAAAAAATAAAAAAAGGAAGTATTTTAATTTAATCAACAATGTGAATTATGTCATTCTAATACTTTGTTTAAAGACTGCTTTAAAATCAGAAGGTTATAAATTTCCTTTCTTTAAACTTACCTTTTAGTCTTTAAATAACCAGACATGAATTACTGTACTGCAGAAACCAGTGAAAGCACAATCCACTTTTAAAAGCTTTTTCTTAAATGTATAGGTTTACAATGACAAATGAGAATAGATCATACTTTTCTTCCAGTAAAACTGTAGCTAACATAAATTAATAACCAAATAATTTATTCCCCTTGCCTGGAATATTTCTCCCTTTATGCAGAAGACTTTAGGCTTTCCAATCCACACCTAACCCCCCTCATCAGTTCTGCAATAATGCCCTCAGTCTTCCCACCTCTTCCAAGTTCTGTAACACCAAAACCCTTTTCTCCTTCAAAGGTGTAAAGCACATGTGCAGCCCAACTGGAGTCAAAATGAACTAATTAATGCAATTAAGGACCTCCAGAAACATGCTGGCCAACAACAGAATGGGAGGGGTCTCAAAAGGTTTTACATGAACTATGGAGACAGCAGATAAATCACTCTTCTGCACCACTAGCAGGCAGCAGCTCCAGCAGGCCCAGAATTCAGCTCTTGGTCAAAAATTTAGGCTGTTCTCATGAATATTTTCTAAGCTCAAGGTATCTAATAGCTAAAATACCCAAATTTGCTGGATCTGGGAAACTTGAACACAAATCAAAGCAAGTGATCTGAAAATAAATTGTGTAACAGAAAAAGGATCATCTTTTAAAGTATCTTTCCTATGTACCCACAGGGAGCTGTATCAGTTTGACAAAATCTACCTTCAATCTGTAAATATGATTTTTAGGATGAAACGCTATTTTATTGTCTTTTTTTAAAGAGAAAATACCCTGTTCCCATTTGCAGGCAAGCTTCAGAGCACTATGCAGAGAACTGCTTACAGGGAGCTCCTCACCCCAAAGCCTGGCTGGAACAGCTCAGAACACATTCATTCCAATAAAAGGATTGCTGGGGGGTTGGAGGCAGGTGATCCTGACCTTGTTCTTAACAATTCACCTCCTCACAGACAGACACACACCTCTGCTTAGGTCTGCCTGAGGTGCTGAGGGCAGGGGATTTGTTCAGGACCACAAAATGCATCGTGGAATCACAGAGCGCTTTGGCTTGGAAGGGACCTTAAAGATCAGCCAAGATTAGAATCCGTCTCGTCCTGAACCTGTACTGTTCCCTTTAACAAAAAATTAAAAATACACACTTCCTGGAGAGTCTTCCCCCTAGTCTGACTCGTAATTGCAAAATGCAGAAGATCACTGTGAGTGGCCAGCAGTGACTCATGCTGAACAGGGACTGCATCCGAGCCAGCCACATTCCATGACTCTGCAGCCTCAGCCTGGCTCCAGGCTTTGCTCTGGAGGTGCTTCCCTTGCTTTCTGCTGGGGCTTGGACTGTAAGAAGGCAGTTTTTAATAAGGCACAGGAAAGAGAGAGAGAAGACCTCTAGAAAAAGTCTCTGCATCTGTAGCCCAAGGCAGATTTCACTACAGCTTTCATTACACTGTCAAATAAAACAGTTATTTAAAAAATGGTGGTGAGCATTTTCTCTAGGCTTCCTTAATGGGAAAGATGTGATTTTTGCTTTAATTCTCAGCAGTTTTGTTAGGCATCTAGCTAAAATTTTATACAATATCTTGAAATAAAAATGGACTAAGATGTATTCATATTTACAGGCCAGTATGTCAGATACAAAAAAAAAAAGCCCCAAAGAACACGTTTTAAATTTATACCCTCCTAAAATAAAGCAACTTTGGTCTACTCTCTATATAAGGTTTAGATATTTATGACCAAGCTGCTAAAAGTCTGATTTTCTGCTTTGCATTTCTTTTGGTTTTTAAAACAGTTTTTGTTAATCTAATCTTTTGGAAAATAACAGTTTGTATAGATCTTGTCAGCACGTGCCTGCACAGGCAGAAATCCCTCCTTATCTAACATCTGAGCCATTTGGCCATAATAACCATTTTCAAGTTCTGCTACTGATTAAGCCTTATGTTGCCTACAATATTATTGTGTTTCATTCACTAAATTATCAGAGTCTGAGGAAGAAAAAAACCTTTGAAATTACACACTCTAAGGCCTATGAAATTAAAACATAAATTTAGAGTAAATGCACGTGGCCTTGTGAGTATCTTGCTGGATCAATAACAAAACCAGTGCCTTAACTGGAAAGCAAAGAAATAAATATTGGCTCACATGCATCTTTTCTTACCCTTTGGAGTGTGGTTTCCCCTCCTTCAGAACAAGACCCAGAGAGAAGCACAAGACACCCCGAGACCATTGCCTGGAGCTTGGTGAAGGCCTGTGCTGACTGCTGAGCACCAGGACACTGCCCCCTCCTCCCCACAAATACTCACTCCAGCACATCCCAGCTGAACATTCCCACCTCCTCCCCACACAAATACTCACTCCAGCACATCCCTGTTGAACATTCCCACCTCCTCCCCACACAAATACTCACTCCAGCACATCCCTGTTGAACATTCCCACCTCCTCCCCACACAAATACTCACTCCAGCACATCCCAGCTGAACATTCCCACCTCCTCCCCACACAAATACTCACTCCAGCTCATCCCAATTGAACATTCCCACCTCCTCTCCACACACATACTCACTCCAGCTCATCCCAATTGAACATTCCCACCTCCTCCCCACACAAATACTCACTCCAGCTCATCCCAATTGAACATTCCCACCTCCTCTCCACACAAATACTCACTCCAGCTCATCCCAATTGAACATTCCCACCTTCTCCCCACACAAATACTCACTCCAGCTCATCCCAATTGAACATTCCCACCTTCTCCCCACACACATACTCACTCCAGCACATCCCAGCTGAACATTCCCACCTTCTCCCCACACAAATACTCACTCCAGCACATCCCAGCTGAACATTCCCACCTTCTCCCCACACACATACTCACTCCAGCACATCCCTGTTGAACATTCCCACCTTCTCCCCACACACATACTCACTCCAGCTCATCCCTGTTGAACATTCCCACCTCCTCCCCACACAAATACTCACTCCAGCTCATCCCAATTGAACATTCCCACCTTCTCCCAACACAAATACTCACTCCAGCACATCCCAGCTGAACATTCCCACCTTCTCCCCACACACATACTCACTCCAGCACATCTCTGTTGAACATTCCCACCTCCTCCCCACACAAATACTCACTCCAGCACATCCCTGTTGAACATTCCCACCTCCTCCCCACACAAATACTCACTCCAGCACATCCCTGTTGAACATTCCCACCTTCTCCCCACAAATACTCACTCCAGCACATCCCTGTTGAACATTCCCACCTTCTCCCCACACACATACTCACTCCAGCACATCCCTGTTGAACATTCCCACCTCCTCCCCACACAAATACTCACTCCAGCACATCCCTGTTGAACATTCCCACCTCCTCCCCACACAAATACTCACTCCAGCACATCCCTGTTGAACATTCCCACCTTCTCCCCACACAAATACTCACTCCAGCACATCCCTGTTGAACATTCCCACCTCCTCCCCACACAAATACTCACTCCAGCACATCCCTGTTGAACTGCTTCTGCCGATTTCCCAGGAATTCCCCGATCATCTGCCTGCTGAGCCCTTTCCTCTGCAGCAGAAAGTGGGCAACACCAACTGGGGTATCTGGCACGAATCCTCGCTCTATGAGGTACTGGACTCCTTTTTCAGGTTTTCTGAGGAGAAAAGGCAACACAAAATTATTAATTTTCTTCCACTGGACCTGAACTCATCTGATTAAAGTTTCAGAATTCTGGCAATCACTTTTAACCAATGTAATGCTATTGCTGGGATAGCTTCAGGATGAATGTAGCCCTCCTGTTGAACACACTGCTCACTGTTAATAGCTGAAAGTATCTTAGAAAGCATCAAATAGCTTTGAAAGCATCCTTGCATGTTATTTCACATTTCCCTGCTCCATAACCCTTCCAAAGAGACGCTTTGTGTTCAAGCAGCTTCACTTGCCAATGCCAAAGACGAGCCCAACACCAGCTACTCAGTGCTCCTGTTGCTGGGAGAGATGGACCTTCCAGAAACTGAACTGAAAAGCTGCTGCTGAAAAACAAGAAACAAAGAACACCCCTGACCTCCCACCTCATTGCTGTCAAAAGTTAAACTGACTGAACAAAACAAGTGGTGTAACTTGCAAGCTGAGAGGACAAAAAATAAAAGGGAAAACTAAAGGCAGTCAAGCAAAAAGAAGCAATTAAAAATGGTGCAGCTCCCATGTAATTTAGATTTTTTTTCTTCCTTCTCCTTTAACACACCCATTGCTCCAGATTTCCCTCCCTCAGACAAACACCTTAGTTGCTGCAGCATTTTAAATCTCTTTACACACCTCCAGATTTAGCTGTAGCCATTTTCCCCCCTCAAAACAAAGCGAGCTGAAGCTACTCATTGTGACTTGTTAAGAAGGGTGTTCTGGGGAGGAGGGTTGGGATGGAGCTGGTTTCTGGCAATAAAACATACAGGTTACAAAGGCAAATGCTGCTTAGATTTTAAAGTGATGCAAAACTGCCCTTCCAGCACAGACTGCACTGTCATCCAGCAGTGCCACACAACAACCAACCATCACTCCTTTTAGAGACATTAAAGAGGAATCTTTACAGAACCAGCAATTCCATCATCAGCTTTATTTTGTTAAAGAATTATAATATAACGTCCACCTGTCTGACCTGAAAGATACTTCCTTTAAGGCAAGTAAAATCAATTTCTAAGGACAAGGTGACCGTACTATTCTCAGACAAAGTTGATCACGCGACCATAACCCTTCCCCAGGGCTTTTAATTGCAAGCAGCATTACTAAATACATCATCATTCAGTTCTCCTACTCTTTTACATTACATTATTATACACTTAAGACCCTACTAAGAATTAGACAGATGAGAGAAATATATATAATTCAATCAAAAGGGAGTTCTCAAATCTCAATTTCTTGCCTCAGCTTTGTGGCTCTTTTCATCCGAAATAAGATTACACACACAGTCATCTTCTGAAATTAATCTCCTTCGTACTAAAGAAGTACCTTTTTTGGTAAATAATGGAATTGCTATGTTCATATGGTTTTGAGCTGTATTTCAGAATTCTTAAGCCTAATTTAAATTCACAGCATCCAACAAAAGCAGGAGTAGTTTTATCCATGCCCCTTGTTAGTGAGCTACATTTGTCCATAACATCCAAAGTGACACAAATCCAGGAGAGTTCCTCTCCAGCAACTGCCAAAACAACACAAAGAACACTCAGGAAACACAGCTTGATCCAAAGATCACCTTTACTTGACGTATAGAAAATGCTGGATCATTACTTACTGTATTAAAAACCAACTGGAATTCCTCCCACCTGCATAAGCCTGAACACTTAAAATCATCACAAAGGTGACACATAATTTACTTTTTTATTTGATTTTATTGCTGTTGTAAGCTCCTTCCCACTCTACCCCACGTGTGACATTATCTTATTCAGGAGGAAAAGTATTTAACAGAAAACAATGACTGTCAGAGTGCCCTGAAGTGCTGTGCAAAAAACCCCAGGTAGCAACAAGGGTTTGGGGAGGGCAGGTTTAAAAAGACACCACAAGCAAACAGAGATCCTCCTGCTGGCAAACCCAGCTGTTTAAAACTGGACAAACTTTCTTTTTTCACCAAGCCCTAATTTTTCCTGAAGTGTATGACTGGATGCAGAAGGGAGTGGGACATGAAAGGGTCATGGATTTAACACGGGATAGGACACCTGGTGTAAGTTTATCCTCATTTCTGTCTGCTCAGAATTGAGCACAGACCGTTTTGTACTTACAACTAAGTCTTTTGTGATTAGGAAAATTCCCAGTGATGCTTCTTAATTACACCTACCAATAACAGGGAAGATGAGAAGTCTATATATAGCAATCGAGGAAGCAGCATAAGCAGAGCAGTTATTTCCAGATTTGAATACATTAACTAATATCAAAATAAACCCTCTAAAGCTACCACCTCACACAGACATATTCAGAGAACTTTTGATATTTACAGGATTGCTTCCAAAATAAAGCTTGAAACTGTCTTCTGTCTCAAAAAACCAAGAAAACAATCAAAACAAAAAAAATGAAAGGAATCTACTATGGAAGAAAAGAAAATCAACTAACATGTGCAAAACCATATTTACACAAAATTCCCACGTGTTACTTGAAGGGATAAGGACCTTGCCAGAAACTGAGTAATAAAAAGACCTTTAGGGTGATTTAATGTGACTTTTAGAGGAAAAACACTGATGGAGGAAATAACGCAAACTTCAAAATAACAGAAGTGCTCAAGACCTGCCCGAGCTTGAGAAAGCAAAAAGTCAGTCAGAAACCCCTCCTGCTTTGAAGAGGGGAAGGATAATCTGGTGACTGACTTCCCAAAGCTTTCAGGACCTGTGCTCACACAGCCCCACAGGCAGTGCAGGATCAGGGGCAAACACACCGATGGCTTTGGGGCCACAAAAAGAAACACAGTCACCAACACACCACCTTCTGCTGCTCCTGGACAATGAAGCACCACCAGTTTCCAAAGGAACTGGTACTTGGGAAATAAGGCTTTGCATTACCTAGACATTCAAAATGTTTTCTTTAAAATGACAGGAAATACTACTTTTTGAAAAACACTGCAGTGATTTTGAAAAGTGAATTTGGTAGAGGGAAAGCTGGATTCTGGATGGTAAGAGAGAGCAGCACAGGCTTAGCTGTGCTGTGACCTACTGGACTCAGAGCCCATCTCACTGCCAGACCAACACTAACCCCGAGTGCTGCAGCTGGGTGAGCACTGGCACCATCCTCTTCCCTCACTCCTACTGCTGCTTTGGGACTTCCTCACAAGCTGAACTAGGACAAAAAGTTGGTTGGGATTTTTTTTTTGGTGGGGTTTTGGTTTGGTTTTTTGATTTCGGTTTGGTTTGGTTTTCATTATTACTTCATTATTATTTTTTTTAATCCAGCCAAGCTCCCCCACAGCTGCACCATCAGTTGTGCCATCCAAGCCACAGTGTGGATAAAGTGCCCATGTCCACAGCAGCCAAGAGAAGAGAATGAATAACAAGCACTACCTCAAAAAGAAACCTTCCACAAAACCACAGTGCACAGGTGGGTAAAACCTTCTCTTATCCCCCACTTGAAAAACGTGGAAAGCTTACAAACACCCAAACCACATGAAATCTTTGTGTTCCCTTTTGGAGCTCAGACAATAATAGAGCTGTAAAACGGAAGCATTCATTAACAAACAAGCACAGAAAGCTGCTTGCCCAGGCCTAGATTTCCAATAGCCAGCAATGCCAAAAGATCATTTCAAGTAAACCAGGGATTTATTAACAGTGTAAATAACCAAAAACATACTGTTCTCCCAGCTGCCTGAGACAGGGGGGATAAAGCCAGCCTGGCTGAAAATGAGAAGCGTGGTGGAACTTCTAGAAATTCAGTATTTCAGTAGGCACATCTCTGCTTTGTGGTTCCTTGCCTATGTTCAGACACACACACAAGACACTGAAAGGACCATAAGCTGAGAGAATCTAAAAAACAAGCAAACCAGAAGTACAAACATTTCTTAGAGGCTGTTAACACTGCAAACAGAAACAGCTGCCAAAGAAATCTTTTCATGTCAGGGGTGGAGAATTTAAAGCAACTATGATGCCAGCCCTCTGTTAAAAAAAAATAATCTCCCTTGCCTTTGATACCAGAGACCTCATTTTGAAAATATATACAATTGTCACAAAACTAAGCATTACCTGAACATTAAAAACTAGGGATGCTTTCTTAAAGCAAGAATCTAAGACTTTTCTTAGAACCATTTAAGCAGTTAAATGTTTTTAAACAACCGAGTTGGCAATAACAAGCTAGTTGAACATTTTCCTTAGTCTGGCAGACAGCTAAATTCTGTTTCTGTATGGCTGTGCTTCTTCCTTCACTTCTGCTGAATAGCCTATTGCTGCTGCAGTGAAGCCAAGAGAATCCCTATGACTATTTTAAACCTTCTGGCTAAAAAGAAAAAAACAAATATCCTTAAAATACTACCAAAAACTAGCAGCAAAACAACTTGTCAGAGTTCACTCAACTGCACAGCAAAGGCAAAAGGGGACTGAAAGGAAGAAAATCAGAGAAACTGAGAGGGAAGCCAGAGCTGTGTGTCTTTCTCAGTTGCACAACTGTGTAATGCAGAGAAAGGAAAACTAGGTGTAAATTGCCTCTTCTGGTAATTACAAGAAAAAGCCCTGGGTCAGGAAAATAAGCCAAGGAACAGCACATTTCTCCCAGTTCCTCTGCATCTCATGGAAACAGGGAGATGGTTATTCCCATGGCTTGGGCAGGAGCCCTCCAGTTTGCCCCAGAGTGGGGATGATTTCTCCTCACATTATGACATGCTAATTTTCCAAAGTTCATTCAAGGCCAACCCAAATACCCACCACCATGGATGTGAAGGTTGCAGCTTACTTTAAATCACACCAAATCACCTGGAGTAACCTCTGTTCAGGGAAAGTCAATTCATACTCACATCACCAATGAAAGAATTCACTAGGAAGTGATCTCAGAGCCCAGTTCTATTTGGTGGGGGAGCAGAATAAAGAGAGGAAACTGCAGATTTCTGTTTTCATAAAACTGGGTAAGTGACCTAAACAGTTCTACCACTCCTTTCTGCCTGACCACCCCATTTCTTTATGCCAGTATCTCCTAGTGAAGTGCTAGGAAATTATACATTAAACATTACTACTGCTACTGAGTGTTTAGGCTGCTCTGAAAACTATTGCCTGAATCAGAGCTGATTATAAAAGGGTAACAAGTGTCTAAAAGGCACGTAAAGAGTCAAAGCAGAAAGTCTGGGTTATTCTAATAAAGGAAGGAAAGTACAGTTCAAAGCAATTTCAGAAGGGATTTTTCTGTGCAAGAAGCAACATCCTTGAGGAACAAAAGCACAGTGAAGACAATCAGAAGGCACACCCCAAGCAGTTGCAGTGCAGTAGCTGGACATGTCCTTGCTGGTAAAAACAATCCTGAGTCATCATGCTATAGCACAATTCCTAGCTCCTCGTTATTCCCTCTCTTGGCAGTGGACAACCTGTTTTTTCTTTTTTTCCCCCCACTCCCTCCTTCCTCACGAGAAAAAAGGAAATATTTTAGTGAGAAAAAAGGAAATATTTTAGTTAAATAAATGTCCCAAAACACTCCACGTGGAGTTTCTCATCTTCAACCCCGCTGCATCTCTGCATTTCTCAAACAGTAGGGAAAGGAGTTTGTAGCTGCCAGCACAGCAAAACACACTCCACTTTGGGACAAACATATGGAAAACCTGCCATTTCTCTGAGCACGGTTTGCCAGGGCTGAGTACTGCTCTCATGTTTATGCAACTGTTGGCAGGAATGAGGCACTAGGATGACTGTGTCCTTTAAATTGAGGAACTCTCCCTGTCTTTATGTCTTGTGCTGTCCCTGCCCTAAATTCTCCTTCCACATCCTCACCCCAGTTCATAACAGAAGCACTTCAGCTTCAATTTCTGTACCTCTGCTGACTGCAAATGGGAAACACTGCCAGCCACACCCCCTTTGAAAGGGACACCTTTGAGATGGGCAATATCAAAATACTGTTTAAAGATCTCTAGATTTACCATTTACAGATCCAGCAACCCCCAATTCAGTACATAGATGTGAACTGTTACACAAGAAGAGGGAGTTGCCATGCCCTTCTCTTCTTAACTCTGGTGTGGCTCTTGGGGATCATCCTGTGCAGGGCCAGGAGCTGGACTCAATGACCCTCATGGGCCTCTTCCAACTGAGCATATTCTGTGATTATTCCAAGGGTTCCTACACAGCCTTCCCAACTCCCTATCAAACTGTCCCCTCTATACCTGCAAAGGCAGCTGCTCACATTTTTCACTCTCCAAATTTGACCACTTGAGATTTTGGGAACGGGGGGAAAGGCATTAAAATTGAGATTTTGGGAACGGGGGGAAAGGCATTAAAACTCTGGCCCCCGGAGTCACATCAGCCGCTTGTCTGGGAGCTGCTCCCACGGCCAAATTCCTCCATCCACGGTGTCATTCCCTAATCCCACTGCATCCTGAGCACTGTGAGGGCCCAGCAGCTCCCATTGCTGGCCCCCAGGCACTGTGAGGGCCCAGCAGCTCCCATTGCTGGCCCAAGCAGGGAGGGAGCCGTGTGCCCGGAATGCTGAAGGGCAGGGATGAGGTAATGGCTCTTGCAGGGATCCAGGGACACTCACTCACAGTCACTGCCGTCCTCCTGCAGCCTTTCCAAACCTACCTCTGCCTTCACAGAGTTTATACCCGCTTTGAATGGCAGTAAAAGGAATCCCTGTGCCCATATTTGAAACCAGCACTTAAACCACTATTACATACACCCTATATATACTATTGGTTGAATCCACAGTTCTACATTTCAGCTGGTTTTCATGGGCAGGACATAATATATGCTAATTAAGGCTCTTATTTTGGAAAAAAAAGGAGGAAAAATGGGTCCTCAGGGAGAAAAGATAAAACACAACAGAACAAAGCAACACACACAGAGCCTTTTTTTTTTCCTTTGGGTGTTCTCACTTAGGGCTAAATGTTTTTAGAAATAATGAGAGTCATACTAAGAACATTCTTCTCTTCTTACTAACTCCTCGGCATGTTAGAGGACAAGTTACATGGAGTGCTTTGATTTTAATTTTTGTTGGAACTGTCTGTGGCTGAATAATCTGCAGTCCAGATGTTGCAATGACAATAAAGTCCCTCTCAGCATACACACGAGGATGGCAAATGGCCCTGTTGTGAAATCCTGAACAGACCTCTTCCCTCCCCTTTCCTCTTTCTACTGAATCTTTCAAAAAATCATGGAAGACATACAATTTGCAAAGACATTAGAGATCAGCTGACAAAATAAAAGAATCGGTTCAAAGGTAAAGAGAACCAACTTAGTTTGATTTACACCTTCTCCCTCCTACTCAATCTGCACTTACAAAGTCTAAAATCATTAGAAATGTTTCCAATTAAGCTTTCAACTTAAATTCTAAGGGGATCAGTAAGAAAGTACATGTTTGCAGACCAGATAGTAGAATGCTCAATGGGTGCCATGGGATCTGACTATAAGCAATTCAGAGAGTATGTTCAGCATCTAAAGTGGAATTCATTAGGAATGTGATCGGTATAAACTGACAACATCAGATCAGGGCACTTCTGACAATAGTTAAAATATGGACTACTTACAAAACTCCTTTTTAAAAACAAAATTAATAACAATTGGCAAGTTTTAAGGATTTCGAATAGAGAAAAATTTGCAGTGCTTTCTGAATCTAAATTACCTTCAATCTCTGCCTACATGTAAATGATGGAAACCTTATACCTCTGTTGAACTACTAAAGCTGCTTTCATGGAAAACGAAAAATGTCCCTTCTCACAAATGTTATTATTGTGTGGCTCAGATTTCCAATTAGAATTTCTCTAGAAATTGTAATTTCCAATTTTGTGTTTGGTGTAATCCCACCAGCACTCAGCAAATTCCTCTCATATCTGCTAAATAAAATAAATAACATCTTAAATTAACATTCCAAGGAATCTAGAAATCTTAAAAAAAGCCTGCTCCTGGAATTAGTATCCAATTCATATCAAGAGTGGTTTTTAAATTTTGAATAAAATCCTCCCCATTGTGCAATAAACGAAGGCAGTGGGGCTTCCAGGGCAAAAGATGATCCATCATTGTATATTCCAAACAGATCCTAGTGCCTTTTTATCTCTGTCAATAAATCCTTTGAGAGAACTTTGGAATAGCAGGAACCTCGATAATGGCCTGTTATAAAGGAAGCTCCAGCAAACCCTTCAGAACAGTATGTTGCAATGCACTGAGGACACTTGGGAACAGTTCTCCATCTGTCACTACTCTTTCCAGAAAGCAAAAGAGGACAAAAAAAGGGAGGTGAGGGGTAAAAGGCATCTGGGGAAAATGACTGTGAAGTTCTTGCTGGCCCAGCCTCTGTTCTAGCACTGGAAAGTGGTGTCGTGTCCAGGACGTACACGGAACATCAGGATGTACGAAAGGAGCCCTCCCCAGAACTCTGCCCCAGCACAGGGCTTGGAGCAGTGTGGTGGAGATGGTCCACAAGCTGCACTTCCCTCTCTTCACCAGCAGTGCCAGAAACTGGCACCAGCACCAGCAGGACTGGCTCCCACGGCAAGAAATGCCATAGGAACACTGCCAGATGAGAGAGCAACTTGGTGCCTTCAATAGCTGATATCCCAAAGGAGCTCCTAAATGGGACTCCAGGCTCTGCCAGTTCAAAAACGAGACTGAGCAATGCAAACTTTCTCTCCCATATTTTATAACATGAGGCACAGGCACATCAAATTTTCAAAACACTCGAATGCTGTCCAAGTGTTGTTGAAAACAGTTTATTAAGACAGCAAGTGCTTGTGCCCCCTGCCCAGAGTGCTGAACACTGACCCCCTGTCCCTGCCGTGGCTCAGCCGGGTGTGGCACTGCAGGAACTGAAGGCACTGCTATCACCAAACACCCCTGGCAGCCACAGACACCTGGGGAGCAGCCAGAGTTGCTGTCACCCTCCTGGTGGCACAAGAGAAGGCTTTAAGGCAATGTATTTCTCCCTCCACATGCACAGCTATGCACAGAATTCCAGCCTGTTCCTGCTGACTGCACAGCTGAGCCAAGGGCAGGACGTGCCTCCTCAGACTGCTGAGGTTAAACCATTCAGTCCTATTTTATCTGTCAGAATCATCAGTGCAGCAGCAGCAGAATGGAACCTGAAAATCCTACCAGATTGGGGTGCAATAACTGGTAAACCTGGTATTTCCAGCCTGCAGTCAAAACAAACAGCAGAATGAAATCACGGCCCTTTTAAATTTTTCTTCTTATTTTTCGTTTTAAAGCAGCAGTCAAAAGGCCTCTTGAAGCCTTGTTTATAAGCAAACCAGTCTCAAAGGCTGGATTTGCATTGGCAGGGTTTGGAGCCTGCAAAATAAACCTTTCTAGGTAGTGTTTTCCTTCTGCCTATAAGGGAGGAATGGTTTCTAGTGTTAATTCTCCCAGACTACATCCCTTTCCAGCTACAGTGAGGAAACTGCCTAATTCAACACAGCTGGGCTGCCCGAGCCTCGCTGGGAGCTGCTGCTCTCCGGGCATGCACCTGCAGCCCTTCCTTTGGGCAGGCAATGAATGGGAGCACACACTGACAGCCCATTGACAGGGGAAATCACCGCGGCCATTCAGCGCCGGCCAGGGCACAGAAGCTGCTCCTCAGCTGCAGCTTCTTTGGCAGAGATCATTCCATTTGGGGAATACTTTATGTTCTGGTATAGTGGCTATTACAAAACATCTTTGGAAAAGTACACTTCTTTACTCAACACCACGGTTCCAAACTGACTGCCAAGTTATAGTCAGAAACAAATTCTATGATCAGGTGATGATCACAGAATCACAGAATGGTTTGGGTTGGAAGGAACCCTAAAGATCATCTAGTTCCAATCCCCCTGCCATGGGCAGGGACACCTTCCACTAGAACTTCAAAAACTCCTAGGAAAATGATTTTCAATCACCTATAGTTTTTTTCTCCAATGTCCTGTGCTCTCCATTCTCCGGGGACCTCTGTGCTACTAATGCTTTGCATATATTAGTGATTAAGCTAACTGGATCACCAGTTGTGCTCAACTTTTACCCCACCCATAACTGCCTATTGCAACAAAGGGTCTCTGGCAAGAAAACTGCACTTTGGCTTCTGAATATTGTTATTGTAACAGGAAAACCAGAAAAAACATAGAAATCATAAACTGAAATTTCGACTGTGAAAATATTGACTTTTCATGCTTTTAAAAACTTCATTCTTTTGGCACTCCTAGTGAACAAAGCAGAAGTATTTACTACAATTCATGCAAGGTTTTGAATTCTTTGCATTTCAGCCAAGCTTCGCGTACCACGAAGGAATGACACGACTATTTATTAATTAAGGTTTGGGATCTTAATTTGCAAGGAAGATTTCAAAGATGCAGTGAAATGAACACAAAATTCTTGTAAAAGACATCCCTAATATTTTCTCTGGTAGGTGCAGGTATTTGGAAAAGCACTTGCCTTCTTGTACTAGGTGAGTTCAAAGCCACTTCTTTCAGCATAATGCTCAGGAAGTTAATTGAAACTAAAGCACCTGTACAGCACAGATCTAAAAAGGATTTTTAATCTTGAAGAAATCATCCCTTGCAAATCCTAGCAAGTGCCTGACCACGATGTCTACCCTTCATTCACCTCCCAAGGTGCAATGTGCAATCCCACCTGACACACTCTGAAGAGACTTTCAAAAGTTATTCCCAGCTCTTTCAAAGAGTTTACAGACTCAGCACCATCACACTCCGTGGTGGTTCAATACCTGACATTGCACATTATTGAAAATGTCACCATCTGCAGGCTTGAAGAGCCACAATCAAACCCAAGATCCATGGGCTGCTCGGGGACTGTCTGAGCTGTCAATAGATCAGAGGGACACAGCACCAGCAATGAGTCTTCACTTCTCTATCCATCCTGGAGATTGATGCAGTGGGGGAATGAAACAATCCCACAGCCCAAGATCACACACAGAGGTGTTGTCTGTGCAGTCCTGCCTCGCAGCACTCACTGCTAAGGAACTGCACATCATTTACAACTAGCCAGCATATAAAATAGGTTTATCCCTGTTCAACTCCATGCAGCAAGATCACTTAGATGTGTTTCAAATAACAGTCTCTATTCTTCTGTACTTCTCTGTTTATTTTTCCCTTTCAGCCTCCTACTGATGTGTCACTGGAAGCATCTGACAACTTACAAAGCTCTCATTCATCGCTGCTTGAGCACTTTTTCCATTCACCTTTTTCCTCACATTGACTCAAAAGACACTGTTATGAAGCCTGTAGCTCACTGATCACTGACTGCTTAAGGTTTAATTGCTGTGCAAAAAACCCAGCAAACACCACCCAAAAGTCTTTTAAATGTCAGCCAACAGCAGCACCACCTTCCTCCTCCTCAACCCTGCCAAGGATGTCATTGTTTTCAAATCTCCTTAAAAAAGCTAATCGGTGTGTCTTCCTACCCAGGCAAGTTCCCGAGCAGAGCTCCCATGACTTGTGTAATTCCAATTGGTTAAAAGCTTCCATAAAGGCCTTTTCTCAAAGATATAAACTCAAAGCTCAGAGTGTTTACAGCCCAGCCTGGCCAGTCCATGTTAGGGCTGTAATGCACAGCTTTGTAGGTTTAGGTACATTACACCCACCCTAGGGCAGGAAACGGGCACACTAAGCAGTGAGGAAAGAGTAGGAATTCTAATGCCAACCCCCCAGCTGTTCTTATCTTCAGGTTATGATAGTTCTAACGACTGTGTAACTCCAATAAGGGGAGTACAGAGTTTAGGGTAGTAATTATTTGCTACCCTCTCCCAAAATATTCCTCCTGCTGCCACATGGGAGCGTCCAAAGGAGAAAGTATTTCAATAAAACAAAGAAATGTGAGAAAGTTATTTATAGAAATTTTAAACAACTCCATACATGGGAAAACTATCAGTCATAGGCAGAAATACAAATTTTGCGATACTTTTATGATAAATAATAAATATTTATTTAGTATAAAAAATATTCAGTGCACTGGGTTTCAGTATCAAAGTTTTGAGGAAATCTACTGAACAAATTCTAGGCCCTGCCAGTGTAATTCAGGAAATTCATCTTACACTGCTTGTTTTTTCGAATTCCCACACGACAACTTTTACACCATCTACATGATTAGGGCAGGAAGAAATCTGAATTTGTTATAACACCAAAAAATGGATCAGGATCAGGCCACCATGTTTCTCCACAAGAAAGGAATCAGGTTAAACTTAAATAGTTCACTACCATTTATGTACACATAATTATATTTTTTCTTTTCCCCCGAAGCTGTTTAACTATGGAGACGTCAACTTGTAAGTACTTGAACACGAAGAGTCACCACAAACAGCTTGTTTATTCACTGAAAGGTCAATATCAGACACCAGGCTTACCTTATCCAATACAAGAAAAATATTGCTGGTTCATTCTCAGAGGAAAAGGGAGGAAAGGCTGTACTCACTTGTTAAAGAGGTTCAGCCCGATCCTATAGTGGCGTTTCCTGATAACATCGTTACTGAAGGCAGGGGAATCCCAGCTGTTGCGAGTCTCTTTGTGGTAGGTTTGTTTGCTCAAGGTTTGCTCCCTTAGGCTGTCTCTAGAAGAAGATTCTGAGCTGCAATTTATTGTGTCATTCGAGTTGGAAGTGCTGTTGATGCTGTCATTGTCTCCGTCGGAATAATCCGACTCGGATTTGCTCTGCCTGTTTGCTGTGCCATTGATGGCTAAATGACTGTCTATAGGCCTGGCCCTGTGTCTTGCCTCCTGCTCCTCCCGGGTGATGATCTTGGCAGGAATACTGTGAGGGATATGTTTTGGGCTTCCCTGTTGACTGGTGATGCCCCGGTCATAGGCATTTTGTCTCTTTAATGAGCCTCTCTCCGAGCGATCGCTCAAGTCCACGGAGCTGTCACTGGGTGGCTCTATAGTTAGCAATGGTAGGTGATCCATCCTCATCCTCTGCTCCTGACATTCCAGGGACGGGGTACTCCTGCAGCTCGTATCAGTGTCTATCTTATCATCTTTGTGGGTCATGGACCAGTATTCTTGGGAAGAGTTCACGGAGCGGAGCCTCAGATCCGACTCCGTGCTGGACGGCCTGTCCACGGACTGGGATAGGGGAAGGGGTGGGGACAACTCCTCCTCGTCGATGTACAACGTGACATCGCTGTATGACGCTGTCATCTCATCCAGCTTCCTGTGATCCACATTGTGGATTGCTGGTTTGGCTGGAGCACAACTGTCCCTCTCCATTTCACGACTTCTGACCTGATCTGCAGCCTGGATTTCGTCAGAGTGCAGGCTACGGCAGTTCAGTGCATCATCGATGGATTCCGCAAGGGATTTCACCTGCCTGGAAAAGGCATCCTCCAGTTCCGTTATAGCATCAGTGAAATCAGTAGATGCTGCTGGAGACTTCATCGTAGCTGTTTCTCCAAGGTCATCGCATTCAGACGGTACCAGGGATCCCAGCTTTGACCCATCGTTTGTAACAGAAACTTGTTTCCCTTCAAAGTAAGAGCTGTGGACTTTCTCAGGTCCTTCAAAGGAAAACTGCATTCTCATATTGGACAGGACAATGCGCCTTGACATGCGATTTTCAGACATAGAACTTCGGAGACGCTCAAAGTTCTTGTTCATCTGATACTGGCGAAAGGCGGTTTGGATGGTGCGAGCAGCATGTCTGGTTATGAGACGGCCCCCATACTTCCGTTCTAGCATCTCCACCTGGGGGGTGAACACAGGGAATCTGTAGCTTAATGCAGGTTAGAACGAGGCTAAAGTGTGAAAAAAGAGAATTCTTAGAACAACTGCAATTTTTCAGACATTTTTCCAAAGAGCATACACCGGTTTTGAAAGTAAAAACTCAAAGCTCAAACAGTGAACTGAATAGTCGTTTGCAAATTCCACCCTAAAATACAAAAATATGACTGTGAACACTGTCATATAAAATTACGGTGTTGGCAATTTGTGTGTTCATTTAAAAGTTGGTTTCCACACATTATCAGTGGTGTGGCCATGTCAAAGCAGAGGGGACAGAGCTCTGCTGCAGCACAATGCTGTCACACTCTCTGTAGGGACAACTGCAGAGAAGTGAATTCCAAGCACAATGCAAATGTCATATTTTGGGAGTAAATTCTCAAAGTGGTCCCCACCTTCCCAGACAGGCACCTGCATGAATAAAACCCCTGGAGCACCGTTTCACCCAGGCCTGATATCAAAGCAAAACTGAGCTTCCCAGAACACACACACTTCCAGAGAGGTGTCTCTTGATACAATATCCACAAACACATTTTTCCTCAAACCAAGAACATATTTCAGAGTTTCTAAATAAAAATTCAAATTTATTTTCAACCTGGTAACTACTCTCAAAATTGCCAGTGTTTCCAATTAACTGAATGAATATGCAAAATAAATATATATAAATGCTATCAATTTAACCCATTGAAAACGATGTGCCAATACTTCTGAAATAGTTATTATATATTTTCAAAGCTTTTCTTCCAAAACGAGAAAAGCATCATAGTGTCCTAGAATGGTTTGGGTTGGAAGGGACCTTAAAGCCCATCCAGTGCCACCCCCTGCCATGGGCAGGGACACCTTCCACCAGCCCAGGTTGCTCCAAGCCCTGTCCAACCTGGCCTTGGACACTTCCAGGGCTGGGGCAGCCACAGCTTCTCTGGGTAACCCTCAGTGCCTCACCCTTTTACTTATTTAAAAAACACTGAACAAGATGAATAACTACATTTCTTTATCCCCCCCTAATATTTAATTTCTGCTCTGATGAGTCTTTTCCAGATTGATACAATTCCCAAACACAAACCAGCTATGACAAATCAATATGTTCAGTGCTTCAGCTTCAAACCCACCATTTTTCTGGTAGTGTTTTTGTGTGAGTCCATGCAATTTTCATAATGCTGTAATGATTCAAAAGTCATTTCTTCTTGCCTGTAAATTCAGGTACCCTTTTTCATGAGACACCATGTTTTTTTTAATCTCATACCCTGGAGATCTCTCCAAGTAATCTCCCACTAACTGTTAAGTTCAGACACTGATGTGCAGAGGGACTTCATCCTCCTTCTATGAAAGGAACTAAATGCTACTAAAAATTATTTTCTAGTCTATTATGTCTATCATTTGGGAGTAGCTGATGTATTTCTTTCAGTGCCATTGCCAGGTTCAGCAGCTCCCATTCCCCTTCCACATTAAAGATGATCTCCCTTTTTGCTCACTAAATCACTGTTTTTTATTTTTTTTTATTAATTATAGAGGCAAAACATATTCTGCACAGTTATTGGCATAGACTGAGGAGGCCAACTTCTCAGGTGGACTCAGATCAGGATTACTGGCAGGAAATTGTTCTTTTGACTGTATCTTTAAACTTGCTTTAACAAAGCTCAAAAAGCTGTTACTGATCTCTGAGCAGCTCCAAATTCCATCTGGATTTACATTTCCAGATGTAAATTTCTGCATAATTTTCTATAGTGTCTCTTTAAGCAATTGTTCAGCCTTTCACTACCAAATGGGGGGGTTTGCCCCCAAATTTGCACGTGCCAAAGAGACTATGAGGTTACTTGTAAAGCATTCTGAAGATTCAAAAAATTATTAAGAACTTAAAAATCTATCACAGCCTTGCCACTGCTGCCACACATTTGCTACTATTTCTATTTGTAGTATACATACATATATATATGTATATATATGTGTGTGTATATCTATATATATCTATCTCACATGTATTTTTATAAATCACAAGAGGTTATTTTGCTGGACTAATCTCAAAACAACCAACCTGTCAATTCAGTTCTCCTCTCAAAATTAAATGTCAAACCTAACGAAAAGTAAACTAGCACAGCTAGAGAGAGAGAATGAAACAAAACCTAATATTCCATAAAATAAATTACCTGGACTTTATTCTTGCAACAAGCTGTTGTCCTTCAGCTTTACACAGAAAATAACATTATCACTGATCATCATAAATTAGGGGAGTTTGGTGGGAATTTAAATTGAGATTATTTTCCAACTTGCCTAGATGAGTTAGACTTGTGATTAGTATTTCTAATAGATTTTAATGCCTATTTCATGCACCTTTTCAATGCATATTTAATGCAGGTTAACTTTAGGTAAAGTCTGGGACATTTTCCTACATCGTTTTTAGTATCTTCAGCTATTTCAAGGAGAGCTTTTCAAGAGCAGTAACCAACTCTGCAGTATCAAGCTTCCTTCATGTATCATTGTCACTTTTATTGTGCAAGACTCCCTGAACAAATACAAAATAACATCTGCGGTCCTCCTCATTCTCCATCAAAGTGGCACAGAAGGCCAGATGGAATTGGGCTCTGTGGAATATCTGCAGTACAGGAGATCTCCTCAGAAAGCCTCACACTCTACATCAATCCCTGGTGAGACATCCAGCAAAAACCACTGCCAAAGGTGGAACAGGAAGGAACAGTTTTGATCTCACAAGCAGGTCCAATTTAGCAGCAGAGCTGGCATCAGGAACCTGGTGTCCTCACAATTTGGTGAGCGTGGAGGCTAAACCAAACTCACATTTGCTATCCCAAATATTGGCTTCAACTTTGAGGCAGAGCTCAAGGTCTGTTCTTCCAGGTCCTTCTGGAACAACATCTGATGATCCCCCAACCTGAAAATGAGATTTAGCCCCTATAAATTTCACTAACTATCAATGTTTGGTCCAAAACCAGGAATAGTTTGCTTCCTGTCTGTGGAATTTTGCCACTTTCACCATATTAACATAGAAGTTGGAGTGACTATGGAATGTACCTCGATGATTCCCAGACTCTTGGGGATGGGCCTGTGCAGGGCCAGGAGTGGGACCTGATGATACTTGTGGGTCCCTTCCAACTCAGCAGGTTCTGTGATTCTGTGATAAGATCTCTAACCAAAAAACCCCCTCCAAACCAGAAAACATTGATCTATTGGCTGTTGTTCATCTACCACTGACATCGGTGCATCCTGCACATTTGCCTACCTTAAACTCTTAGGGCACCATTTTCAAATCATAAATATGAACTTATATGGTGATAAACATCTTTCAAATAGGAATACATTTGAAACAAACCCTAAAAGGAAAGACTGACTGTCTTACAAAAGTGCCTTTTTACGGACAAAGGCTTCGAATATCTACATCCACTTCTTTGTAAAGGATGTGGGAGTTTTGCCTAGTTGAGTAAAGCCAAGAAAAGCCTTGAATTCACCCCACAGATACAAGAAAATATCAGCTGCAATACGTTGTTCCTTTCTTTCAGAAGCAACAAAAATATCCAGGTTTCAAAAACGACTCATTTGCTTAGGAAAATATTTTGCATTATTGTCCCCAGAATAAGTTCCTGGTAGAACCGTCTTTATTATTAAAACTATCAACATATCTTTTACACCTTTCTTCAGGAAGTGGGAAAGGTGTAAGGGACACAGGGGTGACACAATACAGGATAAAAGAGTCAAAAACCTCAGAAATGCTGGCATATGACTATTTGAACTAAGCTGGGCACAGAAAAAAGGCATTTTCAGCATCACAACTGATGTGATGCTAAAAAAGACTCCCCCCAGTTTACAGACACGTTGCCATTGTCTTAAATTAAGTAACAAAGCCCAAATACCTGCTTATCTTGTAGGTCTGAGGAGAGTTCATAGCTCTCGGAAAGCGATCTTGACCTTTTGATAGCTTCTTCCTCGGCCTGTTTGCGCAGGATGGACGTGGAGTGCTGGAGTTTGGGCCTCCGTGCCCGCTGTCCCGGGGAGATGGAGTAGAGCCCGTAGGGAGAGGGGTCGTAGTGGTCTGGGCTGATGGCTGAGCTGTGGGTTATCGGCCCTTGGTGGTACCCAGAGGGGCTGTCCAGGGACGTGCCAGTCTCACTGCTCGGAGCCTCGCCCTCCACACTGCAGGGACGAGAGAGGACACGCTCGGTGAGTGCTGCACCCAACCCTCCTCAGCCACCAGCACGGCCCTGCTGAGCAACACTGCAGGCACCCAGCACGTCTGGCTGAAGTTCAGGTGCAATTGTTACAGGCAGTGTGGCTTTCATGTCAAACACCACAGTTTTTGCTGTACTCTAAACAAGTCTCAGTTTGTCCTGCAGGCATCACCTTTAGATCGTGAGTGGAGCAGGACAATGCAAGTTTCAAGCATTATTTCACTTTATACAGTAATTGTTAATAACATCCTCAGTTCCTTAGGCAACTATAGTGTAAAATGAACGAAAACTTCTAATTTCTTATAATACTGCTCATTTCCAAGTCATTCTACTCAAAGTGACAGATGCTTGTTTGCGTCTTTCCTTGCTTTGACAAATTAAAGCAATATTTTCTTACCCTCATATTACAGTTTGACATAAAAGGATTACTTTCCTGGAGACTACTCAACGAGAGCTGGGATTTAATGGATCTTGAGAGCTACTATATTTCTAAAGACTAAAGTTGGGAAAAAGTAACTACAGGACCTACAGGAGAAATCTCATTTATTTCTCTCTTAGTGAAAGACTGCTCCCATGGGATGCTTTTGGCATCCTTTGGAGTAAAGCATCCCATGGGATGTTGTTTACAGCTAATGAAAGCAACGTGCTTTCAGGTGAAGAAAACACATTAGAAACTATCTAGCAAATAAAACACTTTGTTTTCACATGAATGCTGTTATTGCTAAGGAATAAAGAAAAGGAAAAAACATTTTTGTATTAAAAGGGTGGTACATAATAGGAAACATTTTAAAGCTGAGCCTCAGGCATATCCTGGAGTCCTGATGACACAGCAGTTTGTGTTTGGGTTGTATTTTACAGCAGGGCACTCTCACACTGCAGTAGGATTTACACTTTCACTCTTCCACCTTATCCTATGTTTCACATCAGTATTTCCTGTCTGCCTCACCCTGTGTACACAGAGCATTGACAGCAGAATGAAACTGGACTTTTTTTTAATCCCTCAAATGACTTAGGAAGCACTCCACACATGACCAAATATAAGCATCTGCAGCACTTGCCCTACCTTTTATTTTAGGAAAGGCACAGCCCAACTCCAAAGCAGTAAAATTCCAGGTCCTGTATTTCTTATTTTGCCTTCATTCACATGAAGGGGAACATAAAAAACCAAAGTCCTCCTGTTGTCTCTCAGCAGTCCCTTCAGAAAGTACAGACCAATTTCTGACTGAACCTTCTCCACCAGGAGAGAAGAGGGTTAACACTGGCCAAACCCTCCCAGCTTGAACAGTGGGTACTTTTTAAAGGGAAGGAGAAAAAAAGCCCCTTAGATTTCTTAAAATGCTTCTATAAACACGGAAAACTGAAAGCAAGCACTCTTTCTTTGCCCATCAAAATATGACTCTACCCGAAAGGTATTTTCAAACATACTTAACCCAAGCTGGAAATATTTTCAGTGTGCACATATTACTTTTTCCAAAAAGGAAGCTGACAGGAAACTAATCCCTTTCCCTCGGTGATCCAGCTGGCTTTCAACTTCAAAACGATAAATTAGCCCCAGTTTTGCTAGTGACACTGAAACTGTGTAACCACCCACTGAACACAAATAAATCGGCCTCCCTAAAGCAGCCATTAAAGAAACAGTATCACATTCTCTCTTATAACACTAAAATAGGTTTCTCTGTCCTGCCAACTCTGAGGCCACACTATTCTGTACATCACAGGTTCCTAGAGCAAGTTTTTAAGTACTTTTCATACAAGTATGGAAAATTTGTTTCTAACAGAAAGGCAGGAATTATCACTATTTCCCCCTTCTTAGGCTTGTGACTTTTTTTTGCCAACTTCACCGTTGTGAACTATATAACAACCCTTCCATGTTGACTATAACCTTCTGTTGGCAGTTTAATAATGATACCTTCAATGGATCACTTAACCTGTTCAGCAACAAAAAGTTTCTACCCTAGCAGAAAAAGGTGGAAGGAGGTCTGCCCAGGGCTCTGATTAAAGTTAAGGGCTGCTTCTTAATTTTAGTTTGCCCCTTGTACTTTTTCCAGATACCAATGTGATGCTTGACTGACTACAATGCTTGCTCTCCTTTTGCTCACAGGCCTATTCCCTGCCACCTGACCTGTGAAGTAGGGAATTAATTACCTTTTTACAACAGGCAGCCTCCTGCAAACAACAGCCCTTCAAAGCAAACCCACATACACAGCCACTACTACCTATTTTAGGGCTTTCTCCCATCCAGCTCTTCTGCCTCTTACGAGCAGCTCGAACTCCGTATGAGCTCTTAATTCCAATGAACTCCACTGACAGGGAAAAGCAGCTCGCTTTCTACTTCCTACTACTGGACATATGTTTGGAAAAGAAAAACATTTCAATAAATATGACTTGTGTGAAGCTGTAAGGGTGACAGGTTGGATTGCTCCACTGAGGGGGAACAGCACCCAGAGCTGGTGGAAGTGCTCTCCAGGCCACCTTCCATCTTTTATCACCAGTCCTGGTTAACTGGAGAGGTCCCAGGGGACTGGAGGTCACCAAATGTGATGCCCACCTACAAGAAGGGACAGAAGGATGATCCAGGGAACTCCAGGCCTGTTAGCCTGACCTCAGTGCTGGGGAAGGTCATGGAGCAGATCATCCTGAGTGCCACCACATGGCATGTGCGGGACAACTGGGGGATCAGGCCCAGCCAGTGTGAGTTTGGGAAAGGCAGGTCCTGCCTGACCAACCTGATCTCCCTCTACAACAAGATGAGCAGCTCAGGGGGTGAGGGAAAGGCTTTGGATGTGAACCTGGATGTAGGAAAGCCTTTGACACCCCCAGCATTCTCCTGCAGACACTGGCTGCTCATGGCCTGGATGGGACACTGCTCACTGGGCTCACAACTGGCTGCTGGCCCAGGGAGAGGTGGGCAATGGAGCTCCATCCAGCTGGGAATGGGCACCAGTGGTGGGCAATGGAGCTCCATCCAGCTGGGAATGGGCACCAGTGGTGGGCAATGGAGCTCCATCCAGCTGGGAATGGGCACCAGTGGTGGGCAATGGAGCTCCATCCAGCTGGGAATGGGCACCAGTGGTGGGCAATGGAGCTCCATCCAGCTGGGAATGGGCACCAGTGGTGGGCAATGGAGCTCCATCCAGCTGGGAATGGGCACCAGTGGTGGGCAATGGAGCTCCATCCAGCTGGGAATGGGCACCAGTGGTGGGCAATGGAGCTCCATCCAGCTGGGAATGGGCACCAGTGGTGGGCAATGGAGCTCCATCCAGCTGGGAATGGGCACCAGTGGTGGGCAATGGAGCTCCATCCAGCTGGGAATGGGCACCAGTGGTGGGCAATGGAGCTCCATCCAGCTGGGAATGGGCACCAGTGGTGGGCAATGGAGCTCCATCCAGCTGGGAATGGGCACCAGTGGTGGGCAATGGAGCTCCATCCAGCTGGGAATGGGCACCAGGGGGTTACACAGGGGTCAGTGTTGGGGCCAGTTTTGTTTAATGTCTTTATCAATAACCCTGACAAGGGGATCGAGGGCACCCTTGGTCAGTCTGCAGGTGACACCAAGGTGGGCAGGAGTGTTGATGTGCTGGAGGGCAGGAAGGCTCTGCAGAGGGATCTGGACAGGCTGGATCCATGGATCAAGGCCAATTGTGTGAGGTTCAATAATGTCAAGTGCCAGTTCCTGCCCTTGGATCACAACAAGTCTACAGACTGGGGGCAGAGGGGCTGGGAAGCAGGAAAAGGCCCTGGGGGTGCTGGTGACAATGGCTGGACGTGATCCCAGGTGAGCCCAGGGGGGCAAGAGGCCAATGGCCCCTGGGCTGTGGCAGCAGGGCCGGGGCAGGGATTGTCTCCCTGTGCTGGCCCTGCTGAGGCCACACCTTGAATTCTGGGGGCAGTTCTGGGCCCCTCATGACAAGAAAGACACTGAGGGGCTGGAGCATGTCCAGAGAAGGGAAGGGAGCTGGGGAAGGGTCTGGAGCACCAGGAGGGGCTGAGGGAGCTGGGGGGGCTCAGCCTGGAACAAAGGAGGCTCAGGGAAGACCTGATCAGTCCCTCCAACTCCCTGACAGGAGGAGGGAGCGGGTGGGGGTCTGGCTCTGCTCCCAGGGAACAAGTGATAGAAGAGGACATGAGCCTCAAGTTGCACCAGGGGAGATTTAGGTTGGGTTTTCTTCCTGGAAAGAGTTGTCCAGCCCTGACAGAGCTGCCCAGGGCAGCAGTGGAGTCCCCATTCCTGGAGGGATTTAAAGCCACGTGGATGTGGCACTTGGGGACATGGGTTAGTGGTGGCCTTGGCAGTGCTGGGGGATGGTTGGACTTGATGATCTTAAAGGTCTTCTCCGACCTAACAATTCTATGACTAAAACAGGCTCAGAACACTTATCTATCCACTTATTAGAAATGCCTACACACAAAAATGTCAAGGATTCTGCTCCAGGCTGGCAGCAAGAACTAGAACCCTGTGACTGAGGGAGTAGCTGAGACACCTCTCCAGCACTGCTTCACTTCCAGCAGCCACCCTTCACACACTACTTTTCTCACATGGGTGAGAAATTAAGTACATGAAGCACACCGTAAAAATGGACAATGCAACACTGTTAGTTTATTATTATTTATCCTTATATACTATATATTATAATAAATAAATGTTAATTAAAAGTCCCAACTGGAATTAAAAAAAACCTTCTTAATAAAGGTCTCCAATTTGAGGCATCTGCCACCTATCCTACATGTCCAGTAGAATCAACGTTAAAAAAAAAAAAATCTAGTGGATTAATTTGGTTCATGTCCCTGCAATGTGCAACTGCATATTACTAGTGAGCCCAGCAATCTGTTGAATTAAGTAATATTAGGAGAAAGCAAACCAGTTGAAATTAACTTTTCATTCTTAGAATTCTAATTGTTTTATCACACTCTTGTTTCAGCAGAAAATAGACATTCATTATCTGCCTAGCCAGAAAAAGGGAAAGGTTGTTTAGTAGTATTTTAGAAAGAAGAGGAGAATGGAACAGCTAAAGAATGAAAATGAAATATTTAAAAATAATTAGTACTACTAATATGACTTTTCATGAATAAAAATTTAAACCAGAGCCATTGAAAAACTTTGGACATCTCAATTACTTTTTTTTGAAAGAGTGGCCAGCACTGGCTGAATCAGGATTTAACAGTAATTGACACTGGAAGTTACTTCTTGCATAAAGCTCAACTTAAAATACTGCTAAAAAATCCCAAACCACCACTGTATCAAGGAACAACAGGGAAGAAGAAAGGCTTAGAGAAAGACAGAAACAGGCCACATTTTAATACATTACAATGGATAGGTAAAACTCTGGGTGAAAATCAGATTACTTTCAATGGTTATAAGCCAGTATTCACCAGCTGGATTCAGGCATTTTCTGCCGTTTTTCCTGTGTATGGCTCTGCACTTCCTGCAGGAGCTGAGCCCCATGCTCTGCAAACACTTTTAAATTAAACTACACCACTGAAGTGGCCTGTGCATGGCAGCAGGGCCTGCTGGCTGCTCCAGCCGGGTGGTGGGGAAGGGCCACCCCGTGGTACAGCCCCCTGTCACCCACCCCACAGCACAGCTCCCTGTCACCCACCCCACAGCACAGCTCCTGTCACCCACCCCACAGCACAGCTCCTGTCACCCACCCCACAGCACAGCCCCTGTCACCCACCCCACAGCACAGCTCCCTGTCACCCACCCCACAGCACAGCTCCTGTCACCCACCCCACAGCACAGCTCCTGTCACCCACCCCACAGCACAGCCCCTGTCACCCACCCCACAGCACAGCCCCTGTCACCCACCCCACAGCACAGCCCCTGTCACCCACCCCACAGCACAGACCCTGTCACCCACCCCACAGCACAGACCCTGTCACCCACCCCACAGCACAACTCCCTGTCACCCACCCCACAGAGCAGCTCCTGTCACCCACCCCATAGCACAGCTCCTGTCACCCACCCCACAGAGCAGCCCCCTGTCACCCACCCCACAGCACAGCCCCTGTCACCCACCCCACAGAGCAGCCCCTGTCACCCACCCCACAGAGCAGCCCCTGTCACCCACCCCACAGAGCAGCCCCTGTCACCCACCCCACAGGGCAGCTCCTGTCACCCACCCCACAGCACAGCTCCCTGTCACCCACCCCACAGCACAGCCCCTCTCACCCACCCCACAGCACAGCTCCCTGTCACCCACCCCACAGGGCAGCTCCCTGTCACCCACCCCACAGAGCAGCCCCTGTCACCCACCCCACAGAGCAGCCCCTGTCACCCACCCCACAGCACAGCTCCCTGTCACCCACCCCACAGAGCAGCCCCTGTCACCCACCCCATAGCACAGCCCCTGTCACCCACCCCACAGCACAGACCCTGTCACCCACCCCACAGCACACCTCCCTGTCACCCACCCCACAGAGCAGCCCCTGTCACCCACCCCACAGAGCAGCCCCTGTCACCCACCCCACAGAGCAGCCCCTGTCCCCCACCCCTCCCGCTGTGCCCTCCCTGCACAGCCCCAGAGCTCCTGCCAGCTCCGATGCAGGGCTGACTCCAGGGCACACCCAGGGGCTGCCAGGAGCTGCTCCTGTGCCTCCTTTGCCCAGATGCCAAAGCTGAGGGATGGTGCCTGGCTGGAGCTCTGCACTCAAGCAGCACCAACAAAGCAGGCTGACAAAATGGGAAGGAGATGTTGCTGCTTGGAAAAAGGCTGTGGTTTTCACAGTTATTTCCCACTGCTCAGGGGATGAGTTCATGTCAAGAATTACCTAATAAGAAAAAGCTCTGTCTCCTCTCTCCCTCTGTAGCTGTGTGGTTAGCCATGACCAAAGCACATTATTTCTTCTCCAGGCATTTTAGCAGCAGAAACCTGACAGGTCTTTTCTTCCCTTACTCTCATTTTACACCTTCAATTCAGAGAATCATAGAACATCTTGAGTTGGAAGGGACCCACCAAGACCATCAAGTCCAACTCCTGGCCCTGCACAGACATCCCAACAATCCCACCCTGTCCCTGAGAGTGTTGTCCAAACCCTCCTGGAGCTCTGGCAGCCTTGGGGCTGTGCCCCCTGCCCTGGGGAGCCTGGGCAGTGCCCAACCAGCCTCTGGGGGAATTGTTACTTCTGCTCACAAAGGCTGTCATGAGCAACCAGTACACTAAATCCACTGTCATATTTTAAACCAACACATTATTCAGGATGTTTGAATATCTACTGTTATTCCTTTCATTTTTATATTCACACCTTCCTTTTCCTTCAAATCTTGTCAGACTCTTATCAAAACTAAAAATAAGCACAACAGAGACAAAATTTAGAAAAACTAGAAAACCTCAACATTTGAGCTTAAAATGGAAACTGGAAAGAGTCCTTAAGATCTAAATTCCAGTAAGGAGCAAACTCTAAGCTTTTCCATGAGTACAGACTTATTTGTTCCACTGACTAATGGCAAAATGACCAGAGGAACTACAGTTTTGTATCCAGAGGCACAAGAATTTATCTGTCAGAGAAACTGTACTACGAAAGACAGACATTCGACCAGAAGACCAGAAAGTTCCTTTTTTTCTGAGGTCCAGTACCTTATCTTTAAAAGGACATGCACGTATAAAGGAAGTATATAACAATAATATCAGATGCAAGGAGTGATTCAGTATTGCCACTCACCCCAGAAGCCCCACAGTTTACAAGCAGTCAAGTGTCCCTGTGCATTTTTAGGACTAAAATACAAAGATAGTGGGAACATATGCTCACAGAAATCATCCAAATGTTCAAGCCAGTATGTTGCAGATTTAGTTTGCAACAAAGAAATTCAACATGCTTCTAAATAATGCAAATGCCAAACCAAAACTGCATGCAACATTTTAAAATAGAACCAAAGAGACCCTCCCAGCAAAACAGAGTAAACACTTGAGAAACTGTTTTACCAATGAGCTGTCTCTGAAATCACTGTTGTTTTCATCATTCATTTAGAATGGACTTTCAACAGTGTAATATAAAGACATGTAATTGAAAACAGGCCCAAACAACTGGATGGTACACACATGAGAACCAATCAGCATTATATTAATCCTGTAAAAAATCTGCTTTGGACATAAAGAGAAGTATGACAATATAATAAGTTTGTGCTGTTACATCGTAAAGATTTTCCGTAGCATTTTAGATCCTTACAAGTTCAAAGGTATACAGAATAAATGTCTCTTCTTCTACATTGTGTAAAGAAAGCCCAAGTATTATGAACACAGCAACTAAACCACAGTCAACTTAAAATTCTAGTCAGCACAAGATGATAAAACACTCGGCTTGGCCGTGACAATGCACATGCTCTGTTCTTTAGGAGGCAGTTCCTAAAGCAGGACTGTGGCAGAGCAGCACTTGCCAGGGACAGCAGTCAAAACTGCAGGTAGTCTGCACAGCCTGAATTCAAATGGAACTTAATGAAGGATTGATATGTTTATTTTATTTGTTGCAACAGTGAAACGTCTGCATGAGTAGTTCTTAAAAAAATTGCTCAGTCAAATCCACACCTTCTCTAACTTGCCTGCTTTTCCCTGAATCCATATAATTGATTCCCCTCTTCAGGAAAAACGCATGTAAACCTGGTTCCTTTTAAGTCATATCTACTGATAGGACAATTCAGGAAGCTGATTTTCTTCCTTTGTCCCCAAAACTTTTCTGTCCATAAACATGAACACGATATCCACAGCTGAAGTATCTGGATACCTTATGATTTATGAGATGGATTTAAATGCAAACCAAAGAGTGAAGCTTTTTGTATCAAAATCTCTTTTCATAAACATGATTCCCAGTAAAACTTCAGCCTCACTCAAAAATAAATATTCTGTGTAAACAGGGAGGAAGAATTGCTGTGCATCTGTTCTACACCAACTATCTCCTTTTAAAATCTGCAGCTTCAAACCAGCCAAAGTCTGATCTTAGCTCCTAATTATAGATTCCCACTTGAAATAGATCCAAATTCTCTACCTAGCTCAAGGAATGCAGACCAGAAGTCGCCCATGGAACTAAGTCAGTAACAGAGAGAAGCCCAGGGCAGCTGCTGGAGCAGCTGGGGTGGTCAGACACTTCCACCAGGAAGGCTGGAACACCCCACTGGAATGGCAATAATGCCTGGGTCCAGGGCAGCATTCCACAGAGGAACAAACCTCTCCAAAAGCTCGTTTCTTGCACGTAACTTTGCCTTTACAAGTGCAAGGCAGCCCTGCTTTGCCTGTGACACTGGAAGCGACAGTTCCAGGCAGAGCACTGCTAACCAGGACTGTGCTCCCCACACACAGCACTCCTTTGGCACCAGGGGCCACCCCCCTGCTTCAAAAGCTGGCTTGCACTTCAGTACCTGGGGGGCTTTCTGCTCTCAACTACAAGGTGTGTTTAATTAAAGCTCTCATGTATGCATTGGATTATCTCAAATTACTCTCCACAAAATGTTCTTAGTGTGACTTCTCAAGATGCAAAACCAGCCAGATGTACCTCATTCATTTTTCTCCATGCCTCCCCCCCCCCCCCAATATTCCCCCGTGGAGTGAGAACATTTGAGCAGAAGTATATTATTAGTATGGTTTGCAACAGATTAGAATCCAGTTCTTATTGCCAGGCCTGTTCTGTGCTGTCTAGTAAACAAAAGTCAATTATATTAAGAACTCCTACAAATCCCCAAATTCAATGAATGCAATAACATTAACAAACCAATCTACCTTCAAATATACACTGTCAAGAGTTCAAAGCCATTATGATGGACAACAGCACTCACAAAGGCTTTGATCCAGGAAAGAAATATTGACCGATATGTTTGACTTAGAATGCACTCTCAGTTCAGCTGTTTCTGTTAAAAACAAATGAGACCTTTGAATGCACATCAAAGTAACGTCCCAGGTAATTCATCTTACTGAAGTTAAATATCACTGCGAGAAAAATCCAGACAAAATTTGCATGTGTCTCAGAAGCAAACACTAACAAAGCAGTCACTTCATTCAGGAATATTCTGTGTGGTGAGACTGCCAATAACAACCAGGCTGAGTC
Organism: Pseudopipra pipra; assembly: GCF_036250125.1. Lineage (NCBI taxonomy): Eukaryota > Metazoa > Chordata > Aves > Passeriformes > Pipridae > Pseudopipra > Pseudopipra pipra. The sequence goes on from NC_087559.1 coordinate 18,997,403, forward strand.
AAAACAGTCTGACAGCCGTGGACAGGGAGCAGAGTTCCTCACACAGTACCCTGAGTGCCCTGCAAACCTGCATTTGTTCTCTGGGCCAAGTCCTGGATTTGAAACTACAGAAAAGCCCCAACATGCACTCCTTTGGACACTACCAAGTTTAATTCTCACTAAACAACCCCATAAAAGGCATTAACAAAAATGCTTTTTAAAACAGGCCATTTTGACCCCCAGTCTTAGATGCCATTAATGGTAGCAGAGAGCAGGGAAAAAAAGATGAGAGGTTATTTTCTCCACCCCAAAGCAGAATGTAGGAATGAATGCACTGTCACTACTGAAATGGAGATACATCAGCTAGATGAAAATAGAGTGGAACAAAATCATACCCAAATCCTCTATTTTAGGGAACAACATTTACAACAGAGTTCAGAGCTAAGGCTATGGAAAGCACTCACTTGAGATTATCTTCAGCTTCCAAGGTTAAACACCTCCCAGATCACCTTTGTCCAAGAGTGGCAGCATATCTGCTATCAGACACAATATGTACTGCAAAGGGTCAAACCAACCAACCCTCACCAGTAGCCACTTACTGCCTTATGAGCCTGATCTGCTAAAGGCAAAGCTGCATTTTATTTTCATTATTTAGCAGCTGGAAAGTAACAAAGGAGACTCACAGCACCCATAGAACTTGAGTACAGTTTACAAATGTCAGCTTCTATCTCAGGTCATCCAATTTGTGTTAATTATCACCCAGCATCAATCATATTCCATCCTTCAAACTCTTTAAAAAATGGATATTATTAAAAGATTACTATGGTAGCAATTAGAGGCCTGTGGCTCAAATCAGCCCAGGTTTTAGAATTTTTAGAGAGGTTTTTTTATGGTCAGTTCTTCCTCTTGATGTGTCAGCATAGAACATACTAACATCAGAAAATGTCATGTATGCTTCAAAAAGATGCTTTAGCTTCTTACAGGGACTAAAGCTAACCATTTTTAGGTGTAACTGTGGTACCTGGTATGGATCATGTAACAAAATCAGTGAAGGTCTGCCCCCCACTGCAGACTCTGTCCTGTCCCCCCTCTGCAAACTCTTACACAATGGGATAAGCTTCACAAATCTGGGCAGTTTCTCAATGCAGCTGTGGTAGAATTTGACTTCAACTATCTATCATTTATTCAGATACACCATTCAGCTGGAATCCTCTTATTTAGCATATATGCACTGCCTATGAACCATACTGGAGAGAGCAGGATATTAATACACATTCTCCTGTTTATCCCATGACGTGACCTTTATACAACGCTGATTTTAAAAAGGAAGATCTGGTTTCTGCAGCTGAGAAAAGCCTGGTTTGCCTGCACAGCTGAGGCACCATTTGATAGAACACAGGAATCCTTGGTGTCCCATACCAGCCATCCTATTTCACATCTCCTGGGGCTTCAGCTGTTGTGTCAAGCCCTCCAGAGGAAGGGGTGACACAGAAGGCACTGCTGAGAAATCAGCTTGCTGCCAACCACGTTCTGGAAGAGACTAAATCCTAGTTTCCTCTCCCTGGTCAGGTCTTGGTGGATAATACCCTTCTTTCCCCTCTTAAACCCCATATATCATATGAGCATGAATCAGTTTAAAGATGCTCAATGAAATCCTGCTCACTTTCAGGATTGAAATCTCCTACATAGAAACTATGTTCTCATCTTAGATCAAATATAATTGATAAAACCTATCATTTGACTAATTTTAAGGTTTTGCCCCTTTACTATTTGAAAATATAAGAAGGAGAACAGAGAGCTAGGAACAAACTCTTGAGCAGGCCACCCTTAGAGTATGTCTGAGGGCCTGGGCAGAGCAAAATTAAGAATAATCATTAATCAAAGAGCATGCAGAGGGCCCATGCAGCAGAAATGGCAACAAAATCATCTTTCTGTACTGGACACTGTACCAGGGAAAGTCACAGATCACTACACAGTTGTACTCACTTAGGCCATATTTTAAGTTAAGTAGCAAATGAATGCTGTACAAAAAGACCTACTTTAAATGACCAAGGGATCTCATTTCAAGTGGTTAATAATACATTGTTATTATCTAATGAGCTGTGCTTTCAAACACTGTCACTGATGAACACGAGATACTTTGCTGTCTCTCTAAGATTTAAGAAACAGTTGGCTAAAATTCTCCCACTTTTAAAGTCAGAAAGGAAAGGATTATTCAACTTCTCATGGTTGGTGGACTTCCCTCTGAAGTTACAGACAAACCTCATAAATTTACAGAGCAATTTAACATACTTTAAAAGGCCAATCCAAAGGATGGACTGTTAAAAGTCTGATCAGAAAGCACCCTTAGTGATCTAACTGAACCTGGAAGTGCACAGAATATAAAAATAAACTGAGCAAACCCTGCATTTCGACTGCCAACTTCGTTGTGCCAAGGCTAAAAAAAACAAACCCCAAGGAAATGAAACCCTACCAGTTTTCTCTCTGGGAAAACAATGGCATTTCGAAACGGGCATGGGAAACTCTCAGCAGGTAGGAAAGAAATGGATGAGAACATGGCATTTATTCCTGCTTCCAGCGAAGGGCAGGGGGCTGTACCCATCCCGGGAGAACGGGAGCTGGCCTTGAGCACCGTGCACACACGGAGAGGTGGTGCAACTCACTGGAACAGAACCACTGCTCACCTCATAAAAGGGAGATTTTATCCTCTGCAACACACCCAAGCGTACAGAACATGGTGTTTAAGGAAACAAAATGGAAAGAGACCTTTTGTTTGAAGTAGGAAGTTTAGTGGAGAAGACAATGTTGTAGATGTTGTGAGATTCAAGGCAATGTGCTCAAATACAGAAGATATTTGCAGACAAAGAAAGATATTCTGTGTATTACTACACGGAAATCTTCACTCTTGCAGAAATGAGACCTCAAAAGATTGCTTATAACCTCTAAATCAACTAAAGAGCTGACAGATGCTTTTTCTCATTCACAAACTTCCTTCCTTCTACATTTCCTCTCCATTATGCTGAGTCCATGTTTTTCACAGTTCTTTCTCTGCTAGAGAGGAATTAAGTGTAGGCTTTAAGTAGGATGTCTGACTCACTTCACTGATGACAATAAAAGAGTAACACAGGTAGCAACACCTGTCTTGGCAATGTTTTAGTGCACACACAGGGAAGGAGAGCAGTTGCTGGGCTGTGCTGGAGCTTGGAGAGCTCCCCTTGGATGCAGCACACACTGCCCAGCATGGCCCTGTATCCCTGCCCCAGCACCAGGGACACTGCAGCCCTATCCCAGCACCAGGGACACTCCATCCCTGCCCCAGCACCAGGGACACTGCAGCCCTATCCCAGCACCAGGGACACTGCAGCCCTATCCCAGCACCAGGGACACTCCATCCCTGCCCCAGCACCAGGGACACTGCAGCCCTATCCCAGCACCAGGGACACTGCAGCCCTGCCCCAGCACCAGGGACACTGCAGCCCTGCCCCAGCACCAGGGACACTCCATCCCTGCCCCAGCACCAGGGACACTGCAGCCCTATCCCAGCACCAGGGACACTCCATCCCTGCCCCAGCACCAGGGACACTCTGCATCCCAGCACCAGGGACACTCCATCCCTGCCCCAGAACCAGGGACACTCTGCACTGGCTCCTGCTGGTGCAGCTTGTCTTAGCTGGGGCTGCACGGGAGGCTCAGCAACCACAAAAGAACAGGAGGTCTAAAATACAGAACTCAGATAATCCTTAGTATTTATGGGCTCTTTACCAAGACATAGTTCACAGATCTTTCTGCAGTGGAAAATGGTTTTTTAGGACAAGGGTAGAAGTGTAGTTCCCAAAAACAAGGCTCACCATTTTGTGAACTGAAAGTGAAATACAGGGCAAAGCCAGATTTTGAAAGTCTCAACCAAAGACAGTCAGAAATACTCTTGTGCAATATGCTACACTGTGGTAGGAAAACCTGAAATACTTTTCTTCTGGGCTAACCTAATCAAAAACATCTTAATCATATTTTAATAACAAAGTTTGCCACATGTCACCATTTGGGACAATTTCCATTAAGTCCAGGTAATCCTCTGTTCTCTCCCAATTCACAAGGCATTAATGACTGGTATTAATAGGAAACCATTAGCTGGAAAGGATCATTCTTCCAAATCTAGAAGCATTAAAATCAGCCCCTTCTTGAAACCAGTTTCTACTAAATGCTCCACACCACTGGTATTTTCTAAACTAGATTCACAGAGTAAAATATAAGAAAAGAATATCTAAACAAAAATAATGAACTGTCTCTCTTCCAAGAACCTAAGAGCAGCTGATAATATTATCTAACATTCAACACCCTGTGAAATGTTAACTTTGAAGCACAAGCATCACCCCAGACACCTCTAGAATGGAAATCCCACAGCTGTTCCACAGCATATTACAATAATGCAGAATCAAGTAAGAAATAAAAATAAAGATCATTTTTATTCCCTATTGAGAATGCAGAGTGATTGAGAGAAAAACTATTATTAGGCTGCAGCACAATCAATCAGAAAGTCAGGGTTTTATAGAGGCCTAAGAACCGATAGAGCCCAAGGAACTGCAGCTGGATCGGGAACACTGCTGTCCCTGTCATTTGAAGGATGACTTCCTCAGCACAACCCCCCAGGCAATGAGGGAAACCCTGGCTCTGGTATTATCTTTAAAGGCAGGAGGATTTCCAACTAAATCATCCATTCCTTCCTGCAGATTTACCCCTGGAGTTCTGTGAAGCACTGCCATGGCCTATCCCAACCTGAGCCACGAGAACTGAAAGGATCTCCCCTGGAATCATCACAGCTGTAGCTCCTCTCCAACACTGAACCCAAGTGAAATCCAGCGCAGGGTACAGCTGGCTGAGCTCCAGTGCCCACAGCCACTGCTGGATCTCTCTCCCCGTGGGATCTGAGACTGACATTGGTCCATTCTGCCATAAAGGTGGAGAGTGAACATTAAATTAAAGACAAATTGTGAACTCTCCTGCAGTGCAGAGCCAGGACTGGCTGTAAATGCGCCCTGCAACAGAAAATCCACCAGGTTTGCATCGTTGTTTTCTTTACCCTGTGTAAAGATGGCTGCAAAGGTCATGTATGGATCACCAAACAGAAGGAAGTCAGTTTTCTTTCTCTCTATTCTTACCAAAACATTTAAACTCACGACACATCCATCCTTGTTAATGTGACGAATTTTAGGGGCGACTTAACAATGCAAGTACCCCTCAAAACAAGCTTGGGAATCTTTTTCCATTGCCCTGCCCTGTATTGTAGCCACCAATGTAAAAAAAAGCCAAATCATAACTGCTGCATTTTGTTTGTGCTTGCACAGCATAAGGCAACGGGGAATTGGGTCCTTTGTTTCTAAGCACAAGTTTAACTTGGATGACACTGAACTACTGGAAGAATCTGATTAACAGATATAATACATCAATTTCCTGTATTAAAGGCTATCAAAGCCATCATTCTAATTTTCTGCTTCTCTCACAGAGACAAAAGGGTTTGATTTTTTTTTTTATCATACCAAAGCTTGGCTTTTTTCCTTTATTTTTATTAAAGACATCTCTGCAATAATTTCATGAAAATGATTCTGGCCTTTTGTCTATTGTAAGGAAGCAAAAGGATTTATTTAGCTAAATTTGCAGTCCCCTTTAATGTAATACTAGGGCTTTGTGCTACAGTGGATTAAAGCAGCATCTGTTCTTCTCTGGAAACCTGGAGTGGAATCACAGCAGTGCAGTGAAGTTGCCATCTCTGTCTGTACCCTAAGTAGAATTGTCCCTCCTCTAAATAAAATTCAAATGGATTCCTGAAGGACACAAGAAGGACTGTGTAAGTAAAATATTTTTGATTAATAAGTCTTGCTAAAAAAGCCCATGATCAGTTACTGGTTTTGCATGACAAAAATGTGTGACTTTAGCAAAATCTATATTTACATAATTTTTGACATAAAATTACAATATACAGGATGCTAAAAGTGAACTTCCAAACACAGAGCCTGATCCTGCTCTTGTAACTACACAGTCCCCCAAGGCAACAGAAATAAAGCAGCAAACTCAGGAATATGACTTTGGCTCATACTCTGTTTAAGCACAAATGACACCGAAACAAAGCATGGCTAACAAAAAGTGCACTAATACACTTTCTCCCCTAACTCATCATCCAGCTCTTCGTAATTCCAGCTGCTCTGTGGATCAGGCAATGCCTGAGTTAAGGGCACATCCTCATATATTTAATGTCACAAACAGAGCAATCAGGGCTCCGTCTTGATTACAGTTTCTGAGGTCTCCTGCAGTTCTGTTATTAAATAAACATACAAAGAAATAACTGATTGACAGCTGGTGTGATTAAAATATGCCTGGCTCTGAAATTAATGATAAAATTACCATCAGGTCTGACAGAGAAAGAATGAAGGAAATGCTGAAAGAGCAAAAAAATTGCATCCTGAAAGTCCTTTATGAATTATCCGTGCAGACCCCTGCACTGAAAAGGTACAACAACCCAGCTAGTCTACATCCATGTCTCATACTGCTCAAAGGAACACAGTGGGGTTTCTTCTCCTCAGGCTTTGGTCTATTTTTTTATTTTTTTAAAAAAATACAATGTTCAAAAATACAGTCCCTTGAACCCTCCTTTGCACCTGTCAGAATCACACAGAAACTGGGAGCCTCATGGATTTACAACCAAGAGGGGGCATCAGTTGGGATGCTGAAATTCTGTGAAGGCCTAGTGGATAATTTCCGAGCCATCTTTATGGCATTAATGTTTCCAGAATGCCCTGACAGCAGGCTAAACCCCATTTTACCCACTGAGAGTCACACAGCTGAGCCTACAAAGTTAAGGCAATGCACTGTCTTGAATTTCAATTGGAATATCACACAGTAGGGAAAAGAACACTTGGAAAGCAATACCTCACTCTTGTTTCCCAATGTTCTGCTAGAGACCCCTGAAATCTGAGTGTCAGTGGTGTTAAACACCAAGAAACACAACTGAACCATGGGAGCTGTTAAACACCCACAGGTAACAGGGTGACCCTGCATCACCACCAGAGCAGTGACTGCTTTCAGGCCAGTTTATAACTCACAGCTGAGCCTTATCGGTGTTCAGGGCAAGTACAGTCTGAGGCATCACTCCAGTAATCACCTAAGTGCTCTAATCAGCTACACCATTAGGAGACCTTCCTCTTCAGAGGGTCTGATCCTCCAATTGCCATCTTTATACTTCACAGAAAACATGATCAGCATAAAGATGAACTGTTGTTCCACAGCAGTTGTTCCACCCGAAGTCCTTGCACCTACTCTCGAGACCCTCATGGGCACGAAACAATCCCAGCCTCCAAGTGCTGGCAGAGCATTTTCATGAAGACCCAACACTTGGAGGAATACTTTCTATATCCATACAAATAGAAACACAATTCTCTTGAAAGAGTTTTCATTTTGCAAACATGGTGGTCACAGGGTGAGAAAAAAACCCTGGAAGGCCACGAGGCTGTCTATCCTAGGAAATCACTTCCCAGTTCTCCAGAGGAGCACCCTGAGAACCGCTGGTGAAGACACCTTCTCCAGCAGAGAAGGTCTGCTTGCCCTGCAAGGATCAGGAACCTTCCAATACAAGTCTGTAACAGGAACAACAAATCAGAGTTACTGTTCAACTTGGCATTTGCCCTTTCCAGTGAAAAACTGAATCCCTGGGTTTTCTTACCCGAAAGTTGCCAATTATTCAATGAATCTGAACTGCAAGTTGTTTATTAACTGCCCCAGTCTTCCTAAGGGGAAAAGAAATAACTGAATGCTGTTCATACACTGAGCATGATTGGCACTGCTTAGCTCCAGATCTTGTATTACAGGTAGGGTATTTGATGATAAGGAATCATTTCAGATTAGTACAAATAGGAAAAAAATTGGATGATGGCTGACTTCACACATGAACCCCCAACACTGAGCCTCTCTTTAACCAAAAGAAAAAAACACAGCTGACTCCCATAAACTACTCTCAATATCTGCAATTTAAGGAACTAGAACAGGACACCACAACAAAAGCAAATGTGGTACAAAACCAGAAGGAAAAGGGAAAATGGGTCATTTTACTCAGCACAGCTGAAGTTCCCCCAAAGCACTAGATAGATGTAATGAATTCTGTGTTTATATGAAGGGTATCTGCCACAAGAATAGACATGGTTAAATACAACATCCAAACTAAGTACTCAGCAATTCCTCTTTTAGCACGTCAGGCAGAATAATCAAGTTTAACTGAAAGGAAGTGCACAGCAATGTGTGAATAGAGGAAAAAAGTCTGAAACAATGATGAATAGCAGAATGTAACCGTGTAACAGGCAAATCTGTCACTACAGTAACAGTTATGAATTATGTTTTGTAGCAAGCCATGCAAAGGTAACATCACTTATGCAAACATTGCCAACTCCACACAGGAAACCTACACTAATCTTTTCCTTAAGGGTAAAAATGGGCTTAGGGATCATTAAATGTGTGAATAAACTGTACTATGAAACGCTTTTCTTTATCAAAAAACGTTTTTCCTTTCTTCTCTAGGAAAGAAACTGCTGCATTCATATGTAGTTACACTGAATCCAGTCACTTCCTCCTTTTATGTTTCTCCACACATGCCCACACCCAATTTAAGATGTTTTCTATCTTTAGTTTCAAGTTGAATATTCCTTTAAGAGTCAAACAGCTCAGCATTTCACTGAATTATTCGGTGGGATAAACTTTCACCATGCATCGGAGATAAATTTATTTTGCAAGTGCACTTGCCAGCATAACTATTTTAGTCTGTCATAAATCCACACACAGCACCACACCAGAAAAACTAGTTTGTGCATCGAGTTTTCAGGCGGCTCACGGAACAGAGTTCTGTGTTTCTGCACTTTTGACACACATTATTTTGGTAGTTAACAACATCATAACAACAGAGACTGTGTGTGTTAACACGACAAATCCCACTGCCTGTTTCTCTTGCGTCAGTTATTCAAGTATCAGTACTTTAAAGGCCTTTGAATTGAACTTTTCTTTTCTGGCTGAGGGCACGAGTAGCAAATGATGGTTTCCCCAGGCGGTCCCGCTGAGCGTAACTCGCCGTCCCATGAGAGCAGGCCAAGGGCAGGTCTCTGCTGTCCCGGACAGGGGAACAGCCTGTCCCGAGCTCTGCAGCACAATTCCCACCAGGTTGACACCAGTCATGTGATTCCCTGCCCTGTCCCAAACTCGCCCGAACGCCGTGTTTCCACACCGGTGTGTGAGGGCCCCGCACGCCGCTGGGCTCAGCCCTGCCCCGGCAGCTCCCGAGGGATCGCGGCTCTGCCTGACACCCCTCGGGCACCACAGCGGCGGGGCCGCCTCGGACACCGGGATAAACCACCGCGACTGAAACCCGCGTCCCCACGAACCCACACGGCGCTGCCGCCCGACCCCCGCCCGGTCCAGGGCACAGGTGTGAGCGCAGGGACACGGGGGTGACCCCAGGGACACGGGGGTGACCCAGGGACACGGGGGTGACCCAGGGACACGGGGGTGACCCAGGGACACGGGGGTGACCGCAGGGACACGGGGGTGACCCCAGGGACAAGGGGGTGACCCAGGGACAAGGGGGTGACCCCAGGGACAAGGGGGTGACCCCAGGGACAAGGGGGTGACCCCAGGGATAAAAGGGGTGACCCCAGGGACAAGGGGGTGACCCAGGGACAAGGGGGTGACCCCAGGGACAAGGGGGTGACCCCAGGGACAAGGGGGTGACCCCACTGCCAGCCCTCGGCGCTGCCCCCCCCAGCCCGTCCCGCCCGGCCGAGCCCTTTGTGTGCCGGGGGCCCCCCCGCCCGGCAGCGCTCACCCGCTGTCCAGCTCCAGCTCCAGCTCCAGCAGCGACTGGGTCCGCTCGGAGCTGCAGTGCAGGCACCACATGGCCGGTCCGATGCCGGAGAGCCGGGCCCGGCACCGCCGCCCGCCCCGCCCCGCTCCCGCACACGGGCACGGCGGGGACAGCGCACGCGTCGGGGGCGGGATTCCCGGGAAAAGCGCGGCTCCGAGGGCTTCCCCTCGGGGCAGCCGCGCCTGGGGGCCCCCACAACCGAGCAGCAACACCCTCTCTTAGGCTCCGCATGAATAATATCCTGTAATAACACCAGAGAGCCGCGCCGGCTGATCTCTGTAGTTTGGGGGAGCTCCGAAGTTTAGTGAGAAACTAAAGATGTTGCTGAAATCCGGTACAAGAGCGAGCGTAGTGAAAGGCCCAGCTGTGCCCTCGTGGTGTGTGTAAAACGTACCTCTTATTTAGAGTACATACCATCATAAAAGCGACTTTGCTTAAACCCCGTTAAACTTCTGGCCCGAGCATGTGTTTTGCAGTTTCCTAAGGAGGTGTTAGGCATGGATTCCAATAAGCCCGGGTTTAATTACCTTTCAGTGAAACTCAAATACGTTAAGGAAGGACACACCTACACAGACTGTTTTTAATGTCACTGCAAGTCTCTAACCAGAGACTATTTATACTGCAATGCCTGCTTTCAACATCTAGTGGTTATCCAGACAGTCTCTCCCCTTCAGAAGGTCTGGGATCGACAATTTTTCTGGTCCTGACTCAACGCACTCCCGCATGAAGCATCATCTCCACTTGTAAACAGAGACAAACCCAAAGCAGACACAAGCAGTTCCCGAAAGTCAACTGCTCCTTTGGAAGCCAGTTTCCATTTAGGAACCAAGTGCAGACAGTTTTAGCGTGGGCTGTGAAGGAGGAGACATACTGGAAAGGGCGGCTGAGGAGCTCTGACCTCAAAAGCAGTCACAGAATTTTTTGAAGAATGTGCTTTTCTGAAGCCACTTCAAACACAGTCTTCCTTCGACAGATATGATCATGCTAGATCAGCAAATAACCAAGCAATGCTAACACAAATAACCAAGCAGTGCTAACACATCCCATTCCAAACAATGCGTGGATATTTGTTACATACAGCTTTCCCCCCCATCAATGCAAAAAGCATCCAGAATTCTCAATTTAGTTTTGCCATTCTGCTACAGAACTGTTAAATCACTTCTTGCTTTAATAACTCTTTAAAGTAGAGGTTAAGCGCCAAAATCATCTACATATTTAAGACCTTGCATGTATTCCAACGGGGGAATTAAATACAGAAAAGCAAATTCTTGCTGCACTATGCAGACAACATTGTGGTTTCCGAGTCGAGGCAGACGCAATTACTTTTGGAGGGACTTTTTGTTTAAGTTTCAACATTCCAAAACCATCTTCGTTGAACCATGATCCATACTGCATAACCCAGTTTTCCTCAGGTAACAATAACCATAATCCATACTGCATAATCCATCCTCTCTCAGGTGCTTATTTATCATAGACCTTGACTTTTTAGGACAACCTTCTGGTGGCACATGGATACATTTCTTTGCCATCCTGACGACATCTGTGCTGAACATACAGAGCTGATGTTTCAGGTTCTATAAGACAGAGCAGAAGAGGCTCTGCTAACAACACTGAGCCAACGTGGGCTTCTATTCCACTTTATTTATCTGCACTTTGGGTAGACAACTTTGGCAGAACCAACAGGAAGTACACACTCTGTTGTCCTCCCACTGCTATTCTGACATCTAACTAGCAATAAAGTTGCCACTAAGATATTGTAGAAATATGTAGCACAGGGAAAGGAGGTAGAAAACTAATTTTCCATGTCCTGGTATCCTTATTCCGGGCAATTTCTTGGAGCACAACTAACAGCCCACCACCAAGTTATCTCTGAGCCATTAAAACACAACAAACTTGACTTAAGCAAAAATGAAGGAACTGGGAAATCTCTGTGCAAGAGGAAGTGAACACAGATTTCAAACCATGAACTTATGCTCACCAGATCAACCCAGAAGTTTGAGGAAATAATTCTGAAGGAAGCAGTGGCTGACCCTGGGAAGAGCTGTTTGTGCCCACTCGCTGTAGTTGCTGCTTCATTCACTTTGGGCCGCTGTAGTTTTCAGTCAGGTGCCCAGCAAATGGCACTGCCAAACTTACAAAGGCTGCTCCAGCTTCGTTACCATTCTCATGTTTAACAATGTCTCAGCAGTGAATATACGCTTAGGCTGTTCGACCTTCTTTGCTAAAGCTAACCCTGTTTTATTTCTAATACAGAAACATAATTAAACCTTAGATTAAGCACAACACTGAAATTTTGGTTTATCCAGTGATTTACATAAATCACTGCTATTTAATGTGTTAATGGCTAAAACAAAGTTTATAAACCCCCAGAGTGCAACAAACTCAATTTGTAATTATGAGCATGCAGCAATTTGTACAACATGCCATCTAAATCTACAGTAATTATGACCCTGCTTAAAGGGTAATTCCCAACTTAATCACATTTAATACACCATTATTTCCAAGATCTAAAAGGCTGAAATGGGCATTTATCTTGCATTTTGCTTGAGTAAAAGCAAAGGGTTACAAAGAGAAAAAAACAGAAGGAACTACCAGAGAGTAGTTTTCTTCCTGCAGAGTATAAATACAGCCACGCAGCATTGTACAATAAAATGCATTCACAGGTCAAAATACATGTTATTCCTCTCACAGTAGGACTTGGGGGGATATTAATCCAATTCATCCACTGAAAAGAATATGCTAACCCATATGGATCCTTCACCTTCTCTCTCCCATGGTGAATTCTCTGCTTCTCATGCTTACCTGTACACCTCATGTAAACCAAGTGTTCCTTAAAAAAGATCAGGAGGTATCAGTTTCAAGGATGTACAGCACAATGCCCGTTCACCATATCCTCTTTTGGTGCACAATGAGACTTATCAATGAACAGTAATTGATTCTCTGACTGTATAAATCATCATAATGTTCCCATGTGACCTGGAATTACATAGGAATTCTCAAATATGCCAGGTAATTCTTCAAAAGCTGACACACTGCTGTACTTATCCCAGTTTTGTGTCCCCCCTAAAGTGCATTTCTTATCTTCTCTCATACACATTTCTGCATTTCCTATGACTGTGTACTTGTTCATTTAATTTTTAAATGCCAATACACAAAAATCAGCATAAAACAATAGCTCCAACTTCAGTTTGGCTTTTAAACTGAACTTATAAAGCCTTTAAACAAACACATCTGGGAAAAGGCTTTATGTTGTTGGTTGCTATGGAGTAGGCAAAACAATGAATCTTTGTAGTCTTTTTGCTCTCCTAAGAACAGACCCAAAGCCTATTTAAGGCAAAGGAAATCTTCACTGACTTCAATGGTTTGGAGACTCAAAGTGGTGCTTTGCAACTGTCTGTCTCAAAGCCCCCCGCTCTTACAAAGCATAAACCAGCATTACTGCTGTGAGAAGGATGGGAATAGTGAAGCACAAAGAGTATAAACCAGAGCAGAGGAAAACCAGAATAACTTCTCACAGTCACCTTGCAGATCAGTGGGAGAACTAAAAATAGAACAGATCTCTCTACGTGTTCTGCTTCTTTATCCCCTCCCATAAAACAAGATGCTTTGCTCTGGAGAGGGAGAAAAGATCTGTGTCTGTTGTTGGCCTCTCAAAAGAAACCTCATCTGTGAAAGGCTTTGCTCTGCAGTGAAGTCCCTCCCTATCCCTGGCTACAAGATTTGGATAAGAGCAATGATTTTGGAACAAAAAAGGAAATTCCACATAATACCAGGTTTTCAAAATGCTAAGATACACTGATTTATCCAGGGTGGGAGCATGCAAACCAGGCAACCCTGCAAACTACAGCAAGCTGTGAAGCACATGTACAAAATCTCAGCAACGACAGAAACAATTCCTAAAGAGGCTCAGCTTGCAGTCAAACCATTAGACCAGAGCCAGGATTCCTGACTCAGAACTCCCTGCTGTCACTACTCTGACCTGGTTTTGTCCCTCAGGGTCAGTAGCTGATCCTACGAAGGCTCCCGTGTGCGAGGAGCTATTGTAAAGTGTATCAGTGGTGTGCTGTAACACTGCCTGGCTACTTACATCCCCAGGAACAGCACTGGAAAAGTTACATTAGGCAGAGCTTTTAGAACAGGATTTAGGTGTCTCTCTCAGAGAGCTCAGAAATGCTGATCACGCTGCTCCTCAGCTGATGTGTTCATCCTCTGCTCCCCACAGTGCAGCTCACAGCAAGACACAGTTTTGCTTTTCCACAAAATTAATCAGTTGCCAGAAAACCACATTTCATTATAATACTATCAAGATATTTAAAATTTCTCTTGGTAGATCCACAGGCACGTGGAATATTTTTTTTTTCGTGCAAATGTAACCTCCCTTTGAAGAGAATTTAGCAGAGGGCTTTCAGCAGTTGCTGATGTTGCCCTGACAGTGAAACGATACCTGAGGAGCAGACGCCGCGAGCCAGGTCAGTCAGCACTGAGCCGTGGGGCTTCAAGAGAAAACACCTTCTTCTCACAAATCCATGGACAGAAGGATAGTGGATGCTTGGAAATCCCCCAGAGGCAGTACAGAGGCTGACAAGAAGCCAGAGAGCCCCTTAGAAAGAAATTAATCTGTAAGCCCAGAAGGCCACTCTGTTCACCAGAAATCACAGATCGAGTGAGAGGAAAAGGAAAAGGGAAATCTCTAATCTGCATTCTCAGGGCAATAAAGGCAGGACTCTGGACCAGAAATACAACGTGACTGTAATTACAGCCCTGCTGATACCATTATACATATAAAAGTCTTTTGTCTCTTCAGAGTGAAATATGTACAAGACCAGAGGTGGGATTCCTGACTCTCAATTCCCTGCTGTCCTCCTTCATTTCAAAATTCCCTCCTGGCTCCCTCATTTTTCTCACTTGGAGTGCCACCTTCCCCGATGAATCCAGAGTTCCCACAGCTTAGGACACACCTAAAGCGTCTGCAACCCCAAGTCACTGAGTTCCAGGGCTTCTCTGGCTGTGCATTTGGGGCCACTACTGAGAAAGGGTGGTGGGCACTAAGCTCATGAGGGTCAAGACAGAGAAACTGAGGATGTAAGGAATGTCTCCTGGTGCTCTAAAACAGCAGACCTCACAGAGGGGAAGCTGAAATCATGAGCTCCCCCTTCCAGACTTACTTAGTCATAATAAAAGACCAAAAAAGCAGTTGTCACTGAATAAAATATCTTTCGACAAAGCTGAACAGAAGACACACATTGAGATGCCGCAGGTAGTGCAGGGAGGTAATACACAGTATGTAATGCTTTTCAACACCCCATGTAAACCAACAAAACCCAAACCATCCCTTAAAAATATGCTACACCAGAAGGTCCCCCACAGCCTTCTCTTTTTTTCCTACTTTCATTTCATGGCAGTAATAGTGTGCTGTCTGCAAAAAGCATTTCTTTGGGATTAATGGCAGCTGAGATTAACAATGCTTAGTTGTGCTTCATGTCATCAACATCTCAAAGCTCTTGATCCCCAAGAAAAGCACAGTTATGTTTACTTGGTATTTAATGTTTTGGGGTTTTTTTCCCCTGTTTGCACAATTCATATATTTAGTAAGATGTCTGAGCTTCTGTGTGCACAGTGGGTTTTGTGCACACACTAATGCCAAGTAGAAAAGCACATGACTGGTTTTAACATTTTTTAGTAATATTTTCTGATTCTGAAAAATACAGAATTGTGTTTCTTTGGAGAAATGTGTGAAAAGAATTACAAATCCCATAAATAGTGTCTGAAAGCTTGTGAAAGTAATTACTAGTCAGTCTTAAAGTAAATATCGGAATGTTACTACTTTCTGTTCTGCACAGAACTGCCTTCCCCCCAGCACTTGTGACATCTGGCTCAGTATAATGCCCTATACTGAGAAATCACATGTGCAGTGCCTGCCATGGAGAAGTACATATTTTCCATGACTTGCCTTTCTGCAAGCAGCATTTGAAACCCAGGAATTTTTCTACTTGAAGCTCAGATTGCATTACAGTCGCTTATTTTGATAGCAACCACTAAGTTTAAACTGTTAGTAAAATGGCAAGCATCACTGAAATTCCCATATATAAATAATAATTAAAAAATTGACCAAAATCCAATTTTAAGGTAAAGAAATCACTTTTTTACTAACTGCACATTTAAACACATGGGTAAGAACAAGGTTGTAAGGAAGGTCTTATTATTTACCTAATAAAGTTAGACTTAAGGGCATTTAATGAAAATATTTTCATGGCTTCTGTCTTAGTGCATGGCTGTGCAATGTAACAATTTTTAATTCAGTATTTATGAATTAAAGTATTTCTTTATGTTCCCATACAATGGGAATGTATTTATTTCCATTCTCTTTTTGTCAAATCCACTGGCATGGAGACACACGGTGTGATTTGGGTAAAAGACTTGATTCAAACGCAGACACTGACAGAGGTGACACTTCTTTTTGGCAGCTGCACCTCCTCAGGCTGATCCTGTGCCAGCACTAGTGCCCCATTCCACACAATTCATGAAGGCCTTCTGCTCACAGCTTGGCGTGAGTGCAAAGGTGATCACCAAGGGAAAACAAACCAACAAACCCCTGTTCCCAGCAGTGATCACGATGCAAAAGGAGTTCATAGAATCATAGAATCACAGAATCACAGAATCAGCTGGCTTGGAAGGGACCTCCGAGATCATCAAGTCCAACCCTTGATCCAACCCCGCTGTGGTTCCCAGCCCATGGCACTGATGCCACATCCAGTCTGTCCTTAAACACCTCCAGGGATGGAGAATCCACCCCTTCCCTGGGCAGCCCATTCCAATGCCTGATTACCTCTCTGGAAAGAAATTCTTTCTAATATCCAACCTAAACCTCCCCTGGCACAGCTGCAGACCCAGCCCTCTTGTCTTGCTGAGAGTTGCCTGGGAAAAGAGACCAACCCCCCCCCGGCTCCCCCCTCCTGTCAGGGAGTTGCAGAGAGTGAGGAGGTCTCCCCTGAGCCTCCTCTTCTCCAGGCTGAGCCCCCCCAGCTCCCTCAGCCTCTCCTCACAGCACTTGTGCTCCAGTCCCTTCCCCAGCCTCGTTGCTCTCCTCTGGACCTGCTCCAGGACCTCAATATCCCTCCTGAGCTGAGGGGCCCAGAACTGGACACAGTATTCGAGGAGTGGCCTCACCAGCACTGAGTACAGGGGAAGAATCACTTCCCTGGACCTGTTGGCCACACTGTTCCTGATCCAGGCCAGGATGCCATTGGCCTTCTTGCCCACCTGGGCACACTGCTGGCTCATGTTCAGCCTCCTGTTATGTACTAAGGTCACCCTAGAGACACCTAACCCAGGGAACAGCTGCAGCACCGACACACCACTGTGTGCTAACCAAGGCTGAGCCTCACTAATTGACTTAAGGCCACAAACCAGACTCAGGAACTATAAAAACTCCATCCTGCCTAAAATTATGCAACAAATATTGACTTTTTCCATGGTGATCTTTATAATGGTGTTTTGAGTCAGATGTAAACAAAAACAGGAGAGGAAGCAATACCAACACACCTCAAAGAAATGCCCCACACCAACACAGAATGAAGAGTGGGGGGAAAAAAGGTGTGTTTTTGCTCTGCAGTTTCGTGCCTGGAGCCTGGAGGGCTGCACAGCGTACTTCAGTGACCCCTCCATGGAATGTGAGGAACTCCCAGAAGAAAGGCTGGGCTGCCCAGGCTATTTTCACAGGGAGATAGGACACCTCTGCCTGCCCTCTGAGTGCAAACGTGCCCCTCCTGCCTGGGCAGGGCAGAGCTGAGACAGGGCACTCCAGTCTGTGCCACTGTCCCACTGACAGTTCCAGATCACACACCTGAAAATGCAGCTGCTGCACAAGTCTCTCTAAACCTGAAGAAACAGGCAAGGTGTAAAAGGGCAGGATAACATTACACTACCTTTCTAGGCATTGTTCAACCAGAGGGATGAAGTGATTAGAAAACACCAAATCTAAATGACAGCGCTGCCTTTTGCATGCAGTGCATCTGGGATTTGGAGGCAGGTTATTTATTACTACAGAGTGATAAATTCAAGCCTAAGGAGATTGAAATATTTGTGGTTTGTGGCCAGTTATGCTGAGCACGCCAGCACAGAACGCAGAGATGGGGCTGTTGAGTACAGATGGCAGCACATCTTCACATCACCTTCTTCACAACACTCACCTACACAGGGATGGCAAGGGGAAAAAGGGCCAGGAGAACTCCTCTTTGAAACTCTTCCATGCAGAAAACTAATGTGCTGATATGTTAAATGAAAGAAGAAAAGCATGCCCCCACTGTTAGATCTGCAGAGAACACCCGGAGAGCAGCCCCTGTGACACAGACCTCCACCGAAAGGGCTTCTCTGAGATCTGCCTTAAACCTCCACAAGGCACCATTAGCAAAATAGCAACAGAGGAAACAATTTGCACATGACTGTGCACAGTACGTATTTGTTAGAGACCAACAGGATACATTTTGTTTCCTTTGGGAAAGGCAGAACTCCCGAATTTTATGCCGTGTACAAAGGTTATATTTTGGCACAACTGCACACTGAATACAGAGAGTGTGAAGACACCAAGGTGCTAAGTTTTTGTCTTTTAAAATTACTACTTACTGCAGAGTCCTTGTTTTGAATTTAGATAAAACAGAAAAACAAATTATGTCCCCCCCTGTCCTCTTGCCAAGGGAAAACCAGAGGGGTTTCACTGAATGGCACACACTGCTGAGCACTGGGCAGGGCAGCCTGGCACAGCCCAGCCTCCTCTGAGCAGCCCTCTGAAGGAAAATTTCCACACAACCAACCACCACCTGCCCCACGAGGTGAGTAGCAAGGCACCTATATCATAAACCACAGCATATTTTAATTCACTGCCTTCAAAAGGTAAAAATGGCGAAAGAAATCACATTTCTATCACCCCAAACAAAAAGGTTAATTTGCAGTAAACTACAGCACTGAAAGCACTTTTAGCTTTTGACTGACCTTTTGTCCTGTCTCAGAAACATTTAATAAATTAAGTCTCATCTAAATCTTAGACTAAATTAAGTCTCATCTAAATCTTAGATAATAAGAAAATTAAAATCCATTATGCTAATTAATTACATGGTACAGTTAAGGGTAGGTACCCTTTCAAATGCAAACAGTTAATTTGCAACTAGAACCACCCCAGGTATCTTAGGACAAGCTGCTAACCAGTTGGATATTAAGAATGGGAAGGAATTTGAAATGTGAATTCATTTGCTTTACCACCATAATATGTTCTTTCCCACCTCCTGTCTAGGAGCCCATGCTACAAACTGCAGTATCTTGGGAAATAAAATTACCCTGAGGTGATAAAAGAATGCACTGTAAATGGGTGATCTTTGGCCCCCACCATAACATTCCTCAGTGAATTAGTTTATATCAGTGTTACTTATCTTCATCCACGTGCAGGAAACATACTCTGGACTCAAAGGGAATCCAATCTCTTCTCCTCCTCAGCCCAACACACACAGGACTGCAAGAGCACTGGCAATTTAATCGATTTGTATTCTTTATGTTATCTGACCACAGAGGTTTCCTCCTTCTCTAGGGTAGAATTTACCCTCGTGTGCTCAGAGCTCTGCTTGTCGGGAAGCCAGAAAACTAAATTACAAGAAACACTTTATTTTGTTGATGGGCTTGCCCAGGGGTGGCTGAGGGCAGAGAATGGCCAGTTCCTGGTATCAGCTCCCACCGAGTGGGTGGTGGGGAAGAGGGATGCAGTTCCAGGCACTGTTATTCCATGGAAACCACACCGGAAAGCTCTGGGTCTGATGAGCCTGACAGGTACTGACAGTGGAGCTGAAGATGGAGTAGGCTATTTCATAGAGGGGGAGCCATCTAGAATCCTCAGAAGGTTTCTAGGATGAACAATATTTTATGGACTGCAGATGTGAACTCCTAAATCGAAGTTAAAGCCAAGCTTAAGGAGCAGAACTCGCTACGGAAACCACAGCGGGTGACACCAAAGAGGTGGCACAACCCAACACTTGGTCACCAAAGCTCTTCTCAGATACTGCAGACATTTTGTTCCTGAACAACCCCAAGGAAAAATCCTACTCTTAGTGGAAACCTGAGAGTGAGATGTGGCCTATGTGCAAAATAGCCCAACTCCTCCTGATTGTCCAGCACTGTCTGAGAACATCCCCTAAATGTGAGGTACAGGGAGGAGGCCTCTGCAATCCATCCTACAGTCCTGGAAAGGCACAGAGAATATTGAGATATTATACATATAGTATCAAACCTCCTCATCACCTTCACCATGAGCAGACTATTGCTTTGGGCCCGAAGCCTATAACACAAAATTGAGGTTTGCAACCCTACTGCAAAGAAGAAAATAGGGTGGAACAAGCACTTACATGTTTAATTATCAACTAAACCCCCTGGTATTTAAGTCTAGGAAGAGAATTCTGACGTCCTAGAGACAGAAGAAAAATAAAGGTAACTGTAGCTCAATAAGAAGCATTAGAAACCTTCTCCATTTCCTTGACTGCATCACCAGCTTGGATATTATGCCATCTTTCGTTTAAATTATGAACTGCAAAGTGATTGAAATGTGAAGTATTGCTCAATCAGTTTAAAACTGAACTTCAAGAAATCCAGTCATACTTGATTTAATGTTATTTTTCTTCCTACCAAAATAAACCCCTAAATCAAAGAAATTAAGACTTTTTAATCTTGCGACTCTGCATGTGATACTCTGACAACTCAGTCCTCTAGTTTTTACAGGTAAATGATGTTTTACAAAATGTACAAAAATAATTGCCCAAGCAGTTGAGTCTGTCCAAACGGTATCAGCAGCTTGCTCTGCAGTCATTCCAGAGGTTTTTCTCCCACATCACTCAGCAGTCTTGTTACCCACCACAAGGAATTTCTAACAAGTAACTTAAAACTAGCAGCAATGAAGCACCTATATTTACACGGTTCTCTTTCCACAAAGAATTTACCTGGGCTAAACATCAATGAAATAATTTCTTTTGCTTTGACTCTCTTATAAAGCAGCAGAGCCTGTCCTCATACTCTTCAGTTGGTGATGTTTCCTTACATTTATTTTATATTAAATATCTACTTAGAGCATACTCCAGCTATTAAGGACAAAAGTATTGATAGCAGGAAGGTGTTGTGTGTTTGGGTTTTTTATTCATCAAATCAGCTTTCACCAATAGCAAAATACTCAAAGCATCCCTTTTTCTGCTGTCCCAAAACCTCCCCCATAAACCAGGAGGAATGAAACAGTCCAACAGTCCAAGCCGGAGTTATTTCAAATGGATTCTTCTTGAAATTCACAGGAAACAAGTACATTTGGAACAATGTGGAAAGATCACCTGACAGGCACTACAAAACTCTGATTTATTCCCTCAAATGGAGACTGTGTGAGTGCCAATGGCACCTGCAAGCCTTTCCCAAGACAGTTAAAGTTTGTGCCATTATCCTTCTGTCACAGAGAGCTGGGAGGGTGGGATTTTCTGGTTGGTTAAGTCTGAAGAAAGTTCTTGCTCTGTACTTGGTAGCACTGGGATTGTGGAGAGCAAGTTGTATTTTAGGACAGCTGCAAGGAAGAAGCAGCATTAACACTGAAGAAAGGTGAAGCCTTCCACACTGTGACAGAATGATCAAGGCTGGCCTTCAATGACAACTCACCTAAAACATAATCAAAGGAGCTCTGATAAAAACCTGCCCACAGACCTAGATTTACCCTCCTTACAATGCAAACAAAGATATGTAAAGCAAAAAATAAAATAAAAAAAAATCACATGTTTAAATAAAAAGCTCTGAATTCAAACCCCCCTAGCACAACAGAATTCCATGCAGAAACTGGAATTCAGTGCAAATGTTGCTTCTGTCTGGGTGTTCAGAAATAAGATTTCTCTTTCAGGTAATAATGATGGTACAATTTCCAACCCTGCTCCCAGACTGGCCACAGAACTCACATGCTAATAGGAGAAACATCGGCCATTGTTTCTCCCAAATTTTCAACCATTATTTTACCGTGCAGTAAAATACACCACCCCAGTTCCTTCTCTCCTCCTGTTCCTCCTCCACCCAAACACAAGTTGAACAGTCTGTCACAAATTATTGCCTCCTTTAAGTCAAAGATACACTCTTGAAAAGACATCTGGTGAAAATTCCTGCATATGCTGTACATGGCTTTACATAATTCCATGGTGGTCCTGCAGGGAATTGTAACGGCACATACACTCTCCAATTAATTCACTTCTAAAGATGAAAGATTAATTATTTTAAACCTGCTAAAGTCTAGACATTTCTATAAAGTTTTCCATACAAAATAACTTCTCGTCTGTGCTGAATTTTATTATACCAAAATCACCATGTAAAAATCTCAGGGATACATCCCTTACTCAGACTAATTCCAACTGCCTGCCAGATTTTCTCTGTCCAGAATAGAATTTTCCTGTGCAGTGAGAGGGCTCATTCCTCACACTTTAATTCTACATAAAGCAGATTCTACATATACAACTCCGAGCATGTGACACCAACACAGAGAGGGATGCAATAAGCTTTGGGGGAAAAAAAATCAGGGAGTTTTATTTGGGAGAACTATTTGTGCCCTGCTGCTCTCAAAACATGCTGACTCACACCTACAGCTGCAGGTGACAGAACAGCATCTCCCTGAGGGGAGGCAACTCCCTCCCTGTCCGTGAAGGAAGCAGAGAAGACCTGACTTCATGTGAAAGCAGAAGTGGCAGAATTTGGATGTAACTGCAGTTAACCAGGCCTTCTGGGGGTCTGGTAACCACAGCCTCTGAGCAGCTCTGCTAGTGAGGAAGAGCTTGGCAAATTCCCAAAACGGGGAACAAACGCCTGGAGCAAGTCAGGCTGTGTGAGAGGAAGCATCCGGAAACACACTGAATGTTCGAAGTCTGTATCAATCAAAACATAATTCAATCAATTTACCAAAGCCATTAGAACGTTTCCCTCTGGGGCAAAGACAAAGGCACAAAAAAGCACCTCCTCTTGTCTTGTTTCTGTGAAGTGTGGCCAGACACACTCCAGCCAGGAGGCCAGACCAAAATGGGCATGGTGCTCATTTCAAATGAGGCTTCCCTGATGGCTCCAGTAAGAGAGTTGAAGATGTAATTTTGTATTTTAAGTATACACTGGTGGTTGGTGCATTAGCTACGTTTGGAAAGTTTTCTCTGCCCCATTCTCTCTTTTTGGAGTTCAGTGGGTTTATTAGAACTGAGCCACCCAGACTCTCTCTGCCCTGCTGTCAATACAACAGTTACATAAACCTTCCTCATTGTATTTGTTGTGCTCAAAACCCAGCTACTGCAGACAGTTTTGAAATAATGCTAATATTCCATGGGCTCAAACAACAGGCACATCAGCCCTAGGGAATCAGCTGCTACAGATCACACTGCCTGGCTCCAGTGTGGGGGAGTGAGGATGCAGATCTTTACCATTATTGCTTTATTTACAGCTAAAGCATAACATACATCAGGTATAAACCCCCAAATCTGTATGCAGCTCTTAGCAACTGGTCCTTAAAAGCTGTAAATCTAAAGCTCTGTAAGCAGAGCAATCTCAAAAATGAGAGAAAGTTTGCTGGGGTAAACAACCTCTTCCCTTAGTCTTATGATTCTACTTAAATAGTGCAAATAATATGGATTTTTCAATTAATTATATTAAAATAGATAATGCTTATGATTTTCAATACAAGGCTCAATATAGATGTACATTTTTGGTTTGCAGTATGGAAAGGCTGCTGTATAAATAATCCAAATGACCTTTCAGATTGAACTAAGTGACATAGTGTCATAATTCCTCTGGTAGGATAAAACCAGGACGTAGCTGACAGTAATCAGAATAACCTGAGAGGCTTGAGACAGGTGCTGGAACAAAGACTCTACTGAAATAGCTTCGTATTTATACTCAGTATTTATACCCAGAGTATTCTTATACAAAAAATACTCCAAGAGATAAAACTCAACTACCTTTGCTTGAAGAAAGCAGAAACAATTTAGCTTCGAGAGGCATGTCTGGCTCTTCTGTTCATGTAAATGTGGCATTTCATATTAAAATGCTGCAGTGAAGTAGACTAGTTATTATTTCACCTGACACTGCTAAAGAGCATTTGGGTCAGTCAGCACAAAGAGCCAGATCTTCCCTGGTGCCAGCTCTGAGCAGTGTCCTGCTGCTCTCGGGTGAAGCTGTCATTTCCCCACGGGACGGAATTTAAGGTCAGGTGACATAATATGCATTTTACTTAAGCTGTGCTGTTTTATGACAGTAAAAGTCTATCAATATTTACGTTTTCACTAAATCTTTCAGATGCATCTTGCTAGAACTTACTCCTGCTGGCAAGAGAACACAGTACAATCACTCTCAGAATGATAAAATGAGGCTCCTTCTCGTTCACAGACAAATCTGCATTGAAATCATCCTCCTGCAGTGTGGGGAAACACACACAGCTTTGGGAAAAGCCTTCCCTGAACAAAAGCTTTAAGCATCTTTAGGGACTTTGCCTCATCCTAAGATGAAGAGAGTATTCTGGCTGTACAAATACACACACAGATAAACAGGACTGATTTTCAGGGCAGGAGACACCAAGAAGATTATTATTAGCAGGACTATTCATCTGTGTTTTCCCAATATGGCTTGTTTCAGAGTTGCTCTTGATTTACAGATGGATAATGAAACAAGTGTGATCTTATTGGAGCAAAAGCATATGAAATGAAGGGAAAAACACTGGAAAATGAGACAAAACCACAGTAAACGTATTCGGCGATGTCCAACACTTCCAAAAAACTTTATAGTTCCATTGAAACTGCACTGGCTGCTATCAACCACCATCTGGGAATCCCAGCTGAGGAGACACAGAGCCACCATGTTATTTTGTTCAGGTTTTTTCTAAGCCACAGAAAGAGTGCATTTCATAAGGTTAGTAAACACATCACACTGTAATTACTTTGTTCCCTCTCTGCGTAGTAAAAGCTCATATATTTTTTACTGCATGTTCCAACTCAGATTTTATACTCTTTATATTATGGCACCCTGTAAGAAAATATAAAATCTACATTAATGCCTTATGTGCAAGTATGTTTTGTAGTGGAATTTATAAATATTAACAAGATAAAATTTACAAGCACAAAAGACACCATTTGCAGCTGTAAATGTTTAATTCTGAGGGAACGGGAATAACATTTTCATCTTCATGCAAGTCATGAGCTATATTAAAAGAATACTTGTAAACAAAGTGTTCAAATAGCAGGACAAGCCAATTCTGATCAGAGGTAATTCAGTCTTTTCTGTTACCCTTTCCAGTCTTAGTTCAATATATGACTTTAAGGTCTAAAATATCTACTTGGTATTGGTAGGAATCTGGAAAATGGAAGCCCAGATGATAATCTCAGTTTTATTAATCCAACATACCCTTCCCTGGGTAATCAGTATTACTGCCAATACCAAGAGCTGGGTTTTATATTTATAAAACCCTTTTCCTGAATAGACAATGAAAGTCTGCCAAGGTCCTCCCCCAGTAACCCACTGGATGAAGGGTCTCAATAGTCATCACCACAATACTCATCACACGAGCAATGGACCAACACCTTCAGAAATTAGTTTAAAGCCACAAATTAGGCTTTTGCCTTTAAAAAATTAAATAAAATGGCACAGTCACCTTAGCAACCAAGTTCAGAGCTTCTGGAAAAAAAACCAAAATCTGGATCCAGGATTGAGGGTGGGAATTTCAAGGGCACATTGGAAGAGTCTGGTTCTCATGGGACACCACAGGGCACTGGAAAACCAATCTCTGTTTGTACTCCTGAAAATATGTGCCTATTGCTGACAGCACAGGGCTTTGCTTTGGGAGGTCTCAGCCCTGGTGTCTCTGTTTAGATGATTTTTTTAAAAAGTGAATAGTCACAATAGCTGAACTTTTGCAATTGCCAAAACAAAAATCATCATATTTACAAACTCTTCCCTCCAGAGACCCCCTGGCTGGAGTAGGGGATGAAACTAAAGCATTGCAGTGGCACTTGCATTTTCCCATCCCTGAACCAGGAACTGGAGCTCTCCTGTTCCTTCAAGGCCAATGAAGAGCAAACTCTCTTTTGGGGAGGGTGATCAGGAAATAACCTGACTAGATTAATTTCTCACTTCTAGTATCACCAAAACGTTTGGAAAAAGAATGAGCAGAAAATGGGAACACTCCCAAGGATCAGATTTCTACACAGCTCACAACCTGGACAGCTCTTCCTCCTGCCCACAGTCACTGCCCCCACACTGAGGAATGCAGACATCCTATTTGATTTTATTTACATATGCAGCACCAGAGTTCCCAAATTTTACAGATATACAAGCAGATTAATACACAAAGAGGGCCACAAACATTCAGAATGAGCCATAATGCTTTTGTTGCTTTCACTTCTAAGATTCAACCCAAGATATTAATGGGAAAAAAGAATCGTAACAGGAATAAAGAGTCTGTCAGTTATGAACTTCCCTGTCTGTGCATCATGCAAACCAGAATTCTGCACTATCCTGCCATAGGAGGATGCACAGCGGTGTCAACATCCCAGTGATGGCTTGGGAGAAACATCCCTTTGGTGATGGACAGGGGCAGATGAGGCAGGTTGTCAGGAGGTCACTCCAAGTCAACATTTTAAAAGATATATACAGAAAGGCTGCCATAAAGTACCAAAACCCTAAACTCCTTAGGAAGAACACTTGCAACACTGCAGAGGGATAACTGAAGGACTTTGCAATCACCTGAAAAGGACTATTTATTTCTTCCCTCTGGGCTGGCCTGCAGTGTGGGGATGGTTTTATTCCCTCATATCTGTCACTGCCCATGGGAGTGAAGAACAGCACGGCAAAAAGAACCCTGCAGGACAGAGAGGGGCCCCAGGGCTGTGCCACAAAGCAAGCAGCACAGAGAGCAAAGCCTTCCATCTGAAATGGGACTGAAGAGAAGCCTTCCAGGTAACCAAGCTGCCGTCCTGCCCAGGCCAGCCCCTGCCCCAGCAGCAGCCAGGACCTGCTGAGCCGCAGATCATCGGCAGATCATCGCTGGCACCACCCAAGGGAATGTGTTGATGAAGGTATTTTCCAAACCAGTAAATAAACAACAGCAACCTAATTCTCAGGTATAAACAGGCAGGCAAGGGAAGATGAGCTGCTATTAAACTCTTTAGGTACAATTTACAGCTAATTGCCTTTCACAGCAACCCCCCATCCCTCCCCAACCAGCTCCAGCTTCCCCAAGGTTTAATTGCCTGCTCAGACTGGGATGGGAGGCTGAGGAGAGTCTCCAGCTGTACATCCAACAGGGGCAGCTCAGCAGCCGTGTGGAGTTCTGGTGCTTTTCTTTGCTGCAGGCCAAGAGTTCCAGGAAGGGAAAACCTCGTGTCTTCTGTCTCTCATTAAATGTTGGTGCACCATCGTAATTACAAAATACCATCTGAGAGGCCTTGCAGTCCCTTTCCAGCTCCAAAAGGCATCTTAAAACTTATTTCACAAACAGAAGAATTGAAATAAGGGGAAAGGGTATTTATACTTATAATATATATAATATTATATATTTTATAATATAAAATATTACAATATATTTTAATTATAGATAATTATTATACATAATATTTTATAATATAAAATCATACATTTATATAATTGATGTAATAAGGGGAAAGGTGTTTATATTTAAATTATAAATATTTTTATATAAATATATTTATTATATTCATTGTAGACTACTAAAACTGTACTTATGAGGTGCTGGATTATTCATGCCCAGAATCCAGTTGGCCCTTTTGCTCCAGTCATTTCACTACAACACAAATGCCATAGTAGTTACCCTGGGGTGTAGAAACTGCTGGAGGCACACAGAGTCCTCTTGGCCCTGAACTGTCCATGGTGTTATGCTTGAATCTTTAAAGAGTAAATAACCCTTTATTGATTAAATTGCTTTTAAAACCAGTATTTTAGTCCCTTGATTTTACATGTGTACATGTAATTTTGCAGACACAATATGCTTTTTTTTTTTATCTCTACAGAATGTACTTGCTCTCAAACCCCAGGGGTGAGGCAAATGAGACAGCAGTGCAGGGTAGGATGCAACAGCATTTTTAAATTAGCCAACAACTGACTTGAGAGCAGCATCTGAAACTGTGTCCTTACGACAGCAGAAAGGTCTTCTTAAATGAATTCCAAAGGAAAAACATTTAGTTCTGAATTTTCACTGAAGCAGGTGCCCGAAATGCTGCTGTGCACATTGCAGTCATGTATGTCCTCTGAATGATAATAGAGAGACAGAAATAATTTGTGAGATAACCAAGCTCCACAGTTTGTGTTGTGTATCTTCCTGTTTCAAGCCACACACTGCAGGGGGCTGTTGGGCTATTTTTAGCAATGTTCTTATGCTAACATATCCTACTTTACCCCATGTGTATAGACACAAGTATCTCCCAGCTCTCAACAGCTCTTCACCTGCATCAATTCAGCCTCCACGACTGTCATTACTCCAGGTCATGCTTATCTTCAGGTCAAGTCTCCTACGGTAATAAGTAGGACTTTCTGTAGCAGTTTATATTGCTAATCTGCTTCCATTACCTTCAAAACAAGCTGTAAAAATGCATTTAAAAGTGCTCACCTCAAATTTATTTACACAGTGTGGATATACACTGGAATAAAAACCGGGCAAGTTCTCATCTTCCTTCTGGAAGGAACAATAAAACTGCCCAGTCCCCAGTGTGATATAAAGTTTTCTTTATGATACTCAGTGTATAGGAGGTACTCCTGGTTTTACGGCCCAGCACAGTAAGGACCAGATGGTTTTGGATATGGGCATTGCCTCATGTCAACCTGTCCAGAAAAGAGCCAATTTGAGTAAAACAACTATCTTTTATTCTTTGCCCTGACCCTCCCTCTTTCCTCTATGAGAGAAACTCTGTGGGAGCCAATTCATGATGTAGGGGAAGAAAAGTCACACCTCTGCTTCAACAGCCTTTCCTGGACCTCCTCTCCACTCTACACCAGCTCTGTATTTCACTCTGCCTAAAAGGGGAAGAGGGAGAGCTCAGCCATCCATCAGGAGCTGAGGGTTCAGCCTGGGAGAAGCTTTTCAGCACAGCAGGGACAGTGCCTGGCAGGGTGGGACAGATGCTCAATGCTTGGAGAGAGGCAGGAATTCAGGCTCCTCCACGGGGGAAGCAGCTGCAGAGGCTCATCCCCACCCAGCAGAGCCTGGAGCAACTTCAGGAATCATTGGAACAACTTGAACCCTCTCGGCCTTGGTGTCATGACCCACTCAGACTCACCAGCTGGAAGGTGCAGAGCTCTGGGTGCCCGAAGCCACCCAACCCCACACCAAAGCCACGCTCCCGGCTGAGCCCGGGCTGCTCCCAACGTGCTGCCCCGACACGGGGCTGTGGGAGCAGCTTCCCAGGGCTCTCGAAGAGCCAGGAGGGCTCCCCCGACTCGTTATGCAACAGGCTCACAAATAGTTCACTGAGCACGGGCCTGAGGATTAGTCTGGTTCAGCTGGACACTGGAGCTTAATCCTCGCCAAGCAACAGAGTGTGGCAAAGGCATTCCTCGGATTTGCTGACAGGAGGGATCTGCTGCCAGAAGCCAACCAAATATGTAAGCTTTCAGAACACAGCATTTCCTTAGACACTCAAAATGTCTATTCTCTATTACTCCTCATAGTAATTACATCAGGCAACTTCACATTCAGTTGTCATGAAATGCCAGCTTGCTCTAGGAAAAACATGGGAGGTGGCATTTTAGTCCTATTGCAAATGACAGTTCAGGGTCAGCAGCAGGGCACAGCTGAGGGGAACTTATGGAGGAGAATCTTGCAGTGCTGGCACTAAAAAGGGCTCTGCTGCAAATTTTACTCCCAGTTTTCTCTGAAGTAAAGCAACAGTTAAGCTCTGAGTGAGTAAGAACGGTGTTGTCTTGGCTGCCCCTCCGTAGACACACATTTAATTATTGCAGATCCACAGAAGAACCGATTATGTTCCAAATTAAACTCCCTCTCTTGTTTCTGCCCTTTAATGTGCTGACAAACAAAAGCATGAAATGATTTGTATTCATCATCAGGATGGCTGGGAGAGGTTCAGAGCTTAGAGATGCAGCCAGGCCAGGACAAAACTGTTCCTACTCGCGAGGGAATTTTAATTGCAGATGTTTTGCACAAGGTAACAAGGAATCTCTGTGCTGAGACTGCAAGGAAAAAACAGTCTGAGAATTCTGTTCTGTATTTATAGAATTAAAAAATGGTGACCATTAAATTGGGATTACATCACCACTGAGCCAACACCTCATCTCTCTTGGTGGTGGTGATCTCAACCACAGAACTCACTACTCCACCCTGTTTTGGCAAATAAAAATAAGCAGCTGTTTGGAGCATTTTGTGAATACTGAAAATATATTTCCTCATATTCTGGCTAACCATTTCTCTCTCTTTTTTTTTTTTTTTTTGTGATAAAAATGAATAGAAAAAGAGCTTCAGTTATTAGAAAAATGCATTTCCAGTCCTCTAAGGAAGTTTATGGAACCTTGCAGAGAAGGACCAAACCAGCTTTTGCAAAGTCACAGAATCACAGAATATGTCAAGTTGGAAGGGACCCACGAGGATCATCAAGTCCAACTTCTGGTTCTGCTTCAGAACTGTATAATAAGAAATAAACATGTTATTCCAACCCAAAGTTCCTTCCTCTTAATTTAAAGGTCCATAAATGTGCAGCACTCTGGCAGCCAAACAAAATGGATATTTTCCCACAAAGAAACCCTCCTTGATTGGTACAGGAAGAGTCTTGGCAAGCAAAGCACACGTCAGGAGCTAAAATGGACACTGCACTGAGGGGGAACTGCCCGCTGGCTCCTCCACCCTGACAAGGGAACTGTGTCATTGGGGGTGGAGGGGTGGATTAAAATTGTCTAGTGTAGGAGTCAGCCCTGCAGATGAAGGGAGAAGACGACCCTCAGGCAGAACCCTGTGAAGTCTCTGCTGACCAGGGGCAGCTCCACCACCCCGGGGCAGCTCTCTGTGCTCTGCCAGGCTGTCCCAGGGCTGGGGGAGCACCAGAGCTGCTGTGCTTTGCCAGGACACCACCAAAGGATTTCAGTGTGCAACACAAACGTCTTCCTACAAATAAAGCACCTATTCAACAGCCAACAGCCTTTGTGGTTTCTTCACACAAGCACAGCCAAAAAACCGTGCCCTTATGCAAGGGCTGCCGTGGCTGTGCTGCCTCACAGTGTGCTCACCAACGTCCCACCAGCTGTCTGGGGACAGCAAACCTGCTATTTCGGGATCAGAGAGGCCTGGGCACAGAAGGCATTATATAAAGTACCTCAGCTGGCCAGGCTTGACCTCACCCAGGGTTCGGTGAGGGTTTCTCAAGTTGGGGCCGTCAGAATTCGGCAGATGAAGGTCAGGTTCAGAGGAGGGAGTTAGATACTGCACAGGCATAATTTAGTGTCACAGAAAAGCCTTCCAGAGCCGTGCCACCATTCTTCAGCTAATAGGGTGGTTATTTAAAGAAAGAAGGCTCTTTGCAGTGATCCAATCATTTGGAACAGGACTGCTGTGCGACCAGCTTTGGTCACACATTTTTCTATTCTTTTTTCTATTCTTATTTAGGGAACAGAGACCATCTAGTTATTTCTGCACAACTGAAAAGATCAATTAAAATATTAATTTCCATTAGTTCTGATTCTCTAGAACACTTGCAGACAGAGCACCTGTCAGAATCAGACCAAAGCTGGCAAAATGCTCAGGAAGGGCTTAATAGTTCAACAGTAAGTCTCAAGTATTTTCATTTCACTTCATGCCCACAAGCCTTTATTTCTTTTACATTACCAATACAAGGCAGTCTCTGCTCTGTGCTGTCAGGACAGAGTCACAAATTGGTGTCTCTATCCTTAGGGAAATAGTGCTGTGACAGGTACAATCAGGCAAGGCAGGCTCTCATTAACTGTTCAGGTGCATGAAAACAGTCAGGCATTTTTTCCTCTAAGAACTGAAGGAATGAAAACACACCAATTTTAAGTTGTGAAAGATCACATATGCACATTTAAGAGCTCTAGCTAACTGTGGGAGGTGGCCACAACATTACCTCAGAATTTCACTAACTTTGTTAGTAGTTAGACTGGTCACAAAATAGATTCAGAGGTACAAAGCACAAAATGTCACACAGCCAGTCTGAATTCCCCTTGCTGCAGGAATGATAAGTTTTGCATCTCCTGACAGATCGTATCTGATGGCTTTAGGACTTAGATTAGCTCATCATTTGACCAACTGACCTCTGCAGAGGGACCTACTTCCTCAGACCAAACCCACGCACAGTTCCTCCTCCTCTTTCTAACAGCCCACTTTTGCCACCAAGGTACCAGAAATGTGCCTCAGGAGGGGGGATTCTCTGCACAGAGTGAGCAGACAGAAACCTTTGTACAGCAAGTTCCAGTACCCACCACCCCAGGCAGGCTGAAGTTTGCTGCTCAGCAGTTTGTGTGAGCCATGAATTAAGGTGGCTGGCTGGCTGGCTATCAAAGATCATCAAGAAAAATCCTGTTATATCTTCATATGCTTGAAAAGCATGAGCATTTCTTCACTTTGATACATGTCCCTGTTTTCTGTTCTGCTGTGAGCTGTAAAGTTCAATCACCAGCTTCATATTTCATCTCCCACACCTCAAATTCCATCTGGTTGTGTGAGAAACAAATGTACACTTGGGTATTGTTCTAAACAGAGGTCAGCAGAGACATTTACCCACCATGAGGGTGCTGTAGCTGCCTCTGGGCACACCCAGGGAGCAGTGATGCTTTGCTGAGATATGGGAGGATGAACAACCAGCTCCTCTCTGCAGGTACCTCCCCACAGAAGGAGGGATGATGTTCCAAGCAGTGCCAGCATCCATCACTTCTCACTTGGCTCCCTCACACTCACATCTGTGGTTGCTTGAGCCTGTCCTTGATACCAAAACCACACAGGCAACATCCTCAGGGGAAGGATCAGGCACAGGGAACTCGATTCTGAAAGTCTAAAGTGAGAGAAGTCATGACAAGGTGTGAAGTGACAGCACAAACCCGGGGAGGACAAAGCATCTTTCAGCCCAGGGGCTGATGGACATAAAATTGGGTTTATGTCTCACTGGGGTGTCCATGGAGGCAACTACAGAGGAAACTGCTCCTATAGATGAGCTGCATATTCAAAGATATATTTTCTCTGATGTCCCTCAGTGACCTCATTGTTTCCCCCTGAAAAGGGTAACTGCACATGGTTGCTTTTGCTTGTGTTTTCTTACATGACCCCAATGAATTTTCCTCAGGTGATACCACAGCTCCTGAGAAAGTTCATGGGCTGCTGGAAAACTGAGATCAACAAAGAATCATGGGACCATGAAAATGGCTCATGTGCAGAGGACTCCAACATCATCATACCTCCTATATTTGTATATTTTTAGGAAAAATTCATTGCACGCCAAATATTTTTTTCACCCAATAAATTATATATTTACAGTAAAAAAAGCTTCCTTTTTCAATATTCTGAAGAATAGACTGAAGCACAGACTTTAAAAAAAAGTGTACAGTAAGCGTTAATATTTGATTTTCCACATCTGACCTATTTTACACTTTACCATTTTACATGTTACAATTTGTTACTCCAGGTAACCCAGCTCTAATAGACACGAGCCTATATTTAATCCAAAGCACCCAGACAATCACTACATAGTCCGTGAATTTGAGACAGAATTTACTCAATTCCATTTTAATTTCTATTGTGTGTAAAAGTGTTTAGAGTGTGAGCCTTGCTAAGAGATGACAGAATATCATTATACAGTAATTCAAATGCTTTCAAGGCTGCTAAGAAACCTCCACTACAATGACAGGCCTTGTGAAGCACTTGGAAATGCTGTTTCATCCATTCTAGACAGGCTTAGGATAAGAAAATTCATATAACAAGATCATATATTTACAGAACACAGGCTAACCTTTAAACTTTCTGTAATCATATTATCCTGAATCATACAAGACCTGCAGCATTGGCATCACATGGTCCTTCTGAGTTGAGATTTTTTCAGTTTGTTGTGAGCAGCAGAAAATTTGGGAGGACATTCCTGCAAGATGTGCATCGTTCTTCTTATCCACGGT
Organism: Pseudopipra pipra; assembly: GCF_036250125.1. Taxonomy (NCBI): domain Eukaryota; kingdom Metazoa; phylum Chordata; class Aves; order Passeriformes; family Pipridae; genus Pseudopipra; species Pseudopipra pipra. Next base: position 19,031,421 of record NC_087559.1, read on the forward strand.
CCTCCTCTCAAGGGCTCTGAAATTCTTTAGCAAGGCTGAACATCAGCTTCCTTTAAAAACACTGAGCTCAGGAAAGGGAAAACAGCTTGGCTCAGTATTTATGTGCCAAGATAAATAAAAATGTCAGAGGAAGTGAAATTTTAAAAGATTGGGTAAACACCCTGAGAGGGTGGCTCACTTGTATGTTCAAATACCCACACATTTTTTGGTGTTTTTGTTTTTCCCATAGGAAAAGCAACTGGAAATAAAATCTATTCAATAGTACAGTTGCACTGTGCTCACAAGCAAGGGGAAGATGAGTCTAAGATGAGGTTTGGTCAGGTCCCATTTGGCTCCCAGCAGATGTGGTTCCCTTTCATCAGCACTGGGTTTCTGTTCCTGTGACCATGTTCTTACCATGGCATGTGCAGCACCTGCTTTGTGCTCTCCAAAGCATCAGCCCAAAAGTGGGATTTAGCTCCCTTTGAATCAGAAAGCCCAGCTTTGGTTCAGCCAAGGTATTAGTCAATCCAGGTAGCAAACATTATATACAGTTTTATCCACTGAATTCTGAGCAATTGATAAGGGAGACAAAGCAGGACCATAATGATAAATCAAGGAACACAGTTCTCCAGCTTTCATTCAGAGAATGAAAGTCTTCTCACCACAGTTTGTCCTACTCTAATACCAAAGTCTAAGATCCAAACTGGATCTTAGGACATTCACTCAAGGACATCCTTCAGAAATATATCTATCTATCTATCTATATCTATATATCTCAATATTGTGTTAATCTTGGGTTTGAATGCTGCTTTCCCTTTTATAGACAAATAGTTTTCTAACAGAAACAAATAAACTAATAAAAGGCAACTTCTTACATATCTCCACTGTCACACTTCCACTGTAACCTGCAGTTTATACTTTCGGGAGTCACGAGAGCTTCTAAAACAGTTAATAATGCCAGTTTTGGGAACATGGACACCAGTGCACTGGGAAGGCTGGATAAAGGGGTAAACTTGGTTGTTCACAATCTGATTAAAATCTAAAGCTACACAAACAAAAAATTCCACTCATCTGCTGGTTTGGTGCACAAACTGGATTTCTTCAAGATGTCCTGTTTGGCTTCCAGGAACCAGTTTATCGAGGCAGAAGCAGCTGGGATGTTTTGCTGGGCGCTGAAACCGTTTTTCAGTGGGCACAGCAGTTCAGATCTGCTATTGTGAGCAGAAGGATACGCAAAGGGATGATGTAACAGTACCCAGAATGCTGTATGGAAGCTGTAGCATTCAGACAAAAAACTGGAGCCTGCCAGAGCAAAAAGCTTGCACAGCAAACAGAACACTAAGTGCAGGCACAAGGGTTTCAAGCCCTGATAGTGCTCCCGACCTCAAGCACCGGTTCTGTTCTGCTCAGATGGAGCCAGCAAACACTTGTGGTATTGATATGCAAACATGCACACCAGGCATTTGCTTTATTTCAGCCTTCCCAGACCTGACACTGCTGTAGCAAACAGCTTGTAGCAGGATGCAGAAAGCTCAGCAGCAATGTGAATTGCTGGGGTTTTGCTCCTTTTGCATACTAATACTCTGTATTCTCCTCCAGCTGACAGCTCCTTCTTTCACTCCCACTGATGGCTGAGCTCCGGAGCCAAACAGAAGTTGCTCATAAATCTCCTCTGTGGGTTTCCTTATCTGATCCCAAAAAGCGGCTGTGAGGGCTGAACGGAAAGCTGGGGCTGGGCTTTTGCTGGGTCTCCTGCAGGAATGGGGACAGGACAAACCCGGAGCTCTCGGGGCTGTGGAGGCTGCAGGGGGGCAGGGGCCGGGCAGGACGGGTTCCCTGGTCCCTTCAGCACTGCCTGCAAGGTGAGTCTGTGCTCCAGGGCTTGCCAGTCCTGCACAGCCACCCCGGGGAGCTGCACACTCCACAGCAGCTGATCCCACGGGAAGAGCTGGCTCCAGACTGGGAGCCTGCAGCTCTCCTCTGCTCCAGGGCTCCTCTCCCTGGCACACAAAGCCTCCTCATCCTCTCTGGGCAGGTAAGCCATGCTCAGGGCACGTTCCTGGGCCCCTCATCCCCCTGCCCGCCGGTGCAGAGGTTGTGTGGAGCTGGCTGGGAATGCTGTGCTGCTCGGGCAGGGCACAGGGGGCTGGATGGCAGCGGGAGGTTGTGCTGGGCGAGCAGAATCCCAGTTCCTGAAGCGTGGTGCAGGAGAGCAGATTAACAGAGCAGCCAAGCAAGCAGCAGTGGAGAGTATAAAGTTCAGGGTGGGATGAAGTGACAAAACAAATGGCATTACAGAGGAGTCCCATGACAACAGGACTCACAGTAACACACAAACAGGAAGGGAAAAGGAGGGAAGGAGAGCAGAGTGAAATTTAACCCTGCGGTTATTTTCTTTGGCTTGTTTCCTTTCCACCCAGCTTTCCACACTTCCATCAGCAGGCTCATGTTCCCATCACTCCGATCCCCAGCAATGCTTTTGAAATTCATGTGTGCCACTGATTTAAGAGCATAATGGCCCAGATAAGCTCTTCCCTGGGTTACAAATGCCTTCTGCTCAGACACTTCAAACTGGGTGTCGCTCTCCCCTCCCCATTTCCCATCTCACCACTTCTGTTGCTGATTACACAACAGTGTTTTATTTCTCCATCAGTCCATTCATCATCTTAATCAAGAGATACAAAACATCATGGTTATATTAATGTGTCCTACAGATAGTATCCAATAGTAAGGTCTTGGTACCAGTAAATATTTTCCTATGGCCCTTTGCTGGAAAGAAACACATCTGAGGCCAGCCCTCTTTGGCAGCAGTTATCAAACAAGGAAAAAGAGAGCAGTGTCTAAAAGGCTATACACTTTTTTTCTTCTTTTGGAACTGAATCCAAGAATATCCTCTGGATGGAGCCCTGTGGAAGGGGCACACAGCTGAACCAACACCCTTTATTGCTCACTCTGAGTAACATAATAAACGTGGCTGCACAACAGGCCACTTTCTGCAGCACATTCTTTGATCCCTGTGTTCTCCTCCGCTGATTGCTGCCTTCAAAACTCCTTCAATTGATTCAATTCTTGGCTTGAATCTTAGCAAAATACTGTTGGAGTGCACAACATCAGTATGGAACTATCTGCCTCCAGCCCAAAGAGGTCATCACAACCAACCCTTGCCCCACAAGACATTTGGGTTTCTCCCCTTTGCCCTCCAACTGCATCACAGTTGTGCTGCTGATGCTTTCTGCCTCTGCAGGGTGGATTTCAGAAGTGCCTAGCGCTTGGGAAAACTGGAAAAGACTGAGAAAAAGACTTTTCATGAGTATCATTTTCCTGTGTGTCTGTAAATATTAGTTGTTTCCGCTGTTTTGATTGCTGTGCTCATCATGGCAAGTTCAAGGCAGCCCAGCTGTGCTTCCCTGTATTTGAATAACACACAGAAGTAAAAAGCAGGATGCTTTACAAGATACTCTGTAGTGTATAATGTGTGATTACACCCATTTCAGTTGCACTGTCGATTCAGCATTGCCTGCAAGACTCTGAGTGGAACTCACCTGGAGATCTGGTTTCACCCGAAGGAGCTAAAAATGTTTGCCAGCCACCATGTTCTGCAGATGTCACGTACACAGCACCTCCAAACACACCAAATCACACTTGGAAACATTGCTTTCTCTGTCTCACTGATCAAGCACATGGAAGTGATACTGCCTGATGCTCCCAGGCTGCTGGGAGAGCTCAGCACTGCAACGAGGGTTTCTAGAATTTGACTCTGCTCTAAGATCAACTTTCCCCTGCAGCTGAACAAACCACTCTCTGCCTTCCTCTCCCTCAGTCTTTCCATCTGGAAAAATGAAGACATTTGCATCTGTACTGTGGGTGCCTGTGCTGTGCATATAAATCACCAAATGTTTATAAAAATGATTTGAGGAGAAAAAGTTAAGTATTTCTGATTTAATGTGTTTATTTTTATGTTCATGGAACAAAACAAAAAACAACAAACCCCACAAACCCAGGATAATTCATCAAGGATCTGATCCAGAGTCCATGAAATTAATTTTCCTTAAGTTTATGGCCCAGGCACCTCAGGCCTGATATTAAATATGAAGGAGTTCTCATTGCAGCTCCAGATGAACATCTACCAGCTATCACAACAGAAAATATGATAACAACAGCAGCAGGCTCAGCTCTCCTCCCCCGCCAAACCACATCCTAGTCCAGTACCTCAGAATGCTACTACACTGAGTAGTGACTGTCAGCACCCAAATTAGCACCTCCCAGTACAAAAAGCCACTACACCCCTTGGACAGCATCAGCTTGGTTCATGTTCCCACTCCTTAAATTAGGAAACTTCTAACAAAGTGGCTAAAACTCTTCCTAAACTCCATCTGCTCAGTCTTCACATGTACAAGGCCTGTGATTTTTTTTCCAGAGACCTAAAGGAATGAGGAGCCTGGGTTACACTGAATTTCAGGAGGATTTTTCACTTTGGTGACTGTAGCTGTAGGAGGAAGCAGTTTTTTGTAAGAGGTACAGACATACAGTTTTGCCTTGCTGAAAAGCAAGTTTTTTTAAAAAAGTTGAGGTTTTTCCTTTCATCTCCATTCTCATGCTTCAGGAGGTGACTTAGTTTTCCAATGGGCACATCACAGCAGCCTGGTAACCTTCCATGCTTCGACAAATCTGAAGTTTCTGCCCCTGAAGGAGTCCCCTCTTAACAAATGCAGTGGCTTCTGCCTGGGAGAAGTCTCAAAACAAGATCCAACTTGCCTGCAATTTTTTCCTCCTGAATAAAAATTCTCTCCTGGAAAATGTGAGCTTCCTTCTGAAGCTTTTCAGTTCACTGAAGTCTGGGGAAGAAGTAATGTCACAGCACTGGGAGACCAACACTACTACATCTGCATAATGCACCTGTTTAAACTCCAGCTGCCTCCATGTCACCAAAACTTCTGGCTGTCCTTGCTGAGGATGCATTTCTTACTGTGACAGCGTTGCTATTCACCGGGAAGAGTCTTAAAAAATGAGGGCTGTCCATGGAATACCCCCTAGATAACCCCTGCTGCCCACCAGAAATCCCCTGCACAGTCCCAGCCTCACCCCCAGTGTTCCCCAGCGTGAGCCTCTTTTGTTCCAGCAGCACAGGAGCATCAGAGATGCTGAGCATCCTCCTCAGAGCCCTGCCTGCTCATCACTAGTGTTAAACACATTAAAAACAAGTTGAATTTGTTGGTAGAGCAATGCAAAGGTGCCCCAGCCTCAGGCAGCTGCTGATGCACCGTTTGCCCTTCACCCAGACTGTCTCCCACTGGCAGCTGTGTCTGTGCAAATGAGGGTTTATGGCTGTGCTGCTGCTCAGCACGGGGACATTCCCTCTTACTGGAGTCCCTCCGGAATGAGACGTGCCTTGTCTCTCTGCTCTCCACAAAATAATGACTTCACCCAGAAGGACTTAAGTTCCCCAAATCCCCCCTCAATTTGTGTACAGAGTGCCAACCTTTCATGCCCAATGTGCACAATCCTTAATGTCCAGGCTACAGGGAAGCCAAAACCATACCTGGAAAGGCTCTGAATCTTCAGGCATCTGACAACAGATATAACTACAAGCACAAGTACTGCAATTCTAATTATATGCAAATATAAATTCAAAACCTATATTTTTTCTTCAGCTGCAAACCAGTATTTCCTATTCCATTTAACTGAGGTAGAAACCTGTGTGAACTTATTTATTTCAGAAACAAAAAGAATTAGGAAAAAAACCCTCATAGATTACTACTTTCCAATGGTATGATGTTTAAACCTAAATGATAATTTAGTGACAGAAAAAGTCATTTTAATGATATATACAGGAGTATTTTTCTCTTCCTCAAGCACTTAAAAAAGCAGGAAGCAGAGTTTCTCCCTTGGTGGCTGGACCCATGGGTGTTGCACGTGGGTGAGATGGGTGGCCCATTCCTCAGGAGCCCAGCACGGACTGGGCTGGGGAGAAGGAGAGAGCCCCACATTCCTCCTCAGCTGTGCTGGGCCACACACAAGGCCTGGCAGAACGTGGGAGAACAGACGAGTCTGGAGTTGCAGAAGCCAGGCTGAGTGTCTGTGCCTGTGACCTTCTCAAAGTGACAGTGTCTCACCCCCAAACACCCTGTGCTGCACCGCTGCCACACCACTGGCACCTCCCAGTCTGCTTAAAGACACTCTGGATTTAGATGCTGATCTCATTTCACCCCCCAAATCTGTTGACCAGGGGACCTTCACAGTGTACAAAATGTAGGTCCAAATTCACTTTTTCATCCCACCCCTATTCCACAGCACAGAAACACTGCTGACATTCATATCAATGAGCATATGACAAGTCAAGGTATTTCTCATTCTGTTTATAAGAATTCCCATAAAACAGCACTCTGGCTATGAATTTTAACTCAGCTTATGACTTCAGTGTATTTTTCAGCCCTTTACTTCCAGCTATTTGTAGAAATTAAAAGCTCCATAAGCCCACTGTCTCCAAACCAAACAGCTGTGCAAAGCCTAAAAGCATCAACTGTGCTTCTACGACTTTTTGAGAAGCAGCTCATCTGAGACCTTTGGTTTTTACATGGGAATCTTGCAACTTCCTGCCCTGGTGCTGGTGGCAGCTCTGATTTCTGCTTCCCTTGTTCCAACCACTCCACAGCTTTGAGGGAACACGGTCAAACCAAACCCAAAGCGGTTTTGAATAACTGGTACTTGGGAAAACCAGCACCAATTAATACCACATTAAAATAAAAATATATCAATCTACTGTCATTAATCAAATATCTTTTAAACCCAACGACCCTGACAGGTATTAACAAAGTTGTTGTAAAAAATACATTAAGCCCAAGAAATGCCTTACAAATACTAAGAGATATAGAAAACCAAACTCAACCCCCTAACTGCCAGCCAGCCCTTATATAAGCACAGAACACCTCCAGACCCAGGCCAGTGCATGGGCTGTGCTTGGGGAACTCTGCTGAGAATCTATTCACATGTGTGTCCCATGAATCCACACCTTCCTATGGACAACACAGCCAGGAGATTGATTTTTTATAACCCTGGAACACACTCATGGTTTGCATAAACCCCTCCTTTCCCAACTGCATCGATTGCAGCGATGGAACAGAAGGGTTTCGCCTCCCCAAACATTCTGCTCCCTCTGCTGTAGCATTGTTTATTGCTCTGGTGATTTATTTAAAAGCAGATACACAAAGAGGAATAAATACATCCAGCAACAAAATCACCAGAAATTCACCCGAAGGGATTCAGGGTGGGCACGGGCTTGATTGACGAAATGCAAATAAGAAACCTGAACCCACAGCCCGGAATCAATGCGAGCAATCTACATAACACAGCACATCAGCTGCGATGATTAACATCCTTATTTTTCTGCTGAGAACTTGATATGCATTTCTAAGGATGAAACACGACATTCCCTTATTTCCAGCAAGTTAAATGGATAGCTCTGCCTTGAAAAGCCTGGGTTTCTATCATTAGCAGGGAAGCAAAACCTTTGTACATGACTACTTCAGGCAGAACAGAAAGCTGTTTAATTAGAAAATGTCATCTGCTGCACCCACAACGCCTTGTTTTGCCCCCCCCAGCCCAATACGTGCACAAACAGAATTTATTAATATTCCCTCCGCCGTCAGCCCGATACATTAAATCATGATACATTAAATCATCTCCGTAGCGAAGCTCCTGCTGCAGCAACTTCTGCACTGCATCATTCACCTACCTCTGACTTCATTGTTCCGCGGGCCGTGGATAAATAAAATCAAACACGCAGGTGGAGCTGTGGCAGTTCCCTTTGCGGAGGAGGTGCAGCACCACCGGAGCTCCAGCCGGTCGTGCCGGGGCTGCAGCTGGGTCAGTCCTCGCCGGGAAGCGCAGGAGTGACGGAGATTCTGTGCTGCTCAGCACATTTACCTCACCCCGCCGAGATGGGCCGGACCTTGGAGCTCCTGCTCAGCAGCTCCAGAGCTCCCCGAGCCATCCCTGTGCAGTTGTGGCGAGCAAAGCAACCGCACTGCAAGGTCAGGGCCCTCCCCAGCCCTGCCACACGGAGCAGCAGCTCCGGCAGCACACGTGAGGCTCGCAGAGATGATGATGCTACGTGTGCCTTCCCAGAACTGAATCACTTCCTAAATTCGAGACTAATTCTCAGGTAATATTCGTTCAGCCCAAAATGGAGCAGATTAGCAACTTACAACTCAAAATCTGGAACAAAATGATGGAGAAGCATCAAAATGCTGAACCGTAACTTTCATGCCCAAGCAGAAAGTATTTTATCTTCTAATTGGAATTTTATTCATGGTTATGTTTTCTCTGGATTATCCTCCTAAATATGTATCAGTCTTTCCAAGCTGCCACAGTATTCCTTGAGCCCTGCCCATTCCCCTGCCAGACTTTTGCAAGGCACTGGAAGGGCTGAGGTTGTGTAACGAGTTGGCTGGGGCTGACTGGTTGAGGGCATCCATCCTCCTCTCAGACCCCACGAGCTGCAAACTGAGCCATTTTACACTCTGGGAACAGCTCAGCACCTCTGAGTCAAAAATTTATGGGTCAGGCTTCTCCAGCCTTCAGAGGAAACAACCTCCCCTCACCTCTTCCCTTCTGCAGAACAATCTCCTGTGACACTGAACTGCATGGGGTTTGCTGGTACTGGGGCAGTTCAATACATGTGGAAATAAACCCCAAAGCACAGCTTGGATCGCTGATGTTTCTTGGTGTAGGGCAGCCCAAGGTAGTTTAGGTTTTAAAATCAGAGATTACATAAAAAAGCAACACTGTTTACACCCGACTGGTGAAACTTGAGCTAAGCTTTCACTTAACTCCAAGTGCTCTTTAGAGCAGGCTCAGCACAGGCTCTGCCAAGCCAGCCCCAGTGATGCTCACACACTGCCATGGGGCAAACAGCAGCAAATCACAGACATGGAATGAAAACAAGTAAACCAGGATCTGGCCAACCAACTAACAGATCTTTCCCACTGTTTTTCCAGGGGATTTGATATCCCTTGAAAAGGAAAAATTTTGAACAAAAATTTCTCCGCTACTTTTCTGGAGTTTTGCAGACGGATGTGGAGGCAGATCAGGAGCTTTATACTGGGAGTATAACACCCACAAACAGTATCTCAAGTACTCCATGCAGCTCTTCCTGCCTGTCACATCTGTGCAGCACGTGTTCCCATGGGATCCCACTGCATCATCCTACTGACTGCATTTAGCCAGGGGTAAGGAAGTGCCCTAATCCTTTTCCCAAAACTGAGAAGGAGTTTCTGTTTACTGCTTCACTTCTTACTCCCCAGACCCCTCAGATCATAAACCCACCATATTTCATTCAGCTCCATTAGTTTTCTGGGATGACACTACTATGGTTACTTCTGAAGTCTGTTGACTGAGGAGGACTGGAAGCTCTTCCAAGAACTGGGAAGCACTGCAGAAGTGTAATTCAGGAGTGACAGACAAGGTGTTCCCCTTGTGACAAACCACAGAGTAAGTCACCCGAAAGCCAGGCTGTCACCCCAGGCTGTCAACCTCAAACCCCTGCACCAAACCCCGCAGCATCTGTAGGCTGTTCCCCCTCCTTCCCTATCTTTTGTGTTCACTCTCCCCCAGTACCTCCTCACAGATGGGGAATCTTTCTGGTTTGCTGTTCCAGGGATGTGTTCCTTCCAATATCACTCCAACCTCTCAGTTCTCTGCAGGGATGGAGGGAGCAGATGCTTTTTTAGGAGACAGAAACAGCACTTTGTGAGGGCCAGAGCGCTGATGTGCATTTTGGGATAAAGCCCTTGTGCAGCCAAGGGAGCTCCCTGCAGGGAGATGGTTCAGTGTGGTTCAACATGTAAACATGAGCACACAAAACCAGGAGGAAAATAATTCTACTGGGACAGGAAATCCAGAAGGACTAAAAGGATACATGAGCAGGCCTGTGTGTTTGGCTCCTGTCTCACTTTCCTCATCATTCTCAGCTATTCCTTTGGCATAAGTCCAGGCTCTCCAGTGCAACCAGGATCTCTTAACTGCCTCCCTACGTGAGATCCCTCTGTTGGATGACAGTGTGTCCAGACAGACACTTCCCAGCCCGTTCCCCTCTTCATCTTTGCCATGTAATTTGTCACCAAACAACAGAAAGCTCTCTCTTTTCCAGGGTTCAAGGTCAAAACACACACAAACCAAAATCCTAGGCAGAGTTTTCCAGTGGCTGGGGCATCGTGCAGGCTAAGGGGCCTCCTGCACCCAAGGCCTTGTGCCACGGCCTCTGGAATGGCATTCCAGTAGAGAGAGATAAAAGAACAGGAAAAATAACCCTAAACTGAAAAATCTGAGTGTGCTGCCTCTCCAAAATCAGAGAATTGTTAAGGTTGGAAAAGACCTCTAATATAAGCCCCACCAGAGGTCCTTACAAACTTGCTTCAGCTTTCCCTGTGGAAATAATGGAGATGATTTCACTCCCTTCTGTTAAACACTTCTGAGATTCTTCAGTGCAAAGATGCCAGATAAGTGCAAAACATTACTGAAATACATATTGGTAAGAACAATTTATATCACTGTCACAATATTTAAAACAAAAAGAAGACCATCAAGGTTGCACAGTTCCAGACCAGCTGGAGCTGCTGTGAGGTTGTGGAATGAGCTGGCTGGGGCTGACTGGAGGAAGGTATCCATCCTCCTGCTCCCTTAGACCCCATGAGCTGCAGGGCTGGTTCATTTTACACTCTGCCTTAGTTTCTTTGTGTTATTTTTACTGCACTGCTGAAGTTGTTTGGGGAGATGGATTTACTATTTACTTTTCCTTATGTGTTCCACTTCAAACCTCCCAATAGTTCCATGGCCTCAGCCTGTTTGAAAGCAAATCAGTGATGTCACTGTGAGGATTTTGACCTTCAGAGACAGAAAACCTCACACTGTGCATTTCAGACACCTGGGATTAGGTACAGACACATAAGAAAAGCAGCTGGAGCATGAGGAGTCCAAAAGGGCTCTGTAGTCCCAGGAAAAGGCGTGTTTGCAGGAATACTGATAAGTGGTGAGTGAATGACACTGAAGTGGCTGGTTTGCTCTTACACAGTATCATCTGCACCTCTGACACCAGCTAAAAGTCCAGCACCTTCTCAGGGGAGTCTCCCTGAGAGTCAAAGCAGACAAAGCTCAACATGCCGCAATGATCTCACTTTTATTTACCTCTGTAAACTCAGGGAAATACTAATAAGCATTTATCAGAATTATCCTTGTCCTACAGCAGACCTGTAGACGAGAGAAAGAGCCAGGAAGTTCCTCCCTGACTGGCTGCAGGTTGAAAACTGCAGCCAAAAGGGCATCAACCTGAAATGTGCTTCCCTTCTGCACTCAGGCTCGTCCAGCTCACCTGCACAGCTCCCACTCCGTGTGCTGCCACATCCAGGGCTGGCAAAGGTGCCAGAGGGACCATTTTGGGTCTCTTTAGCTCCACTGAACAAGATCCCCAGAGGAGCCCTCCTGACACCAGCTCAGGACGTGAGCACAGACAGAGTGCACGTCACATGTTAGTTTGGATTTTAACACACCCTAAGGAAACAATTCCAAGCTTTTCCCCAAGGAGAACACATCCTGGAACAGCATTGCCTTGTCTCCAAGCGGCCTGGCAAGCCAAGGCACCTGCTGTGCTCTCAGTGACCACTGCTGCCTCTGCACAAAGCAAGAGACCAAACCATTCCAACACCCACGGGTTTGCTTGGGAGAACTTGGGCTTGAGCGCTGGGTCATGGCCACACATTGCCTTGCTTCTCCAGTACAACTGTTGCATTCCAGAGCCAGAATCCTCCAGCCTACCCTGTCAAATTCAGCACTGCACTGCCTGGACTGAAGTTACCCGGATTGGGATGGATTTAACAGCTGGGACGTGAAGGGTGAGGTGTCCTGGCTCCAGTGACTGGCAAGGATGTTTCTCTAGCTCATAAATACAACTGTAAAAGGTCTTGGCACCCTCCTGAATTCAGAAAAATCTTCCCTATATATTCCATAAGCGTATTAATAAAAACAGATAAACTCTAAGTAAATGTTACCTGCTGGGTGCAACAATTATGACCTCTAAGAGTTATAGGGGGAAAACAAATTCACTCTCAAAGAGTAAATTATTTTCACTATCATTTTTTCACCAGAATCTCACATGATTTAATTTTTAAGATAAATTCAAACCAATTTTTTTTTTCTCTTCTGGATTAATGGCTGCCAAAACAGAGCTGAAGGGAACCTGTATGTGCTGTCACACACAGTGTGATTTCAATTACCTTTAGAATAATGCCCAGGCAAGTGGGAAGAAATTATTATATAGAAGGCTGGAAATTAGAGGAGAGACAGAGCGGTTTTAGCTATATTCTTGGCAATAATTTAGCCCCAGCAATGAAGATATGCAAGAACAGCAAGCCAGATAATTTCACTGCTGCTTTCTGTGGAAACAGGAATGAATCCTGTACATTGACACCTTCCAGCTTGTCTGCAAAGAGGAGAAACTGCTGGGAACTGAAACAAAACTCAAACAGTGCTGGGTGATGTGAAACCCAGTATTTTTGGGAAATAGAGAGATATGTGTGCTGTTCCTTCTGTATATTTTACTTTCCATATTGGCCAGTTTAGCTGCATTTTTTGAAGCAATAGCAGGTGACATGTGCTGTGGGGGTGCAGCTCCATGCAGAGGCTGCTGTGCTGCTGAGGGTACCTTTGTACCTTGCTTTCCCCTCCTGGGGTTTGGTGCTGTGCTTCAGTAAAACCTGCTCTGCAGACAAGGACTCTGGTGCTACTGTGGCACCTGAAATGGTCTCAGACATTCCACAGTGCAGAGAACAAGCTGCCAACCACCCCAGCACCCACTGAGGGAGGAGGCAGCAGCCTTTAGCACCGGCTGTGTTTCACAGGTGGGGACACTGAGGCAAAAAAAGAAGTCAGAGGCAAGAATTTGGGTTAAAAATGGAGTATCACTGCACATCCCATTCGTTCATTAAAAATAAACCCCAAACAAGCAGCATGTGTTCAAATGCTGAACAGCCTTAACAGCGACAGGATAATCCTGAGGCTGGGTGGGGTTTGTACCCTGCTGTCAATAACTACATTTGTAGAGACACCTTCTTCCCTGCAGCATATGGGTGATGTGGGGCATTTCCCAGGGAGGACAATGATTCCTACCCCCATTGTTTGGAATGATGTCTGTCTCCAGAAGAGACCAATTTGTCTGTTTATGGGTAAAGCCATTGGGTTCCCTTTACTCAGAGGCTGTCACAGGCTCTTTTAACAACATCATCACTGGCTTTGCAGAGACACTTTTTGTCATTTTGCTGTAGTTTATTTGATGTATGTTTATTCCTTTAGTGATGCAGCCTCAACCCCATTCTCCTTATTTCCCAATTGGAAGTTTAATTGCTGGCAGGGCACACATTGAGGGGAGGATAGAGACAATGAGGACAAGCCTGACTGCAGTCATTGCACACAAGGATCAGAGTAATCACAACCAAACCAGCCCTGGGAGTAACACAACACTGGCATAGTGGTGGAAAATAATATACTTTGAAAGCTAAAGCAGATTCAGATCTTGGCACAATTATATTTAAAGAAATTTTTATATTTAAAAAAATATTTAAAGAAATCCATCAAAGAGTGAGCTGATAACACTCTCAATGCAGTGTAAGTTGGAATCTAATATGAGAAAAGTTGTTTACAACAAGGGTGGTAAAACACTGGCACAGGTTGCCCAGAGCAGCTGTAGCTGTCCCATCCCTGGAAGTGTCCAAGGCCAGGTTGGATGGGACTTGGAGCAACCTGGGCTAGTGGAAGGTGTCCCTGCCCATGGCAGTGGGTGGCACTGGATGGGCTTTAATGTCCCTTCCAACCCAAACCATTCTGGCATTCCATGAATTAGGTACTTATGTCTGGCTTAGTGCAAGCAGGCCTTGTTTCTAAATATCCAAGTCTTTTGCAAGGGTTTAACTAACCTTTGTTATTTGGTTGATTTCTACTTAGTTCTTTCTTACTGAGACTGATTAGTCTCACTAAACCATTCCTCCCTCCTCACTATCCATGCTCCAGTATCCCCCTGAAGAAGGGTAGGTAGTTCCAGGAACTCTCTTTCCACCTCTGAGAGTGTCATATATTTTACAGTCCCTGATGTGATGCTTCCCTTTTGCAGATCCCAGCTCCTCATTTCTCACCTGCCTGTGCTACAGAGCTCATTTACACTGAACCCCCTGGGGATTTTCCACTGTCACTTCACACGGTGCCTTTCCCATTCCTGCTGCTCCCGTCCCCTCTCAGGACCCCTCCCTGTCACACTGCATTTGCTCCCAGCTCCTCGTCTCTTCTCCCCAGGGCTTTTGGAAGGCTCTCATCAACCTTCCTTACAGGTATTGCACCTTAAGTGCTCTCCAAAATTAAAGTTACTCCTGCTGCTCTTGATTTGCTTTGATTTTTCTTTTCACTCAAACAAACCATCTTGGCAACCACGCCTGGAACACACTGATCACGGTTCTGCTTTATTTTTGAACTGGAGGAGGGGCTCTGTTTTAGCTGTAGCATGAGGTGCTTCCAACACAAGGTAATGTCTTGTCTTGCTTAGAGAAACACTCCACTCCCATATTACTCAGGAAAACAAGGTGAATTTGATCCTTTTCCCCAGTTTCCAGCTATGTCATCTGGGTTTCTTTGTTATTTTTTTTTCTTCTACACTTATGGCAACAAAACAGCAAAATCTAGATTTAATTTTTAAGATATCTGCATATATAACTACAGCTTGTTAAGGATTCCCAGCACAGCCTGTTCACTTGTGTCTCCTCAGAACTGGTCCAAAATCCAAGTCACAGAAAATCATCTGTAGAACCTGCAACTCATGAATATACAGTCATGACTGATATGAAATTTTAATACTTGACTGTGACTAAATGAGATAAGCATATTACAAAGAAGAAGGTTCATAATAAAATTCATTTTCCAAGGTCCCTTTTGCAAAAGGCAGCTCATTTCTTTCACACAGAGAAGAGCACTTGGACATGAAAAAAAGGGTTTGATTCTCAATCATTCAGATTTCCTTTCTTCGTTGTTCAGATTTTCAGTCTTCTCTGTTTTTAACTAATTTGTTCAGGAAAAGGAGGCTCAGATGAAGAATAGCCCAAAGAAAAAATGTGCAAGGAAAATAATGCCTTAAGATAAAAAAAAATAAAATAAAGCTCAATGTGAATTTTTAAATGTTCTTACAAACAGCATCACCTCCAGAAACAACTGGAACTGGACTTGGGGCTGGACTCTGCTCTGCTGAGCCCCCCCTGCAGAGCTGCCCCCAGCTCTGGGCTCCAACAGCACAAGGATGTGGAGCTGCTGGAGCAAATCCAGAGGAGGGACATGAAAATGGTCCCAGGGCTGGAGCCCCTCTGGAGCCAGGCTGGGAGAGCTGGGGGGGTTCCCCTGGAGAAGAGAAGGATCCAGGGAGAGCTGAGAGCCCCTGGCAGGGCCTGAAGGGGCTCCAGGAGAGCTGCAGAGGGACTGGGGACAAGGGATGGAGGGACAGGACACAGGGAATGGCTTCCCACTGCCAGAGGGCAGGGACAGATGGGATAATGGGAAGGAATTGTTGGCTGTGAGGTGGGGAGGCCCTGGCCCAGGTTGCCCAGAGAAGCTGTGGCTGCCCCATCCCTGGAAGTGTCCAAGGCCAGGTTGGAGCAACCTGGGCTGGTGGAAGGTGTCCCTGCTCAAGGCAGGGGGTGGGACTGGACGGGATTTAAGGTCCCTTCCAACCCAAACCATTCCATGATTTTATGAGAGAAGGCCCAGCAGTCTGAAGACTGACAAAGTTTGATTACAGCCAAATTAGTCAAACCTCATTATGATTTGGAGACAGAAGTCCAGCCATGGAGGATGAATTACATGTTGTCTGAGAACACCTTTATCTTGGGTGGCTTTTTTATTATGTGCATATTACAAGAAGGACATTTTTGTTTACTAGAGGATAGTTTTAATCCCACCAAGTGATCCATGAAGAAGTGCAGGCCTTATGTCTACTCAAGCTCAAAACTTTGTAGGCAGCTGGACAATTATTTGGATTGTTTGACTTGAGCAGAGTCCTGGATAGTTCAAGGAAACCATATTATCTACAAGATAAATATTTTGAAGAAAATATTTTCAAATATTTTCTCCCCTTTTTCCAGATAAGGCACATGAGATGGGGGGTTAGGGTAACATTGTGACCTGTCTCTGAGCTGCTGCACAATGACATGGATCAGGCAGCTGTTCTGGCTCATCCATCACCACATCTTTCTGGGTTTTAGGGGTTTTTTTTTAGGTTTTTGGTTGGGTTTTTTTGGGGGCTGGGTTTCCAGCTGGATCAGTTCCTCCATCTGGTCCTTGGCCCTGCCCCACACAAAGCTTGTGCAGCTCAGCAAGGACCAAGAGCTGCTGTTTGAGGAGGCAGAGCCCATTGAAATGGGCGTCACATGGTGCCATCAGCTGCCAAAGAGCAATTATGAGCCAGCCCCAGAGCTGGAAATAGAACCCTTGACTTTCAATCCTGGATGTAATAATTATTTTTTATTCACTTTAAATATCCCTTTTTCTCCTCCTCCTCCTCAGTAAAGAAGAGATGGTCTCTTTCCATCTTTAGAAAAAAAGGAAAAGCTGTGAAAATAGAGCTAAAGAAATCCATAGAAAGTATCAATATTGGAAAAATATTTAGAATTCTACTTTCTATCTCTGGACTTGCCCACAGCTGTGTTCCCCCTCCTTTCAGGGACAGACCTTCCCATGTCCAATAACATGCACCAGTTATGATGTGTAAGTTATTTTCAGAAACCCATGAGTTTCAGTGTCTTATAATTAAAAATTATTAGAAAAATCCCCCCAAAAAACCATTTCTATCAATACCAAAATTGCCTCAGGAGAGATTAACCAGGTAGCTAAAGTGCTCCTTAAAACCTCTGTGTTTTCTGGCTGATGGGTTTTTAATGCAGGCTCCTCTTCCCCCTCCCTCCCAAAAGCTGAAGACAACAAGTTGATAAATTTTTCAGTAGTTACATTCCATACAACTCATGGGAATGTGTTAAAGGACTGGATCTGTGAAATCAGAGATCACACAGCAAATGCAATCACATGGGTCTGGAAACAGAGTCTGGGTACAAATACAGAGACAGTGATGGACAAAAAGAGCCAGTTCTGAAACCAGCTCAGCTGGACCTGGCAGGGAAGAGCAACCAAAAAGCCACTGACTTTGGTGGGGTTGTCAGACAAATTAAGTAGTGGCAACTTGACTACAGACCACTTGCCATTTGGTTTTAATCTATTTACAGTGTAAGAAAGCAAATTAGCAGGGCTTATTTCACAGCTGTGACCGGGTGGTCATTCAACTGCAGCTGGAGTTTGACTTTTTGGTATTAGAAGTCACCAAAACCAGCTGTAGAATTATTCCAGCTCTGTGTGCTGTAGAAAAGTTCTGCAGCAGCCTCTATTTTCCAGTCATAGTTTTCCCTTTCAGTTGCTTGTTAATGATCCCAGGATCCCAGACTGGTTTGGGTGGGAAGGGACATTACAGCCCATCTCATTCCACCCCCACTATCCCAGTTTGCCCCAAGCCCGTCCAACCTGGCCTGGCAAAAGATCAAATTTATTTCCAAATTTTTTCAAAACTTCACTTCTGAAAATGTCTCTAAAGTGAAAAAGCAGAATCAGCTCATTCCTGACTGTGTATGTACAGGTACATCCACCACACAGGTCCTGCAGCTCCTGCAGTTCATCAGCAGCTTATTGGAGCTCCCTGGCAGACATCCCACAGCACTGCAAATCTGAGAGAAACACAGAAGGCAGGATAATATCACTGTGGGGATTTTCAGGTGTATCACTTGGCTCCTTTACTGGCAGCAGCAAACCAGGAGTTGTAAAAATTACGTGCCGAGGGGAAGGGTTTGTTTCTTTATTCAGTTTAACTGTCAGTCCAAGATGCAGGGATGTAAGGAAAAGCCTGCAAGTTAGGCATTAAAAACCTAAATATATTAATGTCAGAGTGCCAGAGGGCAGCCTGGCAAGGAACCATTGCACTGGAATCACAGAAGGGACTGCAGGCACTCATCTCATCTGTCAGCTGCCTCCTGTTCTCCAGCAAGATCCTTGCACCAAGTTGGTTCCCTCTGGGAATGTTGGCTGCTCTTGCTGCTGATTTAAACTTAATCACTGTGCCTGCTCTGCAGTGATAGGCTTGTGAAACAGGGCTGAGACCTCAGCAAGAACCACTGCACTGGTCTGGCCTTCCAAATTCAAGGAAAAATACATCCCACTTTTCCCTGGGTGTAACAAGGGCCTCTCTGGCTGACTGGAGAAGTGGAAGCTTCTCTGGCACCTGTGGACCACCAAAGATGGGCTCACTGAGCCCAACAGAGCCCCCCAAAAAGGTAAGAATTGCCTTTTCAATGCCAGCTGCTGGGGTGAGCACATGGGCTAGAAATGACTACTGGCACAAGAAGAGTGGGTGAGTTAGGAGTGAGTTAAGGCAGAAATAAAAATACTTCTAGTTCTGTAAACAGCAAAACGATCAAAAATGACTGAATTATGAGAAAACCCCATCCAACATGCTTGTCTGTAGTGGAAGGGATCAGCACTGATAGCCCAGAAACTCCCATTTCTGCCTTACCTCCCTGTAATTGCTGCTGCTTCCAACATTTATTAATCACCCAGCAGTACCTGTAACTATAATTTACTTCTTACTGGTGTCAGGAAGAGGTTTGGCCTCTGCAAACCTCATCCTTCAGTCTCCTATCAATGGGTGGAAAGGCTGGACAGCAGGCTCAGGGTCTCCATGAGTTTTGCACACCCCTGGATATTGGGCCCCTGCTTTCCCATAAATGCTGTGTCACAGCATCACACTTTGCCCACCCCAAGGGACTTCACCAGGTGTATCTGTGCCCCAGGAAAGACCCAGCATCAACTCTGACAGAGGACAGAGATAGAGCTGTTGCTAAAAAAATTCAATATATTTTGAAATGAAAACAGACACTGATGACTTTCAAGCTGCTCCACTCTTTCCAAAGGAGGAGCTGCTCTTTAGAAATAAATTCCAGTATGATAAATGAGACAGGAAGAGCAACATTTTTCCATTTCCCTCTTGATGAGTGTGCTTTATAATCCCTCAATCCAGCATATATACAGCTCTTCCCAGTTGTTATACTGGTTAAAAAGATCAATTCTTTAGATTGATCTGCTAGAAAACATGTTTTATTGTTTTAGCAGCCCTTTCTTCCTAAAGTGGCTTTTAAGAAACCCAGTGTTACATGTAAATTCAGTAAAGAGAGTAGCTAACTAAAAATAGTTGTAGTTTAGTAGCTACTGAAGAGAGCAGCTAACTCTGCTTTCTCTGTACTACTCATTGTGTGGATTGGTTGTGTGACTGCTCAGAGCTCTGATGAATCAAGTCAAAGAGCTGGATCATGACAAACACTTGAGATACACAGCAAGCAGGAATTTATTCTTTGCTTTGGAATCAGGTCAGCTTTAAAAACCCCTCCTAATAAAATGCCAAACAGTCAGCTGAAGGACAGAAATACAGAAAGAATGGTGTTAATTCCCAGTTCCTAAAGACATATGTATTTTTTGAAGGGTATTTATGTCGAGCTAAAGGTAAGATTGGTCTGGTGTCACCTCCTGATGTCAGCGCACTGCACTTTGCCCCAGACACACATCCAAAACCCCAGAGGGATCCCCTCACCCAGCCTCGTGCAGCCTCTGAAGGACAGAAGTCAAAGCTATTCCAAAAGGCCAGGACTGAATGAGCACTAGGGCAGCTTTTCTATTTTTGTTTCCAAATGGTGCTCTTTCTGTGGCCTGTGGAAATCACTCAGCTCCCAATTAACTCTCCTGACCTGTAACTTCATTTCTTACAGAAGATACGAAGCGTGTCAGGAGAAAACAGAACAAGAGCATCACTGCAAGATGTGCAGAGAAAAGGGAAATGGCTGCATTAAAAACTATTATTGAACATGGTTCTGTGATGAGTTGGCAAAATGTGCAGCCTGTCCCTACCTCTAGCAAATGAATAACATTTATCTTCCCTTCGTGCTCTTCAAAAAGCTTTTTCACTGGTGAAAGAATCGGCAAAACCAGCAACTTGCCAATGTTCCCCCAGGAAGGGCCCTTTTCTGTGGTATGTATAGAGCTTTAACTTCTGGGATGTGAGGAGCAAACTGAATTCCCGACCAAGGACACATCACATATTGTGCATTTTCCATATCTGGTGCTCAGCACTCAGTGTCACCTTGTGCAGACACCAAACTTCTCAGGCCCTCCAAGGGGGGTTGTTCTGTCCTCTTTTCTCAATTGCCCAATGTAAACAATAAAAGTTAGCAATGCTTAAGCTCAGTGTTAAAGCAAAACAATTTGGGTGAAGGTATTCAGAATGAATTATAAGGTATGATAAAGATATTCCCCCCTTTTAGTGATGGGGCCCTATGGCACTGAAAGTCAGGATGGAGGGAGCCCACTGGGGACCATGGCAAGGGAATGGGAGGCTCTAAACCAGCACTCTGCCCTCAGACTGTTCTTTCTTTATCCCAAAATGGGATTAGTTTGTATTTCTGCAAGGCAGGTGCACGCTCTGCACAAATCCCAGCTGTGCACGTTGTGTTATGATGGAGCACAACATGAATTTACACAAATATCCAGAACACACAGAGGTCAAACCCTGGCAGGGCCTGCCCTGCACATCCTCCTCCCGAAGCACAGGGTGATGGGCAGGTCTGGCCTAAAGCAACACAGTCCTGCTGGAAGGTACAAATGCCATGGCACTGGATGGGGAGGTCCTTCACCAAGAGTCAAGGGAGAATTCTTCAGGCATTTGCACATCTTCATTACAGCCAGAAATGCTTTATTTAGCACAGAATATCACAGAATATTCTGAGTTGGAAAGGACCCACAAGGATCATCAAGTCCAACTCTTAAGTGAATGGCCCATGTAGGGATCAAACCCACAACCTTGGTGTTATCAGCACCACGCCCTGACCTATTTCTTTAATTTGCTTAACCCTGGTCTTAGGCAGCAACAAGGGATAGTTTGATTTGTCACTGGAGGAAAACATTAGAAAACAGAAAAATCTCCCTCAAAGCCTCATCCAGGGCTCCTTGTGCAGTTCAAGGTTTCAGTTCTAAGGGTACCACCAGGCCACGGAGTCATTTGTTTCAAGCAGCAGTTGGTGGCATGGAGCTCTCAAACCATGTGTACAGCCTGTCAAATCTGTAATTGCCTCTAAAAAATGACCCCCTTTGTGCAGGGAGTTATTAATGAAACTGTCCAGAGAGAAGAGAAAATAGGAATCTTGTCAGCAATTTGTCCTGATACCTGAAAACACATCCTAGACCCAGCAGTTTCTGAAGTTAGAGGCTCCCAAAATCATTTCAGTTTTTCTAAATGCTGGAAACACTCTGAGCAGATCAGTTCCCTTTGTGTCCTCCAAAGCCCTCTTTGCCTCTTACCAGTTTGCTGACTGCTCAGTGTGACTCCCTGGAGCTTTACAGAACCAATTCCTTGGGACAGATCTCCTACTCTTCCCAGTGTGGGCTCCAACCAGGTTTACAGACACTCAGCTTTACATTCACATGTAATAAAATATGCACATTGTTTGCTTGGGCTCTACTGGCCAAACTATCCCAAAGCTGTCTTTGGCCCTCCATTTGTGTCATCTACAGATTTAGCAATTATTTTCATACCAGAATATTAAAATTTACGTAGTTTGATATCCTTATGATTCCACTTAAACTCAGCTGCTCTGCAAGAATTCCAGTTTACAGCCATGTTTGGAGAACTATCAGAATTGCATCTGCTGAGAGGATTTGGTGTTCTCCTTGCTTAGATCAGTAGTCTCCAAAGGGGTTTGCATTGTGACCCACTGGAGTGTGAGAAGATGGTCTTAGAACTTCAATAGTACATGGACATAATTTCCAAATATACAGATACATTTTTCACTGATAGAGGTTCTCAATCAAAAAGTTTGGAGGCCACTGCCTCGGCCTCCAGGTACCACTGCTGCCTTGCAGGCACTAAAAAGGTCTGGTAGAGACAGAAGTGAAGCCTGTTTCAATTTAAGTCAATAAATACCACCTCTGTTAAAGACAAGGACAGCAGAATTAGTTGCATATTGGCTGTTCTCCAATTCTATCAAAAATCAGGAGCAGGCTCCCACACACTATCAATTGTCTAAATCGTCCCTTTCTTCTCAAACACAGATATTACATGAACTTGCACTGCTCTGGCTTCTACTTTCCTCATCTCCATAAAACATACTGGAGAGAATCAGTTGGCCAAGACTCCTAAAAGCATTTGGATTCAGTTTATCCAGATGTGCTGCTCTTTATCTTGTGGCAACACAGATTAGAAAATATTAGTAAGATGTAGAAAACATTTCCTCCTTTGGCTTCCAAACCAAAATAAATAACCTGAATTCCCTTTTTATTCTGGCTTTACTGACAAATCTTCCAGCTGTAATTAGTAGCATTCAAATTCTTTTTGTTTTAATAATTAAAATATTGCCCCCTAACTGTGGTGGCATAAATTTGCACTTCTTTGGTTATCATTCAGAACAGGTTTTTGGATAATATATTCGGCAGAGTCACCTGCCTCTTCTCCATGTGTTTGCACTCAGATTTGTGTAGGCACTTGCATCACCCTGAGCCACTGAGGTTGGATAACAAACCAGCCCCATGGACAGCACAGGCTTTTCCTTGACCAGGACAGAGCCTCTGCTGCTCAGAAACGAATCATGACCCTTCCCTAGCCCGGGTTCCATCCCAACCAAAGCAACACAGCTCAGAAACCACCCGACTATGACCTCAAACACCCGAACGTGGCACTTCCCAGGTCCGGGAGTGACTTTTGTCAGAGGAAATGAAACACCGAGAAACCAGACACCTTTACATCAAACGAGAAAAAGAATCGGGTGTTACATTTGAAGCAAATATAAACAATAAACGCGGCAAAGTCCGTTCTCCCTGAAGTTGGTCCTGACCTCCATCCCTGCTCAGGAGCAGGGCAGCTGCTGGGAGCCCTGGATGCCGAGGCTTTGCTGGGTCAGTGGCACCACCTTCAGTCCCTCTACCCGGGCTGGATGCTGGGCTTTAGACTGACAAACATTTCTGTTCCCAGAAACATCTCTGCTCTTTCAGTCACCTTTTCACTAGCAAATAGGAACGTCTGCACTGGTCAGATATGACAGATGTTTTACTGTTCAAATTAGCTTCACATTTTTTGCACACGTGCTAAAAATAATGTATTTGTCTTGCACATCCTGAATGCAGCAGTGCAATTTTAATTGTTCTGATTTTAGATATATATCAATGCTAAAGAGAACCTAGTTCAAGAATTAAGCCTATTTTGTAGTACTAAATCTTCAGGTTCTCAAGGTCTCCTGAGTGGGAGTGAGCACAGAACAGAGGGTTTTACATCAGCCTAACAGAGCACTTTAATGGGAGTTTAAAAGCCTGAGTAATTCCCCCAGCCAGGGACACTGGGGGTACGGTGCTGTCTGGAGCAGTGCTGACTGTCTCCTTCAATTATCTGTTGAGCTGTGGCAGTTCACACTTAATATTCCTGCTAAATAAAGAATTTCCCTTCAGATGCTACAGCATCTTCCTTTAATGTCACAGCTGACCCACTCACTGCATTTTTAACTAGGAACAGCCTTAAACCAGCACTCAGCCCTCCTTAAACCAACCAAAGTCCACACCTGGGCATCAGTTTTGGTCCTTAAAATTTTTCAAAGATCCTGCTTTGTCTCCAGAATTTCAGCCTAAGTCTTATCTGAGGGTAAATGTCAAATATCCAGCCCTGAGATCAGGCATGAGACAGGCTTTGCACTTCATCAGCTGGGGAGGGAACTAAAGTATTGAACTGAATAACTTTGATCTCACCTTGAAATAGTAAAACTTCCCTTTGGAATCTTGTATACATTATTTTATATGTAAATACACACATACATATTAATATGTACATATAACACAGAGACACACGGGCACTGTTCTCCCTTACCTGGGGCAGGTAAATTGTTGCACTACAGGTTGCATGCAATATTTAAACTGCAAATACCTTTCAGATACTCATACTTTTTTTGTATGTCCAGAATAAATTCCATTGGACAGATCTGTAACTGCCTAAATACCTATAGATTGGTAATTTTTACCTCTGCAAAGCAATACAATTGCTCGTGGCTCCTGTTGCAGAGATACAACGCTCTGCCATCCGAAAACATGATTGAACTCCAAACCACCAAAATATCTGTTTTATGTGTCACTGCAATGTAGCACAGAGGAAAGATGACCTTTTGAAAAGCAGTATAATTGGCTCAATAACAAAACTGGGGACTTACATATTATATTCCCTTCATTTCCTCAAGAGATTGGAGATCTCCTCAAACACTGCCTCCATTCCAGCTTTCCCTGTTCTTTCCAGAGCCTTCTTCCAAGCTTGCACTGCCTCTCCCAGATGCCTCTACTTGGTTTCCTTTTCTTTTTTTTCAGCCTTTCCATTCAGTATTAAATCACAGGGGAGGAATAATGGCCTGAATCACATGGCTGAAAACAATCTGACCCCCAAATTTACAATCAGCCCCTTCATCTGGTTACCTGAAAATGTTGTGGAACATTTTTAGACAATGTTTTAGAAAACCTGTTTAAAGAAGAAATTGGAGTGAAGAAATAGGTGTATTTCCTGTGCTCTCCAACACGTGCAAGATGCACCCAACACTCCCTACCCTGAGTTCCCCTCAGGAACACGCCTGCTGTGGGGGAAGGGTTTGGCAGAATCACAACCAGACCATAATACACAGGATTTTATGCCCTTTGATACCACAAACATCCCCCATGAACCTCTCCAATGAAACCTGGCACAACAACCCCGAGTTCCCTGCACCTCCTCCCCTGAGGGCTGACAGCACCTGCAGCTGCTCCTAAAGGCTTGGAGAAACCACAGGTCTAAACTCCCTGTTCATCAGCAGAGCTTTCCTTCCCTGCCCCACCATGCAACTTCTCTCGTGTATTGCTCTATCAGATCTACTCTTGCTTTATTTCAGCTGTTAAAAACCACCCCAAACCCAACAGACACCAGCAGTTGAAGTGGTAGAAGCAGAATCCCAAGTTTCCATTTAGTTCAAAACATCTGCAGCTTCATTACATGAAGGTTTTTGAAAGCTTGCTCACCACAATATAAAGAATTTAATAGCCACAGAAATCACATAAGATATACAATTACTGCTTTATTGTTGAGGTATAAACATGACTTTATAGATTCTCCAGTCTCTAGCTGAATTCTGTGCAATGAGATGATCATTTTGAACACACACCGTATCCTTGTAACATCTGTAGCTGTGGGACTAAGGAGCTGCTGTACCACGTGGTTACAGTGCCTGACATTTAAATATTGCCTTGATAGACTTTCCAAACAATTATTTGCACACTCCAGCTGTGCTTGGGAATACTGAAGGAGGAAGGAGGGATACTTTGAAGAGGGAAACAGATATAAAAGCAATGCGAGCTCATGGCAAGGGCTGGGAACAGTAATTATCTCAGTGTCTCAGTTCCAAAGGACCAGGAGTCATTTTTTGAGTGGGAAAGCAGATTTAGGCACTGCGTGGGTTAAAAAGTAACAATATTAAACAGCAGAAGAATTAAAGGCAAGAAAGAAATGCTCTTGCAGCGTTATCTCAAGACACCCTGAGCCAGTCAGTGCAGCCATGGGAGTGCTGCATGAAGGAGCCACAGAGGGAGCTTCAATCCTTTATAACACCACAGCTGAGAGGCAAAGGTTTAGCATCTCTTGCTGTTAAAAATTGATCTAGATTGAGAACACTTTCCATTGAACAGGAGTAATCTTCAGAAAATGTTTGTTCCTTCCTGAATTGCAGAACACCAAATGATGGGAGGCACGTACGTCCCCCTGCCTTCCTGCCCTCTTTGTTCTCCACACCCCTTGCACTGTCTTATTACACAGCTAATCAGATGCTAAAACTGGTTTTAATTGAGCCTGGAAGACAGATTGCTGTGTGCTGAGCACTGAGGGGGAGCAGGGTTTAGCTTATATTAAAATGATGGAGTGGACTCAGCAGCTGCCCAGGCAGCTCGTCAGGCCCCCCTGGTCCTGCAGGCAATCAGAGACTTAAACACATGCACGGCTTTTGTTTTTACAGCCACGTTAAAGAAACCCAACAAACAACCCCCCCAAACCAGGAGGCATCATCTGCAGAGCAGGCAGCTGATCCCATTCAGCAGGACAACATTTGGGAAGGGTATTACCAAAGCACATGGATCTGTTCACCTGGTAACAGGGCTGATCACTGTAAAAGCAACTGAAAATGGGAAATAAATGGAGCTGCTCAGCTTTCAAAAGGGAAAAGAGGGATGGGGGACAGGGAGAAGTGATGGGGGGAGTAAAAGCCAACAAGACTTCCAAAACTCACCCGTTATTCCCTGTAGATCAGCAGAAGCCAAAGTGTTCCTGTGAGAGCTCTTATTTCCATTCTTCTATCGAGTCTTAATACATTCATACTTAAACTTCTTTTTTTTTTTTTTAAATTCTTCCTTCAAAAGCAGTTTTGGGTAAATAATGGAAAAGGCTGTGAGCTGGAGGCTGTGTGACTGCAGACAGGCTCAGACACCAGGATGGAAAGCTCCTTGGAACTGCCTGTCAGCTTTACACCTCACTTGTGAAATTAAGCACGTTAACTATAATTAAAACAGATTATCAGCCACCTGTGCTCTGGGCTTTAGCAAGGTGCTTGGCCAGGGCACCAGTCCCATTACAGCAGATATGGAGCGAGCCCACATCCATAGGATGCTGTGGATGGAGAGGGAACTCAACTGGCAGCATTTGGAAATGCACAGGGGGCCCGATTTTACAAAGCACAGCCTTTGTGAATATACTGGGAGGAGGAATGAAGCACAGTGCTCCTCACCGACACACACAGTTCCTTGGGCTCACTGCTGAACACCTCTCCATGGAAAAACAACTCCAAGATATAACAGAACATTTAGTTTTTGTAGCCTGCCTAGTATAGTAATTTTTTACCCCAACTTTGGATTTACTGGGTGTTAAAACACACTGTTTTTATGACATGTGGAGGTGTTTTCCACGAAATGATGGTTTGCTGAGATCTCTAGAGCAGGACAGGTTCAGTGACTGACAATCTGCTTCAAGGGCCTAAACCTGCTTAGAAAAACTAAGCAATATTGCACAGAATGAGGTCTGTCTCTCCATTCAAGTGTTCAGCTTTGTGGTTTGCTGGGCATTTGGCACATCCCAAATCCTATTGCTTAAGCAGCTTTCTGTGGGAACAGGCCTGCTGCAGTCACTGCTCCTGCCCCTGAGCCACAGACACAGCCAGAGGGCACAGGAGGAGAGAGGGAAAGGCCTTTCCTTGTAACCATCACCCAAAGGATGTTTGTCTGGGTTGGCTGCTGTACACATTTAGCTGAATCTATACTTAGAATGTCTAAAGCTAAAAAAGGCATGGCAAGATCAACAGAAAAGAGACACCACAATGTTGGCCAAATGAGTAGAAATTGTTACCTGCAGACAATAGAGATTTTCTACACATCCTGTTGAGCCAATTGCTTCAGTTTTGGAAAGCAGTTTGTTTCTGGTGGTGCCTTTGCATGTCTGTGCAGTCAGAACAGGCCAGCTCACAAGCTAAAATATTTCACTGCCAGTGGAGTGACTTCCAAAGTCTGCTTTATTTTGAAAAACAAAGGAGGATACAGATAACTGAAAACTCTAAGACAGCAGAATTATTCCAAAAGCCATCAGTTTGAGGTACTAAGAGCAGGCACACTTTATATACTTTTCCAAGTTCATTGGTTCCCTCCTGAGGGCAAAAGTGAAACCCTTGTTGAGTTAGTGGGAGTTTCCCCACTGACCTTCAATGGCACCAAAGCAGTCCCTTATATATTGCATTTTCATTCCTAAGAACCACATTTAAATAACAGATTTATTTGGAGATGGATTCAACAGAAGAGTGATCACAGCGCCTGGCAGGATGAAAATTCCTCCTTGCCCTTAATTCCATATGCAGCACACAAATGTCATGGACAGGCTGTCACAGAGCATCTACAGATGTCCTGGCAGAACCCTCCAACCTTGGGATAAATATTCAAGCCAAGTAAATTTAGGCAGATGTGTCTTCCAGGTTTATGGAAGCTTAAACTTTAAAAGTAGGAGTGAGGCTGCTTGCTTTTTGTTGTTTTTTTCCCCTTCTTCTCTTTTTTGACAGGTTTTTTCAGTGACAAAAGCAGAATACTGTACTTTTCCAACCCAAACCCACAAAAGATCTAAACCAGCATTTCTCCAAAAACATTTAATTAGGTTTCTAGTCTAACTTTGATTTTGAATCCGAAGTTTTGAAGGTATTTTGAACACTAACCAGAGATTGGGAATATCATCAGTTTGACCTCTGTACTTCATGCAGTGGAAAATAAGATTATAGAAGAGCAATCATGCAATACCCAGCTTCTGTTCTGTTCAGACCTTCTTGCCACACTTTCTAGAGTTTAGAATCTGTTTCTGTCTTTCTTACTCCTTATATGTAAATTCCTGAACCACACTGGGAAATCCAGGGAATTTGAACCAAGAGAAACTGTAACCTCCCACCATTCAGTCTTCCAAAACTCAAAAAGGCTCCAAAGACCAGGAATTAGAAACCTAAGTCCTCATCTCCATGAGAAAACTTGCTCTACAATACTGAAGACCTATTTAAAAGCTACACAATTAAATGAACACATCACCAAATGTATTATTATAGAGTCAGAGAATCCCAGAATGGTTTGGGTTGGAGACACCTTAAAGCCCATCCAGTCCCACCCCCTGGCAGGGACACCTTCCACTAGCCCAGGCTGCTCCAAGCCCCGTCCAACCTGGCCTTGGACACTTCCAGGCTGTTTAAAAGTAGCATATAATAAAAAATCAACCCAAAGACAGTGACTGCATTGCTATGTTTTTATATATCTACCAGTGATGATAAACTTTACAGCCAGGCTGTGCTACACCAGTGGTAAACATCAAAACTGCCTGAAATTTTTATTGATTATCCTGTAAAAGCATGCAGGCTTTAACTATCCACAGAAACAGTAAAAGTAAATATAACATTACCCCTCTTTTTCCTCGTGCCTTTTATTCCTGTCCTTTTTTAGGGCACCCTTGGAAACTCAGCTGTAGTTGGAGTAGGAAGGGGCTGCAGCACAAAGTACCTCACAAGCAGCAGAACACGTGCTCTGGGGAAACTTCCCTCCTAGCTCAGGAATTCTTAGTAAAAGTCAATAGAGAAACCATATAAATATTTGATAGGAATATAACAAATTGCCTTAATACTGGAAGGGTCAGGGAAAAGAATAAAAATTCCAGGGGAACATTTGAACGTATCTGGTAGATAAGTTATGTCCCGAGATCAACCAGCTGGGATTTGAACTCTGGACTGACCCTCAGCTGGACAGCATTTGTTGCCATAGCTGGTTAATTAGAAGGATCTCCAGCTTGAAGAGGAGGAAACACTCAAAAAATATTTGCCAGAGAACAATATACCTTCATTTGAGGTTTTTCCAGTGCCTATCTTCTTTTCAAGAACTAACACAGTTATATTTATTTGCATGTGAATTAATTATATTAAGCCTTTTGCAGCCTTTGCGAGGAATTACTTTGTGACACGTAGGTCGAAGGGGGGAAAAAAGCTTCAGCAGCAGCAAATTCCCCAGACACGCCACCAATTCATTCAGCAAAAGTAATTACTTTAGCAAATGTTTGTGTATTTTTGTGCCAAGAGGAGGATTGCAGGTATTTTTATAGCTGGTTAGAGTTTGTCAGTCTGATACCCAGAAACATCTACTCAGTGTGATGTAACACTGACACAGCTCTTATCAAAAAAACGGGATGTTTCTCCGACAGAAGGATTTTAATAAGTGCTAAATTTCATTCTTATTAATGAATTCGGAGCTGATGTCATATGGTCCCTAGATTTCCCCTGGAGATACAGATTTTAGAAGTCCAGAGGGAAATGATAATACCGTGCACTGCTTTGTTGACATATGAGCTCTGAAATTACCATTGGAAAAAAATTCCAAGGTCTGCAAAGATAATTTCACAGCCCAGAGTGCATCCCAGCCCTGTGCTGAGGAGTTTTAAAAGCTTTTTGAAAGGAAAGTTATGAAGAATGAATGAAGAGCACACACTTGGGCCAGATTTTAAGGCAGTTTCTTAAAGCACTGTGCAAAATTCATCTCCCTTTTTAACAATCACCGACTGCTTGGACAAAATATTTCCCTCCCTTCCCTCTGAGCAGAGTTAGACATAGTGAAATTCATCTTTTGTGCTCTGATAGACATGAAAAATTAGAGACAGTGAGGGAAAAGGCTGAGACTTCCTTCTGAGGCCTCTTGTTTTTACCAGTGCATCTGTTTTGGACACATATGGATGTCAGCACCCCAAGGACAACGAGGGCTTTTTTCTGTGTCTTCGATGAAAAATGAGGTGCACAGCTCCTCTTGTTAATAACATCATTAGCCACTGGCTTGGAGGAGGCAAAGAGCACGTACCTGACCTCAGCACTCAGCAAATGAGAGCCAGGAGAGCCCCCTGAGCTAATGGCTGTGAGCAGACACTGGCAGAGAGCAGGTCACCACCTCGCCCAGAAATGTCCCTTGGAAGGTTACACAGGAGGGAAGAAGTTAGCAGTGCTTTGTCATTCCCTTAAAGTATAACAAAGTCATGAGAGGTTCTCTTCTCCTCTTCTGAACTTTATTTTCACTTTAGAAAACTCAGCTTTACGCTGCCCCAGAATTACTACTGCAGAAAACTACAGAGTCCAGGGTACTCCACACCTTCAGCCCCTGATTTCAGATCATTGACAGTCAACAACAATCAGGAGAAAATCTCTACAGAATTATTGTATTAAGGCTTCAAGACTCCCTGTCTTGGGAGCTTTCTTAGTCCTCATCTCCAGGGTTTCCCAACATGACTTACCTGAACTACTGCAGTAACAACCCCCACCACCAAACCCTTCAATGTACTTACAGATACAAACCAACTGTCTCCTCCTCAAAACAGCTTCACAATATTGACCATCCATGGAGCTTTCCCAGGGTGCTCAGAGCTTTCCCACGAGGCTCTTAAGTGCCTCAAATATACTGTCTTGTCTTTAAAGTCAGAGGAAGTGATCAAATATTGATACAAAACACTACAAACCAGTAAAGCCTATTTAACAGTTGAATACATGCTATGAAATATAGACTATCAGATACAGAAATAACTTGCAAAAGGTTCTTTTGTGTATGTGCATGGTTGGGTTTGTTTTTTGCTTTAAAGAAGCAGCTGAATAGTCACATGGCTGCTACTAGTGCTGTTCAGTGTTTGAGTCCTCTCTTAACAGTCCTGGGACTTGTATTAATTAGAATCAGACTGGTCTGGAGTGGAAGGGATCTAAAGATCATCCAGTGCCATGGGCAGGGACACCTTCCACTAGACCAGGTTGCTCCAAGTCTTGTCCAACCTGGCCTTGGACACTGCAACTGTCTGATTTTAATTCTGGGTATCTTTGCATGAACACCCATATCCATCATTGCTTTGAAAGGGCTCACACACTTTAAGGGAGTCTGCTCCCAATTTCTTTAGAAGCCCCACTGGTCCCCTGTTTTGGAGGAAATCACTTTTCCAGCCTGTTTTTGCCCTCGACTCTTTTTGCTCTCTCTCCCCATGTTACACAATGGATTGTTACAGGACAAAACCAACGTGTGGGGACAACAGGATGAGAGGAAGCAGAGCACAAAAGGCACTTAGGAACTGTCATTTACACCCTTTCCAGCATAATTTCTCACTCTCCACCCCATTCTTCTTCCAAGGAACACCAACACTATGGCTGTCCCTGCAAGATGGGCATTAAATGGATTAGTCTCCCAAGGGATGGTCATGAGCTACTGTGCAAGACAAATCCGCTCGAGTGCTCAGAATATGCAGGTGGAATAACCAGTAAAACACAGTGTTTCCAGAGCCTGAAACAGGATAAACAACTTGGGACAAGCTTTTCAAGAGGTTGCCTTTAAGGTTCAGGTTCTTTTCCATGTGTTTGTTTTCAAAGAATTAACACTGGAAAGAAGTCAAGTATTTATCTCCATCTCAATGGCCCTTTTCCTCCACAAGTGTTTGTTCCATTAACTTGAAAATATACAGACAGAGAAATTCTATCATCAGGTCTTTGTATACATGGCCAGAAAACCCCACAGCTGAGCACACTGAGGACACAAGGCTGGAGGGTTACTGTGTGTGGAAAAGTGCTGTGTGCCTAGAACAGCAGGATTAAGCTCTCCTAAACAGTCACAATAAAAAGTGTGCCTAGTTTTCACTCATTCTGAAATATCAAAAGATAATTTCAAACAGATAAACTACTGAATGGATTAATCTGCCCCAATTTCATTGTTTTGGTGCAATAGTTCATTCTTCTTGATTTGAACATGACAGGGAATTAAGCCATACAAACATCTGCTGATAAAAATGCATCTACCTGTGCAGAATTCCTGTGCAGCTGTTACAGACCTGCAGGCCTTTTGTGGACACCCAAGAGTTCTAAGTAAATTGGAACTGAGCTTTAACTCTTAGCTGAGCACACAAGACTAAAAATATGCAATATAAGAAATGTAACTGCTAATTTGGTTCTCAAACTTGTGTTAAATCAGCTTCCATTTCCTTGGGAACATAATAAACCCCAACAATAGCAGCAGTGAGGCTGTTTTGATGGCTTTTATAAAGGCTTTTTTATAACCTTATCTGCCCATGGCTATTGCTTCTGTTCCCTTCTTCCCAAAGGCAAGCAGGGCTTGCTCTCAGATAAGAGGATCCAAGGCAAAGTACAAACGTGCCTTTTATCTTCCTAGAGGCATCAGAAGCTCAGCATGTCCTTCCCACAGCTTCCTCTGAAATTGCCTGGATGCTTTACCCAGTGTGGCCGTGGGGCTGGATGTGCCTCCCAGCTGGACTTGGAGATAACCCTGGAATGATTTCACAGCATCACAGAATGGCCTGGCTTGGAAGGGACCTTAAAGCTCCTCACCTTGCACCCCATGCCCTGGGAAGGGACACCTCCCAGGGGTCCAGGCTGCTCCACAAACACCCTGTGGCTGTGGCAGGACTGACCACAAGCACACACTCCCCTCCAGCCCCCGGGAGAGGAGAGAGAGCCAAGGAGTCATTTAGTGGTCAGAGGTGGAACAAACGTTCAGGAAACATGAGCCAAAGGGATTCTCCTCCGAGGCTTTGGGCAACAAACAGGTGAGGTTGTGACCCCACTGTCCTTTCAGCAGGAACAGAGTTATTGGAACACATTCCAAAGGCTCCCGAAAACAGAAAGGTCACATTTCCCTTGGCAGCAACCCACACTGGCTCTGTGTCCTGCCTGTTTGACAGAGCTACCACAACCTGCCCAGGGTCTTGGAAATCCCTCTTGCTTTAACAGAAAAAAGCATTCAGGCTGCAGGTGGAGTAGCATGACCAGCTCTCTGCCAAAGGTCATGGCCAGCCACTCCTTGTCACGGGATTCTGCAGCTCTGCTCGGTGTGACAGCACACAGGAGGTACCACAGGCACTGCAGGGGCACAGCAGCTCATGCTGCCTCAATTTGGCACTCGAGTGTTTGGATGCTTTCTTAAATCCTAATTTCTTAAACCTTAAATCCTAGGAAACCCGAATTTCCAGGTTCTCCTCTGAAAGACTGCATTTCTTGACACCTGAATAACACCAAGTGATACTCAGGAAGTGAGTATTGACACAACTGTGCCTGTGGACATAGCCCAGTCCTCAAGGAGATGTGGTAAACCACTGTGTCCAAGAGGACTCCCATATTAGAAAACCAATTTATGTGAAAATAAATAGCTTTCAGGAGAGCTGAACCAGAATGCTTCATGTCAGGGTGTAATTTCCCTGTGGAACTCCCAGCCCTGGTGTTCTCCCTGTGCAGAACAAGCCCCATCAGACCATGAAACTGGCCCCCTGATGCTACCAAAGAATATTATTCATTGCTCTGATATCACCAACTAATGAGAAGTCATTAAATGCAAAATGGCATGCACGTTGCTGAGACTTTTCCAGAAGCCCAAGGCAGGTGGGACAATCTGCAGAGTACATTTAATTGTTAATTGATCAGCCTGCAGCTTCCCACCCCAGTGCACTCAGCATGGAAACGCTCCACCAGTGCAGCAGCTCAGGCCATGGCACCTCACCTTCCTCCAGTTCTGCTGAAATTTCATTAACCAGTAAATACAAAAGTGGTGGGCTTTGATTTTATTCTAATGTATTTGTCTGATCCTGCAGTTGTCACGAGACTCTAATTAAGCAGCTCTGCCATCCCCCCCCAGCAGTGGGGAGTACAGGAAACCCCCCCAACCACCTCAGAACACTTCAGATGCCTCAGTCACTTGATACCTGTCAGGCAGTTAATTATACCAGTGAATTACTGCCTCCTGCTACAAGATGACTGAACTCAGGACACTTTGCTTACTGCATGAATTCTTGCTGGTTTTATGATTATTGTCAAAGAAAATGATTAATAGGCAGATACTGCATCGAGAACAGCAAAAACATAGCAAGAATTAGATTTTACACTTGTATGGCAAAATGAATTCCTACTAGAAAAGGAATAAAGCCTTTCCCAGGCATTTAAGCAGACACATTTTTCCTTCAAATCATTTCACGTACCACGTTTTCATACTATGATCAATCCACAGCACAGATGTTAATGACATGATTCATAAGCACTGCATTGAAAAATACTCACCAATTCCTAAAATGTCATCTGACTCCTCCTGGAAAATGCATGATCTTGTTAAAACCAGATAAGCTCAGAGCTTTATGTTCTTTCTACCTAATTTGCTTTACAGTCCACTAGAAGATAATTCTGTTCAAACCGAAGAGCAGGTAACGCTTCCATATAATTTGTTTCTTTGTCTGTATGCTCAGAGCAGAAAGACCCAAGCTGAAAGGCTGCTTTAGGAGTTTGGAAAATATAAAAAATACAAACAATTGAGTAATTTAACAGCAGAAGTGGTATCCTTTCAGAGCAAAGCCTAACTGCCCATTTCTAGGTATGTCTGAGAAGACATCGAGCAGCAGTGGAAGCAGTAAAACCTCAAACAACAGTTCTGTTCTAAATGCTGCCACATACATTTTTACCATATGCCTCACCCCCAGCAAGCATTAAAGTAAGCTCCCTTAAATATAATGGAACTCCTCCACCACTAGACAAACAATTCTCCCAGCTCAGTAACCTGTGGTTCTGCTTCAACAAGCTCTTTTGAAAGGTCTGTGTAAATAAATAATAAAACAGGCTGTTAACTCCTCTAGACTGTCTGGGATTAGGTTTCTGACTTCTAGGGTTTCAGTGCATCTCATTAGAACCTGCACCCTGCAAGGACAGAGCCTGGGCAGAGCCTAAACCCAGGGCTGCTCTCAGCCCGAGCTCAACGTTTGAGCTAAACATCGCTGCGACTGTTTTAAAGCACAGACATTAAAACTCGAAAGCGGGCTAGAAGTTGAATCAATTTTTAGCTAGAAAAGGTCTTTTCATATCAGAACAGCTCAGCAGACTCAGCCTTTAAATAAAACAAAAACCCCTTTGAATATAAACCTGGTGTGAGCAGTGACTAAAGGCAGCCTGCAGACCTCAGGCTGCTGCACCACATCCTCCCAGCATCCCAGAGTGGGGATGGTTAGCAGGGACCACTGCAGGTCATCTAGTCCAACCTCCCTGCTCAAGAATATCTTCTGCAATTATTTGACCTTTCTTACGAAACACACACTGAAGTTCATAAGGTACCTGGACTTTGTGCACAGGTGGCAGTGTCTGTGCACTCCACGGCAGCTGACCCTCACCTGAGGGTTTTCTGCTGAAGAAAGGCTTAATGATGTGCAAATATTGCAAAGTAACACTCGAGCAAGGATTAAACTGCAATCACTTGCTGTCTCTAACAGCCCCTACTTACACATTTTGAGCTTTTATCAGTAATACAGAGTACAAGACAAAAAGAGCACACGAAAGGACTAAGCAGGAGCATTTTAATGAGTGCTTGTAACAGAGAAAAGCAAAAGGAGCTGGTGACGTTCTGGCCCTCTGCTCCAGGAGGTCTGTAAGCTGTAACCAATTTGAGCTCGCTGAACTTAAACCACAAACCACTCATTTACATGAACAATCAGAGTGGAATAATCCAGCCGTGTAAACACCCAGACGCCCTAGCTGAACACAAGCAACATTTAAAGACAGTTAAATGAGTTTTTAAAAATAACAATTCAAAGCAGAACCAAAGGCACGTGTAATTCACCCCTTGAACAAGCTGCTTCAGGCAGAGAGCCTGAGCTCAGAGCAGTTAATGCCACGGTGATTCTCCCTCCAGGACGCACCCACCACAGTGGAGGAAACACGGGACACTCACCCAAATCATATATTTTAATGTGCAAAATGCACAGGACACGCTCACACAGGATTCTAAGGACACCAGCTCCATCCCAGCCTCACCATGGTTTGTTACACTGGCACTGAGAGCTTATTAAGCGCTAATTAAGCACTGTGTGGCTATTGGCACTGTCATGCTGGGCAGATCTTCCACCCCAAAGGAAGACTTGCACGAGGATAATTACAGCTGCACTGGATTAAACACAAGCCTAATGCCTCCAGAAAGCCCTGCACTGTGTGGAGATTAAAGCATCGGGATGACTAACGATGACTTGCATTCGGCTTTGTCTCGTAGCCTCTCAAGTGGACCACTGTGCAGATGACAAAGGAACCCACACAGAAACTGAATATAAAAATATACACACGTTGGAGATAAATATGGAAGTCTCTGTGTTTGGTTTTTTTTGTTGTGTTTTTTTTTCTAAATTTTAGAAGTGAATTTTGAGTGGTTCTCATTAGTGTTTTAAGCCATGAAATAGCTATGGGAAAATCACATTGTTAATGTCTGCTCTTAAGAAAAGGTGCCAACTCTATTGCTTACCATTGAAACAACACAGAACAGATATTCTCCTTGTCCAGGTGATTGTCACAAACATTAACCCTGTGGGTGCCAGGAGGAACAGCTGAGGTGGGTGTTCTAGTTGCCATTTCTGGTGAAAACTGCCTTGCATAAATTAAATATCTGACTCTACACCCCATTATCTTTGGCCATGTGTTAAAGAGCCACAGGAAGGGAACTCTGCTGATATTTGCCCAGGAACTACAGAGCAAACTATTCCCAGCCCTGGCTCTTCAGCCCATACTATTGAATTGATCACATTTAGGTCACATTTAGGGTAGCTGGAGCTTTCATGATGAGGTGGGGATGCTGAGAACATTTATCAACACCTACTCGAGATACACCACACTGCCTTTATGTGCTCCAAGCTTCCACAGCTGTCCCTCCCCTCCCCAGTTCCAGTAGCTCGTGCTGCCCCCAGTGCCACTGAAGCCCAGATGGGAACCTTTCACTGCTCAGGGTGTGGGTTTTGCTTGATGAACTCACAGCACTGTTCTGTCAGTCTTCAGGGGAAAAAAAAAGCCAATGCAGACAACTAAAAATAAAGTATGACTGAACCCAAATGGAAAATGTTTGTAGCAGAAGGAAAATAAGGGAAGAAACTCCCTGACAGCTCAGACTGAGGACTAATTCTTACTTTTTTCCAGATGTGGAGAGCACTAAGAACTAACTATTGACTGCTTTCCTCCATTACTTGCAAGTGGAATTTTAAGATGCAAGCTGAAAACTATGTGTTACATTACTATAAACCCTGTAATTTATTCTCTGTGGGCTGGGGATCTGCTGATTCAGATGGCTCCAGTCTCCAACCACTAACCCCATCCCTGTGCTGGCTGGCACATGGGACACCACCGAGGGACGAGTCCTTCCCCACACAGCTCATCTGCTCCCTGTCCTTCTCTAACATGTTCTCCTCTGCTTCAACACTGCCAGGCTCCTACAAATACCATGGCAAACCTGAATATATTGATAAATAATTTCCTCCTTGTATATTTGCCTCTCCCCCACTCACGATGGGTTATTAAAATGTAACTTTAACAGAAATAAATGACTGCTGATGCTCTCCCCCGGTTCTGCTTTCAGGCTTTGCCAACTCTCTGATCCTGGGAAAGTTTTCCACCTGCAAATACCATCACAAGTGGAGATTCCCCATCAGAGGAAAGCAGTGCTATTTACTGCAATATTCCCTCACAGTGACCTTCAGAGGAGTGGGAAGGACACTGTTCCCCCTCCACACCCAGACTGGGACAGCGATGGGCTCAGTGTGAAGGGTGAGTGACTCGAGCAGAGCTGTGGTGACAGCACAGCCAGTGACACTGTGCCCCTTGCTCAGGAACAGGGCTGGTGACAAACACCATTATTGCCATTTCCAGAAACATCAGAGACATTGCACAGCACTCTGGGAAGGAGCATTAACACCTCCCGTGCAGGCAGGGGCTGCAGCCACCAAGGAGAGCCAAAACCACCGCGCTGTGGCACGAGCCACTGCTCACCAGGGGAAGAGCATCATCATCCTGTATCCCATAAGGTGGAAACACAGTGCAGATAGGATAGGAATGACAACTCTCCCTCCCTGGATCCCTGGGAACGCCAGCTCTGGATGGGCACTGTCCTGGGATGTGGGATCATCCCACTGCTTGTTCCATGCCAGGGGGGTGTATCCAGACCCTGCCTCTCTTGCCCAGAGAAGCTGTGGCTGCCCCTGGATCCCTGGAAGTGTCCAAGGCCATGTTGGACGGGGCTTGGAGCAACCTGGGCTAGTGGAAGGTGTCCCTGCCCATGGCAGGGGGTTGGAACAAGATGGGCTTTAAGGTCTCTTCCAACCCAAACCAGTCTGGGATTCTCTCCTGCTGTGCCTTGGGATACAGCCTGGCAATAGTGAGGCTTCAGCTGGCTCAGAGAAACGAGCTTTGGAAGGACACAAGTTTCATGTTAAGTGCAACAAAATCAGCTTTGGCACAATAGTGAAGAAACCCCTTCATCTTTATAACTTTTGCAGTTGTGCTCTAGAAGTAGGCCCACAGCAGAAAACCCCCTTTATTTAGGCAGTGCAGTGTTTTTCCACACCACACCGTCCTGCTCTCTCCTGAGCTTC
Source organism: Pseudopipra pipra (assembly GCF_036250125.1). Classification (NCBI taxonomy): domain Eukaryota; kingdom Metazoa; phylum Chordata; class Aves; order Passeriformes; family Pipridae; genus Pseudopipra; species Pseudopipra pipra. The sequence continues at coordinate 19,070,506 of NC_087559.1, forward strand.
CAGCTTTATTCCAAAACTCTCCTATACTAAAAGCAAACTGGTGCCTTTTATTCTACACACATATTTTCCTTTGCAAACAGCCATGACCCTACAGGTTTAGGGTCTAGCCACGTCAACTTACACACACACACACAGATGTAGGTGATCTCTGCCCAGAAGCCAATTAAAACAGACAACAAAGACCCTCAAATATGTTTTTCTAAAGCTGTTGGAGTCCAGTGGAAACAAGACCAACCTCAAAACCTAGTTCATAATAATTTTCCTTTTGGAGTGGGGCTGTTTTCCCAGCAAGGCATAACCCCCCCCATTCAGCCTGTGTGTATGGAAGGGGCTGGGGGACAACTGGCCCAGTGTATTCGGTGCACTCACTGCTGCTTTCACCAGGGCAGGGAAAAACAGACTCACTCTGCTGGTACAGAGCACACTGAGGCTCATTGAAACCTCCAGCAAGGGCTCCATGGGCTTCAGAGTCTTCCAGAAAGGAGAGATGATGCAAGGAGGGAGAAGGACTGGGACAAGCCTCACACTTGACGGATAAAAAATGAGCCAGATTGTTTCTGAAGTCTCCCAAAACACAGGGAGAGCCTCAGGGTCTCTGAAGTAAGTCAGAAAAGCAACCTAAGGTGGTAGAAATCTTTTTCCACAAAGGAAAAATTCTTTTTTTATACTCTTAAACTTATTGGTATCGCTGCCAAAGAAAATAGGATCTGCGAAAACAACCAAAAACATTAATTGAAAATCCCCTCAAGTGCTGTAACACAGGGGCACGTTACTTTGCATTATGCTGGCTGTGAGAACCACCAACAGCTCTATAAATAAGCCCTGCTGTAAGGAATTCAGCTAATTTTCAACCTCCACAGCAGTAAGGTCACCCACGAAATAAAGAAGTGGCTGTTTGCAGGAGATCACAATTTGCATGTTAAACGTCAGAAAATCACCACACCCCAGGCCTCTGAGGAACCTTTAAAGCTTAGTCTTAGCAGGAACATCCACCCTCCAGGCTGAGGGGTTTGCAGAGGACTTTTCTCAGCCAGTTCCAGCAGCACCAAGGTCGGGATGAGCATCTGGGCTGTAAGGACTGCACCGATGTGGTTGGTTTCGGGCTTTCCCTCTGCTCCTGGTTCTAAACACAGATCTTAAATCAAATGACTTTTATTTTAATCAAATCCTCTCTTGGGGATTCTTTCCAGTTTCTATTATATTGACTCACCATCTGCTGGGAACTAAGGGACTTCTTGGCTTTATTTCGGTACCGTGATGATAACCAGCTTTCCACAGTCTCGTTCTGGTTGCAATGAAAGTTCACGCAGGAATTCAGGCTCTATAAACTATGTCCTCAGCACAGAATAATTACCCAGTGTGAAATGCAGTAATTACTGAGATTACATGATTTCTCCAGGGACCTGGTGTGACCAAAGGTACCATTTAACCCCTGTAACCATGTCCCACAAAGAACCCACCGCCTGGAAACAGCCAACTGTTTTTAAATGTATAAAATCGCCGTGAGAGCACACCATCACCAAACATCCTCTTTAATAGCTCCATTCCTGGAATGAGCTCGGCTGGAATCCACAGCAACTGCTCTTGGCAGGGAGCAGGCAGCGTGTCAAACATGACCCACCTCCAGAACGTGCCATGCACAGCACCCACAGCCCCTCCTTGGATTTAAGCCTCCTGTGTTCTCACAGGTAAGGTCATAGCACCACACCAGCTTAGAGACACTGGAGGCTCAACTCAGAGTTTAATCCTGCCCTAAAAGCCACCTTCTTTTCTCCCCCCTCCTCCTTTGTCTGAAGCAAGTGATGCTCGCTGTGTGCTAAGAACAAATGGATTTGGGAGATATAATAAACAGAAAGTTATGACAGGCAAGCATTTAAAGGAAAATAAGAATTCTTGAATTTTCATTCACTAAAATAAGGTTTCTTTCATATTCCTACTTTTTCCTGCTTGTAAATGAGACAGAGGTATTTCCAAGAGCAAATGAGCCAGAAGATTTCCAAAAGATTTCCAAAACTCTGCAATCATGAAAACTCCGCTTTGCTTGAAGATTTTTTTGCAATAACCCTGTATTTTTCTTGTCACAGCTTTAGTATAATGACAAGCAAGAATCCACCCTAATAATCCTCTCAGCCTCCTGAGAGTTAACTCTGCAGGGTGCAGGACAGGCGAGCTCTAACACATGCAGTTTTCAGACTTAGCCCCGAAACCAAGTTTTAGATCTTCTCCCCGTACCTGATGGTCCTGACAGAAATGCAGTATTTCCACATCAGGTTCCACACGGCGCTGCCATCCCCCTTCATGACCTCCCCCGACGTGTCTGCGAAGTGAAAGAGGTTCCAAAGAGCCCAGGGACCGAGTCAGCTCAGCAGCACACGGCACAGTTAGTCCAAGCTCAGGCAGCAGCCAAGCACTGATTCGAGACTTCCAAGTGAGTCCTCCGACCTCCACTCAAATGAACTCCGGGAGAAGGCAGCTTTCCCATCTGAACTCTCGGGTTACTCCTTTCTTCATGATTTATAAGATTCGTTGTTTACATTATTTGCAAGCCAGAAGAGATTATTAGAGGCTGTTCAGAAAGCTCTGTCTAGCACTGCTCCACGTGGTCAAGCAAGAAAACCCTACCTATGCAGCACCTGCACCAAGTTATTCTAATTTATTTCACTTCAAAAAAAACCCCAGCCCAACAACACTGCCCTAGAAAATCCCTTATGAGCACTGTGAATGCTCACCAAATACACACTACATCAAATGGCTTAGGCTGGAGAAACTCTCAGCTGTTTGCAAAATTTTTTGTGTACTGTAATAAACTTTTCAGTGCCAAAAAAAGTAATGAGTCATTTTCCAAAGCTGGATTTGAGCGCAGACGAAGTCATGGCTTTCAATAGCGAATATCAGCTATGACACTCAGCCTGGAAATCACAGCAATATTAAAATGGCAACAGCTGATTAAAAATAAAACCCCCAAACAAACCAAAAAACCCAACAACTTATTGATTATGCATATGGAATCCTTTTGCTGTGCTGGATAAGTTTAAACACACAGCATTTATTGCCAAAAGTTTCACTCGAATTTAAGCCCCAGCACACACTCACTGGCATCAACCTTAGGGAAGTCTTGTTATTGTTGCTGTAGGACGAGCGTTTTAAATCCTGCCCTCGTGCCTCCAAGACCACCCCGAAAGTCAGAGTTGCAGCTCTGACAGATTAAAGCTCCCTAAGCTCTTGCTCAGCCCACTCTCTTCTCTGCAAAGAGGTCAACAGCACCATTAGCAGGGGCTCTTCTGGATCAAAGACATCAGATACATGTTTATATTATAAAACTTAATTAAGCAAGAAACGAAGTTCACGCTGTTTCTTCACAGAATGGAATGATTTTATGATTAACTGTTTTCTGTTGCATAACTCCGTTTTCTATAAGACCATTTTATCCAGGATCTCATGACTGCTCCCACCATTCTGAAATATATTCTGCTTTGGGAGTTTCTGATAATGGTTCCTGGAGCAAGCTCTTGACGGCTCATAAAAAAAAAGTCAGACCAAGCTCCACAGTGGATTTTACATTTTAAATCAATAGGCTTAATGAAGGAAAATTACATTAGAAACTTATACATCTGTTCTTAACCACTGGAATACATTTCAATGCTGGAAAAAGCTACGTCAGTTGAGGCAGAGCAGCTGATCCCTGTCCAGCACCTTCACCCACCAACTGGAGAGATGAAGTGCCTACGAGAGAGACTTCCTGGGGTGTGTACTGAGTGCACTCGAACTATTTCATTTGGCATAAATAAACCCATTATGTAAAGGGTTTAGAACTCGTTGTTTCTTTTGGGTGCAGTACGAAGGTATCAAACAGCACACTCAGTTGTGTCAACTCCATCTCTTTGAGCTCATATCTGAGGCTCCAGGGGAATTGATATATTGAGATTATACACTCCTTGATTCCCCTGCAGTCGCAATATTTTGACAGTACCAACATCTGCAGGAATTGTATTTTTATCTGTCTCTAAAGATAGATTCAGGGGATGAGATGTGCAAGAGAATATTTTAATCACCGTCTTCATCCACATTTCTCAAACCTGTGCACAGCCAGTGCCCAAATGGATGAAAATAACATGAAAGCATCATGGGGCAGAGGTGAGATGCTGCAGGGTGGTTTAGAGGGTGGTGTGTTTTGTGGGGTTTGTGTTGTTTGGGTTTTTTAAATCATTGCTGCAGCATTTCCCATGAAAATGAGAAGATTTATGAAATACTATAGAGACTATTTCAGCCCTTGAGCTGAGTTTGTCCCCTGATTCCCAAAGAGACCTGGCCAAATGAAGGTATCCCTCCTCTAAGCAAGCAGGGAATATTATATTATATTATTATTATTCTGCAGGGAATATATATTATTTAATATCCATCCAGAAAATGCTGCACACTATGCGAATCACATAATGAGCTAATATGACTCGTATTTCAGTTTTATGATCAAATCTCAGCTGTAAATAAATGCTGCTTATTCTGGTGCAAATCTGAAGAAGGGATTGCTGTGAAATGCTCCTTGAGATGATATTTGAGGGCAATGTTGAACCCCCAGGATCCTGCAGAGCCTCAGGAGGGCAGGGGGAAATGTGCCAGGGCGCGGGTGCTGCTGATTCCTGCACACACCCAGATGTGAAGAGCTGGTGATTCATCAAACCTGCTGCTAATTGTCTCCCATGATGGGCTGCCTTCTCTGAAAACAGCTCCTCCAGAATAAGATTACCAAGGAGGCAACAGAATGGATATCAAAGAGAAAATGGACAGATCAGCTATTTTTTACTATTTAGAAAAACCTTATTCAGGACTAGAGGAGCAATAAGACAGTAAATCTCTTTTGTCTCCACTGTTTACTTTGCTCCCCTTTGTTCCCAGTGACATCACTGTGTCACACATTAGCATATCAAATGATTTCACTGTTTTGAAGCCCTGTTTGCTTTCCCTGTGGGACAAGTGGAGTCCCAGCACTGCAGGGGCCATTTGGAGCCGTGTCTGTCTTCAACAGGGATTTTCCATTTTGTACCTCCACCATAACCTACTGTCATGATTCCAGCGACAATCTTCTCCCACACTCAGGTGTGGCCCACAAATCCCAGGCAATGCTGAGCCTGTGGGTTGGTACAGGGCTGTGTGGAGCCATTGCTGCCTGCCTGGGTTATTCCTCCTCTCTGGGTGTGGTGATGAAAACTTCAGTTATCTCTTCCCCTCGCAATAAAACAACAGATTCCATTCCCAGGACATCACTGCCCCCACCCAGCCCCACTGTGCGTGGGCCTGTGCTCAACTCCCCACACACAAATACTTATTTGCTGATTTTTTTCTCCCATTGTACTCCCTGGAAACCTTCACCAGCTACTCCCTGTTTGCAAGCACCTATAGCCACATGTGTCTGGAGCCAGGACAGTGCCCTGCTCGTGGGTCATGTACCACAAACTCTTAGTCCTGCCAAGGTGCAAGGAGAAATTCTGCCTCTTTCCAAACTTGCTTCCCACTTCAGCACACTGGTTTTTCCCAGTTCAGCATCAGTATGTCTCCCCAGGACACCAGGAAGGTGACACTGAGGGTGGGGAGGCCCTGGCACAGGTTGCCCAGAGAAGCTGTGGCTGCCCCAACCCTGGAAGTGCCCAAGGCCAGGTTGGACAGGGCTTGGAGCAACCTGGGCTGGTGGAAGGTGTCCCTGCCCATGGCAGGGGGTGGCACTGGATGGGCTTTAAGGTCCCTTCCAACCCAAACCATTCTGAGATTCTGTGACACTGAGTGGATTTTTATTTTTGTTGGATGCATTAATAGGCTCAGTCATGAGGTGCTGCCCCTGCATCAGAAGGTCACTTTGTCCTGAAGTTTCCCCCGTTTATTTCCACATTTCTACATCAAGTGGACACACCAGATCTTTTGCTCTTGCATTTTACTGCCTGTAAAACAGGGGAAGTGACTCTCAACTTTGCAAAACATTCTGCACCTCTTTTAGGAGGCAATCTTTAATCCAAACAGGCACAATCCCTAATCCAAGGTGGTTGTTACACGGGCAGGCTCCAATTGCTCCCGGGAGCTGAGCACACAGTGGAGGTAGCTGAAGGTGGGTGCCCTCCGAGCTGGCCCTGCCTGAAGTTCAGTAAGCAGAAGGGATTCAGAGCCTGCTCAGCTGCAGGAGAGCTTTGGCTGCAACTGCTTATGCAGGTGAGTTTGTGAGGCTGCACCAAGGCAGCCTGAAATGCCTCACACACACACACACACAGGTTTTGTTCTGCTGGCTGTGCACAGGAGCAGGGAGCAGCTGCAGGGCAGGAAAAACCATTGGAAGAATCAATAGCACAAAAACCCTGGGAAAAATTCAGCAGAAGTTTGTCAGAGCCCTCAACTTGGCCACTGCCAAGCACATACCACCCATTTGAGTAACAACAATAGGATTCTCCCAATGTTTTTGATTGCTAAGAGAACCCAGAGCAACTACACTGATGGAGAGCTTAAAATCCTTAAAAAAAATGTTGGAGGGAAGGCAGGGAGGTAATGGCAGAAAAGAATCATAGAATCACAGAATCATTGAGGTTGGAAAAGCCCTCTGATATCACCAAGTCCAGCACTGCCAAGGCCACCACTAACCCATGCCCCCAAGGTTATCCCACATCCACACGGCTTTTAAATCCCTCCAGGGCTGGTGACCCCACCACTGCCCTGGGCAGCTGTGCCAGGGCTGGACAACCCTTTCAGTGAAGGAATTTTTCCTAATATCCAACCTAAACCTCTCCTGGCACAACTTGAGGCCATTTCTGGAGGAACTGGAGGCTTTTAATCTATTTTCTATTTTTTACACTGGAAACAAAGCTGCTGCAGGCAAAGATATTATGAGGGACATAAATCACTCTGAGTATTTAAAAATGCTACAGCTGAGGTTCCTTTACGAGCTGTAGGTGGTGTGTTACTTTTAAATGATATTAATAGAAAGGCAGCGCTTAATTTGGAGCCTCACACTCTATTACTCTCCCCCCTCTGGAGATTCATTCCTATTTGGCAGCAGAGCCTGCAGGATGATAAGCAGAGGGTTCAGAGAGGAGAGGAGCCCAGAGTGTCACCAGAGGTAGGATGAGGTGGTTCAGAGAAAAGCAGCACCCAGGACACGTTATCTGATTTGGTTTTGGATAAAGCCCCTGCTCTGAATGGTGCTTTACAGTGGCATGTCTGCAGCTAAGATAGCCTGAGTGCTCTAACTGTGCCTTAGGCTCAGCCTAAATCAGGTCAGTGTAACATTCCTGCCATAGGGAAAAGGGCCTGCTGCAGCCTTCAAGGGTGAAGAATAAAATTTGCCTATTTTGCTGAAGTTTTTACCGGGATGAAATGGTCACAAACCAGATTTTAACATAATTTTTGTTCTGATGTACATTATTCTTATAGTCATTTGACAAAAGGAAAATGTGACTGTTGGAGCTTGCCTGCTTTGGGTTGTCACTGCAGTCCCAGACCTATTTTTAACTTAGGTAGCATTCCCCTTATACAATAGCTATTACCAATTAAGGATTGAAAGGAGTCTTACAAATAGATGGAGTTTAAATTTTTAGCTTGAAAAGCATTCTGGCTCTTTGGACAACTTACAGCACCTTTAAACCTTCAACTTGCAACACACCAACATTTTGACTTAGAGAAGGGGTTTAAATAAAATATCTTCACCACGTATTTTTTTCCTCAGCCTTCACTGTATTCTCTTTCCTTCCCTTTTAACTTCCTTTTCTGATTTTTCACGACCAGAATATGCAAACCACGCTGTTTCCTGGGAGTTGACAGCAGTGACAAGCACACACCACTCCTTCTGCTCAACAAACCCAGCCTGAACCTGGCATTTTGATAAAGGGCATCCCCCTCATCCCCAGCATGCTGGAGAGTTTAGGATCCTTCACAGAGGCCCCTCCAGGACCCTTCCAGCTGCAGCTTCTCCTTGGATGTCTCCAGGCCACCACTGTGCTCCCAGACTCCCTTTTCTGTGACTCAGTCTTGGACGACTATCAAAGGAAACTCAGAAAGCTTCCAATTCCCCTCTGCAGGGCACTGAGCCAGAGGCACAATTAAACTGGGACTGCTCCAGGGGCTGCCCATCCACTGCATCTAAATACAGGAGACACTGGAGGGGGAAAGAAGAGCCTGGCAAACCCTCTGTGCTCCAGGGAGGCAGCTAAAGGGCAGGAACCCCCAGCCACAGCCCCAGCACAGGTTCCCAGATCCTCACAAACCCATCAGACTTCAGAGCTGTTTGTGGAAGGTTAAAATCTGTACCAGTGCAGAGAAGGGAGAACCTGAGGGCTCACAGATGGTTCCTGGGTGAGAGGGAAGGGGGGGAGAAAAGGAAAGTTTCAGGAAGCCTGGGGAATGGATGTACTGGAGCCTGCAGGGGAGAGGCAGGGAGAGGCAGGCATACACAAAGAACTGTCTCTGGTGTGGAACCCAGTTTAACCCAGTTCCAGCACTGGTAAGGGGAGAGGCATCAGGCAGCCCCATAGATCTGTGCAGGGTTTGGGCTCAGCCATGCCCCATCCCACAGCACAGCTCAGTTAACCAGGGCATGGAAAGTCAAGAGATCCCATCAGATGGGAGGAGGGGATCCCAGGCTGGGAGGAAGAACAGCCTGGGAAGTTGAGACAAACCAGAACTGTGAATTCAAGGCATTTTGCACAATGCACTTTGAACACCTGCACCAAGACTCTTTTAGATCCAGAGAACAACTAATGACGTTCCAAGGAAGGCTTCCACCAGATTAGCAGGTATTTCATGTATTTTCATTTAAATTTCTCAACTTGGAATCAGTTCCTGAGTGCAGACAAATCCTCTGATGGCTTTTAAGGCATTTTGCTACTTTGTGTATTTATTTGAGGGTTTCCTCTTAATCATTTTTCTGCTGACTGTGGGAATACTGCAATCTGTGCTGTTTGCAGGCTGTGCTTCCAGAGGGCGGGGGATTTGGGAGGTGGGGGAAGCTCTCAGCTGCTCTGCAGTTGCATAAACATTGCCAAGAGGATCCTCTGGAGAGAGATCTGTCCTCCAGGCCATGACTCAGCCCTGCTCTGGATGAAGTCACTGTCAAGTGAAAGCAAACTATTTGTTTCTAACAACATATATGGTGAACTCTCAATGCAAGTTCAAGGCGAAGCTCCAGTAACTTCTCCCACCCACTTTGCTCTTAAGATACTGCAAAGGAGCTCATCCTTAACTGACAGCAAGAAACACAAACCCACTGACATCACTGTCCATAAGTGGCACAAGAAGCTCCCTGTTCTCATAAATGTGAACTTAAGGATTTTCCCCCCCACCACTTGCTGTTACTGAGGTTTGTAACCAGTATACAGCCACTGCCTCCAGGAATATAGGATTATAGTAATGTATAGAACTTTGCCCCCCTTATTAAATCTGTTTTTAAATAAGGAATTAGTTATGTAGGAACGAGCGACCGTTGAGTTCTTTGCAGCTTTTTTAATGCTGCATTTCCCTTAAAATGCAGCACTGCCTGTTATCCACCTCATCTGAACCCACCTCACATAACCCCACAGCAGAGGCCACGCTGTTAACACCAGAAATGAGGAACAAAGACTTTCAAAGCACATTCTTTTTAACAAAGAGTTAACCTAGAGGACAACCCTGACATAGATCATCTAAAGCCCATGTGCTGTCTTTGAAACAGCATCTAAATTAAGGCAGGCAATTCCTTTAATGGTTTCAAATGCTACAAATTTTTCTAGGATAAGAGTGGGAAAGAGGATGAGCTGCAGCTGCCCTGCAGAGTGCAATATCAGAGTGGCTTTAAGTAGCTTCTGACACTCAGATACCCTGTGACATTCCAGTATGGCAGCAATAAGCTGCTCCTACCAAGCCAATTCATCAAAGCATCTTCATTTATAATCAGCACTGAAACATCCTCATGGGAATGAATCATGTACCAAAAGACAGACCTATTTTGCCCAGAGATGGGCTTAAGCACATGATTCAACCTATCCTGAATCACAGTGTTGGAATTGTGAGTCCCAGCTGAAGGGTGGCAGAAACAATTTCAACTAATCCCCGCTTCAAAAAACCAGTCATCTCTCCCTCTGCCTGTTCCATCAGATGCTGGCTGCAATCAGATGCTCATTAGAAATGGCCCTAATTGTTCTGCAAGGGACTTGTGCCTCATTTATACAGGCCAAAAGGAAAACTGCGAGTGAGAAGAAATAATTTGAAAACTGCTGTGCTTGTCAAGCAAAGGATTCCAGCAATAAGGTGGCCTTTGTGAACTTGGCATTTTCTTTATGTTTTTTAAAATACTTTTACTTTAACAAGATGAGAGAAGACATTCGGGGAGGAAAAATCTCCAGATGCCAGCGGCCCTCAGTGCCAGTCACACATTTCCTCACCTTCTGCTTGGTCTTTAATGCAATGCTAATGGTAACAATTTCTTGCTTGGGCTATTACACACCAGCTGGCAGCAGCACAGCACGAAGCTTTACCCCCTGGCTAAGGAAAATCCTCACTTTCACATGCTAAACCTGAAGCCACATGGTTTTATAATAATCCTTGAAGTAAAGCACGAGACATTCATCCTCCCAACCCCACAGAAAGCCGACAGTGATTTGCTCATATCACACTTTAATCTGTCACAGAAGCACATCCCAGCACTTTCAGTGCCTGCATTCAGAGGATACCCAAACCAGCCCTTAAGTGAGGGTTCTACAGCACTGACCAAAATGCCCTCGGGGTTAATGACAACAGAGCTCTGAAACCTCATCTTCATAAAGCAGTGCATTACCAAACATTTTTCAGAGCAGGTTTCTACCCCAGTCCCCCCGGTTTGCTTTATGCAATTTGCTGCAACTTGGATAAATCAGGCTGTTGGTTTCTGTGCACACTCCTGGAGGCATGAGCAGCATCACCTTGCAGTGACTTTGTTTAATGAATATACATGGGACAGGCAAAGTCCTGGCTACTGAAGATGCTGCCAAATTCAAAGAATGGACTAAAAGTGCAGTTGGTGTATTTTGTCCTATTTCCCCCTCTCCCTTGCTGTGCTGAGAGAACAAACTCTAGAGAATCTCTCTCTCTAGGCTGGGTGTCTGCCCTCACCTGGGCTTCTCCTGAGGAATGCCATATGCCCAGCTTGTCACTCTGGGGTTGGATTTTTACCTTGTATACATAAACACATTTGAAAAACTGTCCTGGTTTTACTTTGTCCCATCACCCAGACTCCCTGTTTTCTGGCACTGCAGCTACAGCCAGGGAGAGGGACTGGCTCATTTTCCTTGCCCTCCATCCTGCTCCCAGCTCCACAGCTCTGGGAGCAGGGCCAGCCCACCACCACAGCCCACCTGAGCCTCGCAGTGTAGTCTTGTTCTCAAGGGTTTGAGGAAGAGGCCCCTTTTCTAACTGTGCCAGCCCTATCCCACCACTCCCTGTGTTCAGGGTGGATGTGACATGCAAGAGAAGTTGCAACACCCAGCACACCCTGCACACACTTCTCTTGAAGTCCGTGGATTTCAGTATAGACACACAGTTCCATGGAAGTGTCTCCCAGTGCAAGATAAAAATTATACAAATATAGACATATCCACACAACTCTATAGATGTCCCAGTGCAAAATAAAATTATATATAAATCAGAGCTGTCCAGGTCAAGCAACAGACATAGAATCACTCAGGCTGGAAGAGTCTTCTGAGATTACTGAGTCCAACCATTAACCCAGCACTGCCAAGGCCACCACTAAACTATGTCCCCAAGTGCCACATCTATGTGGGTTTTGAACACTTGAGGCTGTTCCCTCTCCTCCTGTCCCTTGTTCCCTGGGAGCAGAGCCCGACCCCCCCTGGCTCCCCCCTCCTGTCAGGGGGTTGCAGAGCCAGAAGGTTCCCCCTGAGCCTCCTTTTCTCCAGGCTGAGCCCCCCCAGCTCCCTCAGTTCTCCTGCTGCTCCAGCCCCTTCCCAGCTCCGTTCCCTTGTCTGGACATGAACCCACAAGAACTCCCTGAGTAACAAAAGCTGACAAACACAGCTGGATGTCCCAACAAGGAGCAGAATGTCACAGAGCTGCTGAAGCAACAAGAAACACTCACCACAGTTCTGAGCACTGACTGCAACTGAAACTAAAAGTCAGACAGTCCACAAAAGGAAAGAGAACAGTCCCATTTCATGTCACACAGGGCTTGCCAAGCCCTGCCAGGACATTGAGGGCACGAGGGGTGATGAGCAGAGCACTCGTGGCCAACAAGGAGTGTCTGAGTCACCCCATGTGGCTTCAGTGGGAGCTGGGCAGCTATTCCACAGGGTCTGTCTGTCCCTGGGTCTGCTCTGGGGTCTCCTGCAGTCACAGCACCACCTGAACACGGGGGGGGGGCTCAGAGGGTCAGTGCTGGTACCCCACAACTCCTTATTGCCCCTCTTCACCTGCAGCCATGGTTGGTCACCAGGGAATGTCACACAGAGCTGTCTGAAGTTTGCTCCTGCCCACGTTCTCTGACACATCTTCCCCCACCCCATGGAGCTGTAACAGAGTAGTAACTCTCATGATAACACTAAAAATTCATGTGGCAAGACTGACCTAATGGAAATGTTCCTCAAGTCCTGTTTTGGTTATCTCATTTCACACACAAAAATATGAAATATATACACAGGGCACACACAAAACCTCCCCACAGCCCCTGGGCTCTTTTCCAAGAGTGTTTTAAACAATCTACAGTTACTAATAAAAAGTAATTGAGAGTAAGTTTTGTTCTTTCTTTTTCATATGAACTTCCTTGCATTTAAGTTTTGTTATTCTGGAGCACCTGCTTTTCATGCTTGTTTGTCACTGTGCTTTAATTATTTTGTTTCACACATGAGAAAGTCGCAACTTTCCTTCAATTTTCCTTTTTCACAAAAAGATGACTGCAAAGTGCTTCAATATCTGATATTTAAGTGCTTAAGGCCTGTTTTTGCTTCTGTTCATGCAAACACACTGCAGGAGCAGGGCTCAAGTACATCCAGGTTTTGATGGCAAATAAATTAACTATCTGGAAGAAAATAAATGGACAGTGCTGAGCTATTGCAGAAGCTTCCATTAGGAGATGTAGAATAACTCTAGAGTAATTCATTTGCCACAAAGCTGGGATTTTGCCAGGAATCCAAGACATAAAGCTCGGGTTTAGTTGTATTTATTTGTGTCAAAACAGTCTGGCCACATTTCTATTATTTTAGATGGTTTCCCAGCAAGGAAAACATCACAATGGGCTGGGACTAGGTTGGAAATTTTTTGGCTTGGAAATGGAATCTGTGAAAAGCTTCAAGAAGAGGAGAATAAAGCTATCTTTTGAAACTTCACAAGCCAATGGTCACAGATGAGGGTCCTATATTACTCAATGCCAGAAAGTGCAGGGTACCCCTGAAACCTTGAAAAAGATTGGAACAGTTCCCTTTTCCAGCCTTCAGTCACTGCATGAAAAATTCAACTGCAATTAGCATTTAGTACAAAGCACTTTCTGTAGGCTGACAATAGGTAGCCAGAGCAGAAAGTGTACAGAACAAGAACGGAATCCTATTTTAAAGAATCGCACGGGGTTTGTTAACAATGAAGGGATCCCCCACTTTCCCCCCAGAAAATTCAAACCCATCTAATTCCCTCTGCTTAGTAGTGGAAATCAAGAGCAAGAAACCCCAAGTTTAGATTAAAAAGCATCAGAGTAAGTTCAGGGACATGTTAAATGGAATTGCTTATTTTGCTGTTCCATTAAATAGGCAAAGCTCAATGCATCTGACACCCAGACCTATTCTTTCCCATCACCATTCACCATCAATCATCTGAGCTGTGTGTCAGACCTGCCTAAGTGAAGTGCCCATTGCTCTGAGTGACTCTGATGTGCACTTTGTGCCGGGAGGGAGATGAACGATGAACTATTATATTACTAAATATCTCGGGGAAAAAAAGGATCCTCTCTGCATTACATAAATTTCCATGACATTTCAATTAATCTCCCAGTGCTGTTTACAGTCTGTACACTACACATTGCTGTGCCTAAGGATAAAATATCAGGGCAGAGAAAGTACTGAGTCTTAGCTGAGATGATCTAAAGTAGATGTTAAAACCAAACAGCACCTTCACATCTGCATGCACAGAGACAACAGTGGCTGATAATTAATGCAATAAAAAAAGCAGCTTTACAATCTTTGTCACAAGTTCTCGTTAATTCCCTACCACTCCCTTCTCCCCTGCCTTTCAGCAAGGGAGCAGAACAGCAAGGGAAAGCACTGGTGGCATCATGTGCCGAGAAGCATTTCAGAGTTAATGTTTTCTTACCTTTTATAGAAACCATGAAGAGGCTGGAGACATAAAAACTGCCAGTAATCCAAGCAGAAGGCCTTCAACTTCAGCATTTTCAAACCCTTCTGCTGCAGCGCCCGTGCTCTGCAGCGAGGTTTTAGCAACACAAGACTTTTTTGTTACGATTTGAATGACTCAAATCGAGTCCAACACACTCCTCTCCTTATTGCTGAAGTGTGTGTGTGTGGAATCGCCGCCGGTGCCACCAGGCAGCCCCGCACATGGCTCAGCACCTGCAGCTCCCAGTGCCCCCCGCTCATACAAAGAGGCAGCCGCACAAAGGAGACAAATTCATGGGCGCTCTTTGATCCTGCTCGCGGTTTATCTGCCCTCGAGTCCCCAATCCTACCGGGATAACTGCTCTTACACAGAAATCCCACTTCTCCTTTTGGCTATTTTAGGCCATTCTAAGAGCCCTCTGGACAAACAACGTGGATATATTCCAGCTCCGGGCTTTGACGGAGCTTTGGAAAGCATCCTTAGAGCTCCCAGAAGTTCGGCAAACGCAGGCGATCAGCTCGCTGGGCTCTGGCACCGCTGCCCGGTACCCACAGCAGAGCTGTGCTCCCAGCACATGGGGCTGCAAGTCTTTGCCCTTTTCCTTTTTTTCCCCTGTTAATCAGCTCCTCCTGTACCAGCGCATCGGCTCCATTGTCTGCGGCACCTCGGGAACTGGGGGTTTCTTGTAACGAGGAGGGGAAAAAAAACAGAAAAAAAAGGAAAAAAAAAAAAAAAGGAAGACGGGCAGGAGCTCAGACCCTCCCGCTCGCACACCAGATTGTGCTTATCTTGTTCCCAACGCGCTTTTCCAGGGAGCTGAGGGGGAAGGATAAACCAACCCCCGAGTCGCGGGCGCAGGGGGGACCACCGGGGACAGACGGACGGATGGACGGACAGCCAGACAGACAGCGAGGACAGAGGGACAGACGGACGGACAGCCAGCCAGCCGGCGGCAACGGACAGCCCTTCCGGGAGATCCCGGTGGAGCATCCCGGGGGATCCCGGGCAGGCACAGCCCCCCCGCCGCCGGAGCCATCCCCGTGCTGCGGGCTGGGAGCTGCTGGAGGGGGGAGCTGTCAAAATGAGCAGCATCTGCTATTTAAACCTCTGCTAGGCACGATAAAAGGGGGCTGCTTTTGTTCTGAGAAGACACGAGCCCAAATTTTTAAAAATGTCTGTCTTTTATCATGGCCCAATTCTACCACCTCTCCCCCCACCCCCCCTTTATTCTTTCCTCTCCATCCCAACGTGCACATGTACTGTTCAGGAGTGAGAATCAGAGAACAGAATCACAAAGGGCACGTTTAGAGTAGAGATTAGGAAGAAATCCTTCCCTGTGAGGGTGGGGAGGCCCTGGCACAGGTTACCCAGAGAAGCTGTGGCTGCCCCATCCCTGGAAGTGTCCAAGGCCAGGTTGGACAGGGCTTGGAGCAACCTGGGCTGGTGGAAGGTGTCCCTGCCCATGGCAGGGGTGGAATGAGATGAGCTTTAAGGTCCCCTCCAACCCAAACCATCCCATGATTCTATGAATCCCCTGAGCTGGGAGGGACCCACAAGGATCATCCAGTCCAACTCCTGGCCCTGCACAGACACCCCAACAATCCCACCCTGTCCCTGAAAGCGTTGTCCAAACCCTCCTGGAGCTCTGGCAGCCTTGGGGCTGTGCCCACTGCCCTGGGGAACCTGGGCAGTGCCCAACCAACCTCTGGGGGAAGAACCTTTTGCTGAGATCCAACCTGAGCCTGCCCTGACACAGCTCCAGCCATTCCCTGGGTGCTGTCCCTGGTCACACAGAAGAGGTTGGAGCCCATCCCTCCTCTTCTCCAGTCCCACAGTGAATGGCACAGAACTGATGTGTTGCAGGAAACATCACGGGCACAAGAGAACTTCAGTAGCAATTTATCATTTTTAAAAAAGTTTTTTTCCTGGTGTTAAATAAGAAATGGCCTAGTGGGGACTGACCAATGCTTGTGTCCAGTTTGCTGGTAAGTTTGCTTTTCCACAAACTATAATCTGGCTATTTCTTATGCTGTTTAGTTTCTGAAAATCACTAATAGTAAATATTTAGGCTACAGCTTGCAGTAGTGTCAAAGAGTAGAAAGGAACTTGAGTTCAACAGTTACAACAACAATACCAAAAGCAGAATCTGAAGAAATAATTAAAACCCAAAGATTCTGGCACTTAGATGGGTGTTTAAAACAAACCCAACAAACAATAAACCAAAAAAAACAACCAACCAACCAACCAACCAAAACCTAAAACAAAAAATTCAAACAAAAAGCCATAAACCTCCTCCAATCCCCTCCCCCCAAAAAATCCACAAGAATTTTAACACTGTTTAAAAAATATGAAAGGAAAACCGAACCCCTAAACCTTAACCTGAGGCTCTTTTTCACGTACACATATCTAGTTCCCCAAGTGCCTGGATAATAAGCTATATTTAGGGATCTATATAAGCTATATTTAGGGGGTTTCTGGTTTTACTCATTGTCACTGTTCAGTTACAAAAGTGTCTTGCATCTTCTTAGAAAACTGGTTTGTGTAAGTTTAATTGAAATGAAATTATAAATACATTGGAGTAAGAATTGGCAGTTTCTTTCCTGAAGGGAAGAAGTCAGTAAGTTGTGCCCAGACAACATTCAACAATGTTCCCATCACACTTTGTGTGGTATTTCCCTAAAAACACATTGTCCAGGACAGGGAACTAACAGATCATGGGAAAAGCAACTTGTATCAAAAATCTGCCTTTGAAAAATTGCCTTTGGCCTTTTAAAAGATAATTTCTTGTGAAGCTTCTCTTTCAAGTACCCAATTCCCTGTGCTGCCTGCACTTACTCCTGGGATTTCTTTCCGACCAGCACCAGAGCTGGGGATTCCTGAGCAAACATGACTGGTGAGAAGGAAGATCATCCCCCAACAATATTAAATACTGCCCAAGTTCAAGCCTATTTTTCTTCTGGAACTCACATTCCCTTGGGCTACATTAGCTTGGCAATCTTCAAGTGATGCCATCGTGGGAAGGGTATTTATATTTTCTTATCAAAATCTCCCACCCCAGCTTTTCATCTCCTGTTCTCCAGAGTATTTTATCTAAAGAGGAACTGAGGAAAGGCCCTTGAGACCCACTGACTCCTGGTGAGCCCAAACCTCCTGGCACTGCCTCTGCCCTGTGTTTGGCCATTTGTAGTGGTGCCAAGATGAAATCCTTTTCCCTTTGTTTCCAAGAACAAACTGCACCAAAAAAAAAAAAAAAAAAAGTTTTCCCTATCAGAACATTCTTATGTCTCAATGTTTTGATATTCCTTTAAAAAAGGCAGGAAAAAAAGAAAGAGAAAAAGATTATAACCAAGAACAGCTATTCCCAGCTATTCCCAGGATCAAGGAAGAAGGGGAAAGTCAGCCAGAGACAACTAAGCTCAAGGGACACTTGATCCTGAAATGAGACTTTTCAGAAAACTTATCCTTTGTCTGCTCACATTACAAAGCAATTTCTTTCTCACCATCATATCCTTTCCAGAAAAAAAACCCAACTATTTATCACCTTAATTATTTCTTTCTAAACAGTGGGCTTTCAGTGCCCAGAAGCCATGTACCCATGGATTTCCTGACAGCATCCAACCCCGATTATCCCACCCTGCACGCAGAGAAAATGCTAATTAGGACTTTTGCAAATGAAAAGCCCCACGCTCTCCATACGTTCCTCATTTCCCTTGTCTTCCAGAGGAAAACAACAAAGAAAATTAAGCTTCATCTCACGCTCACCCAGGATATAGAACTAGTTCTTTCAGAAAGGCATTTTCCAAAACCTTTGACTCAGAATTCCCAGGCCTGACAGGAGTAGGGATTTTTGGATGTGCTGCAGCTTCAGCACTGGAGCTGTGAGGGCTTTTCAGAGAATTTCTATAATCAGAGTTCAGCTCTGGCACAGCATGTGAAGCCTCTGACAAGGCTTTCAAAACCAGCCACTAAAAAAAGGGCAAAGTGAAAACACTCCAGTCCACCACCCCCTTTTTTAGGGCTGGTTTTCTTGCCAAATCCTGAAGCTCTGAGGCTGAAGGAAAACAATCCACTGAGGAGGGAGAACTTTGTATGAAATAACCCCAGCAGGAAGCCAGTGCTGGAGTTACTGGTGGACTGATTTCAAAAGTTGGGGACAGCAGGTAAATTGACTTGTCTACCTATATAAATCTTTAACCTTCACATATATTGAACTACTTATATTAAATATATATTTTATATATACATATAATATAAATAATTATAAATAAAAATAAATAAAAATAATTAGTAAACATTAATATGTAAAACATATACATAAATTTAAACAAATATTTATAAATATATAAATAAAATGATACAGTAATGACATAATAATACACTATAAATTTATAAATATATGAAATACATATTTAAAATAGATATTAAAAGTACATATCTTAAATACATATATTGAAGTACTGTTATTTATTTACTTACTGAAACCCTCATGGTGATATGCCAGGAACATTCCTGAAAATATTTCACTTGCCCAGAAAAACAGCGTATCCACCTACTTAGGTGGAACACAGGAATTGTAACTTTGCAGTAAGAAAACTGTTTTCAATGAGTCTTTCATGGCTTCAGGGTGAAATATTTCAATGGCTACACACAAAAACTTCATGGTAGCCATTCCTGCATTGTGGAGCTCTGGAATTTCATGGTGCCAAGACAGTGGCTGTACTCATTCCAGGATTCCCTGTGCACACCACATGTAGAAGTGGGATCACACGAGGATTACAGATCAGGTGCACAAAACAAGGTTTTGATGCTAAATTAGTTCCTGGGAGGGTTAAAGGCCTCACTGCTCACAGGATGGAACAGCACCCAAAGCTCCTGGAGACCAGTCCCTGTCCTGATCCTGGAAACCAAGCCATCTCCACATGAAAGTTGGTGGGAAAATTACAGAATCCCAGAATATGCTGAGCTGGAAGGGACCCACAAGGGTCATCCAGTCCAACCCCTGGCCCTGCACAGGCCCATCCCCAAGAGTCACCCCCTGTGCCCCAGAGGATCATCCAAACCCTCCTGGAGCTCTGGCAGCCTTGGGGCTGTGCCCACTGCCCTGGGGAGCCTGGGCAGTGCCCAACCAGCCTCTGGGGGAAGAACCTTTGCCTGAGATCCAACCTGAGCCTGCCCTGACACAGCTCCAGCCATTCCCTGGCTGCTGTCCCTGGTCCCCCCAGAGCAGAGCTCAGTCCCTGCCCCTCCTCTGCCCCTGCCCAGGCAGTTGGAACTGCAGTGAGGTCTCCCCTCAGTCTCCTCTGCTCCAGCTGAACACACCAAGTGCCCTCAGTGTCCTCACACGGCTTCAAATCAAGGCCCTTCCCCATCCTTCTTCCCTCCTTTGGACACTCTCTGATGGCTCAATCCCTTCCTTCCATTGTGCCCCCCCAAACTGCCCCAATGTTGAGGTGAGGCTGCCCCAGGGCAGAGCAGAGCGGGACAATCCCCTCCCTGATGCCCCAGGACAGGGCTGGCCCTCCTGGCTGCCAGGGCACTGCTGGCTCAGGGCCAACTGGCACCACCAGGACCCCCAGGGCCCTTTCCCAGCACTGCTTTCCAGCATCTTCAGTTGCTCAAAGAATAAGGCAAACTCTGATGCAAAAGGCAAACTGATCTCCCCTCCTGTCCCTCTCAGGCACTCCTGGGTACCCCCAGCAAACATCCCTTCCCCATCAGGGAAGAGGGAAGAGCCGTGTTCATAGGGAGCCCTCGGGCTCTGCTGCACCACGGGGACACCCAGGGGTGGTGGTGACATCCAGACAGGCAGGGACAGCAAACCAAGCCCTCTCCCCTCCGTGTTTACTGAAGGGAAGCTCTGCTGCCTAGAAACACTCCATAACTCAAAACAAAGTTATTTGGCTTCAAACATCTCTCAGATTTATGCACTCCCCCACAGATAATATTAATCATCATTCGATACTATCCTTTAGTTTTGGTTATTAAGCCTTTAAGGTGCCAAAGTATCCATGGAGTAGAATAATAAGAAGTTTGCTGTTCTCTTAATGCTGACTGTCCTTTCTGCACATCTGTTCTCTGAACTTACTCAACCGCTGGTTGATCAATTTGCTACAGAGGATGACAAACCTGCCACAAATATCTGCAAAGCTCAAACACTTAAATATCCACATAATTTGAAACAGGTCTGGTAATCCAGCACTCCAGAAGGCCAACATTAAGATTTAGATATTAGGAAACAAAATATTTTCAGATGCCAGCTGAAAGCTGACAGAGGCCAACTCAAAATATCCAGAGTAAATACTGTGCAGGCTATGAAAGAAATTGTGCCAACCAAAATACACATATGTAAAATATGCCAATTTTTACATACTTCCCTCTTTAGAATGGACACAAGCAAATTTTTCACATTAACCCTTGCTCTTTCCAGCACTGAGAACTAGAAGAGTGGTTCTTTGAGAGCAAACTTACCTTGTTGATGGAGACAGGAACTTTGTGAGCAAAATGAAGAAGAGTAGCCTTACTAGGAAATACTAATAGCTTGACAGGACACTGGGTGGGTCCATATGAATTGGTACATCCCATTTTATGGATCATTCAAAGGCCAATTTGCTCAACAGGTTCACGAGAACATTCACTAACAAGAAGAATTCTATTATCTCTCATTTTACTTAAAAATAATAGCCTGAACTCTGTTTAATTACAGCTCCAGAATAGGCTTGTTTGACCTACTGAAGTCGACTACATGTCACATTTTCCTCAATAACTATTTAACACTAAGAAAAACCCACAGGTTTAGCTGACATAATATGAGAATTTCTTTAATGTCTCCTTTATGACTGTTTTACTTTGGACTTTTTAAACTTCAGAAAATTGTTTAATTTGTAGTTAATGAGTCTGAAATCTATTTTTACAGTCAGGGCAACTTAAACTATTCAAAGAATATTCCCTTCTCCTTTTCCCAGCAAATGTTAAAATTCAGCCACTTCCAGCATCTATAAAATTCTTCCCCATCTTCCTCTCTGATACTCTCCCTTGGGAAGAAATCCACTGGAAGAAAAAATGTTGTAAGGAAATCTTTTTCCACAAAGATTTAGCCAGCCTGGAATAAAGGTGGCAGCAATACCTGGTACATCACACAGATACTGATACTGATGGTCTTCCTAAAACAATTTTGCACAAAAGCAGGGCAGGGGCAAGTTGGGATTGTTCCTGCATTGTCCTCCCAGACAAAGACACAGTGTTCTGGTCACACTGGGAGATGGGAACAAAACTACTGCCCAAAACACAGAATGTTGTGCAGTGTTGCTGTGCTGAGGACAAAGAGAATATCACAACATAGGGGGTGGGTGCTTAGGAAATGGTAATAGGGCATATGCTTTACTTTCAGAAGACTTTACACTGGAAAATAATGGAAGATTAATTATAGGCAGCCTTTAATTTGAATAAGGTTAAACAGAACAGTTCCCACTGTTTCGTTCAAGCAAGGTTAAAATGACATAATGTGGGAAAAAGTCACATTCTCAACCCATGACATCTCCAGAGGAAGACTGGTACCAAAACAACTGTCAATTTGAGAGGGAAGGACTCTGCCCCAGCTTAATCAAAGGAAGTCTGTGCCTTTGATGCACTTGCTCAGTGTGCAAGGAGGAGAATAAAGGATGCAAGAACCCATTTGATATGCAGTGTTAACAGGGCTAAGCATTTCTTTCTAAATTGGGCGATCAAAGTGAAATCCCAGTTACTGCAGTGACTCCTGTGACAGTGCTCTCTGAAGTTTATACACGTGCTTTTATCAAAATGCTGAGCAACAAAACCCAGCAGTGACATCTCCCAGCCAGGACTGTTCATGCAGAGCAGCACAGAGCTGCCAGGACAGGGCAGAGGTTCTCAGCAAAAAGGTTATAAAAATCTGCACAAACACACCTTCCCTCCCTCCCCTTCATGCTGCTCTCAGAGCAAACACAGTCTTTGAAGACAGAACTGAATTTCAAGTTGGAAATCCTGGAAAAGAGCAAATTATCCACTCTTAGAAAAACCCAATGCCTTTGTTGGCTGTGCATTGCAAGATAAAGTCATGTGATGTACCCCTGATACAGAATAAAGGTAATTTGTTACTTTAAACCTAAAACTAACTTCTATTATTACTACAGTACCTGAGAGGATCAGTTGAGACGCTGCTTCCTGTTTCCAACGAAGTCCTGAGATGACAGCAAAAGAATAAAATTATAAAGTATTAAAGCATAAACTAAATTAAAAGTATAAACTATTCAAAAATACCTTAAACATCAAGTGCTCAATGACTTTACATTTTCTTCCTTCTTTTTTCAGAACACTTAGCATGCCATTAAACCTGAGTGTAAAACCAAAATACACAAACAAAAACCCAACAACCCTTTCCTAGACTAGAGAGAGGCAAATTAGAGAAACATTTCCCTGAAAAAGTCACAGCATGATTAATTTTCAATATTCTAAAGCACTCTACCCTTCTGTATCTGTTACAGGAGTGACAATGCTTTGTTCTGTGAATGGCTGACACGAGTCCTGCTGTGAGCACCATTATACTGAGCTTTTCCAGAACCTGTCTCCTCCTTTCTGTGTGCACTTGGTAGGAAAATCCCAGCTCCATTCACCTGTGTGGGTGCAGAACCTCAGAATATATTGGTGCCAAAAGGGAACTGGCAGAGCAGCACCAGGACAGGACAGTGCACGGGACCCAAACCATGGGCACAGGAGAGCAGTTCTGTGCAGCTTCCAGGGACACATTCCTGGCCACACTGCTTTCAGCCTCAATTTATCCACTAAGCAAAAATAGCATGGAAAGGGGAAAACCGGGCAAAATCCTTCTGCCAGAGCCTCCTGCAGTTCAACCCTCCTCTCTTGCTCACGCTGGGCACCACATCTCCTCATTTATCTACCAACAGAACAGCCATCCTCACATTCTGTGGCTTTGTGTTCTCTATCCACAAAGGCAAGGACAGAGCTGTCCTGAAGAATTATTGCACCAGAAAGTTCAGTTAAGATACTGTAAGTCCTGAGTAAGTGCTCCAAGCAAGCTGATGTTTGAGCAGCAATGCTTTAATGTGCCTGCTGTTCCTAATTAGACCTGCTCTCCTTGAGCATGACTTCAGGTTTATTAGACATATAATACAGAGTTACATTTTTAGGGTAAAGCCAGTTTTTCCTCAAGCTGTAATAAAACATTAGCCAAAGCCTCATCATGAAAACTCCATCATCATGTTAGAAATTTTTTTTAAATGGTTACTTGCACTTATTCATTTATAATGAACAGCCCTTACACCAACGGCCATAGATCAACCTTTGCTCACACAGCCAGAAACATGTATGGGCTGTGGAGGTTCATAACATTCACCTTAGAATTGCACTAATTATATTTACAGTGGCTATTCATAAATCAGTGGCAAATCTTTACTGTAGCCCCAAGATTACTAATATGTTTACAAAAATAAACAGGGTGGTGTGAAGGGAGGAGGCCACAAACACAGCAAGAATCAGCTGTACAGGAATGGAAACAAACCATATTGTCCAAATAGCTTTTAACTAAAGCACTAAAGCTTCAAAATAGCTTTTGGGAGCTTATTCCACCCTGTAATTTGTTTGCTTGCACAGTTCAAGATTTGTGAATAGCGCTGAATTTTGAGGGGGTGGCTCACATATGTCGGCTTTGTGGCTGCTTGTTGGTTTAACAACTGAAAAGGGGGAACCTAATTTACTTATAATTAAGTTTCCTGCATAACACAGTGTGCTGTGGAAGTGCCAGCCTGGCTCACTCTGTGAGACTTTTTGCCTTGCTTTTAACACGGATTTAAAAAAATCTTCACAGTTTGGCCCTTCCTACTATAAATAAATATTTCTCAGACGCAGTGTCTGTGCAGGGATGATGGGCTGTGCATAGAGATGCTAATGAGCAGTAATTAGCCTCCACCCTGGCACAACCTTGATTGTGGTGTGACTGACACTGAGCACGTGGTGACCTCGGGGACTTCTTACACAGGCCCAAGGAGCAGGATTACAGCTTCATTAAAAATCCTTAGTTTTCCTTCTGAATGCAGACACCCAGGGTGTCCCTAAACCCTGCAGTCAGGAGAGGCATAAATCTGTTTAAAAACACAGGGAAAAGCACAGCTC
This sequence comes from Pseudopipra pipra, assembly GCF_036250125.1. Classification (NCBI taxonomy): domain Eukaryota; kingdom Metazoa; phylum Chordata; class Aves; order Passeriformes; family Pipridae; genus Pseudopipra; species Pseudopipra pipra. Next base: position 19,094,968 of record NC_087559.1, read on the forward strand.
CCACAGCAAAAATACCCATCATAAATCACCGAATCCTTAAGGTTGGGAAAGACCTCCAAGATCATCAAGTCCAACCATCCACCTGCCACCGCCAGGTCCAGCACTAACCCACGGCACTCAGCACCACATCCACACGTTTTCTGAATATTTCCACGGATGGTGAGTCCACCACTTCCCTGAGCAGCCTTTTCCAGGGCTTGCCAACCCTTTCAGTGAAGAAACTTTTTCCTAATATCCAATCTAAACCTCTGCTGGTGCAACTTGGGGCTGTCCACGCTGAGACACGGCTGAAAGGTTATTTCTACCAAGACAGTTCTCTAGAAACTTCCCTGCTGCAGCTGCAAGCAGTTCAAAGCGTGATTGTTTGTGTCCTTGGTAACTGCAGCTAAAGAGCCCAAAGCACAGGAAGCCACAGATCGAATCGATTTGGGGGCTGGCAGCACAGAGCCACCACAGCTGCCAGCGTGCCCAGAGTCCCACGGGCACCAGGGGCATGGAAGGGCTCCAAAGATTCATCTGCTGTCCGTGGTGGGCACCCATGGGTGGCTGAGGGATGGAGAGACCCCACTGCAGCTTTGGCTGTGTCACCAGGGGCCAGGGAGTCCCTCTAGCAGGACAGAGGCAGATGATGGAGCATCTTACAATAAGTGTCTGTGTTAGAAACTTCCCATCCTTGCACAATTTCTTCCATCAAATACAGGAATGAAAAACGGATTTCATGGAATTTTCTGAGCTGGAAGGGACCTGTGAGGATCACGGAGTCCAACTCCTCCTGAATGGCCCATACAGGGATTGAATCAAAGCAGCCCCCCGGAGAAAGGCTTAGAACTGGTTTTCTTACATGCAGGTCAGACACTGTGCAGTTTACAAAGCAATACCCTCCTAAACACTACCAAATGCAGCAATCTGATGCACTGTCATAAGCTTGTGGCTAATAGAAATCTGGGCACAGCCTTGGCTTTTAAAAGTTGCAAACCAGAGAAAGGAGGGGGCCTAAGGAATGAGAAAATATCAAAAAAGGGAGGACACGGATATTTCATTAAAAATGGACAGAATCCCCCCCCCCCAAAGAGCAGACTACAACAGAAAACCCACAGAGAATGAGTGCATTAATGAAGTGTGTGGATTTCCACAGTGTCAAAGACAGGAAAAGCCACAGGAGCTGAACTGCAGAAACCCCTGGATGAGGGAGAAAGATGGAAAACAAGACCTACACTAAGGAGGGCAAGACACCCAGAAATGCTCTAGCCCAGCCTTTTTACCTGGCAACCCACCCACAGACTCAACCTGTCGCTGTGGGAAACCTCAGGAGTGGTCTGACAACATGCAAATCAAAGTTTACTGGCCAGGAAAAACACCCAGAAGAAATCAAGTTTAAAATCTACTGAAAGATCTGGATTTGGGGTACAGAAAATCAGTTTGCTCTTATTGAATTTACAGAATAATTTTAGTGTAATCATATAATCACTCCCCTTCTTTCTTTCCAGCTCAAGTCCCATTTAAATCTTTTGGTTTCTTTCCAAATTGCTGAAAGATGGAAAGTTAATTTAAAACATAAAAATAACCCATATTCTGAACACAATGCCATTAAGCTACAGCAAACAAAATATCTCATTGTACACAGAGTGACTTCACGAATGTCAGGAAAAATGAAAATATATCTCTTTTAAGTTACTTCAAAACAAGCTTTGTTTTGCTTTGCTTTTCAACAAATTAGCTGGACAGGAAAATAAAATATTGCATTAAAGAAAGTTTTCTAAAGAAGACAAGGAGGAAGATCTGACAATCCTGTTTATTCATAATGGGCACTGACTCAGGACATTTGTAGCCCAGAAAAAAGTACATACACTAGCTAATAATAAAGCTATTAAAAAGATACTATTAAAATGAAATAGACTTGTCTATATATGTACAATTTCCATTGATATTAATAAAGATATTAAGAAACCCCCAAAGTACTATGAACTGTGGAACTGTGCCCAAGGCTTTGAGTGCAAATGAGCTAAGACAGAGCACACACACTGCAGAACTGTTCTGTGTTATCAGGGAGTGCTCTAAACCACCCTGGGAGCTCTTTTGTACCTCCAGTTTGTTTCCATGGAGTTTGCAAGGTCCTTCTAGGAGAGGAGTTGAGGAAATCTGCCCCAGTTTGACTGATGAGTCATTGAATGACATCTCTTGGTCATATGAATTCCTGACGTTTTAGAGGAACCGTGGCATGAACTGTGACTAAACTGGGCACACAGGGCTACACCCAGTGGGATTATTTACTGCTAACGTGGGCAGCATGAAACTTGGAGAATGTGTGTAATTGTTGGTAATAACAACTGCTTTCAAGGCTAAAAGGAGTATACAGAGTAGGGATGCACACAAGTCCTGGATGAGCTTGCCTAGAGCTGCCATCTATGTCCATCAGTCTCACAGGAATCATAACCAGCCCACTTCTGCAGGACAAAATACCAGTATTACCAAGAGATCATTGGTCTAAAATTCAGACACAGTTGCTGGCTTATTCAGTAGGCTTTAGGCATCCACAAACAAAAAGAATAACCACAACTGTAGTCAAGAGTTCTGCCCTGAAGCACAAAACAAGGCCACGGGCTCTAACTCCTGTTATTGGCACTATGTGCTGGGCAAACCCAAGGGTACAGGATTCCCAGCAACAGGGTATCTAAAAAATCTGATTCCACAATGTTTGAGCAGATTCAAGTGAAAGGCACAATTCGCTCTCGTTACCTTGAGCAATGATACAAAGTTCTGGTTTATTTTGCTTTTTTGTGATGAAAGAAATGATTTTTCACAAATACAAAAATCAGTATAATTGAAGATTATTTTGGGAACAGTCTAAGATGCAGTTCCCTACATTGTATGGGCATAGAAGGGGTAGGGAATGAATCCTGTGAACTGACAGTCTCAAATGGGCCTTTGCTTAGCTGTGATAACACCCGAGGAGTGTTATTGATCTGGGAGACAGAGAGACCTGAAACTACTCTGTCTCAGTGTGGAGCAGTGACAGTGGGAATCATTGAGACATTTGGAAGCTGTCAGTGTGACTGCAGCAAGCCCCAGTGTAACAGAACCACACAGAACTATGTTCTTGCTGAGAAGAATAAACAGGAGAAGTAATTTTCTAGTCCAGCGCCGTGTCCACGCTGTAAACCTTTGTTAACTCTTGATGGAGGGCAAAGTTATATGGAGGTTCTTACTGGGCTGAGTGAGAGTCCCCCCACTGTGATGGCTCAGTACAGCTGCCTCCCCTCCTCAGGGTCCCCTGGGCAGCTTCCAGCCCTCCAGGCTCAATTTGAGTGACTAATGCTAAGCTGGGGCAGGAACAGTCCATTCCCATCAGGGCAGATGGCTGCAACTGCTTCATTAGCTGTTAAGCAGAGGATAGAGGAGAGCCCAGCACTACCTATCTACTGCTGGCAGAGGCTACAAATAACCACACAGCACATGCAGACATCGTGCAAGCAGCCAGAAAAATATCCACATTGAGAAAAGCCAAGATATTCTTCTGGCATGAAAATGCACAGTGGTGACAGATGAAATAATTGCAGTTGAAGCAAACCCCCAGCTTGATCCCAAATAAAGACTGCTTAAATATATCGTCTTTTGGCTAAGAACTAAGAGTCACTTGGAGCATCAAAGTATAAAAATATTCTGTCTGCAAACAGCAACTCAGAGTGTGTGTGAAGAGAAAAGGCAGTTCTGAGCTCTGTCAGACCTTTGGTGAGAGCAGCAGCATGGCATTGCATCTTTCTCAGACTGAGGGAAGGAATGCAGAATAATATATTAAATATTTATAGCTCTGTGCTGGGTACTGCTCAGTGAATAATTGCTGCTTGGCACAGTTTCTTCCCATGAACTGGCAGCACACGGAAGAAAGGGAAACCTGTTCAGTGCAGGTTGATGCTGTGATATTCCACATGCCCACATACAAAAGAGGACCAAACTATTTCCTTATATTCCAAAGTGCAGGTTCACCAAATGGAAATATTTACCCTTGCTTGAGGATGGTCTGACTTTGGATGCCAGTCTCAGTGCTCCATTTGGTGGGTAAGCCCAAAGCTTCTAATCCCAACAGGCAAAAAGAAGGTGACAGAAGGATCATACTCAACCAGGACAACCCCCTCCCTCAGAAACAAAACTGGAAATAATATTCCAGCCATTACACTGGCTATCAAAGAAAATTATCCCTTCATATCCCTTGGCAGAGACCTGCCAAGCCATCAGGGAGGCCACATTCCCAAAAGACCCCAGAAGGAACCCAGGGACGGTCAGTTCAGCATTCGTTCTGTCACACAGTCCTGATCTCCCAAACAAATGGCCCTAAGGAAACAAGCTGTGGGAAATTCCAATTTCAATATCATGGACCAGGAACTAATGAAGAGCCTGGTCTCCTCCCAGCAAGCAGGAGGAATCTGATGGAGCTGTGGCTGGAAGCTCTGCTGTAATGTCTGCAGCATCGTTTATCAGCCGGGCAGCCGTGTCCTGCCTTAATTAGTGCAGTCAAGGCATTGTCAGGCCCCAAAGGCAGGGCAGCAGCTCATCATTCCTTTCTCTTACTCCCACAGCCTTGGCACTGCCATGGGACACTGCCAGACCAGGAGCTGGCCCGGAACGCGCCGAATTCCGACCCACTGTCTCCAGCGAGTCACTGCCGTGTCACAGCTCTGCTCTCTGGGCAGGCACTGCCATCCTAAACCAGGTCTGATGCAGAGGCAGGAGCTCCCAGGGAAGCTGCAGCACCTCTGGCAGCTGCACTCACACATCCAGTTCAGAAAACCTGTCTGGCTGTAGATCTAAAAGTAGAACAGCCCAACTCCAGAGCGTTCCACAGAATCGTGGGGGAAGCAGGACACAGTGAAACATCCCTCACTTGATACTAGTCTTTGGGACAAACCCTGAAAACACAGTTCAGGTTCAGCCTTTCTTTTGGATAGACAATTTAATAGCTCAGCTGACAGCACTGGCACTGCTCACCTATGGAAAGGCAGCTTCACAGGGAAGGATCTTAAAGAATACCAAGGAAATTCCTGCTTCTAATTTCCTCTTCTCGCACATTTTGTTCCAAATATTTTAATGAACCATTTAGACAAGAAAGTACCTAAACACATGTTTAATGCTGCTCTTGGAAATAAAAATCTTTCCTTGCCTGGGGCTTGAATGACTTCCATTCCTAATGCTGGGAATGCTCTAGATCCCTTGTTGGGTCTAGAGCACTCCCAACATTGGGAATGGAAACCAGCTCCAAGTTGGAAGCTCATGTTGCCTGTCCTCAGAACACGGCTCCTGTTCCCAGGTTCCTAACACAGAAGGGTGCCAAAACACTCATTTTTACAACATACTTTCTAAATCAAAACATAATCCCAGTATCTCAAAGAGATTTTAAATCTATAAGAAAAGCAGCGTCTAGGAAACAAAGCCAGCCCAACATGATCCTAAAAGCCAGGCTAGCAAGCTCAGCTGGCTTCATTAGTTTCAGAACTGTGCAAAAATAAAATTGAATTTCTGTGCAGAGACAGCAGAATTATATTAAATAAAACCCAGTTTGTGCTTGCAAAGTTGGGGCCTGCATTCCTAGAGGAATTCCTAGAGGCCTGCAGGAGTAACAACAGGGGGACTTGGAGAAGTTTCTTTTTCAAGAAATGATCTAATTTCTGTGAAAATGTTACTAGAAAAAATAATTTAAAAAAACTGCCAGCAACTCGATTATCTCCAGCAGTAACAGCTAAAGGTTCATGGCCCTGCTGTCCAAGAGTTCACTGCTGTGTCACAGACTCTCACCCACCGGGTCTGCCTTGTCCAGCCTTCTGCTGGGTTTTCCAAAGGAGCTGCAAGTCCCCCAGCCCTGAACCCTGAGAAAAATTAGCTTTATCAGGGGATGACAACAAGTAGTTTAGAATTTATTATCTGCTGACCATCTCATCAGCATTGTTTTTCAAGGTGCTGTCTCACCAGAGGAACTGATTTCATGTTCCAGTATTGCAGTGATGTGGTTTTGGCTTTGTTAGAAGTAAAGCCCTTCATTTAAATTTCACTTATTCCCAGAGTTACACAAAGATCAGATGTTTATTAACAAGCTTCACTCCTATTTGCAGCTCAAGTTTAGAACCATGAAAACAAAACCAAGCCGTACATGCGACATGGGAATTGAGGTTTTCCAAAGAAGGAAGAGAAAACCTGATGTGAGAGCAGCAGCCAATTGTATATAACTGAGTTTGGAGACATTAAAGCTTCCAGATCCATGTTTAATCCCCTGTGAGGCCGAGGTCCAGCCGGGCAATGTAATCTCAGAACAGAAGTGTTTGAAAATGTCTTGTTCAACAACATGTTGGACAAACTTACTCTCCCCTAAAAGTTCTCATTTGTGTCCCTGGCCTTTCCCTCTTTTGTTTGTGTTTCATGTGCAAAGAAAGTGATGTGTATGAAAGCCATACATCTGAAAACACGTTCACAATATGGGTAAGGTTCCTTGATTACTGTGAATTAAGCACTTACTGTAACCCAGTTAGGCCAACTGCTGTCTTGGGAGTGACCACTCCCCACAGTGGGAGCAAAATGAATCACTTCCATCACAGCCCAGCAGCCTCAGGACAGACAGAAGAACACTCTGAACAAGCCCCCATACCAGTATCCACCCAGGAACCACACAGACCCCAGTTCTCCAAGGATTCTTGCATGGCATTCGAGATCACCTGACTGAAAAATAACAGCAAACAAGGGCTGTTGAGTAAACCTAAAACAGATGTGTAATTTAAAACGTTTGAATATTGTGTGTCCTTTTGCAGGCTCCAGTGTTACCACTGTCCTCCTGGACCAGCTGGGAGCAGCTCTGTGCAAGTGATGCAGTGGAGAATAAAATCCTCATCAGGCTGGATACGAAAAGGAGCACACACAAAACATTACACCCTAAAAACAGAGACTTATGACTTCATAGTTTAAAACAGGGACTATTTCTGTTGGGTGTACCTGCTGCACGTGTATGTAAGAACATTCTGACAGCTCCCAGCCCGACAGACCTGCTGGCACAGGAGTGCACCTCAGGAGTGGCTTGGGGACAGGCTTCACTTCACTCTTCCTGTTGGTTAACAGGGTCGAGGTTTGGTTCTCACCTTCCCATCAGCAGCCCTTACATCCCCAGTGAGTGCTGAGACAGCCCATGCATTTCCACATGCTGCAGTCTGCATCCTGGGAGTGCACACGGACAGGGAAAACAGGGGCTGGAACAGGAGCCTGATTACCCTGCACAGCTCCAGGGGCTGGAGCAGGAGCCTGACTGCCCTGCACAGCTCCAGGGGCTGGAACAGGAGCCTGACTGCCCTGCACAGCTCCAGGGGCAGCAGGAGCCCCAGGCTGCACTGCCAGGAGCCCATTTATCACGTACCATGACAAAGCCATTCGTTCCTGTAGCTCTCCAGAACCATCAGCATTACAATTTCAGAATCCATCTGACTCTCAGCCTGTTTCAACACATCCCCTTGCAATCAATGACTATTTCCCTGCGTGCTGGGGGTGTTTTTCTGTCATCACCCATCATTTCACAGAAGCAGCAGATTACAGGATACTGTGGATCAATGAGCATCACCCTTTTGTTTTCCAGGAAATGTCCAGAATTACATATGCTGTTAAGTGGATTCAAAGACCTACAATCCATATGCTGTTACCCTATTATTCAGTAAAGCTGCATCTATTACCTTAATTCCATCATTTCTGAAAAGAAAAATTGACAGAGATATTTCAGATAAGCAGATTTAATGATTTAAATTCTAGTGCACTGTATCAGTCTGTCAGAGGTTATGATGCTTCTTTTAAATGCAGAAAATCACCCTTTTATCACCACACATGCACAGTCAATGTTTCAGTGATCCTACTCCTCTGTAGGCTCAAACCTACTGACTGAAAACAGGGTTAGATTTTTTAAAAGCATCATTGTTTTCTGGGAGCAAAGGCTTACAAACCTGAGTTAAATAACATGCTATTAGCAAACTAGCAGAGAATCCAAAAACAAACCCAACTGGAGCTACATCAGCAGGTCTGACAAAACAACAAAAAGTGGGGTTAGTGGTGTGTGTGCTGAGAGCAGGATGGGGAACTACACAGGACTTCCTCAACAGAAAGGAAACAGGATTTTTCAGCTAACTGGCAGTTTACTTTTATCTATTTACTCTAATAATAATTTCCACTCCCCTGCCTTTTCATACTAAAAGGAGCTGAAACCATGAGAAGATGACCACACACTTTACATGACTTCAGAGTTCACAAGTGCTTCCCATATTCACTGTAAGCTCCAAACAGAATTTACAGGAGAACAGTTCAGAGGGCCTTTGTACACAGGGGAACTAGTGCAGCTCCAGTGAAACCCCAGAAATCAGAATAGGCAGTCCCAGAAGCATCTGAGAGGGCCAAAGGTCCTGGCTGCCCTCTGGATGCAGCTGGAGGTGTTTGGAGACCAATCCTACCTGGAAATTGCTGTATGTGTGTGCATACATGTATGTATACACAATGCTGAAATTGTTTGGAAAAGCCCTCAAAACAAAAAGAATATGAAAGGAAAATGTCAAAGTAAGCTTTAAATTAGTCTTCCCCTTCTTCAATTCTACCCAAAGACCATTTCACCATTTAACTCTTCCATACCAGAGAATCAGACTGAACAAACACCAGCAGGAACTTGCCCATCTGGCTGGAGGAGGCACCACTTCATTCCCACTTTGAGCCTCCACAAGCTCCAAATTTTACCACTCCAATTTTGACAGATAAAGCGTGGAGATCTTGCACGGAGATTAACAAAAACTGCCTCCCAAATTTTTCTACTCCTGGCTAAGCTTTCTGCAGGTGGACTGAGTGCTGTGGCTGAGACAAGTGCCTAATGGAACATGAAAGCCAAGCTCAGTGTTCATTTGGCCTCATCTGGAATGAGGTGACGGGCTTCCTGCTGCTCCACTACACACCTAAACCTTTGCCTCCCCTCTTGGCTCTTTGATCATCCATAAGTCTCTGATGAAAAACATCAAATGAGCTGACAGTGCCTATTACTCAGTTGTTTTCTGTTTTAAAAGCAATGGCTCTTCCCTTGCCTTAGCACGGAGCATTTTCTAGCCTTGAAGCACTGAACTAACCTAACCAAGGACTGTCCATGTCTCCCTTGGAATCCAGTATGGATATATTTTCATTGAGCTGCCCAAAATCAACAAGGAAGACAATTTTAGAAGATCCTTCACTAACAAAGCAGAAGACATGTCCTCATGTGCTTCTGAAGAGCTCAGTGTGGAGAGCACCTCAGTTCCATGCTGGAGGCACCAGCAGCACTCTGGTGGCTTCCAGGGGCAGCTGAGAGCTGAGAGCTCCCCCACTAACAAAGAACAAAGCAAAATGGCTTTAATCAGACACCCCGTGACCCACAGCAAACAAACTTGTTTGTCAGAAACATCTGCTCCACCCAGGAGTGGGGGAGCTGCCCGTGCTGCCCCGTGTCAGACACGGCACCTGATTAATAACTCTGCTCCTAGGGTGACAAAGGAAAACTATTTAAGTAACATTTCCTCATGGAGATTAATTATCTTACTACACCGGCCCCTGGCAAAATCTTGTCACAAAATAGCAATTACAACTAATTGAATTCTCCATAAAGATGAATTTAATTGAAGAGAGCAAGATGGATTTCAAGACTATCTCATTTTCAGGTGTGCAATGCTCCAGTGATTGGCTTGGGGGAAAAAAAATTCGGAGCTGAATGAAACGTGACATAATTTCTTTAGGGGAAAAATGCTTATATTAATGGGTCATAAACTGGGTTGATTTTAGGCATTTGTTCTATGAATGCATCAGCCAAAGATCACCAAAGGCCAAAGAGCATACAAATAACATAGGAAAAAAAAAAGCAAAATATCTGAATGGGTAGGGAACAAAAAGGACTTGCTTGAAACACTGGAAATTAGAAAGGGACATATTTTTCATTATATTGTGTACAAATTTTCACTTGAATATGAAAAGTAAACATAAATCAAAGAAATGGCCTTTGGTTATTTGAACTTCCAGCTTCTCAGCTTGTTTAGCAAATATAGATAAATATTTTCAAATTTTCTCAAATCTCACCCCCCAACTCTAAAGGGAAAACAGTAACACCTGTGTTTTACAGAACTGACCCAGGTGACCCATGAAGGGCAGATAAAGGTGTTGGCTGGGCACAAAGGAGGGGCCATACTCATCAGGGGCTTTGAAACTCCCCCCTGGATTAGCATCTTTGTTTCAGAGAAGCTTTAACGAGTACCCCATGTTTGCTATGCACTTACTGTGGAACCCAAAACATGCTGGATTGGGATTGGAGCAACCTGGTCTAGTGGAGGATGGAATTGAGGTTGGAACTAGGGGGTGGAACTGGATGATTTTTAAGGTCCCTTCAACCACAAACCATTCAGTGGTTCTGTATTTCGTTCTGATATCTGCACAGCTCCCCTTTCCTCATGACCCTGTAGCATTCTGTTGCTAAAAACAAACATAACTTGCTCTGAGTCCCTCCCAACCCCACGAAGGTCCCCAAGGTCTCCTCGGAGGGTCAGTGACTGGCTGTCCCCGGGTCACAGGGAGGGAGTGGGATGGCAGCAGGGCTGAGTCACCAAAGGTCGGCCAGTAGCTGAGAGCAGGAGGCTGGGCTGGATCCAGACATAGCCAGAAAAACTCTCCCTGAACTCATTAATGACATTTTTTCTCCTCGTGGATGGGCTCAGTGAAGTTCTGTCTCTCTTTCTCTCTCAATTTTTGTCAGCCCACCAGAGTGAGTGATCCCTGAGCCCAGCGAGGAACGGGACCCTACGAGCACACTGGGGGGACTCTGCCCTCACCAGAGCCCCTCTGCCTTTGCCAGGAGGGCAGAGTGTCCTTCCCAGAGCAGCAGGGGGGGAAGGGGGATACTCCCCCACTGCTGTTCAGCCGAGTCACTCCAGGCTCTGAGTGTGATCAGCCCCTGACAGGTCCAGCCCTGCCCTGAGCAGCTGCTGCAGTTTGTGGAGTCCACAGAAAATGGGAAACCCACCTGAAGCACAGAATCTTTACAGTAGGAAAAGACCTCCCAGATCACCAAGTCCAACCTTTGCCTGAATCCCCCCATGCCCACTAAACCATATCATAAAAAATGAGAGAAAAGGTTCAGAAACCAAACACCTTGTAGACACAGGTGTGATACACTTAACTATTACAAGTGACTTCAGTAGAGGTAGAATAGTAAAACTAGAATTTCTGCTGCTTTGACAGCAGAAACACCTATCCAGCAGTATTGAAATTCATATAATCATAGTTTTGTGCCTTTCAAAAATAGTAATTATCAATTTCTTTATATGAAAACCTACTACACATCACTGATGGATCAGCTTCTTGTCAAAACCTGCTGGAGCCTGGGAGAGGTGTTGCTGTTATGTTTGTCTTGTTCTCATACTCCTTCCTAGACACCCATCAGACAGTGGGATGTAAAACACCCCACGTGGCTTCCATGGATTGTCAAACACACACCTTCCCTGGGACATCTTGTGCTCGAGAAAGGTGGAGGCAGAGCAAACTGCACAGGCAAACAGGGAATAATGATAACATTTCTAAACAACATTTAGGATAATAATTATAGAACACAGAAACACCAGTGACTGCAGGGGATGCTGGCATATATATCCATGTATCCCATCTCCAGTGTCCACAGAGTGCAAAAGCACATCCAGCTGGTTTCCTCCCTCGTGTTCATCTGCAGCTTCCTGGACCGACCCAGGCCATGGACCGGGAGTGATTTCCCGGGAAAGCCCTGGCTCAGGCAGCACTGGAGCTCCCTCTAGCAGCCATGCCGGGACACAGCCCATTCCTGCAGAACCCCAGCAACCCACCACCGCTCACGCAACCCTGGGACACCGCGAACAAAGCAAGAACTGCCCCCGACGCTGGTAGATGTATTTCTGGAGTTATGTTTCCTGACAGTCCCTGCTCCGTTTCAGTACTTGAGGTGAAAAAAGACTTCGTGCTGCACCTTAAAATGGTCAGTTTGGCAAATGAACATCCCATGGGGTGAGTGGCCCCTCAGCAGAGCTGTGGGTGGGGGTTAGAGGGGTCTCAGCCTTTTCAGGCAGTGACTTGGGAGCAGTCAAGTCCCCTCCTCTTGCCAATGACCTCAAATGCAGTGTCTGCTGCTCCATCCCGATGGCACTGCCAGCCCCAGGCACCTGCTCATGGAGGAGCTTCCTCAGCCACAAATTATTATATAATTCAAACTCATGATGAATCTGGAGTTGCTTGGAATGGTGGCAATCCATATTCCACGGCACAGCTGGTGGCTTGGCTAAGGAAACATCTCAAAACCTTGACTGCATTCATGTTTGAGATCTACACCCTTCTACATTTTTCAGGGAGTTATTTCTTCTCCTCACATTACATAATACTTTGTTTCAGCTACTTAAAATCTACTTTGGGAGATGAATCTCTTAATTTATCATAGTTGAATTGGTTTGTTGTTGGTTTGTTTTTTTTTTTTTTGCTCCATCTAGTGGTGCATAAAAATCCAGCCCATTCCAGCCCAAAGTGTCCACACACGCTGCTCTGAGCTGTTTTAATGAGCTCCCACAATGAGTTACAGAGAGGAAATAATACATGTGCAGAAAATAACAGCAAAACTGAAGTCTCACCCACCCATTTTAGGCAAACCCCCCTAAGAGCTGAATGTGTTTGCAAAGGGGAACTCCACATTGCAGAAGAAAACCAGAAAAGCCTGATCCTAAACGGTGCAAGTGCCAAAAGGTGCCAAAGGAGAAATTCCCCAACTGAATTTCCCCAAAGCAGCAGCTTTTCTTCAGTCCTGTGAGTTCATGGAAGAAGAAAATGGGTCCATAAAAATAATAAAATGGCATTTCTACTTCACCTTCCATACCAGGAAGCACAATAAGATAATCTTCACTTTTCACAGCAAAAGTGCAGATTCATTGAGGAATCAGAAGAAAAAGGGAATTTTTCTGCTGGTACCTTTCTCTGTTTTATAATAACATGCAGCATTTAGGTCATTACTTCTAACTCTGGTTAACTAAGAGAGCCCCTACCAGGCTCTACTGCTAAACCCTGAGATCCACAGCATGTTTTATTTAGCCAGACATCATTTATTTAAACAGGAAAATGTTTACTTCTGCATTTCTGACTTCCAGAGCCTCAGAGAAGGTCAGCTGCTCTCTGTGCTCCACCAAGAGTAAATGCCACAATTTAATGATACTATGGCTACAAACTCAAAGTGTTTCAAATGCCAGCAACTCCTAATGACACCATTTACCCTTAATTGGAAAACTACTGGATAGAAAACACCCCCTGGTAGTGTCCTGGAAGAGCCAATAACACTGGTCAGGCTTTGACTTCATTTTCTCCTGAGACACATCATTAACCACAGCCACATTTAGGATAATCAAGTGCTGCCTCTTAGAGGAAAAAGGGCTGGCACCCGGAGTTGGGGGGTTAATCTGCCTGGTTAAACAGCAGTCCTGCTTCTTTGTTTCCCTTTACACACACAGATAATACATAGTTATTGAAAGATTGGACAAATCCTCCCCTTTGGAAGGGAATAATTATAGTGCTCCAGAGTTCAGTACACTGAGGAGAGAGAGTTAATCACTGTTTACATCTGGGAGGAGATAAGCAAGTCAAAATATCAGAAATTCCTACTGTTTCTATCTTTGGGAAGCAACTCAGAGAAACTCCTAATTATAAAGGCCCAAATTGTGAGAAACAGTCAGACATTTCAGTGGTTACCCTGCTTAGTAAACATCAGCTCCCTTCCAGGGATACAGTCAACTCCACTAATTCACTACACAATTTTTTGCATAAATTGTTTTAAAATTTTACAGTGGGAGTGAAAGTTCTTCAGGTACATTGTAATAAAAAGTGATGAAGAAACACGTGAAACTCCAGAATATTCAATAGCAAAGAACAGCAGCAGCCATATAGTGTTTGTGGTCTGCAGTGAGCACAAAGGATGTAGAGAAACCTGCAGAATCATGAAGGCAGATTATCCTTCTGCACGCAAATCCTTCCCAGGCCTGGGACACTGCACAGTCAAAGCCAAGGCAAGCACAAGAAAACATTTCACAGGAAGGATAGAGACAGTAGATCAAATCTAACACAAAAGCAAATAACCTGTATTCTGTTTTTATATGGATTCCTTTGGGGGGACGAAAGCACATTGTACAGAATGGGAGTGAGCCTCAAGCTGCCTTCACAGTTCTTCCCTCCTTGATCCTGATGATTCTCCTTTTATCCAATCCTCAAAGCCACATACACCTACAAATACATACCTGCTTTTCACCCTACATCAAGCCACTCTGCCTTTCCACGAGCTCCAGACAGTGTGGAGCAGTATTTTAACTCATGACAGCCACAAAGACTTCAGAGCCTTTTTTCCCCCTCCCAGCCTTTCTTTCTTGCAATCCTCAGGGTAGGCAATGCCACTGCACAGGAACTGTTCTCTGTGTATGTACTTGGACTGTTTCAGTTTGGAAGATCCAACCAGCAGAAATTCTCCAGTTGTTTTAGAGGATGTGTCTGGAAAGACTGTAATCAACAAAGTGCCTTTTGGGCAGTGGGAGCTTGGCCACCCATGGCCATGCTCTCATTTACCCAGTCAGTCTGCTCAATTCCAAGTTCATTCCTTCAATGACAACCTTGTGCAGAGCTTTGGGAAAAGTATTGTCATTGATTAGGCAACAGAAGTTCATGAGCAATGATCTGGGGCTTTGCTGCTGCTGCACACAAGCCTTGCACAAACACAGGCCAAAGAAATGAGAACACAGAGCTCAGGGTGTGACCAGTCCTGGTGAGAGGATCTGCTGCAACACAGGTGTGCTGGTTCCTCAGAACAATCACAAGGCAAAGAAAGAAGGGTTAATCTCTGTATGGTAACAGCCATAAAATGTCACGTGGTGGTGTTTGCCCAACCTTGAAATGAACTGTTAACACAGCCTAACACAGCTCCTGGGGAACAGCTGCCCTCTCACCCCCCATCCCCAGCCTTTGGGGAGAAGGAATCCCCTTAGTCTGTGCCCTTCACACCACACAGTCACTTACAGACAGGAACAAAACTCACAGTGCACTCCAAGGCTTATGGAACTGTTTATTTTAGTTCAAAATAAACTGTGCATTTCAGGTATTTGTTTACAGCTGGAGTGTGTTCTCAGCACTGGACAGGAGGAAGAGCTGTAGAAAGGCATGGACAGGAGATCAGTGAGGGCACAAACTGTGCCTTCTGCATTACCCAGAGTGACAGGACAGAATCCTATGGCATCCATGCAAGTGCCAGTCCATACACACCAGTAAGAGAGGAGAGGAGAGCTGGGCTATACAGGTGGAGCACTGCCTGCACACTCAGCAGCTTCGCTGTTATCTTGAGGATGGGCTACTAGACCCCGAAGGTGGACAGCAGAACTGGTGCAGAACATTATCTTCCCTGCCAAGGAAGGGAGGGGGCAAGAAAGAAGAGAGACAGAGGAACAGAATCACAGGGAACAGCATTAGGAAAGTTAAGCTTGAGATTTTCCTGGTTTTGTTTTTAAATCCACAAATACTGTCACTTGTTTGTAAGTACCACCCAATTAACCATTTCCATCTGAGGCAGGACTTCCAGCACAGGGAAGAACAGCCCAATGAGCTTGGTCAACTCTGAAGAGTTAACTCTGGGGCAAAAGCTGGTTTGAAAGGGCAATTTCTGCTTTTCCCGTAAGAAGACTCCCATTAAGTTGCCATGTGCACACCCAGCCTGCAGTGGCCATGGCTCCTTTATTTTTAACATGCTTAAAACTTTCCACAGGTATTTTCACTGCCCACATTCCACTGAAAATGCAGAACATTCCCCTTCTGTGGGTGATTTACACACAGAAATATTGATTAATGGCTGAACTTCCCACCTCCCCCCGCCCTCTCCTCGGGTAGAAGGAAGAGCTCTGTCTCCACGAGGGGTTGCCAGCATCATGAATGGTGCTACAAAGCAGGAGCAGTTTGGAATACCTACATCTGTAATGCTATACAGTGCTTTATGGCAGGTGGGGGGAGGGATGCTGGCTTGGCAGGAGGCTGCAGCGAGGCCACTTCTGAACCAGAACAACCACGAGAGGCCATTTCCTTTAAACTAAAGAACAAGCTAAAGGAGGAGGATGGAAAGGAACACAGTGAAGGAGGAAAAACAAGAGAATCCAAAAAAACAAAGAGTAAGTTTCATGCTATTCTGGTAGCTCCTGATTGTGCTCCAACCGCTTGTTGTGCAGGGACACAATTCCCTGTTTGTACATCCCTACATCACGTAGGCATCAAGTGGAAAATTACAAGTATTCCTATAATTATGCCAGCTTTCCTTTGCCATAGGGCGTGAGCACAGATGCCTTATATAATCAGCTGAACCTCACACTGACTTAGGGTGGGATTTGGGCACAGTTTGGCTCTGCTTTGCTCTGTCCATCTGTATTCTGCCTCTCTGTGCTGCTGGTCTGAGTGATGCTGCTCTCACTCCTTTCCTCAGTTTGAAAAAAAATCTTGTCAAGCTTTTAAATCTCTCTATATTCTAAAGAGAGGCTCGAGGGCTTAAATGTGCTGAGTTACACAGCAGGGCAATTGCTATTCACTTAGAAATTAGATTCCTATTCAACTTTTTTTGGTACAGAATATCAATAAATATTTATATCAATAGTACAAAGGATTCTGAAGTGCAGCTACAGCTTCATCTGTGACTAATCATTGGGAAGCTCCCACAGGACCAGGGAGTGGTGTGGGATGTCTCTACAGATGCTTCCATGAAGGACATGTGAAGTACTTCCTTTGTGTCTAAGCCTGGGGAAGGGTCCAGTGCTCATCAGTGGGAAAAAAAATAAAGCGAGGGTTTCAAAGTACCACATTTATCTGTAAGGAGGTATTTTTCATTTCAGGAATCTAAGGAAAAAGTTCTCCCAGTTTTCTCTGGCTATGTCTGGTGTGCAAGAATTCCCACTGTGCTCTTGGGAAGACTTAAAAAACCAAGCTACTCTAATACAAGGTAGAAGCATCTGTCAGCTTGGGATCATTGGAGGATAAGCCTCTCTGTTAACCAGTTATGGTGGCAAAACAACTCCAATGCCTACCAGGGGCTCAGACTAAAAAGAAATAGCACAATCAATCCTTCTATCATTGTCCATACAGTGGTTTGTTGCATGTAAATCAACATTACCTGGTGAAACAAAGATTCCACATTAAAATTTCACACAAGTACAGTATTTTCAGAACGATGGTTTTACCTCCCAGAGGTGCTGATTAAACATTAAGCAGGCAGAGACTGCAAGAAAATGATGGGATTTCTTTGGTACTATAACATCCTTTGCATTATCTTTTTGTTTTCACAGGTATCACTGGGGAAAAAAAAAAAAAGAAAAGAAAAATCTCTAGCTTCGCGATTTTAAAAATGGTCTTTGGACATGATAAGGGCGTCTAATTTAAGATTAGAAGGATGGAAGGTAAAGCAGATGGAGAAAGGAATGAGTGACAGCCAACATTTCATGCAAATCAGAACAAGGAAATCATAGTTACAAATAAACACGAGATGAAAAGATGCTCAGACAGCAGTGGTGAGCAAATCTGTCCATGGTTGGAGTTGCATTTATCACCTATTCCACGTCCATCCACAGAATACAGATGGGAATGACTGTACATCCCCAAGCACGGGCACTTTCCTCCTGCAATCCTGCTGGGTGGGTTCCTGTGGAACAGCCACACCTCAACATCCCACAGCTACAGCACAGTGGGGCTGCAGGGCATGAAAAACCAAACCAACCAAAAACCCCAACCCCCAATTTCAGCAGAGTGGGGACCATCTCCAAGGGTGGGCTGACCTGTCCTGAGACTGGGAATGAGCCCTGCACCCCCAGGAGGGTGTGACCAGCTGAGGAACTGGAAGGTTGAGGTGACACTGCAGCTCTCAGTGCTCTCAGTGCTCTCAGTGTGTGACTGGGATGAGGAACCTCCCACCTGCCCAGACGGGCTGAAGTTCTGCCTGAAGGTTGTTTAAAGATGTGTCTTGAACCACAGACTGGTTTGGGTTGGAAGGGACCTTAAAGCCCATCCAGTGTCACCCCTGCCATGGGCAGGGACACTTTCCACTAGCCCAGGTTGCTCCAACCTGGCCTTGGACACTTCCAGGGATCCAGGGGCAGCCACAGCTTCTCTGGGCAACCTGGAGCCAGGGCCTCCCCACCCTCACAGGGGAGAATTTCTTCCTAATATCCAATCTAAACCTACTCTCAGTCTAAAGCCATAGAAGATGTGTTTAGAAAACGCTGGGAACAGACTGTCCTTCAAACAAGAAGCAGAGGTGATTAAATTCCTGTTATATCTCTGGGCTTTGCTTTGCTCAGATTCCAGCTGTGAGGCCACTGAGATGATAATGAAGTCTGGATCAAGCAACTGAAGTACAGGACTACATGGATTTCTACTTCTGGAAGCCTCTCCAGGGTGTGCCACCATTTCCTTACCAGATGCAAAACCTGTATTCAAATGATCCCAACAAATCCAGAGCAGCTTGTGGAATTTGCAGCCTCAAACTAGAGGACGTTGTTTTTAAGCCTCTGCTTTGGGAGGTAGGAAGGGAAAGGGAGTCAAAGAAGCCAAGTTCCAGCCTTTACTGGTATATTTTTTAATTTGCAAACAAAAATAACCCAAAAAGAGCAAGCAGAGGAGGCATATGGGCTAACTGGAACCCAGACAAATATCTAGCTGGAAGTATGCTCAGGCTTCCCTAGAATTTTCTTGTAACAGGAGAATGCAAGATGACTTGTATTATTTCTATTTTGAACACTGTAAAATGAGCGGGCCAGGGATTACTGCGATAGCTACAGTTATTAAAAATGCATTATTTCCCCGTTAACAATTCAAAACAGATGCCAAAGATCGTCTCGACTAGAAATAAAACTGCTGGAGTGACTAAAATATCCAGCAATTAGCTAACAGCAAATCAGAGATGCTCCAGATTTCACTGTAGTGCATTCATTAATTGCTTCTTTCAGAGCAAATTTAATTTTTAATTCTGGGCTACAAAATTAATCCCTCTGCGTATTTTCTAAATAAAACCTCAAAACTGAAGCTCGACCAAAGCATCCACGTCTGTTGGTTTTGTTTCTAATGATTTCTATTTATAAATTGATAAATGGGAAGAATAAAACCTAAATTTAATACTATTAAGTGTATGTGGAAATGCAAAGCCCAATCTTGTTAGTGCTCTAGGAGCTCATTTTCATTCACAGCAACAGGATCCCCACATACAGGTCCTGTACAAAACCAGGTGCATGATTTGCACTTGCCTCAGAGATTCCAGTTGTGGGGATGTCAGTTTGGACAGAACAGTTTCAGAAATTTAAATTAGTGGTAAACTAAAGCAATTCCTGCCATGTGACAGCCCAGCTTTAATACACCACCACACCTGGGAGCAGGACACTACCTGGGATGGCACTGACATCACTGTAGAATTTGAAAGTAAAGCCTAGAAAATAAACTTGCAGCTGTTTTTTTTTGTCTTCCCAAGAACAGAGTGCTTAAGGATGGTGGATAATTTGTGTTAGAAGGGACTTCTGGAGGTATGTGTGGTGCAGTCCCTGCTCAGAGCAGGGCTAACCACAGCCAGTTGCTCCTGCTGGGCCCGGTGGAACTGAGCATCACTGAAGACACAGATGCCTCTTCCTCTCTTGGCCTCTGATCCGGTGTTTGACCACGATCAGGGTCAAATTCCCCTCTCTCCCTGCCTTGTATCTAACTGGAATTTTCCTTACTGCAGTCTGTTTTGGTTGCCTCTTGCCTCATCCTCTCCTAGAAGAGACTGGCTACACCTTTTCCATATTCTCCTATTCACAGAATCATGGAATGGTTTGGGTTGGAAGGGACCTTCAAGATCATCCAGTCCCACACCCTGCCAAGGGCAGGGACACCTTCCACTAGCCCAGGTTGCTCCAAGCCCCGTCCAACCTGGCCTTGGACACTCCCAGGGATGGGGCAGCCACAGCTTCTCTGGGAAACCTGTGCCAGGGCCTCACCACCCTCACAGGGAACAATTTCTTCCCAATATTCCATCTAAACCTGCTCTCCTTCCATTTGAAGCCATTCCCCCTTGTCAACAGGACAATCCCAATTTAGGAGTTGACTACAGCATCAGCCCTGAGACTTCTCCAGGGAAAAGCCCCTGTTCCCTCAGCTCTCCTCCCTTGTAGGTACTCTGCCCACAGACACCTTGGTGAGCCTTTGCTGGGCTTGCTCCAGTATCCTGATGTCCTTCAAAAAGCCAGCTGCTCCACAGGAGGTTTCACAAGTGATGACAGAAGGAGGCAATCACAGAATCACAGATTCATCAGGGTTGGAAAAGCCCTCTGAGATCAAGTCCAACCATTCCCGCAGCACTGCCAAGCGGACCACTAATCCATGTCCCCAGGTGCCACATCCACACAGCTTTTAAATCCCTGCAGGGTTGGGGACTCCACCACTACCCTGGGCAGCTCTGCCAGGGCTGGACAGCCCTTTCCTTGAAGAAATTTTCCCTAATATCCAACCTAAACCTCGCCCAGTTCATCTTGTCCCATCACTTGTTACCTGGGAGCAGAGCCCGACCCCCACCTGGTCCACCCTCCTGTCAGGGAGTTGTAGAGAGTGAAAAGGTCCCCCTGAACCTAAACTTCCTGGAGAGCAAACAAGGCCAATGATGAGTTCCTTCCCACCCCTCAATCCTGAAACAAGAGCTGAAGATCTTATGGCACCTTTTTGGGCGCTCTAAAAACAGCACGTGCTTTACACACCCAGACACACTCCGGGCACTTCTGTGTTCACTGCACAAGGAGAGAAAGACAAAAAAGCTAGAGAAGTGAAGGATTTTTTAAGCACAAAGTTATGCTGCTTTATAAGCTTTAATCCCAGAAGAAATACTACTGATAAAAATAATAACCTACGTGGAGCAAGACATTGAGATGTTCCAGAAAAAAACAGGTGGTTTTCCCATCAACATCCTTGTAGGAAGATCCTTAAAATTAAAGCACTATAAACTAAGGACAGAGGAAAACGAAAAACCTCATTAAAAAGCAAGCAGGGAATCTAACAGTGTTCAGGCCCCGCTCCTCACCAAAGGAATATTCAGTTGGCTCACAACTCAACTATGGATTCACTACCACCAAATAAACCAAGAGCTCTGATGGGAGGGAAAAAACAGACACACATAAAGAGATGCTGCAACATAAAACACCAGGGTGAATCCAAGCATGCATGGTTAGAGAAAACTAAGGGATGAAATATTCAAACCAGAAATATGTTTATGCATTTACAGATTTAGGATTCATTGTTTGCTTTTGTCTTTCCTTGTCACCAGTGCAAAACAATTTGATTTTTCAGCACCAGGCTTTCAATGTTTTGATATTAATATTATTCATGAGCTGGCAATTATCAGTAAGTTAATCACTAATAGCAAAAGTAAAAATTAAAAGACAATGTTTTTCATGGCATGCACAATTTCTTAACAGTTTTCACATTTCCAGTTACTTAGATTAGCTGCCCTTTGATGCTTCTGTAAGTTGTTAAAATAAACACTGGCACTGCCAAGGAATTGTACTACGAGGTGTAATTGCTGCTCTCCACACTTGATCAAAGAGAACACAGAGGAAAGGCATCAGTGTTAAAGCATTATGAGCTGGAAAACATATTTTTGATATATTCAGGGCAGACTCTGCTTGGCATCAAGGGCCTGTATGTGTTTAAAAAGCCCTTAATTCCCTCAAATGAAAGGGCAGTGCTGAGCCCCGTGCAGGTCCATGCCTTTAACCTTCCCAGTGCCACAACACACAGATTCTGGCAGGAGGTATTCAGGGCTTAAAAAAAAGAGTGTTGCTCAGAACAACACCAATATCCTACACAAGTTACATATAAATATTTCAATATATTTGTTATGTGAGAACTAAACCTACAATAGCTTCTCCCTACCTTTCTGAATCTAGGGGGATGTGCCTCTTTAGGCACATGACACTCCTTTTACTGTATAATTCCAGAGTGCCTGGGAGAAGGAGTCACTACAGTGATAGTTCAATTCAGAACTACCCTACAAGATGTTAAAAGTATTGGGGATTTTTTCAAATATGCCTTTTTTTTTTTCTCTCTTTTTTAAAACTTCCACCACTATTGCCTGTCTCATGTCAAATGGTAACATCAGATCTCTCTCCAAAAATCAGAAGTGGGCGGTCCATGTCTACTCTTACCTGTACTCTGAGTGTGTGGCAGGGACAGCTAGCTGGGAATGGTACAATGGAGCTGGACAGCAAAACTGGTGCAGAGTATTTAAAGACCTACGACACAAGGAAAAACACAAAGTCAAACCACCAAGTGTTTAGAAAGGGGCTCGTGAGGAAAAGGCTGGTGCTAAGAGGTGTATTGGAAACTCATGGTGAGGCTGAATGAAATTTGATGTACAGCTGTCAATTGTGAATGCCAGGAAATCCAGGGGAGTGTTTGCCAGGTTGGAAATGCACACATTGAAGGGACGGGATGAGCTGTCGCAGTGAGGAGCCCGGGTTTGGCTGCAAGACTAAGATCAAATGCCAATTGAAGACTTTGGTTTTGCCTCGCCACGTGGAATGAAGGCAAAAAACCCAGAAACACGGGATAGTCTGGGCTGGAAGGGACCCACAAGGATCATCATGTCCAGCTCTTCAGTGAAAGGCCCATACAGGGATCAAACCCAACACTGAGGGTTGGAATTCCCATGGAAATGAAGCTTCAGACTTCCTTACTCTGCACCAGTCAAGCTGTTCCTCTGTCAATGGAATTACAGACACAGTGCTCTGACATGAGGAGGGAGAATGCAATGGACATGGACACAAGCTTTCTTCAAGCCCAGCAATTACAAACATATTGCAATACACCACTGGAAAATGGGAAAGAATCCAAGTTTCACCCCCTTTTAAACAATATTCTGAACTGTGCAATACAAGTTTAATTGCTGTCATTTGTTCAAAGCATGGAAAAAAATAAAAAGAAGCTTTACAACACAAAGATATTCTGCCCCCCCAGATCATTTAGGTTTGTATTGTTTAATTGAAAACAAAGAAGAGTTGCAAAACAGGACAAGGTATTGCATCTGAAGGAAAGCTCAGAAAATCTTTAAGCAACACACAGCACACATCTCTGCATTTCTGGTGTTTGTGCCAGGAAACTTTAAACAAGGGTTTAGCACAGATAGGCCTCCATGATAAATCCACCTAATCAAATTTCTTAAGACACAGCATTCTTCTAGGAAATCATAAAAAAAGAATCAATATCTCCTTGCTCTTTGAGTGGGGACCTACGGAAGAAGTAGCCATTAAACTGAAAATCCTCATTTAACAACTTGTAAGCATCCAACCTGACTGTTAACAGAGGATGTGTGTATGTGCACAGAAATGCACTTTCCCCCCCCTCATCTTTTGCTTGGTGTCTTGACAGAGGCTCCAGAAGATTGATTTTGATTCTTCTGCATCCCTGAGGCTTAAAGTGAATCCTGTGAGGTCACTTTCTTATAAGATCAAACAGAGTGGTTAAGCAAAAAGAAGCCAGGCTTTGTTCAGGAAGGAGTCAGTTACTAATCCTTTGGAAAAAAAAGACAAGGTCAGCCTGTTCTGATTTCTGTTGCCAACAGTGTGTCAGCAACTGCACGGCCAGGACGAGTTGGATTTTCTGTTTAAAGACAGCAACTGCTGGTAACTCCTGTAAAGTACCTTGGAAATGTACTCCTGTAAAGTAGGTTTTGGAAATGGCAACACAATTCAGTCACGAGGCACCTTCCCATTATGGGACATACAGCTACCAATGGTGGCACCTTCAAACCAGTGGGAAAAATGACCAGAGCAACTCAAAAGAAAGACGGAGAATGTTACTGAAAGCATTGATGGACGATGAGAAAAGCAGCCAGAACACGCAAAAGCTGGATTTTCTGACAGGAAAAAAAAATCACACAGTATCCACAGAAGCTGCTCCATGGAATCCACAGAGCCGAGGGAGAACACTGGGAATGGGCAGAGCACGAGTCTCACACTGGGCAGGGAAACTGGTCACACGGGCAAAGTCGCTGCTTTGTGGCTCCTCATTTTTCCAGTAGAAGCAAAAGTAGGAAATTAGTAGGAGAGTGTCCCAGATTTCCTTCCCACCACTCTTTTTTACCATAAAAATCTCTCTCTTTCTTCAGAGAATAAACCAGTGAATGTATGAAAGAATCTCTCTGGATTCAGTTCTGCTCAACAAAGCTTTTTGAACAGAGCTCGCTCCTGGCTCTTCCAAAAAGAATCTGCCCACAAGGCTCCATAAATCTGTCCTACTCTCACTTTCCTAGGTTCCCAGAAACCCTGAACAATAAAGAGGGAAGCTCTCCCTGTCATCTCAGGCAAGATTTGTACTCACCCATTGCACAGGACTGGGATTAGGAGCTCAACTGCTCTGAGTTTCTGTTCGAAGGTGCAGCAGAAACGCAACAGTCCCGTCACCTTGACAGCAAATGAGAAGTGCCAGAGGTTTGTCAGGTGGCAAACACACTGCCCCTGGTAGTGCCAAGTGCCAGGGCAGGGGTGGGGGAGGTGGAACAGACGGCAAGGTGCAGCTGCAGGCTGGGATCAAGGTACCACGTGTCACTGCTGTGCTCCACCAAGAGCATCTCGGGTGCCAAAGGCGTGCGTTCAACACATCAGCCTGGATTTCAGGTGGTTCTTAGGCTGTTCAAAGACAGGCTCTTTGTCCAACCAGTTAGAGAAGCAAACATGAGGGCTGGACTCTGCTCTGGATTTTAAAATTCAAGGGATATCTTGACTCAGTGTTTGGGTTCTTCTAAATCTCACTGACTGATGTCCTGTCAGCCTGACAAACAACAAGGCCCAGACTTCACAGCCTCTGACTAATGCTAATTTCATCAAAGCATTTGGGTAAATCTGCTGGTGCAGCTTAAGGCTCAAATGTGGCATTTTGTGCCTTCAATCACCTGCTAACGCAGTCCTTGCATTCATTTACAGCTCTGGAACCTACCAGAAAAAGTTCAACATTCCAATGAGGTTTTGTTTGTTTGTTTCGGTTGCTTGGGTTTATTTTTTAATTCTTTTTTAAACTTTATAGCTTGATTTTGCAGTCAGCCTTCTACACAAGTTTGCATTCAAACTAGAATTGATTTCCTAATTTTTAACACCTAAAAACATCAGAAGAAATATATCTCAGTATTTTGGAGGAGAATTAATCACTTCTGTTCACAGTCTCATAGATAATTCGGCCCTATTAAGTTCAGTTTCTGCATCTCTAGTGGACGTTCTTCAAAAGATTTAGGATTATAAATACAGCACAGGTACTTCAGCACCACCACAAGACAAATGACTGAAGAGATGAATGGTTCTTCTGACAATATCAGTTTCTGAACCATTACTGCAACATCCCAGTGCACATGGAAGGGACTTCCCACTTCCAGGCCCAGACAGGCAACCATTTGTCCATTCTTAAAGAAAGTTCTTGTGAGAACAGACTAGAACAGGAAAACCTGAAACAAATCTAACCCAAAACCTTGACTCACATCCCCCTCAGGATGCCAATGTAACTGGAAAAATGCAGCTCCTAAGGAAGCTCCCAGATCCAGAGCAGGTGTGACTGTTCCTCTCACTTCTGTATGAATGCCATCATGTTTGCATTAGAAACCACTCATTTTAACAACTTCCCTAAACATCAGTGAACAGAAATGACCATTCTTTTTAATCTTTCATTTCTAGAGTCTTGCTCAGATGTACAGATAGAAGGAAATTCATTATTGGTCATCACATAAAGCCACAAATGTTTGTGTTGGGTTTTTTTTATTTCCTCTTACAATCCCCAGCACGGCTCCCAAACTCGGCAGGCAATTTTCTCAATATTGGTTTTTAAACAACCTGGGAGAAGAGAACACGAGGCTATTAACCTGGAATTGCTTTGGCTTTAACAGTGACCCTCTGCTTTCCCAATGTCCTCTCAGCTGGCACCTGCTCCTGGCAGGATGGTGCTGGGCCACTGGCCACAGAGAGCACCCCAGAGCAGTGCTGGGAGCCTGGAGGCAGCTTGTCCCCTTCCCTCTGGGCAGCACACCCTGTTTAGCACAGGACAGGGCACCCACCCCTTGTTTAATTTGCTACTGTTGAATTTTAAGCACATGTAAACCTGTGAGTAGGTTGGCAGAATTATTATGGAACTTTTTCCTGCACGATGATCAGCTCCCGAACAGGAGGGACTGAGGCTGTTGTCTCACAGAGCCTTGGTGACACTGCTCCAGGAGCACAGCTGGAAGAAATGTTGTCCTTATAAAGTTTCTGCTGGGGCTGATGACAGGAGCCTGCTCAGTTTGTTCATCTCCACTGCTGCCCTTCCCTACATCCACGTGACTTCATACATTATTCCTCCTCTTTGTCTGGAATAACAATCTGTTCACCTCCATCTGCCAGGATTCTTCCCTTTCTTCTGGTACATTTTTCCATGAGGTGCATGTTCCAAGGAGTATATGGAAAAAGGAGTACCAGCACAGCCTCAGGCCCCTGGATGCCTGTCCCTATCCTTTCCAAAATTAGCTTGGAAAGAGAAGAAGGGGCAGAGAAGTTCATCCCCTGCATAAACCCATTCACTGCAATGTCACCTGAGGTAGCTAAGAATGCTTATTTGATTGGATTCATGCCTACAAGCTAATCAATGGAATACTTCAATTTCTCAGTGTTTTATCCTCATGAAGAATAACATTATTTTACAAGTTGAAAGTTTCTTTCTCATGTCAATCCAGAGTTATGGCTACAGCTGAGATTAGAAAAAGTTATAGTTAAAAGCCAGTAAAGTCTATCTTGTTCTTGTTTAATAAATCTAACCATTTCTTTAATGAGGAACAAAATTTGAATTATAATCAAACAGACCTCCAAAAAGGTGCTGAACAGTAAAACTCCTAATAATACAGACTCACGTTGACTTGCTAATTAACATGGTCATTAACATGCTAGAAGGCCTTTCAGAATCAACACACTGAGCCCACAGGACAACTTGCTTTTTGGAAGGGAGAGAAAACAGCTGAAAGTTCTGACTGGCAACTCCTGTTGTCTCCTCCCAGCCCAGGAGGGACTGTGGCTGCCCTTGGACGTCCACCACCAGGGGATTTAGCACAGGGCCCATTCACATTTGCAAGGACAAATTCCTACTGTTCTGACACCAAAGATCTTTGACTCCTCAGACCTTCCCCCCAAACACACAGGGCAGGATGATTTGGGCTTTTGAAGGAGCACTGAAAACCCTTCCCTTTTCTCCTGTTCATTCCCCAAATATGGCAAAGAAAGGCCGTGGCGGCACAGAGCAAATACCATATTTGTTCACAGTGTTCTTATTAGTTACAGGAATTTCCCGACGTGCTTTTTTGAACAGCAACTGTATAAAATAAATGCCCTTCTTGCTTTTATGGTTGCACATGCAAAAACCTGTAACACACACTGTGGGAGACTCCAGCTCCCGCCTTTATTCCTCTCGTTTCCTTCACACAAGATGGCTCTTTGTACAAAGCTGCTTGGACATCAAATGACAGGAAGGCAATGAAGCAACTCGGGGCAAGTAAACACCAACGTCATTCCCTTGCACTGCAGTCTGAGAGTCAAGACAATCCCCCAGAGATCATAAAACAGCACAACCATGTGTTGGAGACCTGCTGTGGTGGCAGCTCCCTCCCTCCATTTCTGTCTCCCCTTCCATGCAATGGTTATAATCTAGTTTAAAGCATTACAGAACACAATTTTTTCTAAGTAGAAATGAAAGATATTTTCATTAGATACCAAGGATGCTCAATAAAACCCGCAGTTCTAAATGATCAGCACACATAGGCTGGAGCACAGACCACTGAATTTTGCCCCAGAATACACAAAATTTGCTTGTCATCAAAATGATTATATATCATCATTTGTACATGTTGCAGTATAAAGGCAAAGTGAGAGTTCTTGTTTTGAATAATACTCCCCTTTGTGTAATCCCAACTCGAGTGCCCACAGCTGGATTTTTCAATAGAATCATTAGACACACTCACTGACCTCTCCACCATCAAAAGGGCCTGAAAATAATTATCATCTCTTGGGAGAATGAAACCAGTGCAGTCACAGAATACTAACCAAGGAACAGCTGTTATTTTGTCCCATCCTGGAACACAATGCTCATTAACATTAGAGATAATTAGAAATAATTATTATGAAGTTTTTTTGGTTTCATCAGAACACAATAATAGCCTACACAAACAGGCAAGAGGGGATCCTTTTGCATCCTTGCACACTTTGTAGAGATCCTCATTCTGGCTTAGCTGTAACAAGGGTGAATTTAATTAAGACTGTTCATATGTAGATGCTTATAATTAAAAACATTTCTTTCCCTTTTGATTAAGCTTATTACAAACCCCTCTCTGATGAGGGCTGATGTACAATAATTAACAGGACACAAGATGCACTTGTATCAGTTGTGCTCACTGGGCACTTTCAAAATCTGTAGAAAAAACCCACAGACAGTCCAAAAGCAGAAATTAAGAGCACAGAGATATGAAGCTGCTTGTGATAGAAGAAAAAGATCTTTGAGATTAAATCAGAACCATCTTTTCTGTATTCCCCACACCACTGAAATAGGTCCCAGAATTTCTCAAGGAACTACAACTCTCATTACAAACCAGAACACATTTATAATCTCCCCCAGCAGCACCCAGAGTGACCCCAGAGCTGAGGAGTGTCAGTGGTACAGGTTGGGTTTGCAGCTGATGAAAGAGGAAAAGTAGCAAAGCACAAAGACTGAACTGCCCAGAGCCAGCGTGAGGGATTTACAGCAAGGCAAACCCTGGGACTCAAAACAAAGGTTCAGGGACATATGTTCCATTCAGGGCAGCAGCTGAAAAAACCCTTTCACTGATCCCACTGGGGTGACATTGTTGTTCAGCTTTTTTTAGAACAGCAACAATGCAGCTTTTTATGTTTTAAGATGTAAAAAGAGATTTTTATCTTAAAAAAGAGACTCTTTGCAAAAGGCTTTAGCATATATATCACAAGAACATTGGCAGATATATTTAAGTTTTCATCTCAAAACACACTCGTGCAGGAAGAACTGGTGTATTTAACTGTTTAACATACATTTTCAGTGCTCAGCACACATTAGTTTTAGAGAACATGAAGATTTTCTACATATGTGTGTCCTTAAGAGTTAGTTTGTAAAAAACCTCCTCGCTTACATTTTCCTCTTTCCAATGATCAGCATCAACTCTCTTAAACAGGAGTTAAAATACAGAATATAGAAGTCAGAGCCCACATCTTGTTTTCCACAGCAATGTGCTGAGGTAGGTACAAGATACCCCATGTGTAAGCAGTAAAAGAGGAAAATACTGCACAAGATGGTTCTATAAATAAAATTTCAACCTCCTTGTTAAAGAAAGCAATACCCAGGGATTAAATATCCCTTCACACCACATGATAAGCACTATATGAAATTCCATCCCCTGCTGAGAGTTACAGAATCCCCAAATCCCAGAACCCAAATTAAAATGGAGTCTCACACAAACAGATGATATCTCCAGGTGATAACAGCTATTTACAGCTGATCCATGTACACCTGCAAGGCTGCAACCTGTTTGCCAAGTTTACTTTCCTTATTTCAACTTCCCATGGACAGTCCCACATTCATTTTGATTTTAAAGCATTTCCACTTAACCACTCATCCCTTCAGCACAACACAAAAGGTTAAGAAAACTTGAGGGCAGGTTTCAATATTCTTTCTTTATTCTATTTGAGTTTTAGTTGAATGGTTGAATTTACTCAGCCTGTGTGTGGATGGTGCTGCTGAACATGGAGCAGATTCACTCAAATCAGGACCCTCAGACACACTATTAAAATAACTGCAAAAGCTACAGATGCCAATTGCAGCTACTTTAATTGAATTTAAGCAGATCTTTCACGGGGGTTCAGGAATGCAAACAGCAGGTACAGCCATTCCAAGCTCCTGGACTGGGAGGGAGCTGGGAGAGGACAAGTCCACGGCACGTCCTGCTCGGTTCGTTCCCATTTTTTGAGTGAACCACCTGTGTGGTTTCCATCCAAACCCCGGCACTGCCACCACAAACAGGACGTGGCTGAGCTCTGAGCCCTGTGCAAACGTGACAGCTCAGGCAGGAGCTGCTGCACAGCATCAGACCCAGGGAATATTTAACTCCTGCCGACTGGAATCCTTGAGAAACTGCTCAAATAAATAATAATAATAAGCAATTATTGTACCTTTAGGTTTTGATCAAGCATATATAAACCAACAAAAACGCAGCAGTATTTAGCCTCATCAATACTATATTGCTTAAAACTGCATTGCATATCCTACTATTAGTACTTCCGTATTTAAAGGACAGCTTACACTTTAATATGACAAAGCATTCAAACAAAATGGAAGAGAGACCCTTGACTCATCGTAGACAGAATTCCTGGCATCCTGCATTGCTTCTTGGATGCAAAGTGGGGGGTTTTCTCATTTTTTTTTCACTGCTAAACACAGTTCACTCACTTTATTACATTATATTTTTAACTACCCATATGCACAAACACAACCATCATCTAAACATTTCTAATATACAGATCATTCATCTGCCAAAAAAGGTAACACCCTAAAAATGGTTCGTGGAAAGAAACCTACCAAACAATAAACTGATCACTACTCCCACTTCTGGAATCCTCAACACAGATATCAGAGACGTGACGACAGATGAAGAAGGAAAAGGTACTCACAAATAACACCTTCTGCAAGCCATCCTTGGATGGGGGGTGGATTTGGGATTTATATTTTCTTTCACGCAACCTGAGGTAGAAAAGCTCTTTCTTAAGGGACAAAAAAAAAAAAAAGGAAAAAAAAAAGAATCACATTGACAGCTTTTGCAGGTTCATTGAGGATCAGCCACGGCGGAACATCACGGAGAAGTAACTGGTGATGTAACCAGCATCAAACACTGCATCAGATAAACCCAAAGGCTCTACAGGGTTATATTTTGCAAAGCCAAAAGGTTTTTCCCAGAGAGGAGGTTTAGCAAGCACAAACCAGCCACGCTGTTCTCACATTCCTGGTGGGCTCGCTTTCTGCTTCCCGAAAAAGTCCCAAAGCTGTATTTATTATTCAACTTCATCACCGAGAAAAAACAATATGCTTTCTCATTTGATATTTAGCCTGAAATATCAAAGCACCAAATGTTGCATTTTCGAATGCACCATCTCTGCCTGCTCACTGTAGTACAGTCCAAACCAAGAAAAGGCCATTGGTCCTTTTATCTCCATGGAAACAGCAGCATCTGTGAAGACGAACGTATTCCCTCTTCCCTGCAAAGTCAATTTATAGTCACATACTATGACATAAACTGATAAGACAGCAAAGCTAATCAGCAGCTAGGAGAAGCAGGGACCCAAGCACGAGATTAGGCTCCTGCTTGTTGTGTACACAGCATTTCTCATGTGAAAATTGCAAAATTAATAACCAAACCAAGCTGTTCCTGTGAGCTGATCCAGGCTGGGGATTTGTGAACTTCCCAGTTTAGCTAACAAAGAGTGGCTGAAAATTTTATGGAATTAGCTTCTAGTTTAAATCTCCAGTTACATCCTATTAAATGAGGAGAGATTTGAACAGAATTGCTCTTTGCAAAAAATTTACTGAAGAACAATTACCTAAATATTACATTTTCCCTGCAAAAGAGCTGTCATCTTGAATAGCAACAGCAGAGTGAGGAGTTTCACAACTCCACAAGCTACTGCCTCCCCATTTCTCCCCTTTTTAGCACCATCAGTGGTGCAAATGCTTCAGCATCATCCTGCTTGTGCACTGACAGCCCCAGTCTCCTGGGAGATGACCACACAGACAGGCCAGATGAGTCACCTAAAAATGCTTTGATTTTATCCCTGTCCACAGCAGTTCTTTGTAAAAAAGAAAACAAACAAAAAAAAATTGAGAAAAACAACCAACCAAACCCCACACAGTACAAGAATGTGCTGTTTTCCTCCTCTTCCCTGCATCCTGCCCCGCTCCGATGCTCCGCGCTCCGGCCGTTCCCAGCCAGCCAAGCTTCCTCCCTTCCTTCATGAATCAATATAATGACCATCTGCTCACATTATTAAGTTAAATATATACCAGAACACACTGATGAGGGCAGCTCATTTGCCATGGTCAAGTGATCAGTTCAGAGCTGTTCCATGGCCAGTTGTAACATTTCCAGGCTGGGGGAGAGCAGGTGGGCAGCCACGTGCTCCTCACACAGCAGCACCTCTGCAGCTCCCCAGGCAAAGGGAGGGAGGAACTGTCCAAGATGCTGCAAAACAGCAACAAAAAATGGGTGAGGAAGGAGTTCTGATGATGGTCTTTGGTCCAAACTGATTTGCAAATGAATTAGGGTGACCTAATTGTGGCCTTCCAGGACCTGAAGGTTGCCCAGAGAAGCTATGGCTGCCCCATCCCTGGAAGTGTCCCAGGCCAGGTTGGACGGGGCTTGGAGCAACCTGGGCTAGTGGGAGGTGTCCCTGCCCATGGCAGGGGGTGGGACTGGATGGCCTTTAATGTCCCTTCCCACCCAAACCATTCCATCTAGCAGAGGTGCACTTTGGGTTACCCATTCAGCTTAACCATCCCCACAAAAGTCAAATTGATGAGAATTTGTAGAATTGTCACAGCAGCCACAGGCCCAGAGTCACATGTCCATCACCTCCTCTGCCACGTGTCGGTGCTATGGCAGTGCAGGAGGAAACCACAACTGGGAAGGAGGCAAAGGCCCCACTGTTCTCTGTTCCCCCACATAATTGGCCTGCAGTGCTTGGATGTGGCATGGACAGGTACTTCAGCAGGATTCATTTCAGAAAACCACATCTCAATGTACACTTGATGTGGTGCTGCCCCACACAGCAGAGGAGCCCCACAGAATCTGGCCTGATGTGGCAATTCCCAAGTATCTTGGTTCTATAGGTCACAAAACCTTCACTGGGAGCTGTGACTCCAACTCACGTGGGCTCATGGCAGGGATCAGGCACCTGAGCCAAATGTCCCCAAGCCACAATGAAGGCTGATTTGAAGCATCCACACCTTAAAACACAGATATGCAGCACTGTGAGGCATTGACATGATTACAGGGTATCTGTTAACTTTGTAAGTTGATTTATCTTTTCCCCAAATTAAGATAATTCAGAGAAATACAGATTTAGACAAGTGGGTTTTCTATTGAACAGCCTAAAGGTATCTTGCCTTCCAGAGAAGCTTTATTGTGATGTAAATTCTGCCTCATTTTTAGCAGATACCAAACACAGAGCACTGAAAAAGCACAATTTTCAAAGCTGCTTGTGTGTTCTGAACTTGCACATCACAGCCCAAGCCCTTCCACAACCATCAATACATCACATAAATTACAAATTCCTACTAAGAAAATTACACCATTCCATAAAAAGTCCCATAAAACAGCTTTCCAACCTACTGCAAGGTCA
The DNA here is from genome assembly GCF_036250125.1 of Pseudopipra pipra. Classification (NCBI taxonomy): domain Eukaryota; kingdom Metazoa; phylum Chordata; class Aves; order Passeriformes; family Pipridae; genus Pseudopipra; species Pseudopipra pipra. Next base: position 19,128,459 of record NC_087559.1, read on the forward strand.
AGTAGCTCAATTCACCACTGGTGTATGAGGAAGAGAATATACAGGCTTGTCAGCTTGGTCCCATTCTTCTGGTTTTAATTCCAGTTTCTGCAGGTGTCTGGCAGTGCAGGGCACAGGTTGAATGGAAAGTGAGGAATGAGTTCCACAGGTATTCAGGAAGGTGCTCTCTGGCTGATAATCCAGATCCAGGAGGAGAGGATGACAGTCGTGAAGTTTTTACAGTGCATGGCACTGTTCCTGTGTTTGGTACAAGCTTTCAGTCTGGTTCTAGTTCTTGTTTTGATGTGTCCAGATAACTGAGAAAACAACTAGCTGGCTCTAAACTCATCTGAGCTCTCGCACTTTTAGTCAAGATAACAGAGTAACTTGCATAATTTCTGTTAAACACTGGTTCAGCCAATGTAACTTTAGTTCCTCATCTCCCTCAGCTCTCCCCTGAAACAAAAGGAGTTGGGCTGATGAGTAAGTGTGGGATGAAGTCTGCCCACGTTTGTATCTCAGCAGAATGAATTCAAATGTTTTACAATTGATTGAATACTACAAAGGGAAAAGTTAGTGACTGCACAGGCTATTTAGCCTTTGCTTTTAACTTAGAGAAAGGCTTTCCTTTCCCAGACAAATGCAGTAAGTAGGGCAGAGCTGGGGGCACGGGGCTGAGTCCTCCCAGCACTACAAAGTCAGCCCAGCAAGACACTTGCACAGTGTGTGACTTGATGGCACTGTGTGAAAAGATCCAGACAGAAAATGCCCAAGTCATTATCCTGACAAATCTGCAACCTGAAAGTATTAAATACGAAGACTCTGATCCCACTGCAGCACCTGGGCAGAACTCCCAAGGGCTTCAGCAGGGACAGGCTGTCACAATAAATGTCCAGTTGTACCAAGTCCTCCCAACATTAATAACCTGCCACATCAATGACCTGCACAGCCAGAGGACTGTCAGTTCCCAACACCCACTCTTCTCTGCTCAGATTCCCATTCTGTGTGTTACTGCAAGGAATAAACACATCACCTCGGGGATTTAAACACTCTGGTGCAGCAGAGCTTCTGTGGGATCAAACGTTCTGCAGAATAATAATTTGGGCATTTTATGTCCGGGTCTTTTCACAAAGTGGCATCAAGTGTCTTGCTGAGTTGACTTTGTAGTGCTGGGGACACACACTTGACACAAAGCTGCCCACCTTGCTGTTTGTATCAGCAACTTGTCGCCTGAGGGATCAGACACATTATTTGTACAGGAAAAGTATCCACTGCTGGCTAAAATCCCCCCCATATTCACTCTCCCACCCGAGACTGAACTATGCCTAGTGAAGGTGTCCCTGCCCATGGCAGGGGCTTGGAACTGGATGACCTTTAAGGAACCTTCCAACCTAAACCATTCCATGACCCCATGTGTGAAAGCCTGTGTCTGTGGAGCTTCCATTCAGCTCCAGAGGGGCATTGCTGGGAGCGGGATCCAACCCACGTGTGAGGATGCCATGGATGAGACAGGCACCCATGGGAACAGCCCCACAGCCAAACCCAGCCCTGGGCATGGAGGCTGAGGGACCAACCATGGATCAGTGATGGAGGAGGAGGGGGAGTGAAGGACAGGGGGTGTCAGCCCCCAGCCCCTTCCAGCACCCCCATCCAACACTTTCCCAGGCACGGGGCTCTGGGAGGGGATCCTGGGCAGCCCCTCCTTGGCACAGCCCCCTCAGCCCCCGAGGGAGGCTGGGCCACCACAGCCATGGAGCTCTGCAGTGCTTATTTCACTGGGCACTTGTACTTTTAAATGTGTGCTCAAAGTGACAGTGGGAAACCCCTCGGCTGCCACAGAGATGCTGTGCTTGGGACACGAAGGGAAGGACACAGCTCCATGTTCTCCTGCCTGCAGGCACGTGTGCCCCTCCAGGAAACATCAACTGACTGATGCTGCAGGGCTAAAATATTACAGCTCAAAACAAAAATAAACAGTTGTAAAAGAACTGCCAAAACCATCTTGGGTCAGAGTATTTTCATTTTCAATCACATTCTAAAATCCTTTTCATGAATGTAGTAGCTCTGTTTGAAGCCTCTGAATAATTTTTCCTACTATTTATTTTAGCAAGATGCCCCAAAGCTTTCACTGGAAGACGCTTCTAATTTTCAGCTTGGTTGTTACTGATGAGTTGATGCACATTTGAATTCCCTTTGCAATACTAATTTTATCCCTGTATATTCTGAGCTTTATATAGATGCTGAATGCATTTATCTATTGTGTCTTACTTTCCATTTACCCCTAATATAATTAGAAGTAGTTATTAAATCTACTTCTTCACCAAAAGGAAGCCTCAGTTAAACATCATTTCAGTAGCTGCTGAATAAATTTTACTATATCTCATCATAAAAAACCCTCAAGTATTAAGCAATACTGGCAGCAGAGTAGAGTTGTGGAAAATCTGCATGTTATCACTCACGATAAATCTTTTTTCTACTCGTACCCTGATTTTACTATTAAAATTATCTTTTGTTTTCCACTAAACAATTTATGGCCCAAGTAATAAACTGCTTCCTTTTAAGCTGTACTTAAGAACTCTGCTAAAACAAGGCTCTAAATAACTATTTTTATCTCCTCCCACTATGCAAAACAACTGCTTTTAAAAGGAAGCCTTCAAAAATAAAATCTGTCCCACCCAAATTAAAATAATTTTGCAGCCTTCAGTCAGCCCTAACACAGACTTCAACTGAAAATGTTAAAATGTTTTGTATTAAATTGATCACCTTAACAAAATTCTCTTTTAAGACTTCATGTGACTGCAGACATGTTAGCAGCTCTCAAGACCTTTATTCTCTGGCCTCTTTTTGGAATCTCTGGTTTGGGCCACTTTTATCCTGTTCCTTTTTCACCCAAGCTATTAAAGTTTCTTGCACCACATTTGACTCTGGAAAAAGGATCATGTCTTTAAAGTAACCCAAATTCTCAGTTAATAAATTGGTGCATTTTAAGTATTAAAACCTCAAGTTCTTTAGGCCCTCAGTACGCCCACAAGGGATTACAAACATTTTATCTGTCACTGCCTGCACTGTTTTTCCCTGCTTAGCTTATCCAAGGATTTTGTTTGTTTGCTCATAAAGCAAAGCAGAAGTTTGTGAATGTGCTCAGCCCCCTGATTTTCCCTGTGTGCAGACACACCTTTGGTCCATTTGCTCTGCAGCTGTGGGATTCCATCCCTTCCACTGTGGATAACACAGTTCAATGTCCCAGGCCAGGCTGGACAGGGCTTGGAGCACCCTGGAACAGTGGAAGGTGTCCCTGCCCATGGCAGGGGGGCAATGGATGAGCTTTAAGGTCCTTTCCAACCCAAAGCACTCCGGGCTTCTCTGAAGTGTGGGAGAACTGGTGTCCCAGGGCGGGAGGGGAGTCGGGAATGTTGTCCCCTCAGATCCGACCCTGGCAGAGCAGAAACACCCAAGGCACAGACCTTACCAAGGTGAGAAGGCTTAACTTACTCATTCCATAAGCTCCAGTCTGGCACCTGGAATTCCAGCTCAAGGTGACACAGAAAAGTATCTGCTGAAGAGCAAGAGGAGTCACAGGAACTCCAAAATACTGATTAGCCAGAAAACATTCTGAAAAGGAGCAGTCAGCAGCCTCTGGGCTGCTTCTGCCCACTCCTAACAGACATAACCATGCTGGAACTACAAAGCAGAAGATGTATTAAAAACTACAGAAGCCTAAAACACCTCGATGACGACCTGTGCCACTGAAATAACTCTGTGTCTACATGTTTGTCACCAGAACATTTCACTTTAGAAGTGGAATCTATAGAAATGCCATTACGGTGCTGTTTGCAACAGACCCAATCCATTTGAGAATTGGTTTCCGGGTTTTTATAAAACCCTGTGCTGGCACAAATTGGTGCTGAAGGGATTCAGACATGGATGTGTTGGGCTCAAATCTGTGACCAGGATTGCTTTTCTACCCAAATTAGAGATCTATGTACTGTGAGCACAAGGTACAACTCTCCTGAGTCTTCAGATGAGATATCCTAAGTCAGCTAATTCAGGTACCATCCCTATTTTAAATATGAATTATCCTCTTCTATCAGCTGAAGTGTTTTCAAATACGTACCATGAAACACAAATTCACCCCCAGGACCTCCCACTGCAGCACAGCCCTCTCAGTGATGCCCATTTCAGCCACTAAGTAGCACTGTGGTTTGGGTTCTTCAGCTGGTTTTGGTATCTAAACTTTAACACATCTTTGAACATCATTACCCATTTAATTACCAGGAGCTCCATGGGCTCTGACAGAAAAATCAAAACTTTAGAGTACTGATTTTTAACAGCCAGGGAATACCCCATGGTAAGTATTTATGTGACAAATCAGTGATGAAAAATTATCCTGCAAAATTAAACCACTAAAAGGCCATTAAGGAGCATTTTGATTTGATTACTCCCAGTACACAGAATGTGAGGTTAATGTTGGGTTTACTCAGTTTTATATGCAAAATTATGTGAACAGCCCAGAACTACTCCAGAGCCTTTGGGCCACGGAACAGAACTCAGAGAGCACAGGAGCTGGCTGAGAATTTCAGTGCTGAAGAAATTCAGGGAAGAATTAGAATGGCTTGGTGACATTTTTTTAAATTCAGATTATATAATCCCACAATTTCAGCCACATGGCACTAGTTCTCTTCTGCTTCCCCATCCACCTTTTTGTGTTATGTATGTATTTTTGAAACACATGGCAGGAACTGCACCAACTCAGGGCTTAACTGATTTTTCAGCAGGAACAAATTCTCTTCTAAAAATCAGACTTAAGACTCAACTTGATTGCCCATAATGAGAATTATTACCCCAAGTGAGAATTCTCAGGGCGAGAAGCAACTTGGAGACACAACAGACATTCCCAGTCCTTCCACAGCTGTGTCCCAGCTAAAATTATTGCTTTAAAACTGAAGCAAAGCATTTCTCGGGCAACTTCTGTAGAACTGCCAACGTCAAGATTTTACTTGGAATTAAATTTCTGATTTTGTCTTCTGTCTTCATCATTAAGAAAACATCAGAGCCTGCAAAATGCTGGAATAATTCTCTATAACCATGGAAATACCCAGACCCTTCACTGGACTTAACTGTTCTAAACAGTTTACAACTATACTTAAAAAATATACAGTATATTACAAAATATATTTGGTTTGTCCAATATATTTGATTCCCTGCCTATGGCAGGGGGTTGGAATGAGATGAGCTTTAAGGTCCAGACTAGTCGGTGCTTCTATGAATATGACAAGAATGAAGAACAAATATAGAAGAAAGTCTATAAAGCTGCAGGTTTGAGCATGACTGAGCAACAAAACAGTGAGGAAAAATCCAGGACTGAACTATTTCAGACCCATAAAATCTAAGCAGAATGTAATTAATTTCTGTTATCTTCTGGTCTCGAAGTAAAGCCATATCTGCCCCCAGAAGATGTTTTACAAACATTAGCAAACTAATGGGCAGAGTAATCATTAATCATTTGAGAAGAGATAAGAGGGAGAAGTGCCTGTCTACAGCTCAGGATACCACAGATACTTCAGATGGTTTTATTCTTTAACATGTATTTCTGATCTAACCCAGAATTACAAACTCATTTACCCAACAATTAACTCATCCAGGGCATCTTTGCAGAAAAGTATTCAACTGGGATACAAATAAATAAAGTTCTGAAGTGTTTCCTACATCCTTTGTGCATATTAATCATGCATTTTATTCCTAGCTTTAAACTCTGACTGCAGCTGCTGTTCAATGGGTCTTATATAACACACTGACATTAACATTATTTATTTCCATTTTTCTACATAAAAAGAAGCTGGGATTTCATTATTATTTCTTAGCATTCTTTAACTGTGAAGGAATTTTCAATATATTGTCCTTAATTGTTTTAATAAAAAAACAGCTTAAGTATTTTAATGGAGGTCATTTAATTATTTTGGCAACAGGACCCATGGCAGATTCCACAATAAGGGTCTCAAACTCAATTTTAGTAACAAGACCAGTTAGAATATTTGCCCCAGAATTACTAGCTAGATGTTCAGCAGATCAATTATATTAATTAAACAGGCAAGACTGAAGACAACTGAAGTCAATAAATACATCAATATGTTAATACAGACACCAATGGCACGTCTCTCCCCAGGGTAAACATAAACAAACCCTTGTTGGATATTCCATGGATGCACTGCTGGCTGGAGCAGAGTTATCACAGTTACAACAGCACAGAATTTAAATGCCCTACAAGCTTAGAGGAGAACCCGAGGAGCTGATAAGGAAATCCCAGCTGAGCTCCTGGGTCAGGGGTGGGATGAGCTCCTGGTGCTCTGGAGTGATCTGGGCCAGGCTCTGACACCTGGCTCCTGTGCCCCAAGGACACACTGTCCATGGCATGTCCAAGTCATGCATTGCATAATTTTGTTTTTAAATCGTATTTAAAACTCAGAGGAAGGTCAGCAAAGGCATGTTTTTAAACATTCAGCAGTTTTGAGAACGTGGAAGTGGCACCAGTTTGATGCCGTTTGCTGATGTCGGGTCAGCAACTCAGGAATTTCCAATAAGAACATTTCAGTGAAATGATCACAGAATCCCAGGGTGGTTTGGGTGGGAAGGGACTTTAAAGCTCATCCAGTGCCACCCCCTGCCATGGGCAGGGACACCTTCCACTAGCCCAGGTCCAGCCTGGCCTTGGACACTTCCAGGGCTGGGGCAGCCACAGCTGCTCTGGGCAATCATGGTCGATGGCGAAGAAACAGAGGAAGAGAACAGTTCACAGCAAGCCTGTACTTGAAATTATAACTTCCAGAAGGAGAGCAGTGGGATATCCAGAGGGGATTTCTGGGGAGAAAAGCCCTGTCAATCCATACACAGCTGGCACATGGAACCTGTGGCATGGGCAATAAAACCTGTACAGCAACTGCACCTGAGAAGCACCCACAATATTGTCTTCCTGTGTTATCTGCAGAAAAAGCAAGGGGGGACAGACATTTCAGAAGCTTCACAGCTGAATCTGCAGGATTACGGCAAATTTAAGACAGGAACTTTGTGACAGCTGGAAGTTTAAAACAACCCACATGTACAGCCCAAAACACTCAAAAGCACCAATATTCAACGTATGTTCTTGCTCCCTGTGTTCTCCTGCAGCCAGAGTGCCTTGAGATGAGTCAACATTACCACAAGAATCCAAACAACATGTGCCTCAGCACGTGCTGCTCAGGAGCTTCAAAACAAACCCACAGGCCTGTTTGAAACATCAATCAAAACACCTTCCTCCAAGAGGCAGCCCCACATCCCACAACACCCAACAAGCAGCACGTCCTCCTTTCCCTCCCCACTCAGCAATCGCTTTTCTGTTCCATAGGTACCTGCACTTTGCACAGCAGAGAACCCATTCAGTGCTTCCAAAGGCAGTGGGGAGACAACAAAAGCCAGTGCTTAATGCAGGAGCTCAAGTTGAAAGGCCATCAGGTCCCAGAAGTTTCTTTCCACAAGCATTTCACTAGTGCACACTAATATACTTTTTATTTATTTATTTAAATTCACTAACACCCTTTTGGCCCCAGATTGGGTCACATTACACAGAACTGTGAACAGTGGTAACTGCTTCAGTATTCTGATTTTTCCCACTTGGAGGAGGATTCCTTTTGCCACCTTTCTCGCTTTTCCACAGCTTTTATTCATTTTCATAATGCAAGTTATGATCTGAACAAAGCCATCAGCACTGCCTGAAACACGACTCATTTTTCCACCGCAACTCTTCAGCTTATAATAAGCTTAGTTCTAAAACAAACATGTAGATGAGTGTGCTGGTTCTCTGGAGCTTCTAATATCGAATCATTATGTAGGAAGACCTCCAAGATCAAGTCCAACTTTTCCTCAAGTACCCCCATGGCCACTAAACCATATCACAAAGTGCCACATGGACTCATTTTGAGCATTCCAGGGATGGTGACTGCACCCCTGCCCTGGGCAGCCTGTCCAGTGCTTAACCACTCCTTCAGTGAAGAGATGTTTCCAAATATCCAACCTTAACTCCCACCGGTGCAACTCGAGGCCGTTTCCTCTTGTCCTGTCACTTGTTCCCTGGCACAAGAGACCGACCCCCATCTGGCCACAACCTCCTTTCAGGGAGCTGTAGAGAGCAGTAAATCTCCTTTTCTCCAGATTAAACAATCCCAGAATCTGCCTGACTCAACAGGCAGAGTATTTAGTTTAATGAATTGAGAGTAAATAAAAAATCAGGTCTCCGTCCTCTCAAGACCCTTCTGCAAAAGCCTGAACAAACCGAACCTGGAGCGCACGCAGCTCAGAGCACGGAGCACAACCGACTCCAGTTTGCACACACAAGAGTCTTTGCTCACAAGGGCTACAGAATATGCACTTGTAGACACAAAAAAACCCTCGAGTACCACTTGCCAGCTCTTTTTGCTGGCAGCAGCGCAGGGCCTTGGCCAGGTTCCTCAGTGCAGCAGCGGTGTGGGGCCGGGGAAACAGCTGCTCGTGGCAGTGAACAGCAGCTCCCAGCCAGCTCCTCCTCCTGCAGCCTTTGGAACCCAGCCACCTTCTGAGCACGGAGAGCAGCCACACTAGGGACTCATGACCTTGGGAATACATGGCATTGCAGCTGGGCTCTGCCAGAAGAATCTTAAAAACCTCAACGCGTTGGTTTTTTTAAGACCTAATCTATTGCACCTCTTTCTTATTCACAGCTCTCTTTGGTTATAGATATTAAAAACAGGTATTTAAGCAATTTAAATGACCTTTCAGACCAACACAAACAAATCAGACATGTCCTAGCAAGTGGCAGTTGTTAAATCCACAGAAATGGAACAGCCTCAGCAGACTTCCATGTTTCAAGTTGAAATCTGATAGACTGAGCAGTTCAACCAAGGGCAACATCTTTGAAAGTTTGCAGGTACAGGGTCGAGCTGTGGAACATTTTGTTATCACTATTTTATATGTAAGAAATGGCTTGAAACAATTGCAGAAATTCTGATACTACCACTCAGAAGCAACCCTGGATGTTTATCCCATTGCAATTCTCTTCCACAAACAGCAGCCACCAGCTTGTTTTTATCAGTACAAGTAACATAAGAGCAAGATGCTGCACTCCTTGTAGTTGCTGCTTAGCTAGACCAGATTAAAAAGAGTCATAAAATCACAGAATGGATTGGGTTGGGAAAGACATTAAAGATCACTTAGTTCAAACTCCCAGGGATGCCATCCACTAAATCAGCTTGCTTAAGGCCCTGTCCAACACTTCCAGATACCAAAAGAATGTCCAAAAAATTGGTTTTTTCTCCCTGTTTTATTTTCATTACAGGTAAAATGTCAGTCACACTAAGCTACAGCAGTGAAGCCATATGTTCCCCTCTGTATTTCACTGTATTTCAAAGAAAGGTGCATTTACAGCACTAGTTTAACATTTCCAAAGCAAAGCTTTAGTGAGTCTCCAGGTAGGTGATGTGATGGAGTCCTCTCCAGTGATTTTCACTTGCTGAGGATATTTCTGGCAGACATGTTAAAGGGAAGTGTTTATGCTGGTGTTTTAGCCTGGGGATTAAGGTGACTAGATGAATTCACACTTCGATGTGGCTCCCAGAGCAGTCTGGCAGACAGGGAAGCAGCACTGCAATACAGTTTTCTTGGCACAGACACAACTACAGGAACCAGAGAGCAGGTTTCTCTTCAGTGCTGCCTGTGTTCACTGCAGCAAGAACGATAAACACCAACCTAAAACCCTGCAACCAACTGGTTCTTCAGTTTTCAAAGATACTGGGAGTTATGACTACACAGGCATGATTAATAGGGCATAATTAATAACACAATTAGACTATATTACTGTGATGTTTATTCAGCTCATCATGAAATTCAAAACAAGAACACTTTCAAAGCACTTTTTGGATATAATATGCAATTCTACAGGAGTAGAACACATAGAAATATTATAATGAATTCTAACCACACGCTTCTTGAAGAGAAGTTTGTCTAAAGCAATTAGTCTCTTTCCCATGCAAATAGCTGAAAATGGAACAGCAGATTATGAAATAATTTATTGTCTATTTGTGCAACTACAGAACACCCCTGAGAGAAACCACCCCATGGGCACACACTGCAGGCTGAGGTTTTGAAAAGCCTCACACAAAATATCGGCGTCCAACGTTATTTAAGGAAAAAAAAAATCCACAACAAAACAAAAACCCCCAAGGACTTTAAAAAAACCCAGCCCAACAGTCATGAAAATACAACATTCTTCAACTTTGTTTCTGCTGTCGGAATAGAGGTGATGACAGAACAGTGGCTCCTGAGGAGGTGCCAGGGGTGCTCCACCAGCACACTTGGCAAGGTCTGCGTGGTCCCAACACACAGTCACAGACACCAACACACACTGGCACAGACACCAACACACAGTGCCACAGACACCAACACACAGTGCCACAGACACCAACACACAGTGCCACAGACACCAACACACACTGCCACAGACACCAACACACAGTGCCACAGACACCAACACACACTGGCACAGACACCAACACACACTGCCACAGACACAACACACAGTGCCACAGACACCAACACACACTGCCACAGACACCAACACACACTGCCACAGACACCAACACACACTGCCACAGACACCAACACACACTGACACAGACACCAACACACACTGACACAGACACCAACACACTGCCACAGACACCAACACACAGTGCTACAGAAACCAACACACACAGTGCCACAGACACCAACACACAGTGCCACAGACACCAACACACACTGGCACAGACACCAACACACACTGCCACAGACACCAACACACACTGCCACAGACACCAACACACAGTGCCACAGACACCAACACACACTGGCACAGACACCAACACACACTGGCACAGACACCAACACACAGTGCTACAGACACCAACACACTGGCACAGACACCAACACACAGTGCCACAGACACCAACACACACTGGCACAGACACCAACACACACTGACACAGACACCAACACACACTGGCACAGACACCAACACACACAGTCACAGACACCAACACACACTGGCACAGACACCAACACACACTGGCACAGACACCAACACACACAGTCACAGACACCAACACACACTGGCACAGACACCAACACACACTGGCACAGACACCAACACACACTGACACAGACACCAACACACAGTGCCACAGACACCAACACACACTGCCACAGACACCAACACACAGTGCCACAGACACCAACACACACTGCCACAGACACCAACACACACTGACACAGACACCAACACACACTGCCACAGACACCAACACACAGTGCCACAGACACACAGTGCCACAGACACCAACACACAGTGCCACAGACACAACACACAGTGCCACAGACACCAACACACACTGACACAGACACCAACACACACTGACACAGACACCAACACACTGGCACAGACACAACACACACTGCCACAGACACCAACACACAGTGCCACAGACACCAACACACACTGGCACAGACACCAACACACACTGGCACAGACACCAACACACAGTGCCACAGACACCAACACACACTGGCACAGACACCAACACACACTGGCACAGACACCAACACACACTGCCACAGACACCAACACACAGTCACAGACACCAACACACAGTGCCACAGACACCAACACACAGTGCCACAGACACCAACACACTGCCACAGACACCAACACACACAGTCACAGACACCAACACACACTGCCACAGACACCAACACACTGCCACAGACACCAACACACACTGGCACAGACACCAACACACACAGTCACAGACACCAACACACTGCCACAGACACCAACACACACTGGCACAGACACCAACACACACTGACACAGACACCAACACACACTGACACAGACACCAACACACACACTGGCACAGACACCAACACACACACTGACACAGACACCAACACACACTGGCACAGACACCAACACACACAGTGCCACAGACACCAACACACACTGGCACAGACACCAACACACACACTGCCACAGACACCAACACACACTGACACAGACACCAACAGAGAGGGGCACCAGAAGGAACTGGGTGTGTCCAACCTGGAGGCAGGAGCAGCTTTCCAGTGCCTGGGGGAGATTCCTGAGGATGAGGAAGCTCCTCACTGAAGTGAGACAACTGTCCAGCTGGGACAGGGGATCCATGCCTGACCAAAAGGCACTTTTTCCCTCTGAGGACAGCTGAGCACTTGGACAGAGCCCTGGAGCAGTCATGGAATGTTCAGCCTCGGAGGTGTTCGAGATCTGACCGGACAGACCCTGAGCAGACCAGTCCAGTTGCAGGGTTGATCCCACTCTGAGCACGAGGCTGGAGCAGATGATCTCCAAGGTCACTCACTGAACACTTCTGCAATTCAATCACACCCCAATCCATCTCCAGTTTCCAAAAACTTACAGTTCACTGAGTCTCCAACCACAGGAGCATCTTAGAAGTTAATAAGCCCAGGTAAATTTTTCCTCCATGACTGTGCCTTTTAAATCTGGATGAGCTCACTATCAACCACATTCTGTGCCACAACATTGCAAAGTATTTATCAATATTTCTATTTTCTTAACCAGTTTTTCATGGCAAGTTCAAATTTTCCTTCCTTACAGGAGTAGGATCATTGAAGGACTATTAATAAACATGATGGAAGGAACTTTACCAAGGAACTTTACCAAGCAGGCTATTGGGTTGCAACTTCCAGACATAATTGTCTTGGTTGGTTCTCAGTGCTCCCCTGGCCACACAGAACACCAGTGAGGACCAGGGCAAGATGCCACTGTCACTAGAAAAGGTACAGAACCAAAGGTGCAGTAGGTGAATCTGTTCTGTTTGCTGAATTGTGGAGGCTGTGGGATTTCAGCTGAATTCCAGAAAAACATGCCTATTAATCCCCCACTAGTGCAGGGGGGTTTTGTTCTTTTAAAAATATATTCAAAGACGTTTCAAAGAATAGTTTTATTGCTGGGAAAAAAATGTTAATTGGCTTCCATTTAACTAAATAATAAACTAGGCATTTCCTGTGGCATTTGCTCCAGAAAAATACTAATTTTAGCCTAACTTAAAATGCAATCAAAAATTAAAATCTAGAACTAACTGCACATATGTCAGAACAGCACTAGTTTTCTGACAGTGCTAATATTAATCTGATGGATTATCCAGATATTTCCTAGACATCTGACCCCTCAGCCTCACCAAAGAGCTACTTTATAATGATATTTCTTATTTATGCTCCATCTGATGCCCCCTAAAAACTAACAGGGAAAACAAAAAAAATTGAATTGCTCGTATTTAGGATTCTATTTCAGATAATAAAGTGGCACATTCCTCTGCCTCTGGATGGGCCCAGACTGAGAGCTGACACAGTTCAGTGTCAGAATATTCAACCCCAAGAACTCTTAATGTCTTCAAGATAGTCTAAATTTGTCAGTGCTGAAGAAGATCACAAAGATACAGTGGATTGCTTATATAGGACAAAACCAGCACTTCCTGAGGCTGCTGAGAGAATCCATGGGCAGAACAAGGCCAGCAGCTCCTGAGGCAGCTCAGCAAGGGGAGAAGTCCTACAAAAAGCCCTGTTTAGTGTTCGAACACAGGGACAGTGGCATGAGGGTCATGCCTTCAGAGGGAATGGCAAAAAATGAGAGAGGTTTTTCTTTTACCTCAGCACTGCTTGCCCTTCCTCTGAGGGGTCTGCACGAACCAGGACACAAACTTCAAACACAAAGTAAATGTGGCAAGAAAGTTTCACCAGCCAAGGCTAACGGGGTCAGCTTAGGAATGATAAATACCTTTAAATGTGAAAAACTGCTCAGCTCAGTTTGAAGTTTAATGGACATGGGCAACCAGGGTATTTTATTTTTTGAGCAAACAGCTGGATATCTGTACCTACAGACCCAACACCACACCAGTACCCTTTTGTTGCAGGCAAGAAAAGCTTTCTTGAATGTTTGCTGTACAGTCCAATGTCTCACTGCTCAAATCCTGGCTTAGTATTTGGGGTTAATGGTAAGACTTGATCTTAGAGGTCTTTTCCAGCCTTAATGACTCTGATTTTTCGTGCTCCAGCCAGACTACTTTAGTACCGTATTTCATGGGAAAAGTCTTTCTGGGGTTGGGACTAAATTTCCAACACGCTCTCCCCCAGTCCATCCATCCTGCCTAAGTCCCACCAGGTTTTCCTCTGAGAGATCCAGCAGGTGAGCTGAATGCTGTGTGAAGCACGGGAAGAAGGGGCAACCTGGTCGGTTTGGGGAAGAAAGGCAAGAGGAGGAAGAGAAGCAGTGCCACCAAAGCTGAGGCAGCTGTGAGCCTCATGCCCACTGGAGTTTGGGCAAAAACGCTTTTGGCAAATGAAGGAACTTTAAATGCCAAGAGTGAGTCATCCCTCGTAAGCAGAACACAACAGACTCGCCAGCAGCTCTGAGCTGAGCTCTACTTTCTCAGTGTATGGTGAACTCTTTGTTACCAGTCTGTATGGCTTCTCTAGATGGTATAATTAGAAACAGGGATATAAGAGAGGTTTTTAAAAATAAAACAAGAAAGATGGCAAGTTATTAATGTAGCTGGTTCAGACTTTAGTCTTTAATTTAAACTGAGGGTTAGTGTGTGTTAAATAATAAACCTTGGAACTCCCTAAAGTGCTGTTGCTATTCCATTCCAAAGAAGTGGAAAAACCAGAGGGCTGCCTTTTAATCCAGGGCAATGTGTGTTCCAGTAATGGTCATGTTGCAATAACATATATTCTAAGGTGCATTCAACAGGTGCTGAGTGAGCAGATCTGCACAAAAAAGGCAAAATGAGTCAAAGTGAAAGTGGGCACAGCCCCAAGGCTGCCAGAGCTCCAGGAGGGTTTGGATGATCCTCTGGGGCACAGGGGGTGACTCCTGGGGATGGGCCTGTGCAGGGCTGAGGGTTGGACTGGATGATCCTTGTGGGTCCCTTCCAGCTCAGCACACTCTGGGATTCTGTGCACACCTGAATCACCTCGTTGCTATAACAACCCAAATTGCCTCAGAGGCAAAACTCAACCCCTGGTGGCTCCTCTTGAACTGGTCCTTGCCATGCTCTGTGTCAGGCAACATCAGGGGTATCACAGCCCAGGGACAGCCCAGGTTCCTCCTCTTGGGAGGCTCCATCTCAGCGTTAATTTTTCCCTTGGCAGGTGAAGGAATGCCCTCCTGCCTCGGGGAGGGCCAGATGGCCACGAAACACCGGCTACTCACCCCTGAAAACAAACATCAGCTGATACAGACACGCCAGAGCATCCTTTCCTCTCCAATCCCTGCACTGCCTCTCATCCAGGCTGCTCCCAAACACAGTCCCAAGGAGGTTTGGTGCTGTGGAGCGTAGCCAGGTCTGACATGAGTCACCGCAGTGACTCAGTTCTCACTCGCTGCCTTACTCAGACACTGATACAATATGGCACAAGTCTGCCTGATCCGAGGGGTATTTATAGCTCCCTGAGTCACTGCCTAATGAAAGCTGCCTTTTGGAAATGAAACATTTGTTCTGAAGGCTGTGCATGGAACTGCAACCCAGACACACACCAGAGGCACTACGAGCATCTCACTGATCACAGCGAACCCACATCACCACAGACGACTTATTCAGCACTTCTTATTAATCACATGGATTTTTCCTTCCCCAAGGCCATGTTCTTTGATGTGTATTTAGATGACTTTAGATAAAACTTAAGATTTTCACTATTTTCACCCACACAGAGACCCAGCTATTGCCTAGAAGTTTTATTAGGGGAACGTAATCTATTAAACCAGACCTGCTGCAGGACCAACCTCTGTCCTGATTTCTTGGAGGCAGGAAAGGTACAAAACCAAATGAACAAAATGGGAATTTATAAACAGATATAAAAGAATGAGAGCAAGTTAGACAGGAACTCATCCTTCCTTCCCTGCTTTCTACTCTGAAATATCACAGCCCAGACTGATTTAAAAATCTGATTGTAACACAGTATTTCCCTGCATGGGGTTACAAAGCATTTTGATAAACAAACAAAAAAAAGTGGAACTTGTCATACTTGTTTGGGATCACTTTCTAGATCAAAATGGCACCTGCAAATTGCAAAAATGCAGTTTAAAAATTGCTTCTAAATAAAAATTAATTGCATAACATGCTTGTCTGTCTAAATCTTAAGTGTTCACCTAACTTATTAGACAACTTAAACACAGAATATAGGGCAAGGTTTCAGAGTTTCCAGTGGCAATAACTTAGCTCATGTAAGGAAGGAGCATTGATTCATGATGGACCTTGCTACAAGAGGTAAATGAAAACCTGTGACTCTACTTGGAGAAAGAATTCCTATAAATAAAACTATGAACCAACACAGAGTAAGAGGTGAATGAAATGTCTAGATCTAGAGAAATTCAGTGAGATGAACACTGCAACTGGCCAGGTCCAAAACTACTGCCTTTAGGAAGTGCAGTCCCTGCAGGGTCAAAGTAGAGAGACCTGCAGCAAAGGAATTGTATCTAAAAGATGCAAAGGTGCTGGAGTTCAGCTTCGGGTTTGTTGCTTTCTGTGTTTTTTTTATTTTTTTAATAGCTTAGAGATGCTCAGAACAAAGACTGTCTCACAGTATCCTCAGTGCTGCCTGAATCCAGTAGAACAGAAGTAATGTGGCTATTTTTGGTGGTCTTGAAGTTAGGAATGTGGTTATGAAGGGGTTTTTTGTTCCCCTTGGCTCCCACCTTCCCTTCTCCTGCTGCTTGGAACAGGATCAGTGTGGAAGCATTTTGTTCCAACAGATCCAATTCACGTACTGAAGTGCCTTTGGAGATTTTTATTTTTCACTGCTTTAGAGAGTATGAAAAGGTCACATATTTTCAAATCAGAATAGAGCAACCTGGTGAAATTTCACTTATCAGAGGAAACTTCTATGACTGGTACCTGAGATCCTGAACAAAACAGATGCAGCTCCTCAGGAGAGTTTGGGAACCGCTGAAGTGCCTTTTTCTTTCTTTTCAGTATAAAAAGCTGCTGTTAAAGCAGTTATTTCTTTCAGCTGCTGATTGAAGGCTATTCACCAAGCCCATGTTCTTCAGAAGTTAAACAACCTGGCAGGTTTCAATAATAGATATCTCAGAGAATTATTGTCATCTTTTAAGCACTACTCAAGTATAGCAGGGTTTTTTTTCCCCCCTAGAGAAACAGATCTTAACACAGTCTATATCAAGCATTTCAGTCCACTAGTTAAAGGTCATTCTAAAAAAGAAAGCAAGATATTCAGCAAAACATCCAAATGGGAAGTTTCATACCCCAGCCTGTTTAACTGCAGGGTATTTATAGTGCACATATGCTTCACCATCTTATTAAACTTTTTATAAGTTGACTATTCCCTCACACGAAGCATCTGCTGAAAGAAGGCAGATGAACAGATTGTTTTCTGCTAAAAACAATGTTGCTTGAAGCACCACCACATTATAAATAACCCTTTTGGTGAGTCAGCAGACAGGTCCCTTGTTTGCAGAACTTTTGCTACAAGAACACCTTGAATGAAATGGTTTTGTCACCCCAAAATGTCTTTCTCTCACCAGACACGTTCCGTTCAGTTTTTGTATTTCATCAAAGCTCCCGAGTGACAAAGTCATGCCAGACAAAGGGATCGGGTTTAATTTCCTGAGGCTGACACTCCCCCCGTGCCGGGGCATCACGGTTTCCCATCGTTCGTGCAGGATCCAGAAGAGGGCAATGTCTGGCTTTGGAAAAGATTTCCTGCTCCATTCCCTTCGTGCAGAGCCACAGAAGCCGTGCAAGAGGGAATAAACAGTAGCAGTATCAGGAAAATCACAAGCAATACTCTGATGGGAATCTGGGAGAACATGATTCAGTTAATTTTGCTCCTTTCCAGCCAGCACTGGAGGGATCCAGCATAATGACATTTTAACTTTTAACACATGAGATAAACTGAAAAATTCACCCAGCAAGGAGGTACTTCATCATTTCTTCTGACCAGAGACCATCTACCAAGAGTTTCTAAATCCAAATATTAGTTAACTCGATGCAAAACATTCTGGAAGTCCTGTTATCCCAAGTCACTATCCCAGCATTTCATTGAGCTCTTCTGGCATGGAAAACCACAAGGAAATCATTCTTCCTGTTCCTCAGAGACTAAGAGGGACTGATCAGCAGTATCTGCTTTCAAACTCCCATTTTTAAAGCAGAACAATAAGTTCTGTAAACTCCTCATGGTCTGGTAGAACAGACCCAGAATATCAACACAGAGGAACCAGTTGAATTAAGGACGTTCATTCATCTCTCACCATTTTTCAGGACCAGCTGGGGCCTTCTCCCACTCCCAGAAAAATGTCCAGCATGGCAAAAGTGGGTACAGGAAAACACTTGTGTAAGAAACAGTAAGATCCGACTGAGGCTTTTTTATTAACTATGGTTGGGAAACTTTTAAGACCATTTGGAAACTTGCACTTGAAAATGCCATGAGAAAAAAAACCACTGAGGAAATTAAAGAGACCTACTTGAGTATTTATGAAAACAACTAGAAATTTAGTCTTTTTTGGAGGTTTACAGATCAAACCCCATACAACTACAGAATTCCATCAGTAAACCTAAGACTGAAATTAAGAAAACCAAAAAGCAATGAAAAAAATTCCTCCTTTAGACCAGAGCCAGCAGTGGGAGATCCAAAGGGAACTGCCTAAACTTTTATTAAAACAAATAAGAGCAGCAGACCCAGTTTTGACCCACAACTACTGCTGGATGCCAATAGCTGTAGTGTTGGTCCAAGTCATGATTAAGCTCTGAAAATCAACCCTTTTGCTGTCTTTTCCTTAGGGAAGAACAGTCCATACGTTGATTTTGTCAGCCAGGATGGTTTGTTTGGGGGGGTTTGTTCTGTAGAGGTTTTTTGGTGGTTGTTGGGGTGGTTTTTTTGTTGGTTTGTTTTTTAAAAGCATCAGAAACCAAAATTCTCCAATGTGTGACTGCAATAGAGTGCTGAGAGCTGCCTTGAGACATCCCAATTCCTATAACTGCATTATAAAAATCGATCCCTTTTCACAGCACAATAAACCACCTCTGGGGTGCCTTTGATGCATTTCAAAGCCTGAAAAAAGTGTTGTAAAGAGTGATGAACTTCAACTCCTCAAGGTAATAAGTTGTTGCATGCAGCTACAATGTCCTAAAATGCAGCAAAACTTCATGTTTCAAATATGTCAACTGCACATACATGAAATATCCATCTTCACTCATTTCTTTGTAATGGCATAAAAGATTTCTGTGTTATTCTTAAAAAAGCTCTTTCCCAGGACAGAGGAAAAGCTATTGCAGTGGGAAAGCATCATTTCATTAGAAGAAATAGGTATGAATTGGCAGAGGTAAATAAGGACTGGCTGGAAATGGGACAGTTTGAAGTTCTAAGACAGCCTTGGCACAAGCAACACGCCCTGTGAGCTCCAGCCAAGCTCGTGGAACAGGGGAATGGACTTCCCACTTAATCCTTAGGTGGAGTTAATGGATATGAAACAATCTGAGTGAGCCATACCTTGTTTCCTTTCTTTGGAAAAGGACCCTTAATCCATTATCCATCTCCAGACTGCCTGCAGACACTGTGCAGGTGGAGCAGCAGCCTGACAGGCCAGCACAAAGAACTCACTCACTGACATTTGTGAGGAGCATTCCCTGGGGTTCTGGCAGCAGGACCTGCCAGGTTTCTGCCACGGGAATATGCAGATCACAGTTCAGGTTTTAGCAGTTTCCTGTTATTTTATTGGGCTCGATCAGCATTTCTACACGTGCCAAGGAAAACAAAGGGCTGCTTTCCTGCCCCCTACATTTAACCCACAGGGTTGGAAATCTGAGCAACCTGGGCTGCTGGAAGGTGTCCCTGCCCATGGCAGGGGGTGGAAGGTGATGAGCTTTAAGATCCCTTCCAACCCAAACCATTCTGGGATCCTGGAAGCCCCTGTTAACCTGTGTGCTGCCTCTCCTGTTCCATAAATGTCCCCTGGTACTTGCTGTGCTGACAGTGAGTGAGGGGGAATCTGATCCCATCTCCAGTTCTGGCTTTGACAACGTGTGTACAACTAACCTGTAAAGATTCCAGCACAGGATTTGGAGATAAAGGCAGACTGACAGCCAGCAGCTGGCACTCCCATTCTTCCACCCAGCACACACAAGGCTCTCCACAGCCTGTGAATTCTTAGTTAATATATGGATCCAGTGCTGGATCAGAGCTACACCAGCAGCACTCTGGGGATCACTTTCCTTTTATGTAAGTTCACATAACCTGAAATTTCACAAAGTCAGTCTTTTCTTAACTCCTTACAAGTTCTTAAAACAAAAATAGAACAGAAAGATCACAATTGGATTTGTCATTTATGAATGTGAGTGCACACTTGTGCCTGTGTAGGTGTTTTATCTTGGGTAGCTCTGGATTTGTGTCCAAATCCCACTCTGGAGGTCCCACACACCACGGCTGGGGACTGTGCTTGAGACAGCCCTGCTGGCAGTGCCCATGTGGGAGCACTGAGTTCACAGAATCATGGAATGGTTTGGGTTGGAAGGGACTCTGAAGGCCATCCTGGGCAGGGACACCTTCCACTAGACCAGGTTGTTCCAAGGCCCGTCCAACCTGGCCTTGGACACTTCCAGGGTTGTTCTGGTACGGTCAGTTATGGCCACAGTTCTGAAGATGCCACTTTCCTACCACCTAAATTGAGATTCTCAAGATCACACCTCACATTCAGGGCTTGGACTGGCTCTTTTCCATTTGACTCGTGCAGGTCTGTGCACCCGATTGACCTGGGATATTGAGCTCCAGTGGGATTACTGCACATCCCAGGGGGAAACACCAACACCCAGCAGGACCTGAGGACCTACAATTCTGCACGTAGAACGAGGTCATGGACACAAACTAATGCCCTTTCAATCAAACCTTGGCAGCACTTGGCAAGGTGAGGCAGGTGAAGGTGAGCAGAGGCTGCCCACCAGCAGCAGGTCCATCCAAGGGGCTCTCAGAGGGGCACAGAGGAGTTTGGAGAGGAACTGCTGACCACAAACACCACGGGATGAAGTGCCACCATCCCTGCAGGCAGGCAGACAGGCAGCACAGAACCATGGAATGGGTAGGGTTGGAAGGGACCACAGTGGGTCATCTGGTCCAACCTCCCTGCTCCAGCAGGGTCATCCCAGAGCAGGATTGTGGCCAGACAATTCTGGGATATCTCCAGTTCACAGTTCACTTCAGCTCCTATTTGCACATCTGGAGATTACCAGAAGACACAACATCCAGCGAAAAGGGCACCAAACCAGACATTGCTCAAAGCCTTGAGCCACTGCAAGATGGCTTTATCTCTGGGTGTGGGGCTCCAAACACTGATGGATTGACAAGGAACCCAGAAGGCATCTCTGCCCAGCACACAAAATCCTGCATTGCCCTTGCCCTGCTCATGCTCAAGACCTAAACTGTCATCTAAAAATATAAATAATTTTTGTTTTACTCTATGCACAGCAACTCAGGGCAACCAGCTAAAGCTGATGGATCATCTAAAAGATATCAGTTCCTTTTTACATTAAGGTTTTGCATAAAACACCATTTCTTGAACAATAAATTGCTTTAGTCAGTGCCATCAACTTAAACTCCAGTTCTATAAAATCTCAGTAAAGCTTCTGTGCAACTGAATGTAATTTAGAATCTATCAGTAACTTCAAATATTTAAATCAACTGAGGGAGAGTCATGAAGCCAAAGTGTTTACTGAAATGCCAGTTTAGGCAATATGAATATTCCTTAGCAGGTTTTCTGTGCATGGAGAGAAAAGACTGAGAGCAAACTGAACCAGAACTGACCTACAGTGCATGTAACAGAAAATATCCAACGTGGCTTTGACATGCCTCAAATATGCAGAGCTTCCTGGAGTGCCATTTAGAGGGGCAATAAGGCAAGGGAAAGAATGAGGAATTTAATTTGATAGATATTTTCATCACTGGGTACAGTTGTTGGAAGTTTGGAGTTCTGACTCAGCTCCACATCCATCATAACGAGACACCAAAAGACAAATTACCATCAAAAAGAAATGGACTTTATATCATTTTTTACCAACAGTGCCTCGAAGCCACTCCCAGCCCTCTCAGTCCACCCTGAGCAGTGATTTTACTCCTCTCTAGTAACTCAGAATTTCATCTTAGGGGCTGAGGCACGAGGGAAAAAACAAACACCAGAGGAGATACAATCATTGTTTCTATAGAGCCTTTCAAAAGCAGAGTGAACCCTCCAATAACATGTGTTTCTGCCTATAAATAGGTCTGGTTTATACACAGGATTACAAATTGCTTGGAAAAGATTTGGGAGGTGTGGGATCCCTGACCTTCACGTTTCTACATCCCACACTGCAAAGTGCTGGAGGAAGTGTGGCTGACACCACAAGGTTTTTCTCCAATTTTTTTTCCCCAAACCATGCCCATTATGGCCCACTGGGGGAAAAAACAAGAATTCAAAAATAGGCAAAAGGTCTTTTATTCTGCTTCTTTCCAGCCAATTCCTTTGGAGTGTGGCCACCTCCCTGCACTAAAAACAAAAGCTCCCCTTAGTGCATCCCCAGCTCTCCAGAGGTGCTGCTGGGAGGGGGGATTGACTTGGAATACTGATGCTGCCTCTAGCAAAAATTTCATGGGTAAAAAACGATGTACCTGAGCTTTTAATTACTCATCTCTTGTACTGCCAGTTTGTCAGACTGGTTGGTATAACAATGAATACATATAAATGCTGTGGAATGAGAGAGAATGGCTGTATAAATATGAATTTCTATTTAGCATTAGAAATCAAAAGCCTTCGTGGAGGTTATGACAAGCTCAGCCAAATGAGGCACAAAATAACAAAGCATCATTTTATGTTTTAATTAACAAAGCATCGTTTTATGTTTTAATTATTTACATTATCTTCTTTTCAAGCGTGCTAATTTTTGCTGCCTTCACAAGCGTTTGCAGTGGGTTCAACAGTGGTTATAGCAATGAAACTTTAAGATCCAAACATCTTTTCAAGTTAACTTTTATCTTTATGAAGTCTGGAGGACATCTTTTTTTATGTAGCCAATTGGCATAAAAATTACAGATGTGGAAAATGGGCCATTGAGTGTCACGTTTGCCAAGGGACAACGTGTAAGAAGCATGACAGGGCATCAGGAATCCAGGCCAATCCTTCTGGCTTTATGATTTAAAAGCAGATAAATGAAGAACACTGGAATAAACCCCCCAAGAGCAAAACTCTTGGGGAGGGGAAAGACTGGAAATGGAGAAAATTACAGCAGGAAATGGAGAAAAATTATATAGAGAGGGAAGAGGAAACATTGGCATTTTTTTCCTTCTTAAGATTATTATGAAAAGAAAAATCTTTGGAAATTTGAGCACTTCATGTCTGTGAAATATCAGAGCAAATCTGATAGTGCCAAAGCAGTGGTTTTGACTTTCAAAAGACAGCTCTTTTCATCTATTCCCTGTCTAATGGTTAAAGGAAAGGTCTCGGACACACAGACCCACTCTCTGGGGAGGAAACCCAGGGCACAGAGGAAAATGGGCAGCCCTGGGCTTCCACCTCTTAAGGCAGCACCCACAAACTATACTGTCATTTTTATCCATTCTCAGGGTAACCCAACAATCTCTGAAAACAGATGGGGAAACAGAAATAAAGTGACTTTTCCCCAGGCAACCGTCTTTGCTCAGGCAAAAATCCCTGATGAGACTGACACTTTACATTTGGAAATAACCAAAGCTACCCACAGAGCCAGGGCAGGGAAAGGGGGAAAAAAACAAAAGGCAAACTGAATTGCTTATGAATTGAATTCCCTTTCCTACCTCCTCTCATTTTCATCACCCAGGAACCATTCTTCATGTCTAGCAGGTAGGGAACTAAATTCTTATCAACAGACTCAATCTTAGTCACACAAGCAGACCCATAAATCCCCCAGAATTATTTTATAATGATAAATACAAGCAGTTTACGATTTTTCTGACATTCTGACTACCTATTGCATCCTTGAATATGGAAAGCAATAACTAGAAGATTGTTACTAGAAGAGCAAAGCATCAAACCCTGGACCTGCCAGTTACAAAAGCAGTGCCCTGTGGCTGAGAACAAAGGGCAGAGCCTCAAAGCACAGCCATGGAGTTGCAGTTTTGCTCTAATATGTTTCTAACAAGTTTCACATTCCCAGCCATCAAACTTTTAGAATATTTATTTATTATTTTAATTAAAAGGCCAAATCCAGCAAATAAACGGCCCACATGTTGTTATTCTCTCCCCCATGCCTGATGGAAGCTGCTGTTCTCCAGTGGGATGACTGCTCTCCCTTCCAGGCAGCATCTTTAATGCACCTGTCAAGCACCACCTTTCAGGTTTATCATTCCCTCCTGAGTGTAGCCAAAATTGCATTCTTGGCAGCAATTCCCCCTCAATCTTCATTAAAACTGGAGTTCTTTAATCCTTGCTGACCTGCCTTCATATTCCATTCCCAACCCTACACCTTCTGGTTGCTAAATCCCATTCTCTGCCCATTTTGCTCCCTCCTCCTGTCCCAGCTCCAGCAGTCTGTGTTCCTCCCCTCAGTATATCTGGCTCCCTGCACACCCACACTGTCCTTGGGTGGGGAAGGACAAGCCACCGTTTTGTCTGGGCTGGAACTCTCCTGACTTATCCACAGGCTGCAAAGATATGGCCATTCCTGGGGACACTCCCCACGAGAAAACACCACTGTTTTCCTAAACCAGCCAGCATTACCCGTTCCTTTGATGAGAATGTTGACCTCTGCCACAAAAATAAATCATCTGGCAGCCAGGAACAAAGCAATCTGCAAAACTGAAAGCCCTCCAGCTCTCCGAGAGGGGAAGGGAGCTGTAAAAGCAAAGCACATGCTCCAAGTGTTTAAGGCTTTCACGTGTCAGTGGATTTAAAAACAGTCACACAGAATCACAGACTGGTTGGGGTTGGGACCTTAAAGCCCATCTCGTTCCAAACCTCTGCCATGGGCAGGGACGCCTTCCACTAGACCAGGTCCAACCTGCCCTTGGACACTTCCAGGGATGGAGCAGCCACAGCTTCTCTGGGCAACCTTTGCCAGGGTCTCAGCACCCTCATAGCCAAGAATTCCTTCCCAATATCCCATCTAACCCTGCCCTCTGGCAGTTTGAAGCCATTCCTTGTGTCCTGTCACTGCAGGCCCTTGGAAATAATCTCTCTCCCTCCTTCTTGTTGGCCCCTTCAGGCCCTGCAAGGCCACAGTTAGGTCACCCCAAAGCATCTCTTCTCCAGGCTGGACAATCCCAGCTCTCCCAGCCTTTCCTCCCAGCAGAGCTGCTCCAGCCCTCTGATCCTGTTGGTGCCTCCTCTGGCCTCTCTCCAGCAGCTCCATGTCCTCCCTGTGCTGTTCCCCAGGGCTGGAGCAGCTCTGCAGGGGGGTCTCACCTGAGCAGAGTGAAGGGACAGAATCCCCCCCCTCAACCTGCTGTCCCCAAAAGGGAGGTGCTTGGGAAAGAAACTTCCAGTGAAATTGTTTTTTATACTAAAATTACTAAGCCATCACAAAAACAATGACAACCCTCACATCTGTTTCATCCAAGTCTTCCACTGTCCCCTGCCATGGTGACACCCCTGAGCATGAAACAAAAAGGCATTATCAGCCACCAGGACCATAATTCTGCTATAATGTGATCCCCCCCCCACGTATTTAAGAAAGCATTGAAATTGGTATTTCAGAATCACTAAAGAGTCACAGGTTTACTGATGTGTTCCTTCATTATCCAGACATTTCCTCATGAGAC
The DNA here is from genome assembly GCF_036250125.1 of Pseudopipra pipra. Lineage (NCBI taxonomy): Eukaryota > Metazoa > Chordata > Aves > Passeriformes > Pipridae > Pseudopipra > Pseudopipra pipra. Next base: position 19,154,301 of record NC_087559.1, read on the forward strand.
AGGAATCCCCATCACCTGCAGAGGGCTAAGGCAGCACCATTTTATGCTCCGTGCCTCACCACCCATGTGGACCAAGCTCCAGTTGTCTTCCCTGCTTTCTCTGGGTCACTACTCTGACAGCTTGAAAGTGTTAAGCTCTTAATGCTTCTTTTCTTAATCTAAGTGTTCCTGCATTGTTGGGATTTTCAATGACTGTAATTAGCTCACAGAGTGCCACAAATTACACTTTTCTACAGGAATATTACTTATAAATAGGGGGTTTAGTGCCTTCTCTCTGAAATGAGCTAGTTGGATAACAGCTCTCATAACACTTGGACAGCATGTGGGCCTCCTACTTCCCTTTTAGCCCAGTTTTCCTAATCCAAGTATCCTGGGAATCCAGCACTCTTTGGGAGGCGTGGAAGACATGACCTGCCATCAATCTTTTGTCACACCCTTGAGAAGCTGACAGCAATGCTCCAAGGTTACAGCCATCTTTCAAAATCAACACGTGACATACATTTCTCCAGATCCATGCCTTGGCCAACATTGGCATGATCAGGGGCTGGAACTGGAAGTTGTTCATCCACCTGCAGTCAGTGGGACAAGGCACCAACAAAAATATTGTCATGACCACCTTCACATTATTTGCTTCTCTCTCCAGACAAACCCCCCACCCCAGTGTAGGGCAGGGGCCAGTCCCTGTCCTGTGTCACAGAACAGGAGCAGGTGCCTGAGGGGTTTTCTCTGCTGTCAGTGAAGCCCCTCCCTGTTAATGCTCTTAATTAGGTGACTGCTTCAAGTGAAGCGTGGATCTAGTTCATCCAGACAAAAATCTGCTCTGAGCAAATTATCTGAAGGCAGATTTGTTACAGACCAGTGTTTGACTGTTGTACCCCAGCTCATTAGCAGATGCTGATCCCACTAAGTAATTAGCAGGTTTCTTTAGCTCTTAATCCTACCCTGACACACAGCAGAGGGAAGTGTCCATGGGAAAGACACAGCAGTGGTGGGGATGGGGAGCTCTGCAGGAAACCAGATGTGAATTTGAGCAGCCATTAGCTAAGCTGGAAGGAAATTCTTGGATTCTTATGCTGTCAGAACTGGAGACCAACCCTTGGAAATGGACCTGGAAAGGACCTTCCCTTCAGTGGTCAATATTAAGAGGTCTGCAAAGCCAGGAGTTCATTAATGCCTCTGCACTAATGACACCTCAGATCTGACATTGCTGAGTCAGCCCCTTAAGCACTGTACACTTAAAGAACTTTTACAACTAATTTATTACAGATAAGGGCAGCTGTAGAATATAAAAGTCCTGTTAGAAATACAAAATCAACCGAAAACCAAGCAAAGGTTACTCAACTTCTAACTTGAATTGCCAAATTGTAATTGGTGATTGTAATCCAACTTGTAATCCAAACAAGATAACCCCACTCATTGGTTGTGACTTCTGTGATAGTGGTCAAGAGTTCCCTATTATTATTAGGTATTCACTCTAAATGGTCCCAACTTCAGTAATTTATAATAAAATCCGATTATTATGCTCAGCTACAACATTCAGTACTGAACAAGCCTTTAGTAGTTTAAGGGACAATATTCCCCAGCCCCCATTACAGACACCCCACAGCAGAAGGCAGGTTGGAACTGCTCCCATCAGCCCTAAAACAGGTTCCTTTGTTTGCACAGATAACTGTATTTCCTTTTTCTCCTTCTCAAATGATGCTGGTGGGTTGATTCATTTTAATTTTAAAAAAAGTCAACCAGTGGTACTTTAAACCAGTTTCATTCAGGCCAAAAGAGTCCCTATAAATATTAATGCTGTTGATTTTATACTCCATGTAAAACAAAGGTGCTGTTTGCCCTTGAGAAATCAGTTTATTTAATCAATTCTGTTGTAATTGAATAATTTAGCTTCAGTAAACTGTCTCTGAAGTGTACAAAGTAACTTTTCTGAACATAAATCTCACTGCCCCGTCTCCTCTGTGAAAAGAGACTGTAACTCTTTCCTATATATAGGAAACAACAATACCCAGACTGTCTGCTTGTCACCAGTGCTATCAGGTCTCCATGAAGGGGATCTATATCTTCCTCCAGTCAATTTTTTTTTCTCTATAAACTGATCTTTCAACAGCCTTGGAAAATCCTGGAAATGGTACAATAATTCCTTCCATTGTCACAGGCACAGGTGAAACAACCACTGTGATGTTTATGGTGGGGTTACACTGAAAACCAAGTGAAGGGCAGGAGCAGGAAAATCTGAGTTGGGGGGTAATCAATGGAAAGTTCAATCATTGGAAGTTCAATCATTTGTTGTTATCTGTGTCCTGTCAATACTGATAAGGGGAGGCAGGTGAACAAGACCAAAGTGGGGTTTTCCAAAACATGTCCCACTGCTAAATAGTCCTCGAGCAGTTAAAGGTAAAAGCATCTGAGCATCCCTCTCCCCCAGTGCCCACCATTTCCAGTTTAGAGCAATTTTAAATGTTGATAACTTTTCAAAAAATGGCAATCTTACAGTCACTGACAAGTTTTAGATACTTCTGATTTCAGCCTTGATTTGGCACAAGCTGTTTATTAACTCCTCATCTAAAGCATCAACCACACAGCTCAAAAAGCTGCATTCTTGAGGAAAGGAGGAAAAAAATATGAATAACAGTGACCTGACATTATTTATTCATAGATTTGCACTCAAACACACCCATTGTAAGGTCCCACTGGTCTCCAGGGGCAAGTTTAACTGAAGTCATCTTTGCCTAAACCTTATGCAGGGTCAGTGAAACAGTAACATGTCAGTCGGGGTGGAAAAGGGCAGGAAAAGAGCAAAGTGGATGTTTATACCACCTTCAGGAGGGACAAGAATGAAGCCTGGAGATAAAAGAGAAAGGCAGGTCCTGCACAGGGAGAGAAAACTGAGCCAGATAAAAATCCTGTGTGTGTGTCTGTCCATGAACTGGAGAGAGGAAAACAGAACCACCTATTTCTAAGGAGAGGGAAGAAGTCAGAGGTGCTTGTTACAACAGCAGACAGGAAATTGGAAGCACATCATCTTAGTGTAAGGCATAACAAAAGGAAAAAGGAGGAGTCTGAACCCCCCAGAAGGCTTCAGAGGCTAATAGACACCCTCACAAATCTAGAAATATTTTAAAGAGATGGTACAGGTAAGAATGGATTTTGATCTGTCCTTTTTATGAAGGATGTTTTCCAAAAATACTATTTTTTAATCATACCAAATGTATTTTAGAGTATTACAGGAAAATGAAGTTTGCTGTTATGTTCAAGCATATTTGTTCAAGCTTCTGAGAGGCAAAATCACAGCAGTTCTTACCAAGTTTGTCCTCTCTCACCATCCCCATCTGAAACCCAGCACCACAACTGGCTGTTTACTTTCCAGCTTGTGCCCTTGGATCTCTAGGAGGGTGGTGTGGTCAGGACCTGTGTGTCCTTCAGGAAGCAGCCCAGCTCTGAGGAAGGGCTGCAAGGCAGTGCTCAGGGAAAGCAGGGATTTGCCTGGGCCAGCTGACACAGGGGCCGGGGCCCAGCTGCCATCCCTGCTGTGTCACACTGAATTACAGGCACAGGATGCAACCCATACATTCCCTGGTGCCAGACAGGGATTACTCAGCTGATTTGGAAGCTCTGGTTCATCTATTTTGCCAAATCCAGGGCAAGCAAAGCAGGGCTGAGAGGGAAGTCAGGTCACTTGGGACACTCACGCCACTGTTGAGACAGACAGAGCCTCCAGGCTGACCCCAGCAGGGCACAGACTAAAACCAGTCTGCCCAGTTAGACTGTCCACCAGTAATGCAGACTGGGATCAGCATTTTGTGTTGCTTCTCTCCAGGTACAACCAGCCCCTTGGCTTTGGCAGCTGTACATTCAAGTGCCATCAACAGGGAGGTAAAACCCCTCAAAACCCCTCCTGTTTCAATCATTGCATTGGTAACACTAAAGCAAAAGTCACAGTTTACCAGGCCTTTTTTGTTTCTAAATCTTGTACTTGTCACATTATGCACAGTAGGAGAGGCTTCCAGCCTTTCTATATTCTAATGTGATGAATCACACTGTGTTACTGAGATACTCTCAGAAGTAATCTAAGCTTTAGAATGAAATCACTGACTACAGCAGCCTGAAGAAGAGAAAAAAGATCAATAGAAAAGAGTCACTGCAAAACAAGCTTCTATGAATGAGAGGGAAGTAATTTTGTGTCAAGAGGAAATGTCTTCTGTGGCTTTGTAGCAGGTTACCTTAAACTCAGGCCTTTCTAGGAATGCATCAGCAGCAGAGTACACGAACTTCAGTGACCTCATGAAAGGCTGACACAATCCCCCCTCTTAGGGCAGCCTGTCAGCTTCCACAGCAAGTGATGCTCCTGAGGAATCCAGCCTGACCAGACCTCCAGCTGCCGGAAGAGGCAGGAGTGTATCTGGGTCACAACCAGCAGAGCTGTTCTGACCAAGGCTCAGCGATGTGCTGACATCAATATCTCCATCCCCGAGTGCTGAACACACAGGGTGGCTCATCCTGGAGCTGCTGCCAAGAGATGGCAGTGAGAGCTCATCCATCCTCCCCGGGGGACACGGCACAGCCCTCGCCCTCCACACAGGGACAGCTCCCACAGAGCCACAGACCTGGGGACACAGCAGGAACACCACGGGCAGCCCTCGGCCACAGCCAGGGCTGTGTCTGCCCTGCAGAGCAGAATCCTCCCCAGAGGGACCACAGGGCCTGGGGATGCCTGTTCCCAATGCTATACTGAAGTTATCTATCCCAACACCTAAAAAGATGGAGCTCTGTGATGTACCCTTGTGGCCTCAGTGTGGGCACACGTCCCTGGTGCCACACAGGTGAGGAGCAAACCATGCCACACACATGCTGCTCTTTGCTTTGCTGGTAAATGGAAAGGTATCTTTCACCCTTCACAGCTACAAAGGATCACACTCTCCAAATCCCCAGGACACCTGGTTTTGTTTTGTTTCTTAATAGCACACACCCTCTTTGCAACACCTGGCCTTTTAAACACCAACACTGCCACTGTGTGAAAATCAGATTATACTGTCACAATTATTTGTTAGATACTGAAAACCTGAAGAAAAATAAACCAAAATAGCTCTGATCACATGGTTCTGTAGAGCCAAGATCTGATGTGCCTTCTGGGAAGCATCCCTGGATGTCAGGCAGCAATGCAGGTACCACCCCAGGGGCAGCGGACTGGGGAACAGTCCATACAAGAGACAAAAAAGAGAGGGATGATCTTTCAAGGTGAAGGACTCAATTCTCAGACTGAGATATCAGGAAGCACAAACAGTGGTGGTTCAGCACAAAAGAGCAGAATTCAATCCAATGGTTTGAAACATGACTGAAGTGAGAGTGACCCCTCAAAACATCCCAGCAGGAAGGCCAAGCCTCAGGTCCGAGATGTGGTTCAGACCCACCACCTGGTCAGATCTGGATTTGCCAGATTTCTGTTGGTCAAGACTGGAAACTGAGGCCCACTGGCACTGCTCTATCCGAGCAGCTTTTATACTTGGTTTAATTTTCTTTGCATGCAATCAGTGCAACACCCACTTCCTCACTTCCAAGTGCATATGGCCTCAAAGACTGAAGGGATAACAACTCCAGGGCTGTCAACCCCGACAGGTAACAACAAAGAACAGAGACCTAAACTCAAATGTGCTCTACAGAGGTTCATATTATAGTGCCAGACTCTGTTCCCTGCACTGGGATTCCTGGAAGTGCCAATGGGATGGTGGGGTATCACAACTCCTGCTGTCCGTGCAGGCTGCAATCCCTCCTCCCTTCAGGGGAACCCAAGCTGGACAGCCTGTGATAAATACACCTTCTCCAATGCTAATACACGTATTTTAGCAAATGTGTGACAAAATTAAACCTGGGAATATGTTTTCCTGGGATGAACAGACAGCACAAGCACTCGCCCTGGGTGTGCTGTGGCAGTGCCAGCCAGGGCAGGGCTCTCCGTGAGGAGGCTCTGAGGGCACAGCTGGCTTTGGGCACACAGACCAGCCTGGTGCTCCTGTCTAAGGATGGGGTTTGCATTAGAAACAAGGGATGTGACACATTGACACCTCCTGCTCCTCGAGTCCATCTCACTACTGCTAACAGTGAGTAGGTTCCCAAACCAGATTTGTCTTGGATAAGTCTAAACCTCAGAGCTGGAATTCACATAATAGAGCCCATTATTCTCTGAATGGAATAAAGCACAGGCTAACCAGAGAGGGAAAATTAGTCTAATGGCAGGAAAACAGTTTTCATTAGAGAAATGCTTCTAGGAAAGAAAATGGGCTGAAATGAACTGGATTTGAAAGCCTGTTTGGAATGGGTTGAATTTATTCCAGCTTCTTGGATGGCTTATTTTTTGGGGGAATCTCTATCACATAACCAGAACAGAGGGGTTTAATTTTCTTTTTCTTTTTTTCATTTTCTTACATGTTATTGTCTTACTTTTTTTCCTGCCTCACTTTTATGGAATTGGTTCTGTAAGTGAACGTGGCAGGGCACCTTCTCCACTTGGCAATCAGCACAGGACTGGCCCCTGCCCATGTTTTGGAGCCTGGAGAGGTGCAATGTGCCCAGAGATCACCCACAGCCCTTCTCTCCCAGTAACTTCTCCAGAGCTCTGACGCCACAGCTCACTATTGAACTGCAGCCATGCTAATTAATTCTAATTTTAGTTCCACCTCTTTTTGACCACCAATAAATCCATGTTGCTTTGTAATCCAGAACTGGGATATGTTCCAGCATTACAGGATTGGGCATTTTAAAACCATTTCTGTTACACCCAAAATGTCAGTAACCTCAGTAAGTCTGGCAGATGAAAATATCTACCTGTGTGCTTTAGGGTTAGGGAAAGGCTGTGGGATGGCAATTCCACCAGCAATTTCTTCCTGGAACTGCAGGCAAAACAGCACAGCAATCCCATTTGGTATGAAAATGGCCCTTAGCAGAAAGAACCTGATCTGTGTGTCACCCCAACCTGCTGAAGTTCTTCCAAGGAAGCAGCTACTGCAAATGGCAATTCTGCACCAAACCCCCATTCGCTGAAAATCCTTTACTTGCTCCTTATGTGGGTTTTATACCAAGATAAAATTTTAATTCTCATACATAAACACCCTTTCTTTTCTCTTCTTTAGAGCCTTTCAGAGATAAGTAACTACAGCAAGATTGTTTCCTTAGTTTGCAGGCTGCTGTCCAACTATTCCTCAGGCATTTTATAATCTAATTGTATTTCAAAGAGCTGCCAAAAATATGAATTTTACTTAATTCAAGTAACAGATCTACGTATCCAAAACTATGTGCTGCTTCTGTGGTGGCAGCTCTTACCTGCTGCTTTCAGGGAAGGCAGTGCCTACCCAAACCTTGGGTTTATTCCTGAGGAAATGGTCACAGCTGGTGTCACACCAAGCTGTCATGGTTTCAGCACTGTGCCATGTTCCATATCCTCAGGCACATTCAAACTGGAGTCAAGCAGGGAAGAACTGCACTAATTTGAAATACAAAATGATAAATAACTGGGTCTGAGTGGGGGAGCAGGGAGCACAGCCTGCTTAAAACAGCAAGCATTTGTTGTGCTCAACAGGTCTCAAGGCTGCCCAGCTCGGTGTTCCTGCTCCTCAGGAGGGTCCCAGCCTCCCACTATTCCTCTGGTTTAGCTGGAATTCTCCAGTGAGGAGGAAGGATGGTATTTTGGCCTTTTAGAAGCAGAGAAGCCTGATCAATAATACAAAGCACAGTAAAAGTATAATTGTATTAAACACTTAAGACAGACTTAGTGCATGATACTTGTCCCACTTACCCACATTTCCAATCTACCAGCCACTACACTGTAAACAGAATTTTGGTTAATCCCACTGAGGATTCTCTCTGTGTATATTCTGTAGCTCAGTGTGATCTTGCAAGCCAGTGACAAACATTCAGAGGCATCATATTTAGAGAACAGCCTACTTTTTAAGTGTTCAGCCTCATCTATCTGCAGTGGTAAGTGAAAGCCCAAAATACCTGATGCTACAAAACCCTCTGTTTTTGAGATGCACATGCCAGAGCTCACTGTTCAACTTGCCTGCTCACACCTCAGGCCAAAATCTTTCTCCATTTTGTCTCTTCTCCCCAAACATCAGCACATCATGTGACAATGAAGAGGAGTGAAAAATGCTGCTGATAACTGGTACAGGGTTTGCAATAAGGGATTTGGCCTGGAAATGCTCTAGTCCAGCTTCCTACCCCGTGCTGTCCTGAAAAGGCCACATGAATTGGGCAATGTGCACACACTACATCTGGTTACAGCTCTGAGCAGTCACCAGTGTCTTCCTGGAGAGCTGGAAGGTTCCTACTGCTCACCAGTGCACATGGACACAGTAATTGCACAAAGACAAGCTTCACAGGATCCCAGAGTGGGTCAGGTTGGAAGGGACCACAGTGGCTCATCTGGTCCCACCTCCTGCTCCAGCAGGGCCAGCCCAGAGCACACGGCACAGGATTGTGACCAGAGGGTTCTGTGAAGAGACTCCACACCCTCTCTGGTCTCTGTTTAGTGCTGGGTCACTGTCCAGCAAAGAATCACAGAATCAGAGAATCAGAGAATCAGCCGGGTTGGAAAAGACCTCTGAGATCATCAAGTCCAACCCTGGATCCAACCCCGCCGTGCTTCCCAGCCCATGGCACTGATGCCACATCCAGTCCCACCTTAAACACCTCCAGCGATGGTGACTCCACCCCCTCCCTGGGCAGCCCATTCCAATGGCTGAGCACACTCTCTGGAAAGAATTTCTTCCCAGTATTCAACCTAAACCTCCCCTGGCACAGCTGCAGACCCAGCCCTCTTGTCCTGCTGCTGGTTCCTGGGAGCAGAGCCCGACCCCCACCTGACTCTCCCCTCCTGTCAGGGAGTTGTAGAGAGTGAGGAGGTCTCCCCTGAACCTCCTCTTCTCCAGCCTCAACAACCCCAGCTCCCTCAGCCTCTCCTCACACCACTTGTGCTCCACTCCCTTCCCCAGCCTCGCTGCTCTTCTCTGCACCTGTTCTTCCTCATGTCCAGGTGGAAATTCCTGGGCATCAGTTCCTGCCCATTGCTCTTGTGCCATTGCTGCCCCCCTGGTCCATCCTCTGCCCCCTCCCTGCAGGTACTGGTAGCTATGGATCAGATTAACTTATCCAGTCCTTGGATTCCTGGGAACACAGCAAGCAGGAGCAGCCCACGGCTGCAGTGAGAGCTGTCATGTCCAACAGCAAATGCCCAGGGATTTAGCAGAGGGCTCCCAGCACTGCTGTTCAGCACCAGCCTGTTCTCACCACCCTGACACATTCAGTGGCTGCCACTGACTAAGTTCAGTGTCCAAACAAACCCCAAATGTAGAGCTGGGATGTTCCTTGTTCCTTGTTCCACCACCCACATTCCAACCCCCACACAGGGGGCTATCAGTGCCCAACCAGCCATCAACTCTGCTCCTGGAACAGGCACAGCCACAGAAACACAGACTGGGGAGTTACTTCTCAAGGAGAAACAAAACCAGTGAGAACTCACAACTTCCCAGCCAAGGGAGGAACCCCCTCCCAGCTCAGCCTTCCAAACACACCGAGGAACCAGCCACGAAAACCAGACTGTCAGCACATCATGTCCACTGCCTTTTGTATTGATTCAGGCAAAGAAATGATCACACTGGATAACAGAAACTAAAAAAAAAAATAATAAATTATAGACTTTTTTGCAGTTTCAGCTATTTGGGGCAAAGTATAAACTGCTTCTAAGCAAGTTTTCATTCCTCATTAAAACTAGAAGTTGATTCTCCTGTAGAACAGAAGAGCTGAAAAAGAGCTGCAGAAAAAGGAGCAAAGGCAATGAAAATTCTTTCCAGCCAAATTATTTTCCCCAGTAAAAGAGAAAAGTTGGATGGGGCAAAGCAGGTTCTGAGGCAGCTGATGCTTTAAATTATTAGTATTATAATCAGCTGATATACTGAAGCACAACACATTCATCCACTTCCACCCTGTGTATTGAAATATAATGACTCATTTTTAACCAGTTTGTTGCCATTCTCCTTTTTATCCACAGCTCTACTATTAATCTAAATTGCCAGTAAATCTTTTACTGGGCAGTGGGATTTGGTTTGGTTTTGCTTTTACAACCATCAAAACCATCAGAACAAAAATCACTCACCAAAAAGTCCATACAGATATAATGCCAAGGAATATCATCACAAGCAGGACTCAGGGTGGATATTCCCAAAGTGGCACACTTTCCACTCTACACAGGACAGATTATTTTATATTTGAGCAATATATTTGAGAAATGTTATTACTCACAGAATTAATCCCGGATTACTGGGAAACACTGGATTCTGGAAATCTGAGTGTTTGTGTTCACATTTGGAGTGGAACAGTCAGATGAGCAAGATTTTGGTAACTGAAAAGCAGCAAAGCATTTCAGCTCCCAAAAAGCATCACTGTGTTACTCTGTGCAGGTCCCAGAGTCCTGGGGAGATTTTAAAAGGTAAAAGCTCTCCCACACTGCAGAACCCTCTGAGGAGCCCTCTGAGGCTCAGCCATGGGGTTACAACAGGCTCTCAGTTCATCTGGCTGAAGTTTTTTGGCTGAAACTGTCTAGAAGTGTTTACAGGTGCATAGAAACCTTATGATTTTCTGATAGAAAACTATTTCATTTACCTTCTAAAGAAAATCTGATCTGAAGAGTATTGTATTTGTATTTAATACAAACCAACCACAAGGTTCAAAAGCAGAGGTCAAAATATCCACCACATAATTTGAATTATTTTACCTTTTTTTTTTTTTAAATACTGCCACAGAAAACCTGCTGAAATATTTACCTAAATGCAGTGAAATATCCCTACAGAGTCTGTATTTCACTCACCCTGCCCCTGTAGATTATTACCCATTTTATAAAAAGGAATGATATATAAAAAAGTAATACCTCCTTATCATAGCATGATTTAAGCACATATAAGACTATTTATAAGAATATCCTCTAAAACCAAAGCTGCTTACTGAATATATAAACAGAAACAGCTTAAGAAAGGTATTTAACTTCCAGCATTGATACTCAGACACAACTGCTACAAATATTCCTGAAAGGCTTTTCTGCCTGTTAGAACCTACAAAAAGTTGCAGTTTACTTTTTTAAAAAAGAAATTCAATACATAAATTTTTGTTCTATCACTTCCACTTCAAAGCTCAGATTCATGTTGCTTTCTTCTCCTTTCAACATTAGGTTGATGTTCACATGCTTCTGTTCCTCAGCCAGCTGAAAGCCACCATCGTTTCTTTTGCCTCTCATGTATCATCTGCAAGGCTTAAACATGTAAATTTGCTGAATTCTACCTAGAAAAAATGTGATTATCTTCTTTATCCAGGCAGGTACCTGGGAAAACCTCACACAAGCTGCATTCTCCCAGCAGCATAAGGAGGACATTGCCTTTAGGGCTTTAAAGAACACTCTTTGTTTCAAAAGTATAATCGAAATTGAAACATCTGCAAATAGATAAATGCCCTAATTAATATGCATTTCAATCTCTGCATGCTGAGCTGTCATAAACTTTCCACTTAAGGGAGGTTACCCAGGCAGGTCTCAGGAAAGTGGAAATCAAAGCTTCATCTCCAAGCTGCCACCACTGCAACCCCCTCTCTCTGATTGAGCTATTTATGGGATAAAAACCTTCCTGTCCAACACCAGGCAGTACATTTTCTTTGAACTTGTTTGCAGCTTCTCGTAAACTGAAGAAAATCCAATCCCTCATAAGTCTTTTCTGAGAAATAACAGCCGTGAGAGAGATGGAGGTGACCAGGGTTAACAAACACATGGGGGATGGAAGAAAATAAATCAGGGGCGATGTTTTTGTCTCTATCAAAAGAGATCTGATCCTTCTGGAAGGGGCCAACAGCTTTATTTGGAGAAGTCTGTTTCAGACAAAATTTATCTGGCAATGTTCAAAATCTCCTTCTTTCCAAACTTACTTCTGCAAGTAAAAAGTAGTGAAGACAATGCTGGGCCACAGTTTTAAAAGTCTACATTGAGGGAAGTATTTCAATTTATGCTGCTTTTAAGACAAAACTGCAATATATAGTATAGGCTGCAATAGGTGGTGTAACCTGCACTCCTGATTGGGATGTGGAGGAGATGTTCTGTCAAACTGGCACAGGTCTTGGGGGGAAAAATACAGATTGCTGTGGTTTTGAGATCCAATATGGTTTTAGCAAAGGAAACCAGGCAGGAGGAGTCCTGGAGCAAGAGGGTTTCCAGAAGAAGAAAATGCCAAGCACATTTTTCCTGGATTGGAACTTGGGCATCCTGAACTGACACCAGTCTCTGCTTCCCTGTGTGCCAAACAAGGATCCCAGAGGCATTTCCCAGAGATTCCTGTTCCCTGCTAAGAGGAGGGAAACCCACCCAGCGATGGACGCAGTGAGAGGTCCCTCAGTGCTGTGAGCAAAGGACTTCACAGCACAGTGATCATGGCAGGATTATTCTATTTCATTACCTTAAAGAAAGCATTTTTACCAATATTCACTGTTCTCTGGATGGAAACTCTCAAGACAATTTCAGTCCAGTGGATCTGGGTCTCAGCTGAACCCTCTCCAAGGCTTGGTTTAAGCAGTGGACCATGCAGACAGGGAATGTCTTATCCCATGTACTAAATCCCTCCTAGTTCTGGAATTAGCTCCAGCATTTGGACCTCAACCCAGAGTGAGGAATTATGTGTTTGCATGAAATCTTCATGCACCTAATTTTGCAGAAAATTTCATGCACCTAATTTTACCAGTGCTGCTGCAAAGTAAATACTGTGACCATATTGCAAATAATACCAGAGGCTTTAGATTCTTGTTACAGCTGTGAGCTGACCCATTTTCAGAACTTTAAAGCTAAAACTGCTTGGCAAAGGGGCAGAAATATGTGCAGACATATCCTGCATCAAAGAAACAGAGTGACCCTATTAAAAAATATCCCCAAAGAGGAGGGAGCACAGGGTGGGAGCCAGCCCCGATGGCAGGGTGACGAGTGGCCGTGGGTGCAGCAGCACAGGGATTACACCAACAGTTTTAAAGGGATCACCAAGCCCAACACTCCCACCACCCTGTTGGAACAGGCTGCCCAGGGAAGTGGTGAAATCTCTGTCCTTGGAAGTTCAAAAACCTGTAGATGTGGCACTTGGGGACATGGGTTAGTGGTGGCCTTGGCCGTGCTGGGTTAATGGTTGGGCTCCACAATCTGGGAATCATTAATTCTGTTTTACCCATTGCTTGGGTTTTCTTTTTGAACTCTGGCCAAGTGCCCCCTGTTGCACAGTGACATCCCTCAGGCCAGCCCCATCCCTGGCACTGCCACACTTCTCCTTCCCTGCTGAGCAGTGGCAGACACTGAAATCCCAGGAGCTGCAACAATGGATCATTTCTCCTGGATCACATCAAGGTCATTGGCCTTGCAGAAGCACGAGGTTCCAGGGCAAAGGAGCTTCAAAAACACCACACTGTGAACAGAATTCCCTTGTGGATCTGTCCCACTGCTTTGAAGCCAAGATCCAATTTCTGCTGGTTTGTATCCATTGTAGCTCTGACCCTGCAGGCTGTGAGTGACTGTCACTACAAACACACACAACACAAACACTGCTACACCTCTCTCCACCCCCTCACCCTTTCTGTCATCTTTTCTGTCCTCTTTGCTCACCCAGCTCACCTCAAAGGAGGATTCTGCAGCCACATTCAGTACTGCACAAGTAGGAAGGTGTTTTTAGGGGCACAGACAAAATATTAATACCTGGCTTCTGTGATACCTATCAAAAGCAAAATGGCAAATGAGAACCCCCAGGGTCATTACAGATTTTTGGTATCTGCTTCGTAAGAAGCCCTCCCCAAAACTGCAAAGGTAAGATTAGTTGTATGTGAAAAAATTATAAAAAGAGTTAAATCTGCTGCTAGTAGTGATCAGTATGTGCATCACAGGGCTGAAATGAAACAAATATTCCTACATAGAATCCTCCACTTCAGCCCCTGGACTTTTTAATTCATTTTGTTGACCTGAACTCAGTGAAACCAATGCTGTGTCACACCTGACCAGCAGCAGGCAGGGACACAGACAGGGTGACAGTGACACCACCAACAAAGCAGAGGTAGAACTTTTCTATGAATTAGGCTATTTCTTATCTCTCTAGGTCAAATTTTATCATATTAGCAAAGAAACACACACACATATATATACACATATACAAATATATACACATGTATAAACATAGATATTTGTGATGCCCAGTGAAGAACCATCAGTGGTGAGGAGCTGCACGAAGCCCACGTCCCACAGTGCCAGTTCTCAGCTCCCTTTTGGGGATTCTCTCTCTCATCTCTCCTTTGGATTCAGCTCACTGAGCTCTTCCTTCTGTGCACACTTAATCCATTAAGCCTCCCGTGAATACGTGCTTAGAGTCTAATGACTCTTCTTGATCTCGTCTCTCATTACTAAAGCTGGAAATTAATGAACAGAAACCTCTGCCACTGGTACAACGTGCCCTGTGTTCGGAGCTCAGCCCAGCCCAGGGACCATTGGCAGCTTCCCGGGACAACCATCAAATGGAACTTGTTGATGCCTCCCACCTGCCCTGTGCAGAGTTAACACAAACCACTGGAACAGCCCAGACTGACACGTTCTCCTTCCAAACCCTGAAGTTCCCCGGGCAGGAGCTGTGGAGGAAGGGCACAAATCCCTGCACAGGCACCTCCCGAGTGACGCAGGAACGTTTTCCCTGCACAGCTTCAGGGCTCCCCCTGGGCATCTGTGGGTTTGGGCCACATTCCTCCACCCCTCTGTACAAGAACAGGCTGGTCTGGGGGGGAACTGCTTTTCCCAACTATGAATTCAGCACCCTGTTTTATCTTCAGTCATTTTAAAGCCACTCCAAAAAGTGACAACACTTCTCAGGGAACACACAGCAGACAACCAGGAAGAAATGACATTGCAGGGACCTCCTACTACAAATATCATGGAATAGCATTCCTCTGCAACACATTTTAGGAAGCTTTAAGCCTGGGTGATTTAACTGATCCTTCACATAAAGTGCAGCAGAAAAGTTTCCACAACCACAATTTGCACAAGGAGTTGGTACCAAACCCTGCTCTGTGACCAGGGACAGCAGCCAGGGAATGGCTGGAGTTGTGTCAGGGCAGGCTCAGGTTGGATCTCAGCAAAAGGTTCTTCCCCCAGAGGCTGGTTGGGCACTGCCCAGGCTCCCCAGGGCAGTGGGCACAGCCCCAAGGCTGCCAGAGCTCCAGGAGGGTTTGGATGATCCTCTGGGGCACAGGGGGTGACTCTTGGGGATGGGCCTGTGCAGGGCCAGGGTTGGACTGGATGATCCCTGTGTGCCCTTCCAACTCACGATATTCAATGATTCTATAATTTAATTTTCCTCAACTGTTTTTTTTTCCTTAAGCCAAACAGGGAGAAGGGGAAAAAATAAGAAATCAATAACCAGCAGCCGTGCTGGTGCACAGTGTGAGGAGGGGCTGTGCCTCCAGCACAGCTCAGCTCACTGCCCTTGGAACCCACCTGCTCCTCCAGCCTCTTGGGACTTAAACCATCAGGAGCAAGGAAACAGTTTGAAAAGCTTAAAGCTTAGGTATTTGTCAAGACTGAGTGCAAGTTCTGCAGTTTGTAGGCACCCATCATTTTTAAAAACTCCCTACAGCAGCATCTCCACCCACACTCATCCAGCCTAAAAGTGCTGGAAGCTCTTCAAGGAAGGGAATTCCAGGCACTAAATCAGGCCAACTCATCTTTTATTCATATACCATGAATTTCTCTTTTCAAAGCAGCAAATACAGGTTGAAGTGACTGTTGTGTCCCTTCTCCCTGACCCTTTCTCACCCTGATAACGAGCAGGCTGTTGGTGCTGACACTTCCCAGGAGGAATGACTGTTAGCACGTGGAAATGCAACTCACTCTTCCTACTGTCCCATGCAGAGGAGTTCACTGTGTTATTCCACATTTTGTTTTCACACAGCATTCAGTGAGAACATAACCCAAACCCATTCCTGAAGGGGCAGTGACAGCCCTGCCCAGGCCCACAGAAGGATTCCAGGGGTTTAACACCTCCCACTGCCTGGCTCTCTAAATAAATCAATGCCAGGACTTCGCCAAACCTTCAACTGTTGAAAATTTCCACACCATGAAAAAAACAACTTTGCAGTGTGAGCTTTGCCAGGATTTTAGAGCCATCAAGAAAATGCATGAAAAAATTTCAAACCAAGTCATAATCCCATTTCAAAGATCACTGTGGGACAAAAATGGGTAAAATAATCTACCAAATGCCCAGAGTTTGGTTATTTAAGATGAAATAACTTTACAAGCATTTGATATATTTACAAATCACAGAATCACTGAATGGTTTGGGTTGGAAGGGACCTTAAAGATCATCCAGTCCCACCCCCTGCCATGGGCAGGGACACCTTCCACTAGCCCAGGTTGCTCCAAGCCCTGTCCAACCTGGCCTTGGACACTTCCAGGGATGGGGCATCTCCCTAAATTTAGCATTTCCCCTCCCCACCCCCAAAATAACTCAAAGAATCCTACAGTCATATTTATGGTTCACATTAAGCTTGTAACCATGTTTTGGCTGAATAACATGGGGCCCACCTGGCACACAGAGCAAAGAACAGACAGAACAAGAAATGTCTTACAGAAGAAGGGAAAAAATCACTGATGTAAATGGTACTTTGTCAGAAAAAAGTGTATCCAGCACCAGTGTGAGAACAGAGAAACTCCCACCTGAATCTTTCCAAGTAGAAATGTTTAGCAATGGACCAGCTGAAATCAGACCATATCACAGGATCAATTCTCTTTTTTCCCTCTCTTCCTGCTCTCACATCTTTGTCTCTGCCTGTGGTGGAAAGAGGGAAAAAACTTCCTCCAAGGATTTCAGTGAACATTTCTTATCTCTTCAAGTGGTTCCTTAACATTTCTGTAAAACCCTCTGAAGGCAGCTTTACAAAAATCACTATTTTTTAACCTCCCCAAAATAATACTTGGTCTTAAATATGAAAAATCACCACAGAAGGCTGAGCTTGGAGAAAAAACTCCTTAATACCTACAGTGGAATAACCATGGCATGAAATAAACTGCAAGATGGATTTTAATACAGCTACATACATGGATTTGATTTGTTTTTAAAATATGGGACTATTTTTTTTAAACACTGAACCAGTTGAAAGTGCAACATTTTGAATTTTCTGAACTAGAGAATCGGGCAAGTGTTGCCAAGAGGGTTCCCTAAATTCCCAGCTTGGGAAGAGACACTCAAGGCTTGAAGAAGAGGGAGGTGGACAGGGCTCCCCCAGCTCCTCCAAGCATTGCTGCTCCACAGGGGAACAGCTACAGCCCAGGGAAACCAGCCCAGGCTGTTCCCACTCTGCAAGACTAAACATTCCTCATGGGCTTTACTAAGGAAGCAGCTGGCCTCCCTCCCCCAGGAGCCAAGATGTTCCTGTTTGGAGAGGACTGACACTGGAAAACCAAGCTGGGAGGAGACAACTCCCATCAGGAGTTTTTCTCAGAGAGCAGCAGCACTGGAGGGCTCGTGGCACGGGGCCTTCCTGGGGGAATGGAAGGATCCAGGTGGGAAGGGTGGTCACCAGACAGTTCTCTGCCAGCAAAGCAACTCAAACTTCAGTGCATTCCCAGCGTTTATTCACCAGTGGAAAGTGCCAATGAGACACTGAGGAAAGAGGAGCCTGGGAAAGGGGACACAGCTTTTGGGTCTGGTCCAGGCAAAACGCAAGAGCTGCATCTTCCTCTTCCAGCAAAATGGAGTGGGGAGAGTTCAAAGCCTCCCTGACCTGAGGCAGCAGTTTTTAAGGTTCAGCCATCCCATGCCAGCAACACTCCCCCGTGCCCACATCCAACCTCATCTCATCCTGACACAGGAAAGAAAACAGCTGGAAAAGCCCAAAAAGCACCAGTTACCCAGAGCTGCTGGTGCCGTGTCCTGGTGATACTCAGCCTGTCAGAACACCACTGATGGAACTCCCTTTCCATCCTACAGCAACCCTGCATCCCTCATCCCAATTTCACACAGTGACCCTCCCGTCAGGGAGCAGGATGTCAGGAATGCTCTTCCCTACATCCTTTGGCCTGGGAGAGGCAGCCCAGCAGGGAGGAAACATTCCTTTGAAAGAAGATTGCTTTATCTCTTCTGCTTTTCCACCAGTGGTTCATTTGTATCCCTGACTTGCAAATATTTGTTCCAGGCCCTTCCCAAGGTTTTTCTCAGCAGCTTTTCATAAACAGTTCAGGCACCAGCAAGGCTCACTTGTCCTTCAACATAAACCCTTATCACAGTCACTAAATCTCTTCAAGGAGTCAAGGCTCTGATTTTCACAACATCACATGCATTTTCCTTGCAGATCATCCTGGGAATACAGAAGTTCCTTGGAAACCCAGTCCTGCACACGGACAAGCTGGGAGAAGGTCTGAGGCACAGCCTTCCCTGGACCATGACTAATGTTAGCTATTAATACTACTTAGGCAGGGCCTAAACACATCCAGGCCGTGGCTCCCAACAGGATCAGAACACCTGAGTGAGTCTCTCTGAGCTGGCAGCAACCTCAAAATCCCAGTCAGGCAGAGGAGCATCAAGCTGCTGGAATAAACCCTCAGTGTTTAGCACAGGGGCCACATCCTGGTCCTGGGGCTCGGGAATTGCTTCCATGAAAGCAGGAGAACTGTCTAATTCAGCAAAGTCATTCAAGCCCAACACATACCTGTTCAGATATAAATGGCAATGTGTGCAAGTGCACACAGCTGATCCCTACCAGGAGGGGCAAAATTGCAAATGAACACCATCTAATTTAATACAGGGACTCAATGGAACGACTCTCATCCACTGAGGAAAATACTCTGCCCTGTTCCAGGACCATTTCTCCATGGGAATGCTCACACTGCAGCACTACAGAATGCTGAATGCAGAGGGAGGAATGTTTTTGTAGTGCACTGATAGACTATCTCCAAACCCAGGCTCACAGTGCTCAGGTGGCTGTGAGAAAATACCAGATATGAAAGGGACATGAGAAACACAGTTTTTCTCAACAACACCTGGAAATTTCCCACCAGCAAAACTTGAAGTTTACCTCATCTTTTAAGTGTGTGTGAATATGTAACAAAAACATTTATGGGAAAATTTCACTGACTTTTAAAAAATGTTTTCTTTTTTAAATCCATACCTTAGAACAGCAAGAGAAAAAATTAAATATTGATTTTTTTTCCTTTATTTTGCCTCTGGAGAGGGATGGGAGAGAGGGAGATTCCTCCCAACAACATTTCAGGTTACTGGAAAACTAATCCCTGTTCTAAGCAGCAGGTAGATGAGGCTGTGTGTTGCTGGGCAAGAGCTACAGTCGCCCTGCAGAAAAATCCTCGGAGAAATGAAGCATCTCTAACATATTTGCCAGCAGCCAAAAACAGAGTGAAAAATGCTTCTCCTACCCTGCAGGAGTTTGGTATCTAGATGTTTTCCTTCATCCTAAAGTCACCCTACTTGATATTGAGGGGTTTTTGTATAGTGTGATCTAAAGCCATCAGAGTTTAATCTGCTCTTTTTTCAGCTTCAAAATTAATATTTCAATGTATTGTTTGAGCAATGGTGCCCAGAACTAAAGAAAAGTAGTAACACCAAAGGACTCCAGAGCTCCAACCCTGTGTAATCTTAAAACAACTCGTTCCCAGTCCAGAGCTACTTAAAATCTTCAAATTCTTCTACTTCAGAACGCCTGAGCTCGACTCACTAGCGCTGAGCACTGCAGGGGTGTTCTGGGAGGATGGAAGATTTATGACAGTGGGATTTATAACACTTAGCTCCTCAGTATCAGCCCATTTATTCACCATAAGAGAAATTTAGGAGCTGCTGAACACCTGACAGCAGCAGCACAGAACAATTTAAGAGAATTAAAGACAATTTCTATATTTAATTAAGAACCATCCAGGCAGTTGAGAACTGCACAATTGCAAAAGATCAATAGTGAATTTTGGAGCTCATCTTCTGTGAGGAGCAACATGGCATCTTCTAGGAGGGAACAGTTAAATTTAACAAGGAGAGAGAAATACATAGTTTTTCATAATTTCTGCATTCAGTCCCAGGTGTTACCAATTTTATGTAGTTATAGAAATGTTATTTTTATGCATTAAGGTTGAGCCACTGAGAAATGAAATGTTTTTTGTACAGGAGAACCAACAAAAGCCATGTCCTACTGAACCCCCCACATGGCTTCACCCTGTCCACGTGTAAATACCACCAGAATAAAACCTTCACCTTAGTTGCTTTTACAAACAGCTTATTTCAGTCATATCTTTTACATTCTTAGTGCACAACAGCAGCTTCCAGGGCTGTTGGGTTATTCTGCACAGCCAAATTCCACACCTTCCCTGTGGCTGGATGTGAGACTGGGAAATAACTTGGTTGCAAGGTCTTGCTCTTGCTGGAGTTCTGAAGCCCATTAAAGCTGCATCTCAGAGAGGGAGAGCATGTTCTCCCAAGAATGACTTGAAGCTTAGAACAGTTTCCATGTTAAAGTATTAAACTCTGTATTGTAATAAAGGTCAAGCCTCACTCTAATGCCATAAGCACTTGGAAATGTCCCCACAGTGCCTCATACACAGCAGGTCACCTGTTAACACCCCAGCACCACTCAGCCCTGTGCTAACAGGAACAGCCTGAAGCCCTGACTGTGTTGGACACAGCTTTTCAAGGGGCTGGACAGGAAAGATCTCAGGATGCAGTGGTTCATTTAAGAAACAGAATTGCACTGGTACCACCATTCAACATCACTGAGTTAATTTCCTGGGGAATTTTTTTCTTCCTGCTGTAGAAACACAGACCATTTTTCCTTCTAACACGGCTAAATGTAAGAAATAGTGCTGCAGCAGCTGAAATGGTAAGGCATAAATACAGACTGTTTTCCTTAAATATGTACTTAGGTTGTTTTCTAGACAATTGAACTTCTCAGAGGAAAGTATCAGCTGAAGAGAGCAAATATTTGAATGGCATTCAGTGTGAAAAACGATGACTAACAGAACACAATGGTGTAATTTCCAGAGCTGTACTTTATAATCATCATTTTGAGAAGAGCAGGGAACAGAGCTACAAGCCCCGGGGGTACAAACCCAACAGTCGCTGCAATCAGCTCCTGTTTCTTTACAGAAATTCTGTAGCCTCCTAGAGTTGACAAATTTTTAATTCATTCTGCCTGTTTGAAAAAAATACAAAGTTTCTCAGCAGTTCTCTTGCAGGATCCCCAGCCATGAATGCAACACTCACCAGGTGGGGAGGCCCTGGCACAGGTTGCCCAGAGAAGCTGTGGCTGCCCCATCCCTGGAAGTGTCCAAGGCCAGGTTGGACAGGGCTTGGAGCAACCTGGGTGTCCCTGCCCATGGCAGGGGATGGCACTGGATGGACTTTAATGCCCATTCCAACCCAAACCTTTCCATGGCCACTGGACCTCTAATGAGAGATTTGGCATCTTCAGAAACAGGGGAGACAGCCCTGAGCAGGATGGAGAACACCCATGAGAGCTCTGGCTGCAAAGGACAGAGCAGCATGTGAGGAGAGGTCCTGCCCTGCCCTTCCATCCCTGACAGCAGGGCTGGGCTCCCAGTGCTGCAGGGCAGGCTGGCTCACACCCTCTGGGATGGCTCTGCCTCACATGCAAGCCCTACAAGGCTGCTGGAGTTCTGCAGTGTGATGCCAAGGGATGTGATGCCAATGGCTGAGGGCACTTGGTGTGTTCAGCTGGAGCAGAGGAGACTGAGGGGAGACCTCAGTGCAGTTCCAACTGCCTGGGCAGGGGCAGAGGAGGGGCAGGGACTGAGCTCTGCTCTGGGGGGACCAGGGACAGCAGCCAGGGAATGGCTGGAGCTGTGTCAGGGCAGGCTCAGGTTGGATCTCAGCCAAAGGTTCTTCCCCCAGAGGCTGGTTGGGCACTGCCCAGGCTCCCCAGGGCAGTGGGCACAGCCCCAAGGCTGCCAGAGCTCCAGGAGGGTTTGGATGATCCTCTGGGGCACAGGGGGGGACTCTTGGGGATGGGCCTGTGCAGGGCCAGGGTTGGACTGGATGATCCTTGTGGGTCCCTTCCAGCTCAGCATATTCTGGGATTCTGTGATGCCACCCTGAGGCTCTGCCCCTCCCAGAGGTGCACTCACTGTAACAGCCTCGGGCACTGCCAGGAACGAGGAGACACAACAAGGGAACTGTAAAGCTGCAGCTTCATTCCCACTTCTCAGGGGTCTTTATGAGGGTCCTGTCCAAGAGCATCCACCCCGTGGCCACGGGCACTGCCTGCCCAGCCTGAGTGCTGTCAGTGTGCACAGCCCACGTTAATTGGGCACAGCCCACGTTAATTGGGCACAGCCCACGTTAATTGGGCACAGCCCACGTTAATTGGGCACATCCAATGCAATGCCCTGACGGAAGCGGCGAGCGGAGCGGGAGCGGTTTGTGCCTGGCTGCGAACTGCACTGACAGCCTTTACAACTTCCCTTCCAGCCTCACTGGGGGAAAAATCCCTCCCGCTCAGGCAGGCAGCAGACTGCTCATGCATAATTTAAGAGCCTCATTTACTTTCCACCAAGTCAATGACAAATCTCCTGCAAAGCTTAATGTCAACTGAGCTGTGCCACGGGGACCAAGATGCTCCTGGTCGGTGCTGAGCACAGGAGGAACTCTGCAAGGTGAGCTGAGCTACCTGTTTCCCCTCCACTTTGCTCTTCACTCAAATAAATAAAATACGAATTTAAAGCAAAAGCAGCAAAACAAATGTAAACCAAATGATTCTACAGAGTAAACAGAAAAACTACTTCAAAGGACACAAAGCTTTGTGTTTTAAGTCACTGAAGTGCTTTTCACGACATAGCAGGACTTGGGGAGGGAGCAGGGGGTTGTGGCAGGGCAGAGGAGGGATGCTCAGGAATGAGCTGCTGGCACAGGACTGAGCTTCTCCAGGGAATCTGGCAAAAAGATGCTTCTGCCACTCAGGTCACACCAAACACAGCCTCAGCCATCAGGGTTTGCTTGCTTTTTCTGATTAAAAAAACTCATGAAACAAACCAGCAGCAAACCAAAAAAACACAGCAAAAGGCAAACCAAAATCAGAAGCTTTTTTTGTCCCAGTTACAGTATTCATTTTAAGGGGGGGAGGAGGAGGAAGGAGAGCAGAAGCATTTCTTTGCACATATTTGAAGCACCTGCCATACTGTGCAGTCAGGGCCCTTTGGTGGGATGCTAAGAACCCAAATAGTTAAAACCTACACAGACAAAAACACTGGAAAATTGAGAGCAAGGCACAAACTGTCTTCATGGAGCTTAAAATGTTGTGCTGTGATGCACAGAGTATTCAGGTTTTAAAATCCAAAAGAGGCAGCAGGTTATGATAGAATCAATGTCAATAAAAAGCAGAAATAGGGCTCAGTCAGGGCTCACTTCAGCTCGACCCTGGCCCAGAGGACAGTCCCAGTTCCCAGCAGCTGAGCCCGGCAGCACATCTTGGGTAAATCAGCTGGAAGATTCTGTATCAGAAAGTTCCCAGAGTGGGCAATAAGGGATAAATAAGGAATTTTCCTGAACCCAGCAAAACTTAGGGCACGAAGCTTTCTAGTTCAGCTTTTCTGCTTTTTGTCCATGGATCTTAATCAGAAATTCCTTCCCATTTTCACCTCTGTGCTCTCTCCTGCCATCACAAACATGTTACAAAAACCAAATAATATTTTTTAAACATCTTAGTCTGCAGTTCACAGAATCACAGGATGCTCTGGGTTGGAAGGGACCTCGAAACTCGTCCAGTTTCACCCCCTGCCATGGGCAGGGACACCTTCCACTAGCCCAGGTTGCTCCAAGCCCCGTCCAACCTGGCCTGGGACACTTCCAGGGATGAGGAAGTTAATTTTAAGTGTGAGCTCCCTTTTGTTTTAAGCCACTGCAGGATCCTTTGAAGTGGCTATCTTCTGCCAAGCAGGACTCTGCCTTCCCACTGCTCTGCCCAGGCACTCAGTGCTGCCCCTGCACTCTCAGATCCACGGCTTGAACATTAACATTTGCCAGGATTTGGCCAATTTGACAGACCAGGCTCCCTGCAGAGCAGACAGCTTTGAAAACATATTTTTAGAGGCTCAAAAAGGAGACCTAAGCCACTTTTCCTCCTCCTTGCTGGGACACACCAGCCCTGTTTCACTGGGAAGGATTCCTTTGCCTTGCTTTTAACAACCCCTGTCATGTTAGAACTGCTGTAAAAGGACTATCTCAGATACATCTATGGAGTAATCTCAGTGTAAGTCCATACCTGCTTGGGCAAATCAGCCCTAAGAGCCCTCAAATATTTCAATACCATCTTGGATTTGTGTTTTTCAGAAGCCTAAGGAAATCAAATCCTTCAGGAACACTTCAGCTCTGAAGCAGGAGGAGACGCTTGGCCTAATTCCACTTTTCTATCATTCCATCCCACATCTCATTTGCACAAGCTCTCAGCAGTGCTTGAAAAATTCCATCCAAAGAAAAGATATGCAGTATTTCACAGATTAATTTGTGTATTAAAGTGGAAGACTAAACCCTTTTCGCCTCATGGCATTTACAGGCTTGACTGAAAGCAAGTGAAGTTTATACCGTGCTATCAATTAACGACATTAAAACAAGCAACAAGTTTTTCCCACCATCTCTCAGTGTTTGCATAAAGTATTTCAGCCCCGCAAATGCAACTGCAGGCACAGATATCTCATCTAGCTCACTTTTATGATGATACAGTGTTTTTAAAGATAAATGAATTTCAAGTCCATCGGTGTTTCAAGGCTCTTGCACAGCACATTAAAAAAAAAGTGAACTATCAGCCTCACATCTCTGCACCCTCCAAAGGATTCCTCAGGGGAGCAGCCTCCTCCTTGTAGGAGATACCATATCACAGCCAGGACTGAAACAGTTAAATCAGCCCTTTCAAACCCTGTGAGCTCCTCTGTGCTGGAAAGAAGCCCAGCAAATGGTCTCTGGCCACCTCTGCGAGGACTTTGGGGAAAACCTGCAGCCCCATTTGTGTGCAGAATGTCTTACGTGAAAAGCCAGCAGGAAATACTTCATCTTCTGCTGTAAATTCATAACAAAATCACTGCACACCTCGGAATACCTCCGTAAAAACCCGCAGGCAGAGCAGAGCTGGGCCACAAATTCACACTCTGATTCTGCTTTAGCAAAGGGGTTGTTCCCTGGGATTTGATACATCAGTCTGTTAATTCATGTGCATGTTTACATATCACATCCCTTTCTCCTGCTTTATGTAACACCAGGAAGGGCTTAAGACCTGCCCTCACCCAGGATTAACCAAGATTTTAATTGCCTGCCTTGTTCCTCGTCATCTGAGGACAGGAACAAGTGCCACCAGTTTCTTTGTAAGCACCAGACAACTCTCCTTTTGCTCCCCACCACCACTCCCTTGGCTTGAATCTCTGCTCCTTCCACCTTTAGAGTCTCTCCTTAGGAGGAAAATCAATTCACAAGTGGTCTCCAAGGCAACTGGGCACAGACAAGGGGTTTTTTTTTGCATCAGGACTCCTTCCTCCTTTTCAGATGCACTTCATCCCCTGCTCCCAGAATTAGTGATGTAAAGTCCATACATTTGTAAAACCCTACTCATTGGATATTTAAGCTGAGCCAAGCAAATTGGCCCGTGGAAGCATTTCCTCCACACACACTGCTCCAACATCAGAGTCACAGATCAGTGATCCACACACACAAACACTCCGTGGCTCATCTCAGAGACACCAAATCTTCCCTGAAAGACCAAACTCCCCATGGGCTCAGAAAGGGTTGTCCAAGTGCCCTCTGTCAGGTTGGTTTGGTTTTATTGGTTTGGGGTTTTTTTTGGAGGGGGGTTATGGTATTTCTTTTCATTAGTTTGTTTTTTGGTGTTTTGGGTTTTGGTTGTGTGGGGAGGTTTTTGACTTGCAGGATTTATCAAGGAATGACTCCTGCCATGGAAACCTACCCAGGACCAAGAGCAGTCCCTCAGAAACAGTGAACTCAAAATCCAAGGTATAATCTGACTGATGTAAGACTCAGATAAAGAACCTGAACAAAGTAATATCTCTGTATTTGTTGTTTTGGAGCACTGAGGGACAAGGGCCATCTGGTTTGTTTGCCTGTAGCCAACCACTGTTCCACTAAATCTGAAAAAAACTAAATGGGAACATCATTCTGAAAGTTATCTTCCCTTTCCTTCTTTGTTCTTTACTCTTTCCACTATTTCTCCTGCCTTATCTCCATCACAATGGGCTTTTCCTTGCCCCCAACACCCTCCTGAGAGCTCAGCTCTCCAGGACCCCCGTGGCTACCTTGTCCACACTTGGAATTTTAGCCTCCAAATGCATTTACTGTTCAGTGTAAACACAATCCTTTCCCAAACCACAGGCAGCTGCTGTCTAAGGACCACCTGAACTCACCTAAACTGGTAAAAACCAGAAAACAAACACCCTCACTAAGGGCAAGACCGATTTTCTTGTATTTCCTGGAAGGAAAGGGAATTTCAGCAGACAGCAGTCTCTGAGTGTACCTGGAAATTGCATCCACACCAGAAAAAAAAGGACTTTTAAGGTTATTTCTTAAATACATTGAAGGTGTCGGCCGCGTTTTGTACTGTTACACACTATGGAAGGATTCCTGCAAACCATGTCAGAAGCATTTACACTGGAGATCAGTATTTATTGCTTAAAAATATGATTTAAATCAAAAGCTACGCAGAAGATGGAAAGGTTATTGAAGACATCTGACTCCTGAGTATTAGTTTTCTTACACAATTTCTGGCATACTTTCATTTTCTTAATCTAATTTATTGAAACTACAGGAAACACATTTCAGACAATGGCTTTTCCTATGGAATTACAGCTGTTCCTTCACTTCAAAAACAAGATCTCCAGATATGATTTAAAACACTACTAATAGCACTATTTTATTAATAATGAAACTGGTACATTAATATTTACTAGCTGTTCCACTACTGGCTTTTATTCTATTTTCTACAGAAATATTTCTACATTTCATGCACAATGCTCAGCTTCAGTGTCACGAATGTGATTTCTTGGAAAGAAAAACAAAATAAACGGTGCTCCAAAAAAAAAATTCGTAAAGAAAAAAATAACCTGAGACAGATTAGGAAATTTTTACGAGCTGAAATAAACCCCTCACATTATACATGCAGTTCTGTAAGTAATTTAGAACATTCGGCTGCCTAAAGCACCAAAACCATCCGAGCCTCTGACTCAGGACATGGCCCCAGGAACGTTTCCCACCTCTCCTGGCTGCTCATCCCACTTTGCAGCACATGGGCTGGAGCAGTGGGTGAGGCCTGGGGAGCACTTGTACCAAACCACACTCCAAAGCCACTGAACACGTGTCAGCATCGCTCTCGGTGCCTTCCCCCACTCATCCAGCACCTCAAAGCAGCAAATCCTTCTGGTGGTTTTACCCTGCACTTTTGGAAGCAGCAGAGCAGTGTTTTTACAGGCAGGAGCTTGCAGAGCTGTTCCACTGCTGCAGGTGCTTTACCAAGGCAGGAATAAACCCATTTCCCTCCCAAAGCCGGGTCTGACAGGACACCAACCAGCCCCCACTGCACACCAAGAGCTTTGGGATTCTGAGATGAGAACTAATTATCCACAAGCAAGTCCTTGGTAACTAAAACCATTATTACCCACTGACATTGGAGAGCTGGGATTTAATAAGCTGGGATTTAATGAGCAGCATAAGCAGGTCCCCACACCCCCCATGTCCCCACGTGTCCCCTGAGCCATCTCACAGCAGTGCAGAGCCACCTCCCACGGCCCAGTGTGCCCCCAGGGCCACATCCCTGTGCCCACACTCATCCCCGGGGCCACTTCCCCACGTCCCCATGTCCTCCCAGTGCCACCACCCACAGCCTCGTGCACCTCAGGGCCCCCTCCTGGTGTCCCCACAGGTCCCCATGGCCACCCCTGTGTCTGCTTGTCCCCTCAGGGTCACCCCATGTGTCTCTGAGCGTCCCCAGAGCCACAACCTCCCTCCTCGTGTGCCCCAAGGCCCCCTCCCCATGTCCCCTGTGTCCCCTGACTGGGGCACAGCTGCCCACCAGTGCTCCCAGTGCCCCCTCCCTGTGTCCCCCTCCTCGTGTTCCCTCCATTTCCAGACAAAAGGAAATTTACTCTGGGACACCTCAACTCTGGGAGCTGCTTCCAGGACCAAGCCCCCCCAGGTCCTGGCAGCACACACATTCAGGCAGGTTCTCCCAAACCAACCCCAACGAGGTCTGCAAAGGCCCTTCCTCAGCATGGATTTCTCAGTCATTAAAAACCTCTTCATTAAAAATCCTTTACAAAGATCTCAAATGCATCTCTGTGCCCCGAGGAACCTGGGCTAGTGGGAGGTGTCCCTGCCCATGGCAGAGGGGTTGGAATGAGATGAACTTTAAGGTCCCTTCCAACCCAAACCATTTTGGGATTCTATGATTCAGAAAATAGTTCCCCAGCAAGCAATGTTTATTTTATGGTTTCTGATATAACTGGTTAATATTCATTCTAAATCTCCAATATCTCATAATTCCCAGCTTCCAAATGTGTTGTTAGTAATCAGCAACTGCCACAAAAAGCAGGAGAAACGGGGACAGACCCAGTGTTTGGATAACCCCCTTTCCACGGCACAGGGAGCCAGGGTTGTTCCATTATTCATCAGAAGGTGCTGACAGAACACGGGGTGTGTTATTTGATCAAGCAGGAAGCTTCTAAAAATATTTTCAGTTCTATTTATTAGGAACTTGTTTCTATTTTTTCCTTTGCATGGGAAGCTGCAACACAAGCCAGCAGCCATAAATATGCCAACAGATAAGAAAAAGCTGAGAGCAATCATATTTCATTCATTTACGCTGCAGAAATCCCACAAACTTTAACGGGGAAAAAACCTCTTTGTTCAAACAACATATCCCCTAGGGAAAGAATAACATGAAATTCCCTGCCCACAAAACTTTCTGACATTCTCCTTTGCCATGGTTTCTCACACCTTGGAAGGCTCATCCCCAGCAAAAGGAGGCAACCAACATAGGAATTACAGAATATAGAAGTCTATAGAATATAGAATCAAAGAATAACCTGGAAAGGGCCCACAAATATCATCAAGTCCAACTCCTGGCCCTGCACAGGACACCCCAGGAACCCCACCATTAATTAGGACATTGATTCAGCAGCAGGATAAACCCTTAAAGCCACGACTGCCTCTCAGTAGATCAATACAGGCACTTGATAACCTGGGATGAGCCTCTTTTCAAGCAGCATTTGGAAAATGTGAACTGGCAAGCTGAAAGGGACTGCATTAATCTTTGGAGGTATTTTAATATAATTAGGAGTCTAAAGAGTTGCCATTATATGTATTGTGACAGCACTTTGGATGCCAGTCAGTGACCAGGCATCGAAGGCACACAAGATAAATTGCTCCCTCAGCAATTTGACACTGAAGGAATGGGAAAGAGATGGACAAGTCCATTGCTGGACCAGGTCCAGCAATAAGACCAGAAGGGAATTAGGCACTGAAAGGAAAGATCTGCTCTCTTCCATCAGCTCTTACCTCTGAGACAGGTTTCTGAAATCCTCAAAGCAATATTAACACGTTAACTTAAGCCCAGTCAGAGAAGAACAAGTTCTTACACTGTACTCCAGCTCATTTCTCAGAATAAACAAAAACCCCAGCCCAACAGTCCTGATAAATCATCCTGCTGTACCTCCAAAGCACTGCTGCTTCCCAAGAAACCACCCCAGGTAACCACAGTCACTGCCACACACCCAGGGACCATTCACAGGCAGCAGCCAGGACGGTTCTAACAGAGTCCTAAATAGTGAGGTGTGACTAAACCTGATAACAAAGCTCTGTCCCAGGAACAAGCTGGGCTCCTGCCCCACTGCAGCTGCAGGGGTATTTTTGGGTACTTTTAATAACAAACCATCAGGAAAATCAGAGACCATTTCAGACACAGAGAGAACCAGTCACAGCAGATTTTCAGCCTGTCTACCCACATCACATCCACAACTAATCACAGCAACAGGCTCAGACCCAAAAGGGACCATGAGCGTCCTGAAGGGGGGCTGCAAGAGGTATTTTATAAAATGATGTTATAATTCTGTAACAAATAGACATTTATTATATAATAACATACTTCATGTGCACATGTTAAGTATATTTAACCCAGCTAACCCTGTAGAATCCCAGGTATTTATATGATGATTCAAGTGTTTTTTTTTTAGGTCCCTAAGAAAATATCTTCAATTCCCTTCATTTTTAATGCCATATCCCTCTTGTTTGCAGACACCCAGAGCAGAAGGGGCCATCTGAGCCTTCACAGACACTCGGAAGATGCTTAATTTTTACTTATGTCTACATCTAATGAGAAATAAGGAAAAGGAAGAACACAAAGAATAAGGTACTTCAAAGAAATAAATTCTGGCTTATTTTTTAGCCAGTTCCTGAAGTTGTTCTACGCCAGTTTAAGCCACATGAAGAAGTGGCAATGAATGAATTTTTGCTGCTCAGGGCCTTTTTAAGAGTGAAGAACAACCATTATGAACCTATAAAAAGCAGCAATAGCAAACTGTGCTGTGTTTATCTTGTCACTTGACATATCAAAATACCCACTTAGTGTCAGCATAACAGACAAAAGTGTCTACAAAAGCAGAATTTTGCTCTGTGGTTGGAATACTTGCCCTTATTTCAATGACAAGTCTCACTAATAGAAGAAACTCTTAATTGTGAGCTCTTTTTCAGTATTTATTTATTATTCAGTATTCACACTGCAGAGCATCAGTCACGTAACGAGAGGAAAGGTGAGATGTGAACGTGATTTAAGTGCAGTTTAGTAAATATTTGGCGACAGACTGCTTTTATTAGGGAGCAGCGTTGCTGGATGCAGTAAACATCATCAATTCACACCACAGTTCCCCCTGGACTCTTTGGTCAGGCCTGTGCAGGGACACACTTTGGGAAGGAATTCCTAACGAGCGACCACACTGCAGCTTTCACATCACATCTGCTTTCACTGACCTTACACAGGAGATGATTTATTCATTAGAAAGATATTAAAATGCACTAAGCCTTCTCTTATCTCAAGGTGTCTGTCGTTGTTTTGTACAGAAAATGGCACTTAGGAAGCTGTTTGAAGTCGCTGACACTTCTTTTTAATTACTGGTTGCAATTAACTGGCTCCCAGGCAGCTTGTGTGGGAGAGGCTCAGCCGAGGGACTGCGGCTCAGCTGCTGCCTCGTGAGGCCACAGCTCTCCCCAAACAGCTGAAGGTTGGGTCCTGCTCTCCCCAAACAGCTGAAGGTTGGGTCCTGCTTTCCCTCTCCCCTCCCTTGGTTACCTCCAACATCTTCTGTCCAGAGCTGACCCCAGAGCTGCTCCACAAGGTCTTTGTGTTTTCAGCAATCCCAGTAAAAAATTCCTAGTTAACACTTAGCAAACTTAGTTTAAACTAGCTCACAAAACTTCTGAACCACAGACTGGTTTGGCTTGGAAGGGACCTTCAAGATCATCTCATTCCTCCCCTGCCATGGCCAGGGACACCTCCCACTATCCCAGGTTGCTCCAACCTGGCCTTGGACACTTCCAGGGATCCAGGGGCAGGAACAGCTTCTCTGGGCAACCTGTGCCAGGGCCTCCCCACCCTCACAGGGAGGAATTCCCTCCTAATATCTCATGTAAATCTCTCCTCTTTCAGCTTCAAGCCATCCTCCTTGCCCTAAACTTATTCTGTGGTACTCAGTGTGATGGAGTTGATGTGGAAGTTACTTGATGTTCATCTGGCTGGCCCAGAGCTATCAGTGCCAAGTTTATACATTCCTGTAAATTTGATTTTTTCTAAATACTTTTCCATCTTCCACCATGGACACCCTGTACTATTTCATGCTCTACTTATTCCTATAAGTACAGGCATCTTTCATTATTATAGGTATCAAGGCAATAGAATGTTGATATCCTGTGCTATCTTCTTTCCAAATATTAGTCCAGTAAAATACCTTTCCTGGATACACAGTTTTAAAATTATATTCATTTAGTATGAATCCTCCCCCCACTCACCAAAAAAAAAATCAATTTTCACCTTTTTTTCCTAATTCAAAGTATTTTTTATGTTGTCCAATCAGCTTTTCTGCTTACTATGACCTTCATTTAATCAGTTGGTTAAATTATTGATCAATCAAATCTCAGAATCACAGATATTTTCCAGGACAGGACCCTACAACAGGATAGTACCAGTATTCCATGGGAGAAGAAATCTTCAAGTGATTTATTTTGAGATTTTTGGATTCACCTCTGAGTTCAGGGACAGAGAAAAAATAAATTACACAGAATATGGGAATTCTTGCCCTGTTGCTGTTCTAGTGGAGGTGTGGAACAGCTTGTATCCCTGCCCTTCCCACTGCTCTGCCACCTTTTCCTAGTCCTGGATGTGCAGCCCCACACCCTCACACCCACCCAAGCCCAGAGGACATGGAAAACTCTTTTTAGACTCTAGGCAATTCTGGGGCTTTGAAGCAATTACACTTGGGAGGGTGAGGGAGGGAGGGCTCCAATCACCCACTGCTTCAAGAGCAGCATCCTAAAAATCCCCTCCAAGCTCCCCTCACACAGCCAGGTCCTCCCTGATGGCAAAGAGCAATAATCATCTTCGAGATACTTTGGCTTTGACAGCAGGAGATTATCCCAACTACAGCACTAAAGATTATTTTCTAACTAAAAAACACCCCCAAACCAACCCCCAACAACAGCTCAGAGCCCCCTGTGCCCTCCCACCCCTGTGTCCTCCCACAGCCACACAAACACCCCCAGGGGGACAGAGTCCTCCCCTGACGTGGTGCTCTCACCTCCAAGACCAAAGGAGACCCAAGAACTGGTATCCCCAGTGGTTATATTACTGCTTTTTTCCCTTTCCAGTTGTCTCACCTCAAGGTGGTACAAGCCAATTTTAATCCAGACCCACCAATGTGAAACAGCCTATAACACCAAGCAGATAATTCCAACTCCATTACTGGTCCCTCAAGTTCTCCCCTAAGCTTTTTGCAACAATAAAGACACAAGACATTAATTTGTTGTTCCCCCCCCCCCTTCTATTTCTACAGCTTTTAGAATTAATATTTTCTCTCAAGGAAAGATGATGTTAAAAGGGTTGAGTCTTCAGCTGTATCTTCCTATAAGTTGGTTCTCTTCAATAGAGCATTTCTGAGTGTTTGGCTTGTGGTTACTCTCAGTTCTTTTCCCTCTGACTCACAACAAGCACATTTACAAGTGCAAGACAAAGTGAACAAAGTCCAACAGAAAAGTTTTTAACAGAAATTAATGAATAAAGTGGTGCAACACCACCTTAAAGAAATACTCTAAACCTGGAAACCGAAATATATCTTTCCCCTGTTAAAATGCTTAACAATTCAAACCCTCCTGCTTTTATTTCCTGGTGTTCCAAAAAGCAAATCCACATCACACCATCTTTCAACACACCACTTGTCATCTGGATTTCCCTCACCAGTTCATTTAAGAGTCACTTAAGTGCACACGAAGTTTTAATGTGGGGAGGTGCTGGGTGTGCTCCATCTGCTGCACAGCAGCTGAAGGGGAATAGCTGCAATTCCATTTTTTAAGCTAAGATCTCAAGTTCTCTCGCAGCAAATGAACATAAATGACAAGCTGCTGCTTTCTAACAAAGACCATTTCCAGCTGCATGGACTCCACGAGGCTTGGACAGATGCTTGGCTGTGTCCTCCATCATTTGCTACTTCAATGCTCTGGGAAAAAAGAAAGATGCTCCAGCCAGAGATCCCACATCACTTGGAGAATTTATAGAAGGAACAGTGAGTGCTGACTGCCCATTTGCTTAGTTCTTAAATTTAAGAGGAAATTCCCTGCCCATCCGTGCTGTCAGGAGAAAGCAGGACAAAACAAGAGCACAGGGTTTATGTGGTAGGACAGAGAAATTAGAACTCTTCTTTTGCAGGTCTGGTTAAGGGCACTTATTTTCTCCTTGCATCCTGTTTTTCACTAACCCTGCTCACTTGTAGCTGGCACTGAGAACAGACAAGCTGCAGGAATCACAGTGTCCTTTCTGGATAAAGAACCAGTAATTAATTTGCATTAAAGTCTTACTGTACCTCTCCATCCTCCTCCTCTTGTTAATTATCCATTGCCTAATAGCTCCTTATATACTTTCAGGGAGTAGATATCAATTTTGCCACTGGCTTTTATGATTCTCTTCTGACCCTAAACCTCCAGTACTGCCCTATTTTGGCTAAGAAGCAGCAGCAGGCTCTTTGGCCTCCAAATGATAATTAAAAAGCTCATTACTGAACCCCATTAAAGAGCTTCATAAAAGCCTCAGAAGGGGAATGACTGAGCTCAGGCACAAATGGTGAAAGATGGACAGTGTTGGAGAGGATTAAAAGGCCACCTACCACTTGTATTTGTGGGTAGGTGTGGAAGCACTTCCCTATTTCTTTTTGTAATTGAGGAAGCTGCTCCCACCCAACATTAATGGGATGTGGGGTTTGGGGTTTCATTTCACGTTCTACTTTCAGTGGTGTAATGTAATGTAATCAGCTTTTATTACAAGATTAATTCAAATAAAAAGGAAAGAAAAATATGTGTAGTCCCCACTCCTTTTGCCTACACAGTTCCTCCAACATAAACACATATATGTGTCAGCATCTGCTCTGGAGGTGAGACAGGAAATTAAAAGAATATTCTTTTCAGTGTGATTAAGAGACATGGAGTAATATGTATTTAAATGCCTTAAGAATTCTCAAAAACTTCTTGGAGTACTTTAAAAACTTAAGTCATTACACATACTTATTATGGCCATAGAACAGGACTGCTTCTCACAGACTAGTTCAGTCTGCATTCATATATACAAATATATACAAATTCAAATGATATTTTCTTAAATTCAGTTAAAAACCTGACTGTTTAACACTCATATTGACATAGTAAATTTTGTTGTCTCAGAACACCTACAGTATTGGAATGTAGTTCCACAAGACTAGAGAAGGGTTTTGCCTTCAAAGATTAGAAACCATATATTCTACAGTGGAAAAATTAAGGTTATTGTAATTTATTTATGATTTTTTAGGAAAACTTATAGTTATTATCAAGTGCTTCGTAGGAGAGAACGAGCACAGGAGCCATGATCATGCAAATCTCTTAAACTAATGAGGCAGGTGGAGATCCTGAGCAGGCTCAGCCTGGTTTGTGCTGTCAAACAGCTCTGCTCTCCTCTTACACACTCCTGAAAATGTGTCCTGGTTCTTTCTCCCCAGGGCTGCGGGAGAGAGGAACAGATTTCCATGGCACACACGTCCATTAGTGCTGGCTGGGCACTGCAGGGATGAGATCCCAGGCAGGCAGACACATCCAGCACCCTGAGGCACTGAGAGATGACTCAGCTGCTGAGGCTGGAAAGAACCATCTCCCACATGCTCAGTCTTTAGACAGTGGAGTGACAGAAAATAGCGGTGTTCTACAGCAAGGGCAAAGCAGAGACAGAGCAACTGTGAGCAGGATGGGGCTGAGATCCACCCAGGGCACTCATGTCACACCAGGCACTGAGGGAAGAGCAGCTCCCTCCCTGCAGACCCCTCTGCCATCCCCACAGGGCACGGGGACAGCGAGCACTGCAGGGACACACACACTGCAGGGAGAAAATCTTCCAGACACAGTCTGGGCAGAGTGGGAGATGCCAGAGGCTTTAGTAGTAACTCAGTGGCAGATCAGGAAGCAGGACACCACCTCTGTCGTTCCTGAAATGATCCCTCTGCTTTTTGTCTTCTACAATCTAATCCGGAAGAAGTTCTGGGTCTGGAATTACAGCAGCAGCATAACCCCTTCAGACCCACTCAGGCTAATTAGTCCATGAGCACATCCAAGAAAAATTCCTCCAGCTCCACAGGACAAGAACCCTAGAACGGTTTGGGTTGGAAGGGACCTTCAAGACCATCTCATTCCACCCCCTGCCATGGGCAGGGACACCTTCCACTAGCCCAGGTTGCTCCAAGCCCCGTCCAACCTGGCCTAGGACACTTCCAGGGATGGGGCAGCCACAGCTTCTCTGGGCAACCTGTGCCAGGGCCTCCCCACCCTCACATTTCTTCCCAATATCTAATCTAAACCTGCTCTCCCTCAGTTATTACTATCAGGAAGCAATTTAGACAGGTAGTGAAGCCAGAAATTACTGAAACATTCGGTCCCTTAGCCTTGAAATTTGAGAGTCTGATTTAAAGAAAACTTATGCAGAGTATTCCTTGTTTTTCCAAACAGAATGCAAGAGTAATAGAAAAAGTTGGCAACTGGTTCATGGATGACTCAGAGATATTCACAACCTCCATCAATCAACCACGAGCAGCCTTGGTTTGTTCAGCTTCCTCAGATTTTTTTCTCATTAAAATAACTGAGCAGCCACAACCAAAGACCAAGCGGCTCCCAGCTGTTGGTTCATTCAGCAGCTCTGCTTTTGGTTGCAATAATTTCCTTCCATGTGAACAGATCCCTACACTGAGCCCTGGAGAACAATACTGCTCCTTCCTGAGGGTCCAGAAAAACTGCCAGGACAGAGAACAACGATTTCTTAAGAATCCAGATTTGGAAAAGTGACTTTTGCATTGACTTCAAACACAGATGAATGTCACAAAGCAGGCATGGGTTGGTTTAGGCTATAAAGGCAGCTCTATTTGTGCCATCAGTTTGAAGTGCTCTTTGCTCAGTTCCTCTTCAGCATCCAAAGCAATGCACTGCATTTCCCTCAGCGGTGACACCTCTGTCCACATACTCTCCTGTGTTTCTCCAGTCTGTAGGCAAGGCAGTTACATGGTTGTGACCCCCAGATTGGGCAGGATGCTGTGGAAAGCATTCCCCAAGGATGCAGAGGACAGCTGCTGTGTGCAGAGCAGCCAGTTCACTCACACTGACCCGGGGAAGCACAGCTCACTTCAGTGCCCTGTGATGACAAACAGTCACAGCAGACCCGGTTCTTGAGAGCCAAATACTCATTTACAGGAGATAAAATGTACAATCAAAGCAAGGCTCAAACCCCCTCCTAATGTTATCTTGGTGCTGTGTAGTCCTCTGTAGCTGTGCCTCTGAAAGTCTGTTGTCATCTTCGCAGCAGCACGTGTTGGTCAGGAGGTGACTCTCCAGCAGCGCTTTTCAAAGCAGCTCCTTTCAGAACCAAAGGCAGCAGAAATAGATAAGGGCAAAAAAACCCATCCCAGGCAAGCCAGGCTTATCTCAGTGTACTCTGAGCACATAATAAATGACAATGTGGGAGCTGCAATCCTCATCTTCATTGCAGAGTGGAACCTTCCCTCAATTTATGCATCAAAGCAGGGGGTTATGAGAAGGCCGACGGCTGAAATGAATTCTTTCTGCATTTTTGATATTTGCTTGAGCACAAAGGGATATTTTTTACCCAACACAGAGTAATGGTAAGTCATCTTAATTCATGCACATGATGGGTCTGCAGAGTCCAGAAAGGAAGGGCTTGATTGATTTGAGCTCAAGGTTCATTTTAATGAGTGTTATGCTCCAATCTCTACAAATCAGTAGATTTAGATCAAATTCAGTTAGACTGTATAATAAACAAAAACAAGTGAAGAAACTGGAAAACCAAAGATATTCAGAGAACATTTGCTAACTGTGCTCTTGGAACCCTTCAAAACATTGCTCTTGAGTAAATGATTTTCCACTATTGCACCAGATACAAGACAGGTGAGAATTAAACTTGACTAAAACCAGGAGTGAGTCAGCTCATATTTATCTTCTAAATATTTTTCTACCTGTTGTATGGTAAATGTTCATAATATTCAGTGCAGCTCCATTAATTTTAGCTCCAATCTCTATTTTTGTATACAGATACTGCTTCTTGCATTAAAATTCAGGGGAGGAAATCTTATTCCCCTGCTACAGTTAATTATTATAAATAAATTACAGGGGTGTCCCAAGTAACGTGCTTGATTTAATCAACAAAAAGTTAATGAGGCCAAATTGATGCAGGAATTAGGCAAGACTGGCTGACAGGTATTTACAGATCCATCCAGCACCTCAGACTGCACAATCAATATGGGATTTGAGCAGGGAGGGCATCATGGAGAGATGTCACAGTGCTCTGCTTTCTCCTCTTCACCTCCACAGGAGACAGTTAATGATGGGACAAAGCAGGGAGGCACCAAAGGTTACAGCTTCCAGCCAGTAACTTTTACTGAAGAAGCCTTTACAACCCTCACCAGGCTTTAATAACCAAGATTCTGCCTTTTGTTCACCTCTGAGAAGAGGCAAAATCTACAGATTCCCTTCTAAACCAAGTTAGAGCAACATCAGTATAATCTGACGTTGTGCAATACAATATTTGGCTGCTACAATTACAAATATTCCAATTATTAATAATGCACACTTCTGGCTATTCTTCTGTACTGTGATAACCTAAAAGGTTCTTTTTGTCTTTATGTTTCTGTAAACACATTCTGTTCTCAGTTTCCCCAGCACACAGTTTGCCTGCTTCATCTTCCATTTATTGACAACTGCATTTACTGGGACACTTCCAAAAGCATCATTAAAACAGCTCAGATAAGGAACCAGACACCTGAACCATGGTTACCTCCTAATCCAAGGATCATTCTTGAATTACACAGAGGCATAAAACTACCTAGAATACAGATTAAAATAGCAAAAAGGAAACGAGGGCCTTGAAAGTTCTCAGTAGATTTCTACACATCTATTTTTCCTGCATATTTTCCTATAGGATGGAATTAGTCCAACCAGGATGTCCTGCAGAAAACAATGAGATCAGAAAGGAAAACTATGAAAGTTCCCCCATCTATTTGATTTTAAGTTGTCAGTGTGCAGAATGCCACATACAAATTACTTTAGCTTCAAGTCCCATCCATGAAAGTCTCATCTATGAATTCCCTTGAAGGAAACAGAACTTTTTTTTTCACCACAGAGGCAACTCATTAATAGAACTCACTTCTCCTACTCAGTTTGTACATGGATTTCCAATAGCTAGTATGGACTATTTTCATTTTATTACACCTTTTATTCCTGTCCTCGTGGGGCTGTGTGAGTATCATTGCATCTCCATTAAAAAAAATAAAAATAAAAAAAAAAACAGAATAACTGTTTTAAATCCTTAAAAGATAAGCCAACTCCAGACCATACCCTGTCCTCCTCTGGAACTCTGCAACAACTACAGTAGGAATGGAGTTGGCCTATGATCCTTGAGAGCCCCTTCCAGCTCGGGACAGTCCATGGTTCCAAGTGGTTCTGTTGGACTTGCTCTGTCTCAGTTCTGTTCTCTGGGGCTGGGACCCTCACCCAGCTGGAGGGACTGCAGAAGTGAAGGAGTTCCCATCTCTTTCAGCCCAGAACACAGCAGGGAGAGCTCTGTGCCATGAGGGCACACACCTTCCACCTCTCCTCAAAAGCAGGTTTAAAGAGGAGCCAGGAAAGGACTCCAGTTGGTATCGGCTGCATGGCAGGAATCTCATCTCCCTAAAATACCTTTCATTTTAAGGTGACTGTCATTTCCCCACCAAACAGCTACTAAATGTCCTCAATTCTACCCAACTGCCCTCTGCTCCTGCTTGTCTGGGCCAGAGCGAGGGCACAGAAAGAACAACTCACCCAGGAGCTGTTCGACAGGTGCTCCACAACCACCTTCATCCAAAGCCCTTGAAGCACACAGAAGTATGAGACATCCTACCTTTTCCCTTTCTTTACACTCTCATTCTACCCCTGAGACTTATCCAGCTCTCCCTGTGAATTCTAATGGAAAAGAACAAAAGCAACCCAGCCAGGATGGCAGAATAATGAAGGAAATGCAAACTGCTTTATCTACTCCAAAGAGAAATCCTGCAGCACTACGAGCCCTCGGCTCCCTGAATTGAGTTGTGCACACACGTTGCTCATTAAACAGCCTTATCTTACACATAACCAGTGACTGGGAGCGAGAGCAACTCCTGTAAGAACTGGGGATAAAAATGAGCTGCACTGAATTAATGTGGAACCACTCACAAAGCTTTGTCTTCCTGAGATTGCAAATTCAACAACTGCCGGCCTGCCGAGAGAATTCTGTGCAGCACAATCAGCACTCAGATACATAAATTACAGCTATTTCCAGTGGAAATAATTTTAGGCAAAATGCTTGCATATGCTAGTTTCCCCACCTGGATGGTATCCAAGTTTTAGCAAGACTTGATTCTTCTTTTCCGTAGAAAAATCGGAATCGCGGTAATTCAGAAGTCAAACTAAGAATATAACACGTTCCCTGATGCAAAAATTTAATTTACTTGCAAACAGACCTGTGTTTACACAAATCTTGCAAAAAAAAAGTCATCCTTTTTCCCTTTAATTCACCTTTCAGAACAATGCTATTGGACTTCCTCGATAACTGAGTCCAAGGAAACAGCACTAAGGGGGAAAAACAGCTGAGTTCATGCAGAACGTTTTTGTACAGAACACAGGTGGTGTTATGGCTGTGAAACTTGGAATTTGCAGCACCTGAAGCTTAAATCACGAACCAATATGAGATGCCTGAAGATTCTTCAATGTGTTGATAAGAAATCCAGATAAATAAAAACCTACATGGAGCACAAAATCATGGACTTCCCTGAAGACCACCAGGTTAAGGAGGTCCCCACAACCTTCTCCCCCCTGCTCACCAGCACTATCACACAGTTACACATCAGACTTTGAGGCAACAACATGATTTTGGCTGCACTGCCTGAGAACTAGAACTCAGTTAACTCACTTCTTGCCTCAAAATAGCACAGCATTACTCCTTTGTTTTTCTACTTTCAACAGATGATGTGTAAAAATAATAGAAGGCTTCTCCTGTTAACACTGTTAAGCTTCCAAAATCTTACTAGCAAATCATCCAGTACTGTAGCTGCTCAGTGCTAAAATATCCACTGATTAACTATCAAAACTGGCACAGTTCCTTTGAAATATATTAATAATTCTTCTTGGCAGATCAGATATGTCCTTTGAAACATATTGTTGAGGTACACACTCAATCTTTTTTAAAAAGCACAAAGTTTTAAAACATCTCAAATTGGGTATGCAGCACAAAAAAAGAAGGCACTCAGTAACACCAGGAAATATGGAAGTCTAGTTCCATTTACAATCAATTTCTATAATCCCCTTCCCAAAAATCAAGTGCTTAAAACGCCACTGCTGACACTGGCAGGTAATTCTGTTACACGGGAGCAATTACCCCGAGGAAAAGGCTTTGCTGCTGTGAGCTCATCCACTTAGGGCTAAAATGGACACAGAGTGAAAAACCTGTGAAAACTATATTAACAGAGCTCAAATTCTCCCAGAATTACAGAACATGCTGAGTTGGAGG
The DNA here is from genome assembly GCF_036250125.1 of Pseudopipra pipra. NCBI lineage: Eukaryota > Metazoa > Chordata > Aves > Passeriformes > Pipridae > Pseudopipra > Pseudopipra pipra. Next base: position 19,195,698 of record NC_087559.1, read on the forward strand.
AGGCCCACAAGGATCACTGAGCAGACCCAAGGTCCAATCAAGCTCATAATCAAGCTCTCGTGCAGGATCAGCTGCTGGAGCCAGGGGGTTGTCCCGGTGGTAACTCTGCTGAAACCATCCTGGTTCATCAAACCTTGAACACACCCCCCTTTTGGAAGTCTGATTGACAGATAAGCTGAGAGCTGGCCTGCAAAGGTGTGACTGGCACTCAATCCCTTTATACTATAAAAGTCCAGTCCCCTCTTGTGCAGTTGGGTTCTTCTGACAAAACCCTCCCTGGGAGTGTGTGGAGATCCTCCCTTGGCTGGGGATGTCCCCCAGGGTCACCCCTCGAGGCTGAGAGCAGAGATCTCCCTTGGTCTGGGTGAGTTACATCAGATCTCTACTTAACAATTATTTCTTTTTGCTAGCTTTAATATAACTGCTTCAATAATTGCTTTGTTACAGTGCACTATACTACTTTATATTATACTCTACTAGTAGATTTTTAGTTGTTTATATCGTTTTAGTGTTTATGTTGTGCAGTAAATAGTTCTGATTAAGGTTTTTTGTCTGGTCATTTGTATAAAACAAATTATTCATTTTATATAAATAACTCTCGTTTTGCCATCATTAAAACCTGTGGGACAAAGTGGTTCAAGACCTCTATAATTCCTTCCAATTTAAACCGTTACCACAGTCCGAGGCTAAGATGGGATTCAGCTGCACCTAAAGCCTTCCCTGAGAAGGAGTTTAGAAAGCAAGGGAGTCCTTCCTGCACCTCAAGACTCACCAGCAAGGCTTTGCTTTTTAAAACTTAGTCTTAACCTTCCACTCTGCCATGACACCCTCATGGGACCATCCCCAGAGTCACACCGTGTGCCTGAGAGCTCTGCCCACCCGAGCACACCCATGGCCATGTTCTGCTGGGGAACAATTTAAAGTCTCTGCTGAAAGCAGCTCGGTGTCCCAGGAGGAGCAGGGAGAGGGTGCAGGATGTGGAGTGTCAGATATATCACCCCCAGCTCAGTGTGTCAGATATATCACCCCCAGCTCAGTGTGTCAGATATATCACCCCCAGCTCGGTGTTTCAGATATATCACCCCCAGCTCAGTGTTTCAGGTATATCACCCCCAGCTCAGTGTTTCAGGTATATCACCCCTACCTCACTGTTTCAGACATATCACCCCTACCTCAGTGTTTCAGATATATCACCCCTACCTCAGTGTTTCAGATATATCACCCCTACCTCAGTGTTTCAGGTATATCACTCCCAGCTCAGTGTTTCAGATATATCACCCCCAGCTCACCCAGCCTGCCAAGCAGTGTCACCTCCTCCTCTTCCAACCCAGCAAGAGTCTTCCAAACACCATCTCTAGCCTTGAATCTCTACCCTTCACTACTTCTGTGACTTCATCTAAAGCTAGAACTGAACATTCTAAACACCAGCCCGTTCCCACAGTGCTGTTCAAGCACACAGTTCAATGCAGGGCTGCAGCTCCACTCCCCTGGGCCAGACTTTGGGGCTGAACTCAGGAAATCTGCTCGTTGCTGAGTCACCCACCCTGTGGCTCCAGGACCTCCCATCCCTCCATCCTCCTGGCCCAGTTACCACTGCAGGATGGAGCTCTCCTGCCTGAACAGGATTCCTGGGACTTGGGCCAGGGAACGAGCTGGACACGAGGTGGGGTTGGACTTGATTTTAGAGGTGGTTTCCTGCACTAAGACTTGGTTTCATCACCATCTCCTACTCCTCAAAAGTCATATCTGTTCCAGCCTACTTTTCATGTGATGCCAAGAAGCACAGGATGACACATTTTTAGAAGAAATATAAATATGTACTCCCAATATGATTTCCTTTTTGTTTTGTTCATTTGTTTTCACTCATTCTGTAAAAGCAGATGTTTCTCAGGTTGCCCAGAGAAGCTGTGGCTGCCCCTGGATCCCTGGAAGTGTCCAAGGCCAGGTTGGACAGGGCTTGGAGCAACCTGGGCTAGTGGAAGGTGTCCCTGCCCATGGCAGGGGGTGGAATGAGATGGTCTTGAAGGTCCCTTCCAACCCAAATCATTCCATGATTCTGTGATTCTGTTTCATACCATTTTTGGTGGGGAAGTATTTTCAACATCACAAATGTGTCATCACTACTTAAGATGCCACAGAAACAGTTCTGACAGATTGATGACTGGATCACTGCCCTTTCACTCTGAAATTCAGATTAAAGCTTTGTCATTTTAAAGCCATTGGCAGCTCCAAAGCCACCTCAAGTACTAGAAGTTGTTTCCATATGTTTTATTTCTGTTAGCAGTAATAAAATTAATTTAATCCAGCATCAAGAGACTCATCATATTCCACTCTACTGCACAGGGCCAGCCTGAGGTTTATGTAAAAATCTATTGGAAGAAAATTTGGGGGGGTTTGAAAATTACTAAGTGATGAAATTGCACATTTTAAGGACTGGTTATAAAACTGTAGAAGAATCACTATGGAATGATTAAAATCAGCCAGAAAAGGCCATCTTTACATATAGTCACTGAGTCATTTCCATTGCACAGAAACACACTTAAACTTGAAAATTAGTTTTACAAGTTAGTTTTAAATTAAATTAGTTTTAAAGTCTATCTGCCTTTAATTCCCCAAACCTGTACTTTGCAGGTTCTCAGAGAGGAGGCTGAGTCATACAGTTCAAGTTGAGTTTCCTGGAGTAAAAGAAAGCAGAAAGTTCCCAAAACTTTGCTTCCTGCTCAACTTTGTCTGCAGTTTGTCAGGGTCTGTTTAACAGCCATTCCTCCCACTCCACACAGCACAGAATGAGGGACATTGACATTCTACAACTCTTTCCTGCTCTCAAGTAAACTAGACAATTACTTTTCCACTTAATCTAAGGTATACCTTTACAAGAAATTAGCCTTTCTGCATAATCCTCAACAGACACACAACTTCCCACCTCCTCCACCCATTAAAGACTGAGACTTTTCTTTTAGTTCAGCTAAATAATTTAGCTGGTGTCTTCTCCATAGCTGGTACTTCAGCTGCCCTCTTTTTCCTTCTTTTTAAACTAACTTTCAGGCTCTCCCCTCTTTCTTTGCCTATATCATAAATTAAATAGGTACTCACAGAACACCCCACTTTTTGGCAATAAGGAGCCATGAAAGCCCTCTCCTCCTATGCACTATTACTTACAGCTTCCCACAGTTTGTACCTCATTTCTCTTTTAAAAACAAACAACTGGGAAGGAACAACCAGGAGGGAACCAAAAAACACCAAAGAGGACAGATAAATTCCAAATTTGCCCAGGACAGCTGCTGGGAGAAGGTCAGCAAGGTGCCCTGTGCTGCCAGCTGACCCCAGCACGAGCTGCAGGAAAAGCATCCCAGCAGGAATGTCATGGAGCAGTTGTGGGGAGTAGCTCCAGTCAGCTCAAGTGGAATTCATCTCACTGGCAGAAAGTCAGCACAGGGATACCCAGGGAAATGGTTAATTAGATGTTACATCTTTAAGTCATTTGTACCACTACTAATCTCCTACAAGAGTAGACCTGGGAAAGGAAAGGCAGGGCAGAGGTGTTCTGGGCAGGTTTCAGGGGTGTTCTCCTCAGAGCTGCTCCCTGATCCTGTGAGTGCCTCTGGACCCCACTCCCTGCTCACCCCTCGGCTCTGTGTCCATGGGGCACGCAGGGGCCACAGCAGAGGGCAGAGGAACCTGGAGACAAACTATTGCTGCAACTTTGCTGTGATACACCCCAGACACACATCCTCATCTGGAACTGTCAGGTAACACTACCACATATCAGAGTTGCCTGTAAAACAAATTACATTTTCTACTGGAAACATGTGAACAAAGACAGCTAATTAAAGCAGCCCCTCGCCCCGACAGCTTCACAGCTCACTGTGTGTGTGTTCATTACATTCAGAATGCAAAGTGTTCAAAGCAATTTATCAATTTTAATAGATTTAACAAATACCCGGGCTTGGAAATTACATGGCATTGAGCAAAAGGAAAGCCAGGCGAGTTTATTACAGTGCAACAATGTTATAAGCAGAAAGAATTTTAAGGGCTTGCACAATGGGATAATACATTTTTTTTTGCCACAATGAGAAAGCCAAATAAAAAAGTCAAGATGATTTTTAATTGTTTCAGTATATTATTTGGAATCATATTGCTTTTCTGCATCAACCTTGCCCCTGCACGGTTAGATTTAGTGTTTTCTGCATTTCAAAACATCTTTTGTATGTAAAAATCTAGGGCATCTCTTGGATATTGCATTCCAGTATGCAAACCACCAGCTATTCCAAATCCAATCTCTTGGTCAAGAGTCTGATGACACTTATTCAACTGCAAGAGACCAAACCAAACCAAGGATTCCCATTCCCAGGGTGTGTTTGGTGTCAGACTCCATGGCCCAAACCCTCCTTGTGTCCCAGCCTGGGGGTGGGGAGGAGAGGTGGGAAAGACAGGGACAAAACAAGACAAAAAACTCCACAAGAGACAGGTATTTGCCTCTCCTTTGGAATCCTGTTTTTTTCTATTTACTGAAAATGTCTCAAAATACTCTTCTAGAAGAATTAATAAGTTTAACGAGGATGCCAAAGGTGGAAGTTTGTCAGGATGTAGGCAGGGCAAGGGAAGGCACTGCCTGGTGCAGAGCAGACTCTGTGAGCCAGTGCCCATGGCAGTGCAGCTGATCCAAGAGACTGAGCTGGTCCTCCCTCTGTGTCTGCCAGAAACACGAAGATAAAGGTTAATTACTGTACCTGTGCAGCCTCGAACAGGAGAAACATCTCACTGCCACATGACAAGGCACTAAACTGCCACCGGGGAGAGGTTGGTGGTGACCCAGCAATACCTGCTAAGATGTCACCCACCTGACCTCCAACCCACCTGATCTCCAACCCACCTGACCTCCAACCCATCTGATCTCCAACCCACCTGACCTCCAACCCACCTGACCTCCAACCCATCTGATCTCCAACCCACCTGACCTCCAACCCACCTGATCTCCAACCCACCTGACCTCCAACCCATCTGATCTCCAACCCACCTGACCTCCAACCCACCTGACCTCCAACCCATCTGACCTCCAACCCACCTGACCTCCAACCCACCTGACCTCCAACCCATCTGACCTCCAACCCACCTGACCTCCAACCCACCTGACCTCCAACCCACCTGACCTCCAACCCACCTTCTGGCACAGAGGAGGGCAAAAACAAATGGTTGCATCCCAGTTTATTTGGAGTGACCCTTTACCTTCAGTGTTAATGTCTGAGTTGCTCAATCCCAACCAATGCTTTTGCTTACTGACCACACACATAAGTTGTAATTTCACTCCATGTGGTGTCCAGTTAATGTTGAGACAGAACATTCTATTCCTGGCCTCTCACCTGCTGCAGCTCCTTCCTACACTTGAGTTCATGAACTGAATGGAACCACTTGGGTCAGTACATGGATTTGTTGGTGCTTTGCTGATATCTCTGTGAGCAGGAACAATGACTTCTTCTCTTCTCAGTTTAAGCACCGTTCCCCAGACTGAGCTGCTCATTTCATTTGAGATAATTACATTTCATCTTCATTTGCCAGAAATAAAGGAAAACAGTATGAAGTGAATTAACCACAATGTAAAGACGCTGCCTAGACACTGATAAGGAGCTGAGGGAGCTTTTGCCCAAGACAAGGCAAGAGTTGACCAGGATGATGTGCAACAGAAACATAAAAACACACCCTCAGTGACATTCCACCTCTGAGAAAACGCAGTTTAAGAGGGAGGGTGAAAGAGTTACACTGAAAAAGCATTTCAGGACTATGGCTGTGCCTTGTGCTTGCATTGCCTGCTCCTGCATTAGCCTGTTTTCCATGAGAGCCTAATTTTAGGCTCTCACAGGAGTCTGGAACTGTCTTGGAGTCAGTTGACGCTGAATAACAGAATTAATTCACCGAACAGCCTGAAAGCAGAAGATGAGATCAGCACCCCAAGGCTCTGGTGCCTGCAGGTCTCTGTAGGAACACGTGGTGCTGATTCCCACCACCACAGCCCGAGGCCTGGACACAGCAGGAATGTGCCCCATGGATCCTGCCAGATTCTGTGGAGGCACCAAGTCTGAGCAGACCCTTCCTCCAAGGGGTACAACTGACCTGGCAAGACACACCAACATTATCCCATCAGTCCTTCGGCCTGTCAGTCCAATAACACACACACTGAAATATCCCAGTTGGTTAAGATGGGGAGGGAACAAGGGCTGGAGTTCCATTTGTGGTTAGTTTTTAGGTAGCACCCAAACCAGAGCTGAAGTGAGTGGCCCTCAGCTGTGCCTGTACACAACTTAAACACCTCAGAACATGGTCTCTAACAGATGAACTCAACTCTTACCAGAGTGTACCCACAGCAGTGATGCCACACACCCTCCCAGCCCCACCTGAGCAGCCAATCCCACAGGAGGCTCAGCAGGTCGAAACAAGAATGACCACTACAGGTTGAAACATGACCTCAATCAACCACACTCGTGCAAACCCATGTGCCAGTGGATTTATTTTCAGTTTGCATTAGTCCTTCCACAGCCTGCCAGCACAGTGGCAACTCTGCTGGGAGTTAAAAAGCCAAGGAATAAAGCACAGGCATCTTCCTACAGCTTGTGATTCTCTCCAGTTCAGTTGCTGTGTATTAAACACACTCCCAACTTGCCCTGCACAGCTCAGGTCCACACCCACCCATCTCTGACTTTGTTGTAAGAAAAAAGCATTTCAGAGGATCTTTAACCACTTCCTGCTGACTTCTGGTTTTCTGATATCACACCAACTATTCTGCAACTCACCTGTTTCTGTGCATGGGCTGCACACCTGTGGCTAAGACCTGGATTTTTAACTCTGCAAGGGAAGACCCTGCCTTTCTTTTAGGATTTTACAAGAAATAAAATGCAATGTCTTTAGATGCAAAGTCCTGACAGGCCCCAAAACAAGCTGCAGGGCTTTTATGGTGAACCCACAGCCAATATTATGAGCCTTATTATCAGTGATCAATAGTTCCACCCCTCGAGAATCAAGGCATCTGCTTTATGGCAATGGTCTCATGAATATGGAACACTTTGGATTCAAGTATGGAATTTGAACATTTCAGTCCTGTTGAGAGCACTTTTACAAGCTCTGCAAGTTTGACTCAGCCACATCTGCAGAGAGGTAGGAATAAAAGATACCCTGGAGGTAACAAGTATAAAATAGTAAATGAGTAAGTGAGAAGTAAAGTATCTGATAATTCCATTAAATGCTCCACATTCCCCGAATCTTCCAAGTGTATAATGAGGATTGTAATAATGAGTCAATGAAGGTTCTTGCTGTCAGGCAAAGAAGAGGAGACTACTAAGAAAGCCAGAACAAGCACATGGACTTCTCCCCAACACAGATGCTGCCCCAAAATCTGGCAGGCAGCTTTGTCAATACAAATGACTGTCAAGCTCACATTTTGACTGAAACACCAGAAAGTAACTATAAATCACTTTTTGCAATGATCAAAAATAATACATCAGTCTTAAGCCACACTTGAATAGAAGTATTCAGTAGCTTATCAAGGTCCTTTATTCAAAATGAAATTGCATGCTAAGCAGAACCAACAAACCCCACATTCTAAAAAAACCTATTTCTATTTAATGCTTTTAAATAAAGTATTTTCTTAGACCAAAGACATCAAGACAGAAAGAACATGAGGTACACATACCTGATGCTTCTTGAGCTGTCACCTTCAGACCTGTAAAGTAATACATAAATACTTAGGACATAGTTATTTCCAGCATTTATAATTAAAAAAATCACATACCTTCTTCAGCATTCCCTCTCTTTGTGTTCCAGTGAGTTTCTCTAAGGCTTGTTGTATTTTTTCTGCTAATAAGACATTTAGAAAAGAAACCAGCCTACTTAGGTTTGGAATAAATCTATTAGAAGCTAAACACCAGTTAACATTAAAGTCAATAACTGCAGTATTAAAACACGTGACACCCTCTGAACCCTCAGTAAAGACCTTCTGCAATACCAAAGATTTGTGTTCCAGACTTGCCAGTGAAAAGCACAGGCCTCTGACACTCTTCTAGAAGCAGATTAGTTTGCACCTTTGTTTGTTCTTCATCTTTTTTCACTCTTTAGCTGAAAAGGTCACAGGCAAATAGGTTTAAAAATCTAATCCCCAAGGCTTATCAGGCACTACCCAGAAAGGGCTAAGATTTGCAAATAAAGGTAATTTAAAATATTTAGAACCTCATCTGAATTTCATAGGTGAGGAAATAAAGACATACTAAGTTCCAGAAACTCCTAAAGGGCATGTTTTTTTAAGGTGAGATAATTTCAGCAATCCAACCTGAAACAAAGTTTCTCCTTTTTCCCCAATATTTTTAAAAGAAGGAAATTTAATTCAGGGTCATTGACACTGCCAAGAATCCCAACTCCAAAGAGAAAGGGGAACATAATACTCCACCATTTCATCAACAAACACAAAATCCAGAAGAAAACATGCAAACATTTGCCCAGTTCCTTTCTTTTCTCACTCCCAAGCCATCCAGCCTCAGTGGTACAGAAACCTTTGACAGATCAGCAGGCTCTGCCAAACCAGGAATCAAACACTCAAAGCAAAGCAGGAGATTCCAAAACAAGGCCTCAAAACACCATTTCCATGGCATCATCCAAAATAAAAAGGTGACTTGCAAACTCCAGCAGATCAGTGACCACAAGCCAGCACCAAAGCTGCATCCTCAAATTTAAGGACAAGGGTGTTTCTTTAGGAAATTTCTTTAGGAAAGGCCCTGCCAGAATGACTCAAACACCCTGACACCCATCATCCCACCCACCTTCTAACACAGCCCAGGGGCACGAGGGCAGAGGGGAGGGACTGGCCCAGGGCTAAATTCTGGTGTCAGGTCACAGCTTCATGAGGTCACAGAATCCCAGAACGGTTTGGGTTGGAAGGGACCTTAAAGCCCATCCCATTCCACCCCCTGCCACGGGCAGGGACACCTTCCACCAGCCCAGGTTGCTCCAAGCCCTGTCCAACCTGGCCTTGGACACTTCCAGGGATGGGGCAGCCACAGCTTCTCTGGGCAACCTGTGCCAGGGCCTCCCCATCCTCACAGGGAAGGATTTCCTCCTAATATCCAATCTAAATATCTTCTCTTTTAGTTTAAAACCATTTCCCTTTGTCCTATCACTGTCTGCCCCTGTAAAAAGTCTTTCTCCCTCTTTCACAGAAAATCCCTTCAGGCATTGGAAAGGGCTCCAAGGTCTCTCCAGAGCCTTCTCTGCTCCAGGCTGAACACCCCCATCTCTCTCAAAGCTGACCCAGAGATAATTCCTGAGTGTCTTGTGCTTCCCTTCTCCCTTTCTAAAGCTGCCTGGTCACTTGAAGCTGTCAGGTTTTTAGATACACACACAGGTGCTCTCACAGACACACAGGAACTTCACAGCAGCTTTTTCTACATGAAAGTTCTGTGAACCCAAGGGCTGGCAGAGAGCAGAGCTCACCTCTGCATCCCCAGGAGTCCTGAAAAAATTAATGAATCCAGTGTTTAACTGACACCTTCCCACACTCTGCTTTCAGCAAATTACCTCTGGCAGAACATGGCTGAGAAAGATGTTCCTGTAATTGCTTGTACTTTCAAGTTTTCAAATACAGCCCAGACAACTGCACTGTTAATGCCTTCATTTTCTGCCTTTCCCCTTGATTGGAAGAACAAAACCATCCCAACAGGGAAAATGTCTCCAAGTGCTCAAAGCATCCCAGTGTCACTGGAAGCAATCAGAGATCCCAGACCACCTTTCCATCATCATTAGAACTTAATAAGTATTTTAAATATGGTGAGAGGAGTCCCAAGGTAAAGGCTGGGGCTCAGCAGGGTGCTCTGAGCTATGTCCCAGCACCAAGACTGGAACCAACCACTGTCCCCAGCTGACCCCTTCCAACCCAGCACAGCCAAAACCAAGCAGGGCCACCAGCCCTTCTTCATTTTGAGGAATCCCAAAGGTCAGGAAAGCTGTGAAATTTTGCTACTGCCAAATTTGCATTTTCCAGGCTAGGATTTACTCCAGTCAATTCTGCAGAGTTATTCAGAGCTGGTCAATTCTGCTCAGGGAATGAGTGACTGATGAGCAGGCCTGAATGAACACTTTGCTCAAAGAACCCACTACCTGCAGTTTGAAACAAAGCATTCGATTTCCTTTAAGCATTCTTTAAAAGCCAGGATTTGGGATCAATATTTATGCTCTAAGCATGTGCTGGGCTCTGGATTTGGTTTTTTTCCTTTTCACCCAGACAAAAGATATGAGACTCTCACTGCTGAGACAAGGAGAAAGGTGAAAAGACTTCTGGCAGCATCTTGCATTATTTATTTTAAGGTAGACTTTTAAGGAAAAAAGGCCTACAATATACAGAATATCTTCTGTGCTACAGTACTTTAAACAGAACACTCTCCAGGATTTCTCCTCTCAGCCCTGGTTGGTTCCCAAGATTTCATTTTGAAAACTGAATTTTAACCCACATTCCCATTGAAGTACAAGTTTGTCTTCTTCCCAAGCCCAGGAATTTCATTCTCAGTAGGAAATACAGCAAAGCATATCCTCTTTGAGATTGTTACAGTCAAGAAGAAATTACTTTGCTTCTATCATTAATTACTGTAATTTCACTGCAAGCAGAGGCCAGGAGGAACAGGTACCATCATAACAAACCTTGGGCAAAAACTCAAATGTACAGAACAATAAAAAAACCCCAGTACTTAAGATTTACAGGAGGCTGCAAACCAAAGGGACTGGTAAAATCCTGAAGGACTTTTATTTAGGTTTGTACTGCCACCACCCTCTGTCAGCCCACATCCAAAAGCTGGGGAGTTCAGAAAACCTCTCCATTCACGTTACCAAAATGTCTCTTTTTCTTTGCATACCCGAGTGACAGTCACCACTATCCTCCTATAAATACCCTGGGCAGGAAACCACGAGCCAAGGAGTTGGTTGGCAATTTTTCAACAAACTATTCTTGGTGGGAGGTTTTCAGCTCCTAAAAACTGAAAGCCATTTACAGGAATAACACAGTTTTGAAGAAGACTTTGAGAAATGCACGAGACAGAAAAGCCACTCAAATTGGGAATGTGAGAGGTTCCCTTTCCCAGTCAGCAGGTCTCTTGGTCACTGAGGTGACAGCAGGGCAGGAGCAGCAGAGCTCAGTCAATGGCTGTTCCTCATTCTAAGGATTTTTGCAAATCTCTGGCTCAGCCCAGCAGGAAATGTTCAATTCTTGTCATTATTCCTCCTCTTCGAGTCATAATAAACAAGCTGGAAGTCTTCTGGCATCTGATTTGTTGTTCACACTTTGAGCTGTACTTAGAAGTGGAACAGCTCAATCTAAGGCTGCTTCCCAAAGCAGCTTCAGGACCAGCTTTCCCTCTTGCTCATAAAAGTGATTATTTTCCAAATAAAATACTGTTCAGAACCATTAAGTCTTATTATATAGACTGATATACACAACTACCCCTGCAACCATTTCAAGCTCAGCAGATACTTTATTTGGGCAATGAGCAGAGTTATGGCCATGTCCTATAAAAACAGATTACACAGAAAGTATAAACAACAGTTCTAAACCTCTATTTGTCTAAGATTCATGTTCAAGGGTGCAAAGTGTGGCTTTACATGGCAGGGTAGAAAACCAGCACTGAAATCTTCTTGTAAAACCCCACAAGTGGACAGGACTTCAATATTTTTCCCAGACCTACAGCCACCTCTGTGGTAGCAATTCCAGTCAGATCTCCCTAGAGCTGTCACTTCCATCAGAGTAAAAGGAACTGGGGAAAAGCCAAGGTTTATAACAGCATGTCAAACATCCACACTAAATAATCAGACTCCATCTGAAATACATGTTCTTACAAGCCCCAGGAACTAATGTTATTTTAGGAGACCTCCTACATGTAGAGTGTACAGCAACCATATATTAAAGAGCTTCTAATTCCAATTTTAACAAAAGGAAAAGATTGGACCAAGTCTTTACACAGCAATACAAGGATCAATGCTTTTGATTAAGCCTTGCTTTGAGCACAGAAAGTGCCTTGAGAAACAAACCCACACCTGGTACAGGTTGTTCTTCTGTAGTGTGTGAGTCCTTCAGCATTTGTAATGCAGAGGAACAGATTCCCTTCAAGGAGAAGAGCTTCAGGGAGAATTCACTGATGGCTACACAAATGATCCCCCTTCATCAGGAGGAGGCAACAGTGTGTTTCGGTGTGAGGTTTCTGCAGGTGAATGTTCTAAGCAGCAATTCAAAACAAGGGAGATGTTGCCAGGAAACCTCCAGCCCCGGCTAAAGGCTATTAGAGCTTTCCAGGATTTCTGTTTGAGGCTGCTGTGTCTGAATGATATTCTGTGCCCCTGTGGATCACAACAGATGTGCAACGCTCTGCCAAGGAAAGAAACACCCTCTCCAGGGGGTCTGGGAAGAGCAGCCTCATGTGCTGCACAGATCCTCAGACTGGAGAGCTAAAACCTGCCCAGCTCAGAGACAAGCACTGCCCTGCCTTGTCCTCCTGCTCAGTGGGTCTGGACCAGCATCACAGCACTGCCAGCAGTGTACAGAGATCAAAGATCCCACAATGGCTTGGGTTGGAAGGGGCCTTAAAGCCCATCTCATTCCATTCCCTGCCATGGGCAGGGATGCAGGGACACAGAATCCCAGAATATGCTGAGTTGGAAGGGACCCACAAGGATCATCCAGTCCAACTCCTGGCCCTGCACAGGCCCATCCCCAAGAGTCACAGAGGATCATCCAAACCCTCCTGGAGCTCTGGCAGCCTTGGGGCTGTGCCCACTGCCCTGGGGAGCCTGGGCAGTGCCCAACCAGCCTCTGGGGGAAGAACCTTTTGCTGAGGTCCAACCTGAGCCTGCCCTGACACAGCTCCAGCCATTCCCTGGCTGCTGTCCCTGGTCCCCCCAGAGCAGAGCTCAGTCCCTGCCCCTCCTCTGCCCCTGCCCAGGAGGTTGAAGACCCCCATGAGGTCTCCTTCCACCAGACCAGGCTGCTCCAAGCCCTGTCCCACCTGACCAACACCCAGGAACAGACAGAAGCAATGGAGATTCTCCCTTCCAAATTGTGTTAGTCTGCAAGATTATCTTAAGCAGGGTAAGAAATACTCTACTGGGCTGAAGACTTAAATGAAGTGATAAAGCACTAAGACTAGTAAGGCCTGTCCAGTCAGTGGCATTTCAACAAAAGTTTCAGGATGAGAAAAATTCTGAATTTCACCATTAATTACAGTCCCTCCAGCAAGATTCTGTCACTATGCACAACAGAATGAAGGAATGAGCACTCACTGCAAAAACACGCTCCTGGCCTGCCCACCCCAAAAGTAACAGACAGAACAGATCCAGAAGCACAATTCTTGCATTGCACTTGGATTTAATACTGAGATAAAAACTATATTGCACAATAGGAAAAGCACTATTTTCACGGATTATTTGAAAACAGCAATATCCCAACAACCTCCTTGTTCTTTTCCAAACAATATGAGAAAGTCTAATGGCCACCCTCATTTGATTCAGCACCTCACTGGATGGAATCTTCAACAACTTCCTATTGAACATTCCTTTCAGAAGGTTCCATCTGAGGTTCCCATCTAACATGATGCATGTTAGAGCTGGGAACAGAGAAGATGCTGCTAATAAAGGACAGTCTTTGGAAAGAGGTGTGTGAAGGCAGAATAAATGTAAGCTCAAAGATGTCAAAAGAAAAAACAGTTTAAACTGAGCTTCTCTATTGCAATGGCAATCAAGGGCTTCTCACTACCTCTCAACTAATGTTGCAGATGCCTTTTTTTGTTGTAGATGCCTACACTACTATGTGTAGTCTGTCTGCATGCACTCCTATCTACCTGTGGAGAAGACCTCCATCCTAAGGAATATCCTTCCATTCCAGCTCTGGGAATGCATTGCTCGGGTGGCAGTGACTACCAAAAGCTCCTTAGTCCTTACAAAGGTGTTACACACACAACGTATTAAGAAAAAAATTTTTTTTCCCTTAACCACGTTAAGAAAATTAACTGTGAGTCTGAACAGGAACATTGCAAAGAGCCACTTCCATAGGAAGCAGATGCCATTTTTGTCTTTTAAAGCTAAACTGTTAAACCCAAGCAGAAGTGTCTCTCAATCCACATCAGGCAGCAAATACTTATCTCCCACAGATAACTTACGATATTCCATACTCCAGTCCAGCTATCTGGACCCAATCCTGAGCACTGTGCTCTAGGGACCCCTGCTTGAGCAGGGAGGTTGGACTGGATGACCTCCAGAGGTCCCTTCCAAGCTGACCTATCCTGTGATTCCATGATAAATACCATGGAAATGCAGCTACTGCCATATGGTCTCCATAACAAGCTTGTTATAGCCATTCCTGGACTGCTTACAGCCACTACTGTCCAAGAAATGTCCCTTCCAAGCTCTCAGTAATCTCTGAGGGGAGATTTGTAGAAGATCAGCTTGATTTCACTGCCCAGCCACCACTCCGAGGCATATGCTCCCGAGCTCCAGCCGGCCAGCACTGGCTGGAACACATCCCTCTCCACACTCACCTGGTGCATCCAGGAGGTGTTGTTTAGTAACCCAGGTTCTCTTAATGCCTGAAAATAGTCTGAAGCCCTGGACAGGCTGCAGAGCAGGCAGAGTGCTCTCCATCAAGGTTATTGAGACCATCTGTCCGCTCAGCGAGAGCCGGGAATGCGCCTCCTCCACATGGAAACACGGCCACACCACCACCTGCACAGCCTGGAACAGCCTCCCACACCAGAATATTAAAAGAAACCAGCTAAATACACGTAAAGCTCAGCATACAAATGCCACTAGCACAGGGCTCTCCTGCCTAAGCACAGAGATGCTGTGAATCCTCTGGCACAGCTGCCCTGTTACCTGGGGGAGGGAAGGGAGGAGCAACTGCAACAACCCTCTGTGTGCAGGATAAATGAGCACTGGGATAAACACAAAGCAACTGGGAAATGTTCTGTTTCTGTCCCAAGTGTTTGCTGTCAGCTCTGGAAGGGGGAGCAGTGAAGCTGGAGCAGAAGCCTCACAACAGCATCAGCACTTGTGGCCAGTTCCAGCTCACACAATCCCTTCGTGTTCACTGGAGCAGCACAGGGAATGATCCACGGGGTGCAAACACAGCCAAGCAGAGCACGCAGGAGAAAGCTTTGTTCACCAAAGTTCTCTTATCCTTCCCACAGCAGGCAGCATTAAGGATTCCATGCAATTAATGCCTCCAGAGCAACACAGCCCTGTTCCCCCGGGCTCTGCAGCCTGCCCTGCTCCACACCCAGCCCAGCCCCTGTCTCAGGAGATGAAGCCATCGGGCTCTGCCGTGCAGCCCATGAGCTGAGGAAGAACACTGCCAGAGAGCCATATGGAGGGGAAGGAAATATTTTGCTTTGATAAGCAGGGGGTGATCTTAAAGTCAGCATCAGAATGAAGGCCTGAATCTCAAGAGAGAACTGAGTAAAGTATCTTGGGTTTATGATCTCAAACCAATTTTACCTCTTTCTGCTGCCCCCCCTTCAATCATTCATAATTTGCAATGCTTATAAGAAAACTATTATATTACAAGAACTGCAAGGCTGTCTCCATTCTGTTTGAAAAACATCTCGTTCTTATTACATTTATCATTTCACAGATGAGTCAATTCCTGGTTTTCCCCTGCAGATGGAACCTTCCAAACCAGTTACTATTGCACCTCTCACCTGCAGCCTTGTCTGTCCCTACCTGACGAGGCAAGTGTTCCCTTGCAGTTCAGGAGGAGACCGAGCAGCTGGCAGGGGTGCAGAAGAGCCCTTCCCCTGTACCCCAACGAGAGAGAGACTTTAGCTACCATTCTGAATGTTCTTCTTCTGGATTGATGTGGGAGGGGCCCCAGGGGTGGTAGAAATTGTATTAATACTGTGTATTTATTTGCTTTTTAGTTTCTATAGTTTTTATTCTGTTAGTAATAAATTTTTATATAATTCCCCCATGCTGAGTTGTGCCTGTCTGAAACCTTCTCTCTCACATCGAGACAAATTGTGGGGGGCTTGGAAATTGGATTTTTGAGAGCTTTGAAACCGCTACACATTCCTATCAAGTATTTGTACTGTCTTTAATAAAAATCTCTGTCTGCAGAGGGTTGTTGTCAAAATGTGTTTTAGGCACACGTGGATCACAAAGAGGCCTAGAATCTTCTACAAGAGTGAGATTTTCTGCACATGGAATTTATGTCCTTAATCCTCAGGCTTTAGAGGCCACTGCAGCTCTACACTTATCTTTCATATAAGACAAGACTCGCTCTGTTTGCTCTACAAGGAAAAAGCACAAACAATAACACTTATGGGGTCATGTGGCATAAACCTTCCATCCCAGGAATTCATGCAGTCATTGATCCAACAACAATTACAGAACCCAGCATTGGAATCCTCCCTCTGCAATTTAAACTGAAGTACTTTATGGATTAAATTTTCAGTGTAAACTACACTTGAATCTTATTTCAAGAGGTGTCAGCACGTTAAATTCCACACACAGATTATGAGAAGTTGGAGTGATTTGTCATGAAAATGGCAAAGTTTTCTTTTAGAAAAATTAAATGGTGCTTCTAGAGCACAAACTAGATTGAAAACTAAGATGCAAGGAAAGTATTAAAGCCCCAACATACTTAACCTCTGGATTAACCTCACTGCCTACACTGGCAGCTTTTGGGATGGTGCCAAACACGACGACAACATGAAACGTTTGGAGCAATAAAACTTGCTCTCAGTGGACTTGCTGTGACCTTCACTGGGAAGAGCCACTGCTGGACTTTACAGATCATTTCTGGTAGATTGTAGAATCCCAGAATGGTCTGGGTTGGAAGGGACCTTAAAGCCCACCCAGTCCCACCCCCTGCCATGGGCAGGGTAGCCCAGGTTGCTCCAAGCCCCGTCCAGCCTGGCCTTGGACACTTCCAGGGGTGGGGCAGCCACAGCTTCTCTGAGCAACCTGTGCCAGTGCCACCCTCAGAGCCAAAAATTTCTTCCTAAGTGAGGTTTAAGTCCCAGTCACTCTCTGATAACCAACTTGTTAATCTGCCCCGAGGCCGATCTGATTTCAGTGGCCACATGGACATTCCAAACACCACCTGAGTTCTGTTTCCACTTATAGAACTCTTTTCTGCAATTAAGACTAAATTAGAAAACCTGAAAAGATTAAGACAAAACCAAGTGTGCATCCTTCTATAAATCACTAGACAGAAGGCATAAAGGATGGAATTTATGTCTTAAACTTGTCTTATCTCCTCTCTCAGTTAAATCTTTAGAAGCACTGTAATTTGTAACTATTAAGCCTTTGCATGCAAAGACTACAAAAACACCCTGCTCCAGGAGACAATCCCATAGCCAGGATTCTTGGCTTCCTTAGGATGCCTGGAGGCCTCCCTTTCAATTATAATGGCTGTACTTACAGCTAATGGGTTTCTTGCTATTAGTCAGATTCCATCTGTCCCCCAACCTGCAGTGGTTATTGGCTCAGCCAGCCCCGGCAGAAAACGTCCTTCCTTGGAGAATCTGGAGGTTACAGTTCTCTGAAATTACGTTGGCGCTGGATGGAGCAACAGAGCCCAGTTTTTCCCTCCTAAAAAATGCCTCACAAGGCTGGAGGTGGGTGGTTTTTTTGGGTTTTTTTGGTTGGTTAGTTTGTTGGTTTTTATTTGGTTGGTTGTTTTTTTTGTTTTGTTTTGTTGGGGGTTTTTTGGTTTTGTTTGTCTGTTTGTTTATGGTTTTGGTTTTTTGGGTTTTTTTTTTGTTTTTGTTTTTTAATTTTATTTTTGTTGGATTTTGGGGATTTGTTTTGGCGAGGTTTTTTGATTTTTTGGGGGGGAGAGGCAGTGTTTGACACGGTTTGTGGGGCGGTTTTTTTCCTTTCTTAAAATCAGTCCCCCAAACACAAGCTCCAGTACTATTACAACTTTCAGGGAGAGTTTGAACAACTAATCCAGTCAGCTTTTCAAAGCATTACTTCAAATACTTTCTTTATCCCCCATAAGTGTTACTCAAACACTCCCTGGGAGATCCCTGCACTATCAGCTTTACCTGGTTTCCCCTCAATTCCCAGTTTGGTATTTTCAATTGCCTCTTGACAGTGGCCATTTGTATTTTTGTCCTTTAGGTCACAGCACCCTCCAGCAGCTCACACTGACCCACACACAACCAGTGAGTCTTCAGAGGTTTTGCTGCTGTTGAAGGTAATGGGTTTTTTTCATTGGTCTTTGTTTTTTAAATCCTCAGAGCGTTACTGAAATAAATCCCATTTTGAGTCACTGCTCCCAGTAATATATTTCGGTAGCAAAATTAGCATAAGTGAAAGCAGAGCACATTCACAACTCTGTACCTTCGAGGGGGGTTCTTTCTGCTCAAAAACACTTCATAACCTTTTGCATCCCTCCTCATAAAAAACCCCAACCAGGGACACCAGGATGGCTGCTCCATCCCTGGAAGTGTCCAAGGCCAGGTTGGATGGGGCTTGGAGCAACCTGGGCTAGTGGGGTGGGATGAGATGAGCTTTGGAGTCCCTTCTGACTCCAACCATCCTGGGATTCCGTGGCTTCATTAACCATTATCTTACTGAGTTGATGCCCATGGATATTGGTCCAGCTACTCCACCACAGCTACAACAGGATAACTCAGAGGATCCAAGCCCTGGTTCCCACTGAGAGGGTCACTTGCCTCCTTGTTTGTTCCCCTGGCACAGGGAGCAGAGGGCAGGACTGAGAGGTGAACGTGGACTCAGCTGATGGTTTGTGCAGTAACTTGGCATCTTGTCTACATATTCCTTCGAGAGGTGCAGAAGCCCAGTTCATACAGCAAGTCAGGCTATTCCCACAGTGACCTTCTCAGAATTATTTTTACTGCCAAGACATTTCACTTCAGCATTTGCACTTCTTATAAAAAGCTCTCATTTATTCATTCCAGAGCTCTGCAGCTCCAGGACATTCAACCCTCAGTATCACCCAACTGGAGTTATCACAGCTGATGTCATTTGTCCTCCTCCTTATCTTCCTTCACCTCTTTTTGCCCTTGTGCTGAAATAACGTGAAGGTTTCACTGCTCCCCTCCTGCTGCAAAGTCCAGGTGACCTCTGGACCATTGCTGAACTCTTCCAAGTTCACTGCAAACAGCCTGACTGTGCCTGTGCTCCAGCACGTGCAGCCTCCTTCCTTTTGATTTATGGAGGTGCACTGAAGGAGTCAAGATCTCTGCCCTGTATTTCCAGCCTCAAATATTAACAGTTCCTTTGCTGCCACTTTTTAGTCTCTTTTTGCTCTGCCCCATGAACACAAAACAGGACCTGCTGTCCACGCTGCAAACTAACACCTATATTTAGATAAGAGCAGATTAGGATGAAAAGGTTTTCAATGGAAGCAAAATGGGGGTGGGAGGGAAAAACAGCAGGAAAAGAACCAACCTCAGCCATGTAACAGCATGTTTTAGCCAAATTCAAAGGGAGCACTCACTTGGCTTTGTGCCTCCTGTTCAAAACATGGTAATGTGGGTTTATTTGGCTGTTGTCAAAAAAGTCTATAAACAAATGAATTTATTTTTAGCAGTGCTTGAGCTGCCAGCAAAATCTAAACAACACCCAATGAGTGGTACTGGCACAAGCAAATGCACTGATGGTAACATTTGTCTGGCACTCAATATATTAATTGCTGAAGGAGGCTTTGCCTTCTTGGGGGTCAACACTTAGGGCATGTAAGAAATTTAATGCCTTCAAATTTGTAAACCAACATGAGTTTATATGCAATAGGTGTAGAGTGGGGGCAGAGCATCCTTTTGGGTGCTCATCCATCAAGAGCCGATTTTTATAGTACTCTGACGTTACAAAGGCAATAACATTCCACTCATGGAAACAGCTTAAGCTCCAAGATCAAACATTGATGATACTCCAGAGGCTTCTTTACATAGATATTGAAATTTAAGATTCCTTTCCTTTTACAATAAACCAACTGCCCCCCCTCTGAATAGTCACTTTAGGTTATGAAGTGATTTTGATGGATCACTTCTACCTGGTGCAAGGAGCTCCCAAACAAATCTCATCTCATGGAAGGCAGCTCTTCTGGATAATGATTCCTCGGTATTGTCTCTGCAGAGGTGGTGTTTGATCAGTGGTGAACAGAGGCCAAGGACAGCACAGATATGGCAGGACAAGCACACTGTGCTTGGAAACACATCTGCACATTTGTGAGCTCCACTGAGGTCCTGCTGGACAAAGCCTGTGCTCCACAAAGGGCCAGCTCAGAACATTCTGGGATTCTGTTCAGAGACACCTCCACAGTTCCAGA
Organism: Pseudopipra pipra; assembly: GCF_036250125.1. NCBI lineage: Eukaryota > Metazoa > Chordata > Aves > Passeriformes > Pipridae > Pseudopipra > Pseudopipra pipra. Next base: position 19,216,006 of record NC_087559.1, read on the forward strand.
TCAACTCAAGTGCCTTGCAACTAAAATATCCCCAGTACAATTCCTTCCTCAGGTAATCTCCAGCTTTTCAGGGCTTAGCAAAGATTAGCCATCCCTGCACAGAATGGCAGCAAATTCATCTGCAGGAGCAGAGGATGGGGGGATGGCAGGAGATTCCTGTGGATTGCCAGGCTGCCCTGCTCATTCCAAGGATACAGAACTCAGCCCACTATCAAGAGCTGCAACTCCAACACAATTACAGCAATATTAACTTTCACCTAAGAAAGCAGAGCGGAAAGGACATGGTGATTCCCATGGCAACACCAGCACAAAATGTACCAGTTCTGTGGAAAACACTTGGTCTTTCCTGGGGCAAATGAAGCCTTTTCTGCTGCATCTTCATCATCACAATTATTTGGGCTGTAATGAGAGAGAGTCAGGAACATGCCCATTAGTGGTGGGGTTTTTATTTTTAACCTGAAACAGAGAAGTATTATATGAGTTTCTTCAAAAGAATTACAAAAATCCAATTATAGTTAAACTTAAGAGCATAATAAATCCTACAATATGGGATTTAGAGGATATCTGGTCCTTGTTACTTCTGTACAGAAAAGTGCACACTGGACAGATTGATTCCTTATTAGGACCATCTTGCAGCTTGTGAGCACCTTCTGATGGGAGGGCCAAAGGTAGGAAATCCTATTCCTAATCCCTAGTTGGTGGGATTTCACACACCTGGCTGTGAGTGCTGCATCAGACCTAAAATCCCATATTTTCTGTGAATGAGCCCTGAACTGCAGAGAGTTTCTCCTTCCTGCAAACATCCCTTGAGCTTTGTCCCAGTGTGCTCCCAGGAAGGCAGAAGGGACAGAGATCTTGGCTGGGACGTTTGCTCTGCCTCCAGCAATTCCTCCATGGAAGGGGTTGGGCTCCAGGTGGGACCCAGCACTTGGACCATGCTGCCTGAGGAAAACCAGCAGCCCACAGGGCTTGTCAGTGGGCTGTTTCTGTTCCAGGTCTTTGCACCAAACTTCCCAGGGCTGGGCATCCCATGAATTCTGCTCATTTGACTACAAAGTTACACGGATTATTCCCCCCCTCCTTTGCCATAGGGTATTTTATCCACCCTATGTTTTTGGTTTCAATATCCTCGGGGTGAATTCTCAGTTGATGGAACAATGCACCTGCAAATCCTGTGCTGAGCTTGTCCAAAGACAACATTACAGCAACATAAATACAGACCATCCTAACCCACAGTGCTGTGCCCAAAACTTCCCATTCCTTGAACTCTCTAAGAAAACACACACACAAAAAAAAAGAGCAGTTATTACTAAAAGAACAAGATCTTCTCAATCTTTCTGCTCTGAGCATTGGTAGAGCACTAATGTTTAGGAGTCCTTCTCTCAATTTAACATTAGGATTATAAATAAATAAGCATTTCCTAAATAATCATTAGGAAAGCTTGACAGCTATGGGAGCTTTGACATGGGATTATTATATGAACCAGACCAATTGTTTGCTTTATAAGACATGTTTAGCTCAGGCACTACATCACAGCACGAAATACTGACTTCTCTACTTGTCTACAACGTCACACAAGTTTTCTGAATGCAAAATCTGCACAGTACAAACCCTAAAACTCTGTCCTATTTATGTTACCCTGGGCAAAGACACTCCTGGAAGAACTCTAAGCAACCCTGAAATTTTCCGTGACAGCATTAAAATCTTTGGCAGTGACACCAAAGTTAACACTGAAGGTAAATTCCTATAAAAAGCCCTATTTCAGCACCTCCAAGTGAACAGCACCCACCAACCCCAACCAGTCCACGTCCCTCAGCCCTGAACTGCAACAATTTTCCAGACCTTTTTCTTCTTGACGTGGAGACACCACAGTAAATTTAGGGGTTTTTTTTTCCAGCAAGATGAGAGTCTTTCTACTCCCATTATTGCTTTAGTTTACATCAGCAAGTCAACAGCTTTGGACAGCAAATAAGTTTCCTGTCACCACTTAATGTTTCCCAATTGTCACTCTTAATATTTCACATGGAGAGCCAGGAAAGAGCTGAGGGGTGTCTGTGTTACACACTTTCAGCACACAGACTTTGATCATGATGAGTTTTATTTATGAGTGTAATTAAGGTTTGACAAAATTTAATTAGATGGTAGATACTAATTTTGACACAAATTATCTTAGGCATAGCTTATATTTATCTACAGTAGCTCAGCCAATTTGGTTTTTTCCTGTCCACAGATCAAGTGTAACAGGTCCTGTCCTTTCATAGAGCAGATTTAAGTCAAGTCTAGAGCAGAGATAAAATTTTTTGCATTCACTCCTTTTCACTCATTTCAACTGGATTGGATGTATCAGAACCAGAGAACAAGGATGTCACCATTAAACCCCCCAAAATCAACAGTTAAAACAAGTTAAACCCACAGATTTTTGAAGTGGTACCACTTGTGTCACTTACAAGGGATTGTTTACTTTCTGGGATATTATACATGGAAATTTCCATGTTGAACCTGTTCACCTTGTTGCTTGGTAATTAGTGGAAGGTTAAAAGGCAATTAGTGGATGTAATTAGTCCCTGTCCCAGGTTCTAAGGGAATATTGTCTGTAAACTGAAGAAACTGCAACATATTCAACATCATTACAGATAAATTGCATTTCTCAGACCATACCCAGTTTTAGATAAAGCAGATTAAGAGACAAAGAGGAGACTTCACTAAAAATTTCATGAGGTAATATGGTATAAAAATGTCCACAGGCAGAGTGGGAAGATTTGTCTTCACTTTTTCCCAGTCACTTGAAGATGGACAGTGTGGGAGCACTGAGGATTCCCAAGGCAGGCACAGTTAATATGAAGAGTTCTCTGGCAGAGAACAGCCCAGTTACACCACACATGGGGCTCCTTCTGCTTGCACAATAATTGAAATAACAAGCCAGGCAGTTTCTCTTGACCTGTCCTAAGTGTATTTTGGATATTTAAATGACCCTGTGGGGCAGCTGGAGAGTGAGACAGTCCAGCCAACCAACACAGGCAAAGAAAACAATGTACAGGAAAAGCTGGAGAGTCAAGTGCATTTTCCTGCAGGGCAAATCTTTGCTTCTTGGCATACCAGTTATATCTGACAGAAGGAGACACAAAGAATAGAAAACGCTGTTCTCAGTGAGGTTATTCAGCACTTCACCCCATATTTTTGGGAAGTGTGAGTTCCTCCATCAGCATCACCCAGCACCATGTAGGAGCCTTTCAGAAAGGGGCTGTACCACACAGGAGAACACTTAGGACCAAACATTCCAACACAGGCTTGGTTTAACATTTCACTGCATGGAACTCTAAATTGGGAAAATTACACCAACATCACTTTTAACTGCTTGAGAAAATTACCCAAATGCTGGAGCACTGCGATATTTTAATCCTGGTGTCTCAAACGATGGCAGCAACTTGAAAAGCCAAGAAAAATAACACAAACAAACAAGTCCTTTGCCCTTTCTTGTTCTCCATCACCCCTTGGAGGCTGCAGGAGTGACAGTGATGGCACTGAAAACAAGCCATAACCACAACTGAGAGTAGTTATTAATACACAACTGAGATAGTAATTAATATTAATTTACTGGTAATATTTATTACCAATAAAATTGGTTTTAATTCACACACCTGAGATAAACCATCTAAAGGAGTCTTGTTCTTTGCTTCCTGCTGCTTTCCTGAGCAAACTCTAAGACAAGGGCTCGATACAGAAGGATTTGAGGTCTGCCCTGTTCTCCAGGCCCACCAGCAGGTGCCCACCATTCAGTCCCTGGGAGTAAGAGCAGAAGAAACCAGCAAGTATTTACTAGAATTGGGATTTCTAAATGGCCTGATGGAGCCCTGAGGACGTGGTTACCAAGCCTGGGTGATGTTCAGTGACACTCCTCCAGAGGAGCACGGAGATGAGAACATTCAAACAGGTGCTTATGAAAAGATACTGTGGAATTTTCAAGTATATTCCAGTGACTGCAGTACGGATCTTCCATTCCTTAATACCCTTTTACAAAGTTCTAACACTTCAAAAGCAATTCCAAGTCATTCCAACTCAGTTCCAAGAATCTACACCAAGACTTTCTCCACCTGCTTCCACACTCGTTCCAAGTATTCCCAGCAAATAGGAAGGGAAGGATGTGCTGGGTTCCTGGAGGCAGCTGAAAAAGCAGGATGCACATGTTTTGTCACTTCCATGGAATGTGAATAGAGGAGTTTGAGTGCCTGTTTTCTGAGCTCTTTGTGAAAGATGCCTTGTGATACACACCCCCAGTGTTATTAAGTTGGATGATTTCATTCCTGACATTTAAACTTCCCGCTTGGAAAAGACTCCAAACATTTTTGTTTGTTTGTTTGTTTGTGGTGAGTGCATTCAGAGCTGCAGGTGATGGCTGAAAACACATGAAGAGATGGTACTGCTTTCATCTCTTATGAGTAACATTATTCATAGGCAAATATCAATGAAATCCCCCCAGACCATCAGTGACAAGGCATAATTTTGTTAGTCAGCCTTGGCAAGGCTGGAACACGTCATTACATTGATGTTTGCTGATCATTTCTGCTTTCAATTAAACATGCAGAAATGAGTCTCCACAAGTACCAATGGCTTGCTCAATTCTAACATGTATAATAGTGCTTAATTGCCTTTACCCTCCAGAGAAAGCAGCGGGAGGATTGCATTCATCACCATTTGTCAGGTGGTCATAACACCATAGAATTCATTTGGAAGAAAAAGACAAGATGTTCTTAGTGTTGATCTTGAATTTACAGTATTTAAAGGTTCGTTTTTTGCATCTATGCAGCAGTAATACAAAGAAATGGGTACCTAGCTACTGATTTTCATCCTTCTCACACCTTCTTGTGTTTCTCTTCTCTTTGCTCTTCAGTTGCTGCACTAAAACCACTGCAGGCTGCTCAGCAGAAAAGAGAGCCACAAAAAGAACGTTCTAGAGACAGCAGGGCCTGCAGACTTCACTGGGGCTCCGAGTCCAAAGCAGGACTGCAGAGGGTGTGCAAGGGGTTAACTCAGAGTTCTGCCTCTCTGATCTCCAACTTCTAAATAAAAAATCACAAAGTCTGTTATTCTAAAAACATCTGACTGAGTTTGAATGTATTTTCTCTGTGAAAATCAGTGTAATGTCGTCAAGGCAGAGCCAGGATGAGGTGGCTGGATGTGGATCCCAGTTCAGGATCCCATTGCACAGATAACACAGAGAGGGTCACTGACACTGTTCTCTCTAAGGTACTTCCAGGAGATATCAAACCCAAGATGTTTTGTTCCAGATGTTTCCAGAGGTAACTCAGTCATTAGCACTTTTATCCAGATGTATCTGCAAAAGTGAAAAGCTTGCAGATACTTCAGGACCTGGACACTGAACTGTACGGAAGATACAACAATACTTGAGGATAACCCAAATTATGGCATTAGGAAAAATGACAACATTAATAAAGACACTTCCGTAAAAATCCATCACCTAACAAGTGAAAGAGTTTCAATATCTAATTCTTAACTTCCCACTTGTGAATTTTTCCCCAAAATGCAACTGCAGCATTTTCCAATGGAAATCCCCTGTAAACATGGCATGTTCAGAATGCCAGGAATAAGGACAAAGCCCAGCTCTTGGGTCAGGGGAAACAAATCCCAGCTGTTACTGAAGTCCACACGTGCCTCTACCAAGCAAAATTCCAGTTTCCCTGAACTGATCCTTAATTCCTGCTTTGAAGACTAAAGGAAAGCCCTGAAGTGCCCCTGAGCTGCAGGACACACCTCCCAGGTCAGAGCAGCCGGGACTCCAGACACACCATCACCACTGTTCTTTTAGCCCTCCCTCATCCACCTTTTCATTCAGCCAGCAGGACTTTGTTCCAAGCATTACCAGCTCTGGATGGCTCGACCAGCTCCAGGAAAAGGTATTTTCTGACCAGTGTTAGAAGTTCCAACCCATTTCCTTTGAGTGGCTCTGCAGTCCCACTGTCACGAGTGCAAATGCATCAGCTCAGAGAGATCCCCACAAATCCCAGTCCTAAACCAGCTTCTCCCTACAGAGAATGCTCTAAAGCACAATATCAGAATGCTCTTAAAGAAATTAGGGAGTTAATATAGTCACAATGGAAAATCACTATTTATAGCTCTACCAAAAAATCCTAATAGTCAATGTGGATACTTTCCTACCCACACAAGTTCTCAGGAGTCTGGGATAAAATTTGTCAATCCCACGCCCCCAAAAGATGTGCAAGACTAAAAATGCCTGATTTTATTTCTGTGGCAGATTGATTGATATTTTATCATTTGCAATATGTTAATCCATGGATGAATTTGTACTATTACATAAACACCAATTAATAACAGTCATGGACTGATTAAAAATAACCAGGAGTTTATGTCCACAATTATGGGCAGCACTTCCCTACACCTCATTATGGACCTTCTCCAGACAACCCCAAACATCTGCTCAGGATCTCTTGTCCTGCTCTCAGAATTCCACTGCCTGGAAGCAGCACTGAGTCCTGGAAACTGAGACATTTCTCACTCCTTTTTTTTGGCTACTCACAGATCAGTCATGGTGTGCATAGGCCATGGATGCTGTGATTGGCACAATAAAGATCTGAATAAATCCAGAAGGTATTTGGGACAAAAAATCTTTTTTGACCCCACAAAAAAACCCCAAACAAACACAACAACAACAAAACACAAACCCCAAACAAACAAACCACAAAAACCCAACAGACACATGAAAAAGCCCCCGAAACAAAACAACCAAACAAAAAACCACAAACAAACAAAAAACCTAACTAAACCAGGCCAAAAAAACCCAAGACCAAAAAAAAACCCCACTTCAGTTCTGAGAACAGTTCCATGAAGAGGTGTTTGCTCTGTGTTTTTATGTCACAGCACTGCTGTGGCTTCTCTAAGGACAGGGAGAGGTAACTAAAAATCAGTCTTTTCAACTGTAAAGTGTTATTAATAATGGCCAGAAAGTATGTGAAGCCATAGCATGTTTCTAAAGCATATTTAATCCTTGGATCTTTGCCGTGCAGGAATGGTACTGTAACTGGTTTTCCCTCCATGAACTACCCCATTCAATCCTGCAAACTCCTCCCCTACACAGGACCCAACCAAGTTGTTTGGCTCTGCTGTATTTATTGTGCTTTCTCATTTTTTACATCTCCTGTTTATTTGCAGACATGAGAATAAATCTGCTTTTGAACTTCCCAGGCAGTGATTTTACAGGATTTTGAATGATTTTATAGGAGTTACATAAGTTACACAGCAGCAGCACCTTTTCATTCCCTAAAACAAAGACTTTGCTCTCAGGTAACACATTATAACTTACAGAGTTTAATACATTATATAATACATTCTACAGAGTTATAATACATTATATAATACATTCTCTAGAGTTATAACACGTTATATAGATTTATAATACATTATAACTTACACAGCAGCTGAACTGTGTGTAGGTCAATGGACAGCAAAAATCTGCATTTTCCTGTATTTTACAGAAACAACAGCCTCAAACACTGTAGCAAATAAGACCTTTTAAACTCATTTCTGCTCCTCTCTTGCCACGTTTTCTTTTTCCACTCACAGGAATTGTCAATCCAGAATCTTCTGTGCAATTTGGGAACACATTTGGAACCCAGCCAGCTAAATCTCATTCTTTAAATGCTGGTTTGTGCCTAATCTTTGCAGTGTTGACAAACCATCATGACTATCTCATCCCATGGATTTCTGCTCCCACACCTGTTCACATGGCAGCAAACCAGGGCTGCAAACCAGAGGGAAATTATCCCAACTGTTCACTAGAAACCTGACACAAAAGGCTTGAGAAATGCTGCAAAAAAAAAATTCCTGCTCAACACATGCCCCAAGGCAAGTGCCTGCAGGAAAACATGGCAAGTGTCACTGCCACAAATTTGGATTTTCTGTGTATCCTGTGAACAGCTACGGAAACAGTGAACAGACAAAAATACAGCTGGGTGTGCTGAACACCCTCGGGGGTACCTCTGCTCCAGCCCTGCTCCCTGAGACCTCACCCACTGCTCAGCCCTGCCCAAAACGTGGGCTCAAGGGGCATTGACAGGGAGCTTTTGATGGGAAGAGTTATTTACTCAAAGCTCAGGAAAATAATAGGGCAGTAAAATGAATTTAGATCTTCATCAAGTCTTGGTCTACAGAGCAAAACACATCCAGCTGAAATGAAACAAAAATTCAGGGATTTTTGTGTAACAGGACCACCACTTCTGCCAGAATACAGCTGATGAAAGCCTGTCCCTTCAGGAGGAAAGGAAACCTATTCTTCTGGGCACTTAGAGCTAAAATCACCACCTGAAAAAGAACCCAGCATGTATTTGAATATATTACCAGTAGCTTCCTCAAGGAAGCTCATTTTAGAGAGAACATCTCAGATCACAAACTTCTTTTTGATAGTCTCAGAAAAGCTCCTTAATCTTGCAATATTCTTTATCAGAAGCTGCACTGAAAGAAGTCAGGACTCACACTGGACTGTCGTTCTTGCATGAGCCAAAAGCACCAAACCCAACACTCAAACACCCATTTTTAATCCCAAGGAAGGTCAGAGCCTGGGTTTGTTCCAAGTCCACCCCCGACTCGAATGTTCATTGAAAGGGTTCAGAAAAGCCCTCCCCAAACAGCCCTGAAGTTCCCTGGGATGGCTCAGTGCTCCTGCAGCACTGCCAGCCCATCCCGGGGGAGGATCCCAGGACACTCAGGGGCTGGCTCAGGGGAGTCTGATCCCACATGGGAACCCCCCCAGATCCCCCAGGGCAGCAGCTCCCGGGCTCAGCACCTCTGGCACAGAGCACAGTGCTCTCCCTGCCCTCTGCCCTGCATGGAGCAGCCCCAGGCTCCAGAGAACCCAGGGAGTCTGCTGGTCCCACCATCCCAGCAGGATTCCCAGGAATTAGGAGCACAGGGGTTCTGCTCCATCCAGCACTTGGAATGAGAGATCATCAGCTGCAAACCCCCCTCACTCCAGTGCTTTTTCTTGAGCACAGGCATTAGTTTTCCTTTTTCACGGGGAGTTTACAGAAAGCTTTTCCATTTTCGCTGTGCTACTTTTGCCTCTGTGGGACGAGGAGTTTTCTGTGTTCCACAGCTCATTCCCTGAGCAAGTGCCAGAGGCAGCAAACTGACAGATAAAGGCTGGTGAGCAGAAAATAATGAGAAGGTCTCTAAATCCTTGTTGATTCTACTAGCTCTAATTATTTAAATACACTTATTTTAGAATAATTTTATATGGAACTAAGGGATAAAATAATCTTGATATCAAGTGAATATGCAGAAACACCATCTATGACCCACCACACTACACTGATAACAAATTAAGGAAAATATTCATTTAAATATTAATTATAATTAAAATATTAATCAATTCCCCAGAACTTCATGGCATTTTACTTAGCCCTGAGCCCACAGAACCCACAGGACACCTGAGCCAAGTTGGTCAAACGCAACTGAAATTAAGAAGCCAAGACAATTTCACAAACCTGAATACTTACACCCTGGTGGTACTTGCAGGAAGGAAGAACAACTTTCAATTGCCCAAATACACCTTTATGAGGTTATATTTATATCTGTACAACACAGGTATTAAGTGCAGCCAACAGGAAAGTTGTTAATAAAGGTATCATTAGCAAAACAGTGAATTCTGAAGTGAGAGAGAGCCCAGAGGTCCTGCAGTGAACAGTGAACACGTTCATGGCAAGATGCTGCCACTGAAGAGGCAAAAAAACTTCATAACACATCTGCTGAAGCAGTTCAGGACTGCCAGAGTTCCAGAAGGAGCTCCAAATTCCCATGGGATTAGTTCTGCCACGCTTAGAACGAGCTTTGCTGGACTCCACCCGAGGCCCAGAGTGAGCAGAGCCACTGCTCAGACTGGCTTTGTGTCCTGGAACCACAGCTTGGCTTTATGGCCAACAAAGGACATCCCATGTCAGGAACAGGATTTAATACAAGCTGTTCAAAATATTTCAGAGAATCCAAAAGAATTTTCAGCAGTGAGGTTTGTGATCAGTCACAGGCCATCCTTACATTTTTTATTTGCTAAAGCAATCCTTTGCTTTCCCCCTCGTTCCATACTGCTTCTAAAATCAAGAGGAATCTGTTCTGTCTCTTGCCCTCAGTAACTCCTTAAAAATATTCTTTTTATTTGCAACCTCCCAAGAGCCTCTGAGACATCACCTGAGAGGTACACAAATAAAATCTATATTTTGTGCCAATGTCCAATAGAGCTTATTGGTCCCTGCATTTCCACAGGGAAAATCAACCCTCAAGTCTGTCAAACATACTGTGTTTATTGGATTTTTTCACACAGGACTTAAATACTGAAGAGTCTGGTGATGCATAGATAGTTCTTCATAACTGCACAAAGCAGGTATGAGTCAATATATAGTCTATATTCAGAAGGTAATTGCTTTAAGATAATTAACTTGTAGAAAATTAGGTATGTAAAGAAGATTACCCTATGTAGAACAAATTTTCATGTGGCAAATCTTCAGGCAACTTTAACTGAAAGATTAATTTTCCTTTAGTGCACCCTTCCTGAAGAATTCCCAGTGTGCAAAGTAGAATAAAAAGTGGGAAAACAACACACTGTAAATTTTTAATAGATATATTTTTAACAATCATGCTGGGATGTATAAACTCACATGTTGGCTGTGACAAGAGAGCTTTTGGATACTTTGGTCTAACAGTTCCATGCATCACTTACATGGCAAATGTCCCCAGCACTGGGATATTCCACAGCCTCTGGCATTTGCAAAGAGCCTCAAACTCTATTGTTACAATGGAGCAATAATTGTTTGGCCATCGGGGTGCAAAAGGCAGAGTTTATTGTGTTTTTCAGGAGCACTGATATCAAATTCATATCAAAGCCTCAGCTTTTATTACCTACTGATGTCAAATAGTTCTGACATAAGAAAAATTGAGTTGTGTCGCTCACAAAACTGGTGCTGCACCAGGGAGTACCTGAAATACATACATTTAACACTCCCTGCCTGCTCAGTGGGTAAATAATGCAGGAGATGCCACAAGAGTAGATCAGACTGAGGAAAAAAAGCACTTTGAACAGGCTGCATGCTGGAGAAGTCAAATTTAGCACCTGCATTAAGAATATTATATGGATGGTCTATGAACTAAAGATCAGACAATTTAGTTCAGGACTAGAATGAAAAGCAGTGTGTATATATATATATTTACACATACACTTTCAAAATCAGAGGTGCTAATTTGTTATTTTATTTGAATATGTTAAGAATATTCTATGACTGAATTCAGTTCAAGATTAGAGTAAAAGGCAGGATATAGATGATACACACACTTTCAAAATCAGGAGTGCCAATGTGATGTTTGATTTGAACAGGTTAAAAACTCCCTGTGCTACTGAAATAGGTCTCTGAGAAGGGAGTGATGCTGCTCCAGGGCTCAAACACCCCCAGAGTTGTTTAAATTAAGTTCTTCTGCTTCAGCCTAAACTTAACAGTTCTATTTCCACAGTATAAAGAAAATATCTCCTGTTTGCAGCAGATCTCCTTGGAAAACTGAGCCCCTCTCCTCAGTGTGAGCCCCTCAGTTTCTTTTCTAGGGGCTCATTTCCTTCCTTATCTCAGTCTGTGTTTTCCCTCTGAGGCTTAAAAAACTTGCAAGACTCATCACTGCATAGACTAAGGATGGGAAAGAAAAAAAAGGCAAAAAAAAGACCAGTAGTGCTCTTCTGCATCCAGGGGCGTGGGCAGACAAAGCAGTCTCTCTCCACAGATGACACCCAGTTTTTGGAACTTGTTTCTAAAGCCCCAAATGGAGTATTAAAGGCAATGAAATGCTGGTCAGCAGGATGCACCTCATTGTTTCTGACTGACCTGAGTCAGTTTTATAACACTTGAGATTCTGTGAAGGTGAATCCATCTCACTGGAAGGTGGATGGCTGAGCTGTTAACCCTAAAATACACCACTCTTCAAAACAGACCCACCAAAACACAGCTCAGAAGCTTCAACAGAGCTGCCAAACAAGAGATCTTGAACCAAAAAAGGCTTCTTCTTCCAGGAAAGGGAACCCCCAGCCCTGGAACTTAACAGTGCCCAAAACACGAGGACCTTGAGGAACACCTTGTGCTGTGACCTTCAGCTGCCACAAACAGCAAACACTGCTTGATTGCCACCGGGGGCTTTGCTTTTCCACATTAAGAAATGTAATTAAGTCAATCAAACCCACTAAAACACAAGGCTGACAAGAACATTCCCATGAGCTCCCTAGAGCAGCCAGCCCTGGCCCTGGGCAGGAGGGAGCTGTGGAACGTTCCCCTGCTGAAAGAGAAATTAAGGACACTGGAGAAGTTCCCTTCTCCTTCTTTGAGCTCCTGCCATCGTGTTTCCCCAAAAAACACATCAGCCCTTGAGTGTCTCCTCCTCCCTCCTCATCCAGGCTGCCAGGACACGTTGGATCCATGGATGAGTGGATGCTGGCACGGGGATAATCTTTGCTTATCAATAATGCAAAGCTGTCAAACACGTTGCCAGGCAGGTGCTGAGCCAAGGCAGCCCCTCCGTCCCCAGCCACGTGTCCCGACCTCGGGGCCTCCCCTGCAGCACCAGGAGCTCGGGGAGCTGTGCAGACAAGCAATCTGCAGGTGCTCAGTTTCTGCCTCAGTTTTAATCCCATAAAACGTGTCCCAGTGTGCTCCCCTCCCCATAGTGCTGATGGAGAAAGGGAACCACTAAACCCACCCCCCTTTCTGCTGCAGGACTGGTGAGTGCAGGACCCAGAGGGTTTTAGCTGGTATTCAGCAGCAGGTACCAGACTGCCCATTTTCTGTGCAGTAACTGGTGGCTGAGGTGAAAATGCATGTTCAGGTGCCTGATGACTGCTGTGATCAGAACAACAGGGCAGGGAGAAGCCATTCCCTCGGGATATTTAAGAGTGATGCCAGGTGCCACTGCTACAGACCACATTTCCTACTGGCCACAGACAGCCAACACTGCTGCTAAATACAGGCATTTTAAATGCAGTCAGGATCACCCAGAACCACAGAGGATTTTCTGTTGAGTATTTGTACAAATATTTTCAGGCTTCACTTCAATCAGAAAAAGTTCTTACCAAAGGCCAGCCCAGCTCAGCTCAGCTCACAGATATTCAGTTTTAGTATAGTGAAGTTGAACTGAAGTTTGTTACAAATTGCTTCCACTAAAAAAAAAAAAGGGTTCTGAACATCAGAAACTGCCTCCCCCCACACTTACATGGCTTAATGGGACCTTGTTTAGGTCTGTGGGATGAAAAGTGGTGCAGAAAAATTCAAGCCATAATTTATGTGACAGCACTGCCAGAACTTCATCAGTTCATAGAATCACAGAATGGTTTGGGTTGGAAGGGACTTAAAGATCACCTAGTTCTGCCCCCCTTGCCATGGGTACGTCAAATACACAAGTATTTCTCTATTCCATAACAAACATCCACTTCAGTGACAAAATCAAGGCATGATTTTGCAAACTTGCAGAGAAGAAAACACAACCAGAACTCACTGCTCACAGTAATTACATCTTAATCATCAATTTGATACTCAAGGCAGCAAAGAACAGTGTTATCTGCCCTTGCAGGCTTGTTTGAAGGGTGTCTTGCCCTCTGGGCCACCACAGGGTGCTGAGATCCAGCCCTGGGCCAGCCAAGGCCCTTCAGCTGCATGTCCTACAGGACTGAGGTCACAGGCAGATGCTACACCACCCCACTGAATCACATCCTACACATTTTCTCCCACCATCAAAGGAAATTTCCCTCCTAGCTAAGACCAAGGTAATTCCAACCCAGAGAAAACTTCTTGCAGCAGGATTTATGGCAGATCTCAACCTTTCCCAAGGAGAGTCACAAAACACAAGAGCCAAACCTTCCAGTTGCATTGTGTAAGTTCTACACCCTTATTTGTGGGCATTTATGACTGGTTTCACACAAACTGCCATTGCAGTGATATTTTCAGAATGAACTAGACTTCTAAACCTTCAGATATCTGAAAACAAAGTGTATTTGTGTTGGGAATCCCTGTTCCAACAGCACAATGCCCAGAGCTGGTATCTGGGCTAAAGGCAAGTGGCACTTCAGCTGCTCAGCAGGGAAAACTTGCACTTTTCCAGTTAGTAATGGACATGGAACAAAAACTGAGGGCAGAAGGTACCCAAAGGGATGCACAACACTGCTGAAAGTAAGTTATTGCAGTTGGTCTATCAAATTAATCCTAAAACACCAACCAGTACTTTACAACTATGGTAACTCAATTACATAAAATGTTTCCTTCCATGAGAGTTAATGATTAGTGATTTTACTTATGCAATAAAAATAATTTGATTTTAAATAACGTAGATAAGGGACAACTAAGAAAGATAAATAATAATTAAGTCAGGCAGCTTGTAGTAATATATATTCAGTATATTTGTTAATAATCTCACAATCACAGAAGGATTTGGATTGGATGACCTCAAAGATCATCACAGCCCACATGGCATTAAATCAGGAGCACTGATCTGACATTTCAGTGCTGACTGTACCATCTTCAGAGCAGCATAAAACCTCCTTCACTCATAGGAATACCCAGACAGTCAGTGGGGACAGGGATGGAGCTCATTAGGCAGTTATATGATCAAAAACTCACCAACTCCAAATTCACCAACTGCAAATTCACCAACTTCCCACCCCCCCTACAGCAAGGAGAGTTTCTGTCCCTTTTGCAGCTGAGTTTCTTGGGGAAAGGAGCTGCAGGACATTGTCCAGAGCCAGCAGACACATGACAGGGCAGCAGCAAGAAAATAACCCTGTTTTCATCACACCCCTCTAGCCAAGGCACCAATTAAGCAAGAGGAAGATGTCAAGTATGAAAAACTCCCGTGAATTTTTCCTGTCCCAGGAAGAGTCTGGGGCTGGGTTTTTAAATTTTTATTAAAAGCAAGTTTTAGCATAAAATCCATCAAGGATACCTGCTTAGATGACAGAAAATAAAGACAAGTCAACCCATACAGTTAATCTTAAGTCTTGGATGTTGCACCAAGCCAGATGTTCCCTTTAGTCCCACTCTCCAAAACCACCTTGAACATTTTCTGCTGGAGCTTTCCTTAGGAAGGAAGTGTTTCTCTCCACAGCAGTGCAGAAGCAGCATGTACAACATGTTTTGGGTGGCATAAAATTCAATAAATTCTCTTTGAATGTAAAATACTCCAGGCCTGTCCCACTTTACAGGCCTGGAGGGTGAAGGGGGAGGAACATGGCACTGCCACGGCCCCATCTGCTTCACCAGCCCCGGAGGAACGTTGAGTTACAATAATTTAACTGCTAAAAAAGTGAAGTTACAATAATGTAACTGCTAAAAATGTGAAGTTATGATATCTTCCTTCACACCCACGAAGCAGGTCAGCAAAGTCAAGTCTTTGACTGGCAAAACCCAGGAGAGAACCTTCCCATTAGGTCACAGGAGCAAGACTAACATGGTTAAAAATACACTTTCCAACAACCACACACGTCTGGCACTGTAAGACTTTTTTATTTTCAAAGCATGAGCAAGCTATTTTTGACACTGGACATCAGTCAAGACACTAAAGGCAAACAAGAAGCTTTCCTAGTTCCATGCAAAGTAAAAAAACAGAAGCAATTTTCCCCTTTCAAATAGGGAGCAAGAACAGTGTTCCATGTTATGCTGCCCAAATATTTCCCTCCTTCACGATCTCTTTCATTAGAAGGGATTGTCCTTCATGTTCCAGGGATGTTATGAGCTCCAGGGATGTTATGACCCATCCACAGGCCTCACATGCAGACCCAGAAAAGTTTTTCATTCTTTCCAGTTCAGCACAACGTGCAGGGGGGCAGAGCTGACCTGGCACAGGCTGGAGCACATCAGCCCATTTAGGTTTTAATCTCAAGTCAATGCCATCAACTGACACAAGCCAGAGGAACTGCTGGGAAATATTGGAGGGCTTTGGTGGGTTTTTTCCCTCTCAGTTCTGGTCATGCTGCTGGTCAGAGGCAGAGCTAGAAGGGAAGGAGGAGAGGGATGCACCACCTCCCTTGGAGGAGCTGAGCAGGAGGGAACTTCAGTTTTCTCAAGGTTGACTCCCAAGACAATTCAGACTGGTACAAATGCTCAGGTTAAGTTCATCCCTGATCCACAGACAGTGAGAAGCTGGGACAACACAGCTTGAAGCTCAGATTTAACTTACACTACACAAACTTATCTTTCAAGTGGAGACTCCCAGGTTTACCTGCTGGTGGCATCTGATGCAACCTTCAGGCATGTTTGGTTGATGGAAAAATACCAGATATATTGAATAAATGAGTGACAGATGCATTGAACAAGCTGAAGATTATACAGTGAAGTGCATGAAGTTCTAGACAGATGTGTTTAGAACTTGAGAGTCACATTGACAAGGTGAACTTTGATAACTTCCCTCTGTTTTTATTTTACATTCTATTTCTTTCTATTCTACATTTTAAAAGTGCATTTCCTGGAGCAAAGCTGTTACCAAACCTTTAGGGAAATTGTTCTGTTCAGAGCAGGGTCTTACCAGCCACTGAATTCCATCAACCTGTAGCAGGGATACTCTCCTGTTTCTTCTCCGAGGGCTACATGCTTCTGTATCCATGAAATACAAGATCCATATGAATTTAATCATAAATTTGATCTCTCACACCCAACATTTTCAATAGGGGCTGTACCTGAAAGGCACGAGCTAAAGAGATGATCAGTTATATCCCAACATGTATGGTGTGCATGTCCATATACACCCAGAGAGCAACTTCTCATAAACAGAAACAAAATTATACCAAAGAGCAAACAGCAAAATTCTACCTGGAGCTGGAAACAAAATGGTTCCATATCTGACTGCTCAAACCTTGGATTTAATCCCCCACCCACAGTCACTGCAAAGAACACCTCAGAATAAAGTCACTGTGCAGCAGAGCAAGTAAAGCAAATCTGTCAGGAAAAGGTTAAAAAAGTCTTTCACCAGCCATTTTGTCTTATAATCCTCTATCATTCGATGTGGTTAAGAAATAAAATAGAGCACCTTCAGGCTGATTTATTTCCTACCACACCAGCCTGTGCACAGAGTCATTACTTCCAAGGCAGCAGCATCTTTGCATATGATTTTTCACCTGTAATCTGTGTCTCCTGTCGACATAATTCACTCAGCACTTCCAGGGGTCTAGATTTGGAACAATTCGAGGTTGGTGGCTATTTCAGGTAAGTACTTGGGAGAGTTTTGCTACAACTATGAGTAATGTTCTCTCAGTATCTGCAGTAGACTAATTTTCTGGCTTGGTTTATCTCAATACCATAACTAAACCCAGCCATAAAGAAGTGTAGAAGTTATTTATCACAGCACAGAACACTTAAAATAAAGCATCCATTTAGATTTATGCTCACAGTTTAAACAATTTTCATTTGAAATGCCAAAAGGATTTTTTTTTTTTTGAGACAGAAAAAGAGCTAATTTGGTTCTGTTATTTTTTCCATATTTCTTTTCCAGTAGCAGAGAACAGCAAAACAAGTTTTCTCAGCAGAGTACACCAGCAAAAAGGGGAATCTTTAGATGGCAACACAGGAGAGTGACCCATAGCCAAAATATGCTGCACATCCCACTCACCTGACAGGGGATCCCTACAGGAGCTCGACACAAACTGCAAGAGCATTTCATTCCCTTTGCCAAGGTATTTCCTGGCACCACATTCCCAGTGCCTGGATGACTTTTTGCACTTCCCCCTCCCCACATTCTTTCAAACATTCACTTCCAAAGGTGGTGCAGGAGTCACTCTCCCTGGAAGTGTTCAAAAAATGTGTGGATGTGGCACCTGGGATGTGGTTTAGTGGTGAACTGGGTGGTGGTGTTGGGTTGATGGTTGGATTTGATTTTAAAGGTCTTTTCCAAACATGATTCTATGATTTGATGCCTGATGTCTGTGTGAACAAACACCACGTGTTAGGATCAACACAGACATTCTGAAATTAATATGCAAATCCTCTCACTTCCTAAAAATACCTGGAGAGTTCGAAGTGCAATCTGAGTGCACAAAATTCAAGTCTGATTTAGCAACAGTATTCCCACAGTCAGCACATCTACTCAATTAAAAATCCAGCTCAGGCATCTATCAGTGTCAATAGGATCAATGTCCCCCATAACTCGAGCAGTTCATTAATTACCATCACAGAAAATGATCATTACACATAAGGCACAGGCTTATGGTAACCACTGACCCCACCAAGATGTCTCGTTTTGTCCTGACAATTCACATGACAAGAGCAGAACTTGTCCTATGATCAAGTATTAATCACCCTTATGTGTGCAAAAGATTAATTTTCTGTCGAGCAGATTGAGCACTGATGGCAACAAATGGCCTTGTATGGCAGAGCTACAAATGAGTACTTCCAACTGTAGGGGAGTATTCTGATTTTCACCCCAGTTCCACAGTGGGATGGTAAAGGAATATTCTGATTTTCACCCCAGTTCCACAGTGGGATGGTAAAGGAATATTCTGATTTTCACCCCAGTTCCACAGTGGGATGGTAAAGGAATATTCTGATTTTCACCCCAGTTCCACAGTGGGATGGTAAAGGAATATTCTGATTTACACTCCAGTTCCACAGTGGGATTGTAAAGGAATATTCTGATTTATACCCCAGTTCCACAGTGGGATGGTAAAGGAATATTCTGATTTATACCCAAGTTCCACAGTGGGACTGGGTTCTCACTAAACATTGCTGATACAGAATGTTTGCTATGAAACACTAAAAATCGTACCTCAAATCTTTGTGCAGCAAAAGCAAAGACATCCAAGTTGTGATGCTCTCATTCCCCAGCTTTCTGATGTATTCCCAGGGCAGAAAGACTGAGCCTTCCCCCAAGGGGTGCCCTGGCTTCAAATTCATGGGTCCTCACCCAACAAACAGGCAGATAAACCACATTTGGAATAACTTGCTGGCTGCTAAATGAATTGCCAGGAGGAGTAGGTAAATAAATGAATATTGTGATATGTAGCATTCCAGCTGATTGTCAGCTAACACAGCCCAGCAGGGCAGGGATCTCAGGGATCTCAGGGATCTCAGGGATCTCAGGGATCCCGGGGCTGGGGGAGCACCCCCTGTTTGAAGGGGCTCTTCCTGCTGGGGCAGCTCTCCCTGCCAGCATTTGGGATTCACTGCATGCAAGGCAGCAGCTGGGAATGGGAATGTTGCCCTCCTCAGCCAGGCCCAGCCTGGGGTGCTGCCAGGGGGGCAGAGCTGGCACTGCCCGGGAGCTGCTCGGGATCTGCTGCACTCCCTGCTCCTGATTGCACTGAGCCCACGTGTGTGTGACACTGCACTGCCTGCAAGGAAACCAGGCAATCACTGAGCTCAAATCCAACCACCAACCCAGCACTGCCAAAAATCCAGTGGCCCTCAGGAACAGGATGAACAATCCCAAATGCACGTGCAAAAACGCAGCAGTTTTCTGCTGAAAAATCCAACTGATCAACTATTTTTTCCCCAAACAGTTCCCCAATACTTGAAGCTCAGTAACTCTGGAGAGTCCTGCAGAGACATGGAGTTGCTCAGCCCTTGAGCAGCAGCACTAGAAAGAAAAGCATGAGCAGGTGCCCATCCCAGATGGATACCCTGAGCTGGCAGGAGCTCTCCAGGAGCAGAGAAGGGGATGGCAAAGTTAACGAGGAGCAATATCCATCACCACACAAGCAGAAAGCCTGGAGTCCCTGCCCTGTGTGCTGGGAAAACTCTGGATTGAACAGGAACAGCAGCATCATTTTAGATTGAGTTTCTAGAGATGTGTGTTTTGCTTTCCCAGCATAATAACAAATTTTAAAATTCTCATTTGAATTCCTGGAGTTTTTCAAAATATATTTTAATTACTCCAAGTCTCTATTGTCCATTTTAAAATGAGTAAAAAAGCCAAATATTCCTCCACAGCCCAAAGCAGAGTTTCAAAGAGTTACTCCGTTATTTCATCAGAAACCTGTTTTGCTTGGAAGACTGTACAACAAAGCTGTCCTCCTCACTGCTCAGGAAAGGGAGGGGAAAAACATTCCATTATTATTTCCCCATCAATACAGTGAATTAACATGATAAAAAGATATTATTTCAAATGAGCAGTTAATTAATTTCCAGCAGACAGTGAATACTATAATATCTAACCTCAAAATCCACAATCCAGGCTTTCATCTACTTTTTAAACCCTGGAAATGTTTACCTTCAGAGAACAGGCCAGGGCACAAGAGCTGAAGGGGTAAGTCTGCAGAGAGCAGAGTCTGATGTGGTGAGGAAGGATCAGGACATTCCCCAGCCCTTTGCCAAGGACACAGCCCTGGGAACAACAGCAATTTGGAGAAGCAAGGAGGGAGCTTAACATCAAGCTAAGGATGAAAATTGTTCTCCTGCCATGTCAGAAGTGCCACTGAATGGCCATTTTGTGATTTAATTCACCATCCAGAACCTCTGCTCCTAAATTGAGCCATTCAAGACAGCAACAACTGATCATGTATGAGATACATTGAATTAACATCTGTCTGTTCCAAATGTGCCATCTCCTCCCAGGAAAAACTCAAGAGAAATGTATTCCAGGAATGATTTCACAGAAATCTGTTCCAGTTAGGAAATTATTTTGGGAGAATGTGGCACATGGATGAAAAGCATCTGTTACCAAAGAGTTAGGGAATAGACCAAGAAAAAATTTCTACCCAATATTGAACCTGAGAGATGTCAGCATGGGACAAGGAGCCTGTTTCTCTCCCAGATAAAACCATCTCACGTTCCCAAGGGACACTCATTATTTCAGGGTGACTGAGCTGAATTCAAGCTGTAGATGATCAGCTCTGAGACTCCTCACACCTCCATGGGTGAGATGCTGCACTGAAGGAGGGTTTCATGTTCACCCAGCACTGACACACCAATGTCACTGAGTATCTAAAGGGAGGTTTCTCAAAGAAACACTCCTACAAACCTTCCCATGTCCTCACCTCTTACACAGCTAAGGCCACTTTTTCTCCCCTTCTTTTCATCTTTATTGCATTTGTAGCTATGATATTCATACAGAAAAGTACCAGAAGTTCTGTAACAGCCAGTGCATGTTTTTAGCTGGGATTTTCAGCCAAAAATCCAACCACAACCAGCACAGTCACTGTCAGCACTCAGGTATCTGTCCCATGGGAAAGCAGACCATAGTTAAATAAAGATTTAGCTGGCCAAGAGCCCAAGGAGCCTACTTTAGACTGTTTTGGTACTTAAAACCCCCAAACCACATCCTTCTAGCAAACAACATCAGATAAACTCCTTTAAGGATCCCAAGCCAGCTCCAAAAATCCCCAACAGCCCAATTTTCATGTCATGAAAACGCAGAGTTTGGGTCTCTAAAGCACATTGTAGATGTGGTTTGGCAGTTTTAGGAGGGGCTGACACCACTGAACACCCACCTGCTTGGTTTCCAAACCTGGGACACAGACAACAATCTACAAAGAGAGGGATTTGGCTGTCACCTGCAAAACTCCCTAAAAGCCTAAAAAAAAAGCACAGAGGTCTCAAGTCAGACTTTATTATCTCATCTACTTGACATAAAAAAGTATGAAGGACAGAACTGTCCTATGGAAAATACTGGTCACCTCAACACCAAATGAAAGGAAACACCCAAAGCCATCCCAGAGCACCCCCCTGCCAAGGGAACACACCCCTGGACCAGCACAGCCCAGCCCCAGGAAAGGCCAGGAATCTTGGAAAGCACCAGGCACAAGGACCAACTGCAAACTGAAGGACCAGGACAGAACAACCCCAAATCTCTGTGCTCCTAGGGGCACACAGGGGTCTTTTTAACCAACTATTCTCACTTTCTGGCAATCTGTGAGGCTGCTTTCCTTGCTTGGAACACTCCTCTCTAAGACACGGGTGGGGGAATCCTCAGTTCCCACAGAAACAATCCCACATTCCAAAGGGATAATGCTCTTCACAGTTATGGTGGGAGTTGGACTTTATCTGCTCATTCTGAGACTCAGAACAGCTCAAGGCTAAGATGTAGTTCTGTGATCAGCATCATCTGGAGTAGTTTTAGAGGCTTAATTCCCCACTCCATTTGTTTGACCCTTCCCCTCTCAATTCATTCAGGATTCATGGAATTAATGGCCTTCCTTACTGGAGAGAACTTTCTCTGCAGCCTCTTTCACTGAAGCATCTTGAAAAGAACAAAGAAACAAAGATATTCTGGATTCATTTGTTAACTTCATTTTTACTGTGCCAACTAAGAGCTGCTCATAGCACTCAACTAAGTCTTAAAGTCCTTCTTAACATACCTTGGGAGGTCTGTTGTTGCATTGTTTTTTTCACTAATTTTCTAACAGTAACTTGAATTTCCATTACATTTGTTTTTCATACTCTTGACTCTGGAAATCTGTCAGAGACCATTTCCTTCAGTGCTCTCAAACTCACAAACAGTTTAATAGAGATTCACTTCTCAAACCTTCTCCAGTCACACTGAAGAGCATCAAACCCCAGAGCAAATAACACAGGACATACAGAATGAGCAGTTTGATGCTGCAATCCAACAGCTACAGTTTTTGCTGAGTTTGAGACATTTCACAGATATTTGCTAAATTACTCCAGAGATCCTGTTACAGCTCAGTAATAGGACACAAATGCATTAATTTACCAGTCCTCTGAGGTGTGTGTGGGGTGGGGTTTTTGTTTGATTTGTTTTTAATTTGATAGATCTTTACTCATCATAATTAAAACAAGAACAAATAATTCATTCAAGAGTTCAAATACATAAACCTCAAACTGTTGATGCTTAGGCAGGTAAACAAGTGAGGCTGGAGGGAAAAGGCTTTCCAGAAAAAGCCAGGAATCCCATGTCTGTGCTGTGTTTACACAGTCAGACTTCAAACATCTTTTACCAAATCCTAAAGGATAATTCTGTGGAATTATATTTACAGTGTTTCTTATCAGTGTGTTATTAAGCATCTGATTTTTACCAACTGACTTTCATATTAAACTGATATTAATTACACAAACTGTTTCTAATTATACAAATTATTACATAAATTATATAAATTACCACTATAGTATAAATTAATACCAACTCTATAAAGCAGTATTTATCCCCATGTCACTGCCATCAGGTGGGTGCCCCCAGACAGGTGATTCAGGAAGCAACTGGTTATCACTTACTATTTCAGTTTTACCAGCTGTTAAATGAAGTCTCACAAGTTATGACCATGGTTAACACAGACCTATTTTCCTCCTGTTTCACATGCTCTTTAACAGTCCCATCAATAGCTCTGCACTTCCCTTCCTATCTGCTTCCCCCAAATTTACTGTTGTTTTAGTAGCTTTTGTTCATCAGTCTTGATTAATTGCTCAGTATTAATTGGCTACAAACACAGAGGGGACACAGCCCCTGAGCTGCAGAGGTGCTCTACAGAAGGGCACACTTGCCAGCAGCTCAGCAGACACTTCAGAGGTGAAATGGAAGCTCCTCCAGTCCAACTAAGCTGGAAGGACTTCAATCCTACACCCTCTGACCCCTTAGAATGTCCCATCCCTCCTCCTCACAAGGATGCAGCAGCTCCAGATGTGGTGCCCAGGCTGGAAGTGCTGCAGTTGCCCCATTTCAGCAGATTGATGCCCCACACAGACAACATCCCCCCTCCAGCCAGGACAGGGGAAGAGCCAGGAACAGCCACTCAGCTGAGGATCCAAAGGCTGAAGACGTGTGTGGGATCCTGTAGGATCCAGGTAAACCCCAGAACTCGTTTATCTTTCCCCACTCTCACACATTCCAAGTGACTAAAACTGGTATTTGCAGTGTGGGAGAGCTCAGCCTCAGGTGAGCAAATTTCCATTGCAGACACAGTGCAACTGCCAACCTGTCTAAACCCTGGGCAGTTAAAGAGGCCAGGAGCCCCCAGGCAGAGCAGTACTGACAAGGAACTGATGTTATCTTGCTTCTCACCTGTCACTGCCCCCGAGTTTCAGTTACCAACATCCCTCCCGCTGACACACTTCTCAGAGATGGACAAGGACAGATAAAGGGTGGGAAACAGTCAGTGGATGAGTAGGATGAGAACAGCTCCAAGGGAGCCACTTTCCCCTACAGAAACTAAATGTCCTTACACTGACAAGCAACAGCATTTGTTAAAGAACAGCTATTTGGAAAATAAAATTTGGATTTGGAGTGAACAACACGTGCTGCTCGTCAGCAGAAGAACAGTACATAAAACACAGCTTCATCTGAGAACCAATTCCTTCATGGCTTTTAAAAAAAATTACTTTTAAATTAAGTTCCAAGAAGTTTAAATTTTGAAAGTCAAAGGAGGGAACTCTATTTTTAAATAGCAACGCTCAGGTTCTGAAAGCTTTTAGGAGAAAGATACAAAACACAGCAAGTTGATCAACATCCTCCTGAAGGAGACAACACTGAGCAGTCCTTACAAAGGTCCCAAAGCCACATGTGCACAAATGTTGTATATTTAATTCTGCAATTGTTTGTGCTTTATTCAAGGCCAACGTCCATCTCTCCACATCCTATAAAGAGAACATTTCCCTGCATTCCCTAATTTCTGCAGCCCCCTGCAGCACTTGACCACTTGCTCCAAGTTCAATACCCTCTTCAAAAGAATGGGAAGAAGAGTTTAAGCTTCTTCACAATATTGCCAATGCATGACATGCACTCTTTTATTAAAAATTGATACAGTGGATCTCAACCACCAAACCGGGCTAAAAAATTTAAGTATCTTTTAGCTTCGTTTTAAGTCATGAAGCCTTTCAGCTTCAGCCAGGTGGAAAATGTAGCAGGAACCACTTCTGTCTGCAGAATTTCAGGCAAGAAAATTATAACTTTGTGCATAAGACAGACAGAAACACAAACCCTTAGGAGAAACAAACCAGAAAACCTCCATGACTACAGCAAGGGGGTTTCATTGGATTAAATTCACCACGGAAATAAGATTGTTGGCTTAACATATCCATCCATTTATGCTGAGAAGAGAATTCCTCTTCCATTCCCATCACTCTTGACAGCACAGAGGAGATTCAGCTCACTTGGTGCTGACAACCAAATGGTGCTAAAGACAAGACATGTGAGAACTCCAAGTGCTTTAAGCTAAAATTGAGGTGGTAGCACACGCAGTATTTCTGACCGAGGCTTAGACTTCTTTGCTTAAAGGAGTTGCTGCAACAATTCTTGAAGTTGATTTTTATTTTTAGCATTTTTGCTTCTTCACAAATACAAATAGCCAAGAATAAGCAGGGCAAAACGGTGTCCATTTTTTCCACAGTCACTCCATCCACCAAATAAAAACATCACTGAAGAAGCAGCTCAGGTTTACAGGGACTTGCAGCAGCTCTTTCTTCCAGCAGACACCAGGCTGTTTTAACAGCACTCCTCCCAGGTCAGCAGCTCCTCCAAGCCCCACTAACTGGAAACACATTTATGAGCAGATCCTTCTCCCTGATGGCCCTTCCCTTTGCTCTCTGGCAGCAGCTGGAACAGGATCTGCTCTGCAGTAATTGGGTTCTTACCCAGCACAGGCAGAACAAGGACTTTCCAACCCACTAACAGTGACATTTGTTTTATTTTTAAATGTGGAGCCAGCGCTTCCTTTCTCACCACTGCTGAGGAGGGCAGTGGCTGAACTGTTATAAACTGCATTTTTACAAATCAGGACATTATGAGTTACATATAGATGGGAATATCCAGGTTAACTCTGCCCACAAGATTAACTAAACTCCCTGTAAGGACTAAACATGCTTTACACGCTCTTAAACCCCTCTGCTCTTCATCATGTTACTAAAAGCTGTCTTAGGCAGCAATTCCACTTCTGCTCTGATGAGTGAGACTGTCCTTTGAGCCAGCAGTGCCACTGCAGTGGCACATTTATATTTCTGATAGCACACTTAACTCCCACTTTGTTCCTCTACTTTATTTCTCTGTAGCTTTTATAAGTAAAAGCCACAGCTCTAAAGTGTAAATTGCCAGTTAATCACATTCAAGGATTATGGAATAACCTAATAAGAAGCTGTAAACAACATTAGGATAAGAGACTACCTGTGCAAACTACTTACACACCATTGCTACTCTTCTGGCAAGAACAAGAAGCATAAAACTGCTTAAAAAGAGCTCAAGCTTTTATTTCCACAGGCTATCATCAACAGAATTACTGCTGAGAAGTTGTCATATTGTCAGAAAAAGCCAAGTTAGTCTTGCTTTATCACTTGGGAATAAAAGAAGAAAGAGTCAACATGTTGCTTAAAGAAGCTGCTGTAGTAATTTTTAAAATTGGCTTTTATTTTTAGAATTTTTGCTTCTTCGTAGATACAAAAAATCAAGAATAAGCATGGAAAAGTGCTGTCCATTTTTTCCATTTTTAGTGAGATACTACTAGTCCTTCCTACTACATGTCATTAAGACCAGACCTGGAAGAGCCTGCTTAGCTATGGAACATCACCTAATCAATACCAGAGACCACTGAGGAGCAGCTACACAAAAGGCATTATAACAAATGCTGAAGTGGAATAGAAGGACTGAGGAAAAAAAATTAATTCAAGTTACTCATTATCATCCAAATAGTAAAATATTATCATATAACAGTCTGAGTGTAACCTTAGCTGAGGAAAAAAAATATTTAGAAGCAGAAGAATTTCTTGTAGTATTTAATTTCAGTATTATCAGATTGAAAACCTTGTGACTCTGCTATTCAAGGTGCACTGTCCCACTGTGCTCTGTTGGTTGGCAGTTCTCTGCAGGACTCCAGAGGAGGCAGCACAGATGAATTTTCCTCTGCCCTCCCTCTGGAATCCAGGATTCACTGGAGGAACAGCCTATTTTTAGAGGTTTGAAGTTAATCCAGCCCTGAGCTGCTCCAGCAGCGCCGTCTCCTCAGCCCCACGCAGGCATTCCGGCCTCTGCCATTGGGAAAACTATTTGGTGGGATGGAAAACCAAACGAACACTTTTAATATGTGAAAATGCTTAATTGCTGCTGTTCCTACCCAGGAATTCCTGTGCTCAAGGGCCTGGTCACAGGGAGTATTGTACCCCCCCAGGGAAGAGTTTTCAGGTCAGGGTGGTCATTTCATGACATTTTATTACAAGTCTGGCAATTCCTGTCACCCAAAGTCCCCTCTCTGATTGGGAGCCACAGTGGAACACTGATACACATGCACCAAACAAAGCTATCTGGACAAGCAGTGGAAGGGCTGAAAGGCACAAAGACGAGCCTTTCAAAACAGAGTCCGGCAAAGGGGATGGATTGTTTCATGCCTCATCCACTGGGAATTGCTAAATGATCCAGCAGAGCAGAAAGCTGGCACCAGCTGGCAAAGGAAGATTCCTCAAAGAAGAGATGAAGCAAGTTAAATGTTCCTCTGGTTGTAAGGAGAATGAAAAGTACACACTGCAACAGATTGCTCCAAGGGCCAGGGGAAAAGGCAGGATTTTTAGAATTGGCTTTTCCAGTAAAAGCCTTTTCTGAGACAGCCAGTCCAGAGCCATGTGCTGACAGAACAAGGGGAATGGCTTTAAACCGACAGGGAGGAGGGTCAGATGGGATATTAGGAAGGAATTCTTACCTGTGAGGGTGGGGAGGCCCTGGCACAGGTTGCCCAGAGTCTGTGGCTGCCCCTGGATCCCTGGAAGTGTCCAAGGCCAGGCTGGATGGGGCTTGGAGCAACCTGGGCTAGTGGAAGGTGTCCCTGCCTGTGGCAGGGAGTGGGACTGGATGGACTTTAAGGTCGTTCCAAACCATTCCATGATTCTGTGTTACATTCTGTTCCTTCCATGAGCACCAGACCTAAAGCACGAGGGGGAGGGGAGACGAACCCTAAGGTAAAGAATAAAGTTAAACCAGGGTGCTTACATACCCTTTTTGTGTGCCAAACAAGTACACACATATGGTTTTCATGAGTTTCATAACCATAATCCTACATGCCTCTCACTTCCTCCTTCAGGAAAAGACATGGAGCTTCTGGAAGTTCTGCTGCAGGAGAAGGGATGGAACTGCACATCATTCCAGACACCCCACTGGGCACAGCTGTCCTTACCTACCTGGGGCATCCCAGCTGAACACTATGGCATGCAAAACACACCCAGCATCAGAGCCCTTGCTTAGAAATCCAACAGATTAGTCAGGATTGACCCGAAGCTGCAGTTTCAGGTCTGGATTCTGAGGAGGCCCCACCTCTTCCCACAGCTCCACTCCAAGGAGCACCTGGATGAAGGACTGGATGAAGGACTAGCAGGGACAGTTCCAATGGCTCATGCTCTCAAAAGAACCGTGCAAGGGCTGAATTCCCTGTGCAGACTGGGCTTTCCTCAGCCCCCCAGCACCAAAATGGGGGAGAGGGGCTCCCCTGCTTTCCCTGAGAGTGAACCAAAGCCCTGGTGCCACCCAAACACCCGCCTTGGTTTGTGTGGGCACGGTTGCTCCTCTCAGACAAGTTCAGGAGTTTTGCAGTGTAATTTCTGTTTTCTTACTGCAGGCAGAGCTAGGGAAGGATCCGAGGGAAGGCTCCCTCGTGATGCCTAAAAGCCAGAAAATAACTCTCTAAGACTCTGAGTATTAGAAAGCAAAAATCACTCATTTATTATGGCGTGCTGGATGCACAGGAATATTTTCCAAAATGTGCATCCTGAACTACACAGGTGTGACAACCTTATACTGTCATCTAATTACAATATTTGGACATTGCCTCATCTGTTACACCCACTTCCAAAAGTGTCCCTCCCACAGTACCACCTTTGCCCCACCCCTGACATGCCTTCCCAATTTGAGTCGAAGATCTTTTTATCTTGTCTTCCTCTTCCTCAGCTTGTTCCTTCGTCAAGGAACAAGCAGCATGCCTTCTGGAATGGTTTTGAGGCTTCTGAGCAGCTTTGACTACTTATATCAAGTGTTATGTCTCTTTTTCAGTACGTTTTTACAGATAGAAAACTCTTCACCTCATTAAAACCCCTCGTTTGTTGAAATTCTTAACAAAAAACAGTGTTTTTAGAAATCTTGTACAAAGATACTAACAGGCCAAAGGCACTAGCAAGCTGTACCAAAATCTACATCATATAGATTTTGAGGCATCAGTCATGACAGGCAGGTTATCCCCAGGCTGTGGTGCAGGCACAGCTTGAGGCAGGAGCTGCCGGAGCAGCTGAGCCATACCCAAAGCTCTGCACCCAAACACTGACACCAAAGTCCCTGGAGAACAAGGAAAGGGAGCCCCAGAACCAGCGCCTTCTAAACTGACCTCATCTCTGGGTTTGGGCTCCCTTCCCAACTCCTTTTCCCACCCCTCACAGACATTTATCCACGCCCAGTGAAACACAAACAAGTCGAGGTGCTTCTCCCACACAGAAACAGAAACCAAATTGCTGTTAAGTGTCCCTTTCACAAAATATATTCCAAAGGCACTCTGTTCCTATGGTGATGGGATCCCATCCAGATGAGGAAAAGCATCATCTAAGAGAGTAGAGGATGAGGGCTGAAAGGGATAGAAGCATGTTCTGGACCCAAAGCTTTTCCAGTTGTTCATCTTCAATATCTCAGTGAGGTTATTTTTTTTCCCACTACAAAAAACCAAAGGAGTTACAGCACCTGCTGTTATTCCAGGTGCCATTTAAGCTGTACCTGTACTAATAAAATTGGATTATATTAAGAAAATTTAAATTGTTTCCAAAGGCATCCAATTTTCAGTTTAAAAAATCAAATCCCAGTTTATACATTAACTTAGGCTATAATTACACTAGAATATAGAAAAATATCGGTAATTTGTAACACAAAAATAATTTCCTCTTCCCTCTCCTCACTTTAAGAATCCATAGTGATGTTGGTTTTGCTTGGCTGACAAGAAGCTCGGATCTGTTGGGAACAGCAGTGTGTGCTATGGAACAGCTGAAGGAATGAAGCAGGGACACAGCCCTGCTAATCTGGTATTAGCAGGGATTGCTTACAAGGAAAAACAATTTATGGAGGGGTTTAAAGATTAAACAGAATTTCATGTTCAAAGACTGTTTTGGGTTATGTTTGCTTTTTTATTGCAGTAAAGGGGGGAAGATACAACTGTAGAATCATTAAGGTTGGACAAGTAAGATCATGGAGTCCAACCATTCCCCAGCACTGTCCCATGTCCCCCAGTGCCACAGCCACACTCTCTGAACACTTCCATTCATGGGGACTCCTGTGCCAGTGTTTGACAGCCACTTTCCATGAGGAAATTTCCCCTTAATATCCAACTTAACCTCCCCTGGTGCAACTTGAGGCCGTTTCCTCTTGTCCCATCCCTTGTTCCCTGCGGAGAAGAGACTGACCCTCCCCAGCTCCAACCTCCTGGCAGGTAGATCATGGAATGCAGCACACAGGGAAGCACAGCTGTGCTCCAGAGGCAAAGCCAAGGATCCCACAGCACTGCAGAGGCCCCAGGGCCACAGTTCACATCCTCTTTAACTTTGGAGAGGTTACAACTGCAAACACACCCAAAGCCACAGTTTCCCTGAGCTCAGCTCAGAAGCTGACACAGCTCATGTGCAAGCTTAGAAAGGAGAGTCAGGTTTAACAGGGGAAAGCAATTGCCTCTGAAAGTTTGCCAAGATTGCTTTTAGGGTTCCATCTCTTCAGCTTCTTGATTCTCTCACTCCCACCAAAATAAAATATTTTAAAAAGCCAACAAAAAACCCCAAACCAAACCAACCAACCAAACAAACCCCTTAAGTTTTTTTTTAAAATAGGTAAATGTTATGCAGTAGATCAGCTTCTGGAGGGCTCCCAACCCCCACACACTTTCAGGGCTCTAGGGTACATCCAGCCCCAGCTTAAGCACATCCAAAGCCCTTCCCTGGCTCACCCTTCACGTTGTTCATGCAGGAGGTACAAACACAGGTGAGCTGTTTGGTGCAGCAAAGGACATTGAGCCTGATCCTGGGCAAATGAGATCAGTCACACTTCATTTAGACAGAGCCCTGTGACAAAGTGATAGGTAGAGATGTACATACACCTCCCCTCCAAAGTGTAATTACAACAATAGTGCCCAAAGTTCACTATTAACAACAATCAAATCAATTTAAATTGCCCCGGTTTCACTCGAATCAAAGTTATAACAGTGTAATTATTCTCACCTGAAGAGAAGCATTTACTTAAGAGCTTTGCACAAGTTGAAAATTATCTTATTTCAGTAACTTCCCAGTGGTGCCCCGCGAGCTGCTGGTGAGCTCAGAGAGCATCAGAAATGGGTCACACTGTGACATAACACAGGAGCTCGTCACTGCATTGCATCTGGGAGCTCTGAGGAGCAGGGATTGGTGTCACCTGGATAATGCTCAGTTCATAAACTGCTTGGAGATCACCTGAACACCAGGGCACCCCAGGTCTGCTCCAAAGCCTGCTTGGTTTTAACGTGGGCTTTACATCCCAGGGGTGGGGGGAAAGGCTGCTGAGGGAAGAGAGAGGAGGAAAAGAGGCTTCGGGCTGAACATCTGCATCTGATAAAGAACAGCAGCTGAGTATTTAATAAAAATCTATCCCAGCAGATGAAAAAAGGAAATTCAATGCTGTCACATTAAGAACTTACTTGCAACAGCAGCACTTACAGCTGAAATACTTGTGCTGCTGGTAGAGATTTACTGGTTTTTAAAAACTGCCCTAACTCCAACACTTGTGCAGAACAGATCCATTGTGCCCCAATTTAAGAGCACTATCTGTTAAACCTGAGCTTTGCAGGGAGGGAATCAGCAGCTTCTCTACAAATCGATTAAACTGAGCCCCTTCCCTCACACTCCTGCCCTTAAAGGGGTAGGTTTTTGGCAAAGACTTCAGCAAAATATTTTCCTTCCCAAATAAAAATATGGCTCAGTCTCTCACTTCACTGCAAGCCAAACATTTCTCCCCATGGAGTATAAAAAGCCAGTATGTGCCATAGCAAAATGTATCCAAAAAACAGCTTAAAAATATCATCTCTAAATAAAGCTGGAATTCTAAACCATGAGGTGGGAATTCAAGTACTAAATATTGTGAGGTTTGACACAGATTACCATCCCCTCTAAGTAACAGTATGCCTTTACCTCTTTTTACACCACCCCCACCCCCAGTCCTTAAGCTGTACATTGGAAGGTGACTGAATTCTCCAGCTTCCTGTCCCTGGATTGTAGATATGTTTTATTTTAGTTTATTTAATTCTGTGATGTACTGAATTGACAAGTATGGCCAAGAAAAGTCTGAGAGAGCTTTTCCTGGATGCTCCTCACACAATTATTTTAAACCACTTCCCCCCAGCTTCCACCTTCTCCTCCTGACAGCTGGCCCTGGCTCCCTCCTGGCCACAGCCTGGCTCCCTCCACAGCCAGAGGCTGGAGAGGGTCATTCAGAACAGAATGGAGAGATCTGAAACTCTTTACCATTGTTTTATTCGTTTTTTTCCCCCTTCAGTCCTGGAGGGCACCAGGATGCCTCACGTGTGCTGAATGCTCTGCATGGGGAGGATTCAATGGTGCAGAGGAGCAGGGACAGCACTGCCTGGTTATCCCCAGAAAACACACATCCTAGGACAGGGACAGCACCAGCACCACCTGGTTATCCCCAGAAAACACACATCCTAGGACTGGGACAGCACCAGCACTGCCTGGTTATCCCCAGAAAACACACCTCCTAATTCAGCAGAAGCCTTAAATGCTACCAGCAGTCCCACTGATTTCATTAACCACCTGTGTGGAGTTTAAACACTCCTGAAGCATCAGCAAAGCTCAGCCCTGCCCCGCTGAGCTCCAGCTGAATTGGGAAGACAGGAACTGAGCACTCAGAATCACTGTTACAGTAATGCATGGAGGCATTTATTCCTAACAACCCACACTTGAGCTTACAGCTCCTTTACAGCCCAGAGCAGTTCTCTCACAGCTTTAAAACAAATGCACAAGAGTTGTGAGGTCATCCCCATCTTCTGAGCATTTCCCACCACATAAACCCACCTCCAGCAGAGCAGAGCAACCCTCAGTTACCCAGTTCAGTGTAGTACATTTTTCAAACACCATCCCAATTTCAAAGACAGAGTGGGCTCCAAATAATTTCATATGCAAGTGTTAATACTGGATTATCTGCACACATCCATTGTGAGATTCTAGCACAGCTACATTTACTTCCACACCAAAGATAAACTCCTGCTCTGTTAGTAACAAACAACTCTCCACTTCCCATCTGCGGCTCTTCTTGTGACAACAAGAGTAAAATCATGACACTGCTCCTAAAATTCCAAGCAAAAACATGCAGAACACATTATTGCCAGGTTCCACAATGTCCTTATCATGCTTCTGGACCCTCCAAGAACCACCTTCACGCTGCTGACACTCAGAAAATTCAAATAACACCCCACAGTGTGCACTAAATACCTCAGAATCACAGGACATGCTGAGTTGGAAGGGACCCACGGGGATCATCAAGAATCAATTACAAGCCCAATAAAGCCATTTGCAAGGAGTGACAGTCAGAAGCTTGCTGGGACTTGATGTCATTTAGTATTATTAAATTTGAAATCTATGCTCAGTCCATGTTGTGCAAGTTAGAGCACAGCTAAGCTGATTTACCAAGCCGGGTTACACCTCACAGCCCTGGAACACACGGGCTGGAAACAGGAGGATGGGCTATAAAAAGGCACATAAAAGCAGTTCATAATCTACCAGAACACACACACAAGATAAAAAAGAATCATTAATTCAATATCAACACTGTATTTCAAATTTACTGGGGTAAGATAACTGCAATCTCTTCCAAATAAAGCTAAGTCAACATCTACACAAATACAAGCTACTGTGTTTATTTTATACTGTATTTATTCTTTTTATCTGCTATGCCTGGTTTTTATAATATGTTACACCTGTAAGAACACAAACCAAACCTGAGAACCTGCATGAATGCATGATAACCTCAGAACCTTTGATATGGTAACCTTTGAAAACCAAGTTCACATCTAACATTGTCAGAAGAAATTAAATATCAGAGCAAAGTGTCCTGGCTTTCTGTGGTTGGACCAACAGATGTTCTTTGGCCCTGTACTTGTGTCAGAGTAACAGAGTTAATAAAACAAGCCCCTCGTTTCAATGCAGGAAGGTGGGCTCTTCATAACAGATAAAAATAACAAGAACAGCTGCTCGTGTGCCCGAAATGTTGGAGGGAAGGCCTGGCAAAGACAAGAAGGGACACACCCTTGCTTAATTATTGACATTTAGAGCCAGCTTTACTGAGCTGCCCAGTTGAGCTTCGTCCCTTGTTATATCAAAAGCATTTGGAGAAGTGGCTGATTTTATTTGCTCGTATTGCAAAACAAATGCAAGAGGGCTCCATACGTGGAGTTGGAAGAGGAAACTTATGCTGATTCTTATCACTTAGGCAAAGAAGCTTGCAGTGTACACTTTCCAGCTTGTCCCTGTTAATAGCCAGCTAATAATCAGTTAATTCACACATATATACATCATTCACATATATCTGCTTCTTTCTTTTCCAAAGCCATACTTGGCTAAATCCTGTTAATTTGACTGCAATCATTGAAGTACCAAATGAGCACAGATATTGTTTAGAGACAGGTAAACCAGAAGTGTTGGGAAAAGGATTACCCTCTAGAGCAGAAAAATCACGATAAAGATGTGTTAAACCACCAAGCAATGGGGCCAACACTCAGACATGACCCATCCCCAGAAAACAGACAGAGCTCTGCAAGTTGGAACTGGATGATCTTTAAGATCTCCTCCAACCCAAATCCGTGTTGCAAAGAATGGATTAATATACCAGAGAACTACTCTAGTACTCACATGACTTCTTTAGAGTGGGATTGCTTTGCCAGCCCTCCTGTGAGTGGGATGGGGGAAAAAAAAAACCAAACCAACCAAACAAAAAAAAACACAGAAAAAATATATTTAAAGATCCTGAAAAGCTTCTAGTAACTACCCAGCTAGCTCCAGACTCAGCCTGAACGTACCAAAACTTTGTGATCCCATCTGGAAAGCCATCCAAGCTGACTCCAGTGCCAGGCAGGCCTTTATCTTTCCGCCAGAATTTCACCCAGCAAAGGTTGTGCTACACGAAGTGCTGAGTCCAACCCATGGTTACAGAACCTTTTAGCTGAGAAGCTGCATCATCTGCAGCAGGTTTAAATCACCTCCCTCCCTCTGGAATGCTGGAGTTCCAGGCACTGGACACCCCAAACCCATCACCCCCTGAAACACCCCCCTGAGCAAACGATCGGGGGGGACGGAAGGGACGAGAACCATGAGAACCACCCACACCCCAAAGGGTGTTTCCAGACACACTGTTCAGGTTTGCTCCATTCTTCTGCACCCATTTTCCACTACTGAAGGTTTCCATAACACATTCCTACATGGGCTGCTCCTTGCTCTGAAACCTTCCTGTCTCTTGTCACTTTACTGTGATCCCTCACCTTCCCCCCCAGTATTTAAGTACGAGATCTTTTAATTCATTTGGGAAAGAACTCTTCAG
Organism: Pseudopipra pipra; assembly: GCF_036250125.1. Taxonomy (NCBI): domain Eukaryota; kingdom Metazoa; phylum Chordata; class Aves; order Passeriformes; family Pipridae; genus Pseudopipra; species Pseudopipra pipra. Next base: position 19,251,496 of record NC_087559.1, read on the forward strand.
TTCTCTCACTAAGTCTACCCTTTCAGTTTATAAGTACTAAACTGGTTTTAATTCTAAGTATTCCTCTTGAGACTCTTCACTTCTACATTATACTGACCAGATTAGCACTCAGGGTCAGCTACTTACCAGCTGACCAGAAAATAAAAGCATCTGTAGTCAAGCTGACCCCACCTCTCTGAAGTTCAGCAAGTTTTTCAACACCCTTCTACTGAGGTGGATACAAACCAAGATGTTCAGCCCTCAGAATCTGCTAAGCTTGGGAGCCTGTTCCTTAAATAACTGCAGGCAGAGCATCTGATCTTCTGATTGTCTCCTTGAAACACTTTTCAGTATTGATGACAGGAACAGAGGAGTAATTTCTGATTCGGGATAAAAATATCAGGGCATGTTTCCTAAGCAAGATGAGACATTTAGTCACAGACACCTTTTAATTGCATTTCATGTGGCATTTGCAGTTGGGTTCTCTAAATTCCTTTTCTGGAGGGAGGGAGGAGAGGAAAGAGGGGGAAGTCTTGTGTTTTCTGGGCTGACTGTTCTGGAAGGATTTTCTTCCCTATTTTACATAAAGAACAAGTTTTTCATTAATGCCAAGGCTCCCACACCAGATGGTGTCAGTGAAAAGCACGAGTGCCAGAAGTAGGTTTTCTACACCCACTTCATGAAACTGGAATTTCACCAACCCTCTCGACATGTGAATGGTAAAATTCCCTCAGAAACTGTGTTCTTTAGACCCTCCCAGCTACACTAACAGGGATTCAGGATTTAACCCCTTGGATCTCACACACACTCACGGATGGTGGGGAGGATGCACAGCACGGAGAGCAGACAGTCAGACAAGCCTGGTGGGTGCCATTTGTGGCTGCTCAGGGATTCTACTGGCAGCTCAAGCAACAAAGAAAATACAGACTCAGCATTTTAATAAATATACTGATGCTTTGTCAGCTACTAAGAGCCCTTAGTAAAGCTGCCCCACTTATGAGTGCTTCGGGTTGATCCATTTACTTAATTATAAACAAGAGATCAGACAGCAATTCATTTTGCTTTGTTGGGGTGTGGGGATTTTTTTATTTATTTATTTTTAATTCCTAAGTCCAAGTAACAGCAAACTGTGCTCTTTTCTACTGAAGTGCTGAGATTTCTTCCTTAGAATAACCTAGTTGTGAGTTTTCATTAAGTTCATCACGTGCTTCAAGTGTTGTAGAGTAGCAAAACACCTCTGAACTAAGACAGTGCTTGAGAGTTACCCACAGCTCCAAGGAGCTTCAACTCAAGGCAGTCTGTCCACTTGTTGGATCCTATCAGATTAAAAAAAAAAAAATATATATATATATATATAAACAAAAAAAGAAAAATAAAAAACATAATTCTAAGAACCCAGACTAGAATGGCTATGTATTTTAAATATTGTATATATTTACAGTATATCTAAATATTATATAAAGTATATATTTGTATATAATATATTTATGTAATATATATTATATAAATATATATTTGTGTAAATATATATTTTTATTCAAATATTGTAAATACCAGTTGTAAAGTGTTCTCCAAGAAAGCAGTGAAAAATCCTGCCTTCAACTTTAAATACTTAAAAGTCCCAAACCAGCAGAAAATCCAGCTGATAAACAGGACTGGAGGACTACTGAAGGCTTTAAGGTGAAACTGTATTTGGAAGTTTCATGTCTTAGTAACACAACCACTGAAAAACCCAAGGTCCAATGGACTGTTTAGTCAAATACACTGTAGATATTGCATCAAAATACATTTTTTTAAACAAAAATGCAAATATCAGCACACAACCTCACTGTAGCTCATTTTCAGTGCCTGCCCTCCCCAGCTGGGCCGTGTCACTGTTGTCTGTGAAGCTGTGACAGTCCATCTCCATGGGGACAATGCCTGTGGGCTCTATTTCCATGGGGACAATGGCTGTGGGCTCTATTTCTGTGGGGACAATGGCTGTGGGCTCTATTTCTGTGGGGACAATGGCTGTGGGCTCTATTTCCATGGGACAATGGCTGTGGGCTCTGTTTCCATGGGACAATGGCTGTGGGCTCTATTTCTGTGGGGACAATGGCCGTGGGCTCTATTTCTGTGTGGACAATGGCCGTGGGCTCTGTTTCCATTGGGACAATGGCCGTGGGCTCTGTTTCCATTGGGACAATGGCCGTGGGCTCTGTTTCCATTGGGACAATGGCCGTGGGCTCTGTTTCCATTGGGACAATGGCTGTGGGCTCTGTTTCCATTGGGACAATGGCTGTGGGCTCTGTTTCCATGGGGACAATGGCCGTGGGCTCTATTTCCATGGGACAATGGCTGTGGGCTCTGTTTCCATGGGACAATGGCTGTGGGCTCTGTTTCCATTGGGACAATGGCTGTGGGCTCTGTTTCCATGGGACAATGGCTGTGGGCTCTATTTCCATGGGACAATGGCTGTGGGCTCTGTTTCCATGGGGGACAATGGCTGTGGGCTCTATTTCCATGGGACAATGGCTGTGGGCTCTGTTTCCGTGGGACAATGGCTGTGGGCTCTGTTTCTGTGTGGACAATGGCTGTGGGCTCTGTTTCCGTGGGGACATCCGTGGGGACAATGGCTGTGGGCTCTATTTCCATGAGGACAATGGCTGTGGGCTCTGTTTCCATGGGACAATGCCTGTGGGCTCTATTTCTGTGTGGACAATGGCTGTGGGCTCTATTTCCATGAGGACAATGGCTGTGGGCTCTGTTTCCATTGGGACAATGGCTGTGGGCTCTATTTCCATGGGACAATGGCTGTGGGCTCTGTTTCCATGGGACAATGGCTGTGGGCTCTGTTTCCATGGGGACAATGGCTGTGGGCTCTGTTTCCATGGGACAATGGCTGTGGGCTCTATTTCTGTGTGGACAATGGCCGTGGGCTCTGTTTCCATTGGGACAATGGCTGTGGGCTCTGTTTCCATGGGGGACAATGGCTGTGGGCTCTATTTCCATGGGGACAATGGCTGTGGGCTCTATTTCCATGGGACAATGGCTGTGGGCTCTGTTTCCATTGGGACAATGGCTGTGGGCTCTATTTCTGTGGGGACAATGGCTGTGGGCTCTATTTCCATGGGACAATGGCTGTGGGCACTATTTCTGTGTGGACAATGGCCGTGGGCTCTGTTTCCATGGGACAATGGCTGTGGGCTCTGTTTCCATTGGGACAATGGCTGTGGGCTCTGTTTCCATGGGGGACAATGGCTGTGGGCTCTATTTCCATGGGGACAATGGCTGTGGGCTCTATTTCCATGAGGACAATGGCTGTGGGCTCTGTTTCCATGGGACAATGGCCGTGGGCACTATTTCTGTGTGGACAATGGCCATGGGCTCTGTCCACCCTGAGCCTGCAGCTTTTTCCCCTTCCTGGTGACAAACAGCAGGAATCACAACAAAGCCGCTCCCAGGCTCATTCTAAAATGCAGCCTAAAGACTTCAAACTCATTGCTCAGCATCACCTTTGCCACCCAACACCTGAAGGAGCTCCTTCCTCACCAGCAGAGAGGTTAAATCAGCACTGAGACCACCGAGGGAGGAGATGGAAAAGCAATGCTTTGGAAAACTGGGAGCAGGGAGAGGTGGTTACGGCAGACACCTTCTTTTCCCCTCCAGTACTATCTGCTGTATTTAGCACATCAAATTGTGCAACAGCCACGGGATATTTTGTTGGATGAGGAAGGACAAAAGGATGTCAGTGGCTGTTTTGCCATGTCTGGTTGATTAAAATAAAATAAAGCACCAGTTTCACAGATTTCACAGAACATTCTGTGTTGGAAGGGACCCAGCAGCATCATCCAACTCTTAAGAGAATGGCCCAGTTGCAAAAGCCACTAGAATGTCAGATTTTTTGTGGGGGTTTTTTTGTTGATTGGTTTGGTTTGGTTGCTTTTTCATTTGGGTTTATTCAGATTTTTTTTAAGAAAAACTAGCAGGGAAAGGAAATTTTCTAAAGTATAAGTTATTGTCCACATTACTTTTACGGAGGGAAATGGGATTTTTTCTTGCTCTCAAAGCAAGTTAACAAGCAGCTAGGTTTTTCAGACTGCCATAAGTAAGACTGCAATGATGTATTCATTCAGCTCAGTCTGCAATAGGAAGAATCACATTATCAGAAGTGTAAAGATAACACAGACACATCAGTAACAGCCTTTTTCCAGAGCTACTGAAGGAGCAAATCCTAAAGCAACTGCTGTACCCAGAAATAATGCAATTAATAGTTAATAAGTTGGTGCTGTGTAGCTGCCTTCTGATGTCTATAATCCTGTTGTACCAACAGGAAACCTTCAACATGGACTTTGATGCTCAACACTGGATTACGGGTCACATGCAAACAAAAACATTTGCAGCTCTGTGGGTAGTGCAGCATCAGAGAATTAGATATTGGTGTTAGGTTTGAAAATAAATCTAAATAACTCACAGCCACATGAAGAACGTGAAAAGAAACAAGTCCAAAATTTTCATGTGTGGCCAAGCTACCAGATGGACCCCAAATATAAACTCCTGGGAGCTTAAGAAACACAACCAGAGGCAGAAAGTTAAATTTGGAGGGATATCTGGAGTGTTTTTGGAGGAGCTAAGCAGAATAAGCACTGCAGGAATCTTCCCAGAACTACACCTAAATGTGGAAAAGTGGCTCTGCTCTGGAATGAGGAAACAAGCCCCAAGAGCACCAGGATTTACAGAAAGAGCCTCTGCCTTCCTATGAGAGAAAGGGATTGGCCAGTAGAAAGGAAAATTCAAATCAAAAATAAAGTCACTTGCTCTCCAAATACTGCAGTCACAGGAGAGATCAGAAATGAAGCAGATAAATAATTTAGTCTTCTACCTGCACTGTTTGGGGATGTATTTTGAGACAGGATTTTTTTTTACACACTGAGGAATAGCAGAACAACATCCCTTTGCTCTGCACAGTCATGCCAAGGATATTCTGCTGACACCTAAACTCTTCCTCCTGTCAGAGTAAGGGCACACGTGGCAGGGCATGACTCCTCAAAAGGCAGCTTGGTGTGTGACTGAATCCATGGAATGCTGGGCTGGAATGCTGGGCACAGACAGTGCTGGACACTGTGATAAACCACAGCAGTACCCCTGATTTCTGTTTAGCTTCCCTCTGCTAACATGTCAGGAACATAAGAACAAGACACACATGTTTGGAGTGTCCTTGGAGTTGCTCTCCATTAGTTTTCCTGCTTGAATAAGTCAACAACAGATATTTATTTCAGCAGAATCAGTGAAACTCTTCAATGTTGCATCTGCTTTGATAATCCTGTACTGGGATCAGAATTTGATCAAAGATACACCTGAGTGATTCTTGTAGTTTAATCCTCTTATTTCATCTCCCTCTCTTCTGCTGTTTCAAACCTGCTCTGTGAGGTGTCCCTGCCCAGAGCTCACCCTGCTGCTGTGCTTCCAAGGGTGACACAAGGATGCTGTTTTTCAGATAGTCTGGCCTAGCAGCCAGAACCTCTGACATTAAACCCCTCCTTGCAAAGATACTTAAGCTTAATTCACTGATCCTCATCCAGAAAATAATCATGGAATGGTTTAGGTTGGAAGGGACCTTAAAGCTCAACTCATTCCACCAGGGACACCTTCCACTGTCCCAGGGTGCTCCAAGCCCCATCCAACCTGGCCTTGGACACTTCCAGGGATGGAGCAGCCACAGCTTCTCTGGGCAACCTGTGCCAGGGCCTCACCACCCTCACAGACAACAATTCCTTCCCAGTATCCCACCTAACCCTGCCCTCTGGCAGTGGAAAGCCATTGCCCTTTTCCTGTCCCTCAGGCCATTGCACAAAGTCCCTCTCCAGCTCTCCTGGAGCCCCTTTAGGCCCTGGAAGGGGCTCTCAGGTCTCCCTGGAGCCTTCCCTTCTCCAGGTGAACCCCCCCAGCTCTCCCAGCCTGGCTCCTTTACAAGCAGCTTTTCAATTCCAAGAACAATTCTCCCATGGGAGGCCTCAAACTGCAGAGCAGCAGCTCGTGTGTTCAGCCCTTGCCTGTTCCCCACATCTCCTCCAGTGCAGGGGGCACAGCAGTGACTCCACACTTCAGATTAAGCTGAATTAGCCAAGAGAGGAAGAGAACAACTTATCTGCTGTGACAGCATCGCAAGCTCCACAATCCTCAGGCACTGCAGTTTATTTTGGCTGTTATCACAACCCAGACATTACTACTTACTGCTACACAGAAGTCTGACTTACTTGAAAGAAAAAGCTAACTGGAGACTGAAGTTTCCCCATCTCCCAGGAAGCTCCCTAATTTATGGAGATCAAGCTCCCCCACCCTGACATCAGTCTTCAGAAATAAAAGCAACCTGCTTAAGTTAAAGAGATCTTTGTAGCTGACAAAGAGTTCTAGTGAAATCACAGTCTGATAAGCTGGCAGACATCACAGGCAGCACACTTGAGTCTGTCACTTTTTCTGCCTTAAAATAAAGGACTTTAATTGGTGAAGATAACATCCTATATTGGATGTTATCAATTAAGACAGACTTCTTGACAGAATCCCATTATTTGGAAAGGAGGAGTCCTGGAATAGTGAAGAGGTCACTCCCAGCAATCATTTCTGCCTGAGCAAGGATCTTGCCCAGTTAACTCTCCACCAGCAGAAACAACTACTCAGCTGAGCACAGGGAGTAACATGAAAATCCTGTGCTTAGCTGGGCTGGTGATGTACAGCTGAGATATTTTGTTGGCATTTTAGCTACCAAGGAACACGATGACTTAAAAATTGGCTATTTGTCTCTAAATGGTCTTTTCAGTTCCTTTCATAGGAGTTTTAAAGGAAAGCTTCAAGGGTTTGGTTCAAAATGCATTGAGTATTAAGCTGGTTCCAGTTCATAACTGTTCCTGGGGGAAAATGGACCAGAACCTCCCCACCAGTTGTGATCACTGGTCACTCTCCTGGGGGCTGGATTCACCCCCCAAATTACGAACGGATCACACCAGTTTTACTTGGCATTTATTATTACAACAGCAGCTGCTAAACAGCCACTTCTCCCAGTGTGTTCACGGAGGCAGAATACAAGAGCATAAATCAACATAATGCAGGAAGACTGACAGAATTACAGACCTGCACAAGCTTTTATAATAAGCAAAGCCCTGGTGACCTTTGCCAGTTACATTTGTAAAGTTACTTATATGTGTGGGTGATGTCAAGGTTCACTGCATAGTTAGCACCAGTGAAGTACATTCTCAATTAAATAGTGTTAACTAAAAGGGACTCTTCATTTAATTTAAAGAGGTTTAATGATTTCCTTCACTCGCAGTGAGATGACTCATAGAACAACTTAAGAGGGTCGTGTCATGTCACACTCACAAAAACCACTTCTGCTCATTTCTTAAAAGTCTGGGAAGCACCTACTTAAAGATGTTCACACAGCAAAGCATCACTTAAAACCAAGGCAGCCTCACAGGAGCAAAGCTAGGAGCCTCAGCCCCTGTCAGCTCCCTCAGCAGGCACCCCAGCCTGGCACCTGATTTACCTGCAGTTTTCTAAAATACTCAGACTGGTTTCTAATCCTGCCCGTGGCCCTTGGAGGTAAATGAGGTCAAGGAAATGAAACATTTTTCATGAGCGACTGGGGGTGAAGATCATGGCTTATGTCAGCAGGTTCTGGCGATGTATCACATTACATAAGAAGGGAAGCTCAGTGCTGGAAAGCATTTTCCTGGAGAAGTTACATAACTCTGCAATGTGTCTAAAAAAATGGTCCTTTCTTGCTTTCAGAGGGAGCAGGTGAGAAGACACACAGCCCTCAGCCCCCTGAGCAGGAGCTCCTCTTGTCAGGTACATTGGACAGAGATCAGATCTCTGCAGGAAGTTATCAGATGGGTGAAAAAATGCAATCACCACCCAGCACGTAAAACCCCACGAGATGAGAGCCCCATATCTATTTTGGGACACCAATATCAGCATCAGTTCCTCAGGGATAAGATCCAAGACAGGCAAATTTCTACCACTTTAAAGTTGTCACTATATTGAAGGAGAGGAGAGAGGGTAGAAAAAAAAACAACCCACCCAAACGTTTTTCCTGCTTTTATAAGGAATGTTGGTCTCCTTTAAGGCTTGAGGTCCTTGAAGATCCTGAACTGTCATTCAGCCCCTGGGACAGCCCTGATCAGATTCCAACACAACACACCCAACCAAGGGAAGTAGGTGTTCACACACATCCAGACTCTCTCTGACTTCATCTGTACAGGGCAAGGCTCAGCTCCCAGAAGACAATATTCCTGCCCCAGGCACAGGTGCAGGCCAAAGGGAGAACCCAGAGTGCTGAGGGACTCACTGTGGAGCACAGCCTGGGAGGGTGAGCTGTGCCCTGGCAGTGCTGAGATTTCATCTGTCCCCAGGGTAATACCAACACAGAGGACTGGACTGCTGGAACCCTTGTGTACAACCAAACCCCCTTTAATCATATTGCTGTGAAGAGATTTCAGCACATCTTTTTAGGATTAAAAGCAACCTGTGCTGCTTAACAGAGAATCCAAATTCAAGTCCAGCTATTCCCTTTCTTAGGCAGCAAAGGGCAGGAAACTCACAGGGTGGGACAGCAACTGGGGAAAGCAGGGGCAGCAATTAATTTCTTTGTGTCCCCTCCTTCAGTTCCCAGCTATCTGCACATCACCTCTGACCAACACTGAACAGCACTGAGGGCTGATCCAGCTACAGCAGGAGCCTGGCACTGGAGCTTGGCACTGGCCTGTCGAGTTTCACCTCACCAGAAACAAATATGAGCAAGAACTATTGGCCTTTGATTCAAGAGGCCTCACACACCTCATGTGAGGTGGATTTCATCACCCCTTTAGAGTTTTCCTGGCAATGCAGGCCAGGAGTAGCTGTTGAATTACATCCAGTCTCAGATCACTCCCTTCAAAGTTTTCTTCCCAAGCCATTTGGGAACAAGTTCAGAGATAAGTTCTCGCACTGCAAACTTTCCTCCCTCCCACCACTGGCACTTACATCTCCAAACACTCGACTGGCACAGCCACTGACCCCCCAGCACAGCCCCCCAGGCAGGGGGAGTGTTCCACTGCAGCACCAACACTGTACCAGCACCAGTGTCACAACCCCAGCAAACTGGAACCACAGGCAGTTTGCTCCTTTTCTGCAAGACCTCCACACTGACAACCTCAAGCACTCAAGAGGTGGTGGACTCAATTAAAAGCTTAAAATAGCATCAAGCCTGAAAGCTGAATATAGATTTTTACCTTATTCAAATCCAGCTGGTTCATTTGCATCAGATCACAGCCTTACCCCCTGCACAGCAATGCCTGGCTCCTCAGGACTCCATCAGGGACATCAGCTCCAGGGAAGGCTGTGTTAAATGAACAGGGAAATCCTCCAGGAAGGAGCAGGAAGGGTCAGACATAACCCTTCTCCTTTCCTGTAAGTGCAGCCTGCCAACCTCTATGGCACTGTACACCTCCTCAAGTCATGTGCGTGAAGCAAGATATGAGATGATACAGGTCATTTTTGCCTTTGAAAAGGCCAAGGCAAACATGAAGTGTTTGGGGTTAGCAGTAAGTTTTACAACCAGTTACACTGCTGGTTTAAGAATCGCCATTCCCAGTCCTGCCTGGGTCAAAGAAAGCCAAGCAGGAAGAACAGACTAAAGCCGATGTTCTTTAAAGTGCACGTACCTTTTCCAACTTGAAAACAAGATCAAATGCTTCTGCCATGGGTCTATATAATACAAGAAAAAAGTCAAAAAACACCTATTCTCCACAACACAGAGCCATTAATCACAACATAGCAAGTAAAACCCCAAAGGGATGTTCCTACAGCTGTGAATTCTTGCTTTACTGTCACCATGAGGACCCTCCACATAAACAGCCTCATCTGCTCACAAACAAAGGACACCACTGCACAACCTTCAGAAACCCAGCCTCAAATGCAGCACACCCCTCTCACACACCTTTGGGGTCCACGGTGCCACTGGGTCCCGGCACTCGAGTCAAGAATTTAAAGTGATGATATATCAAGTTGCTTTGAATTTGAATAACAATGCCCAGATTTCTGGAGGAAACCATTAAGGGAACAAAAGGCTATCAAGCAGAATGTGGTCTGAAGCAGTTCCTACTCTGAATTCAGTGGTGAAAGGAAGATGAAGTGAATGTAGCAAAGTAAGCAGCACGAGTGAGGAAGAATGATGGCTCTGCTCTGCAATCCCTGCACTGCAGCCGCCGTGACCGGAATGGCAAGAGGGGCCTCCGAATTCAGCACAGTCACAACTCCCCACTGCACTGCAGGGTGGGAGGACAATGCCTGGCTGGACACAGGACACAGGGCAGGGGCACATCACCTGGAGCAGCCCCTGCACTGGAGACACAGAGCTTTCCCTGCAGTCCCATGCACAGAGCACAGGGGCACCCACCCAGCTCAGCTGCCAGCTGGGCACCAGGAGGGCACCCCGAGGGCACCCAGGGAGTGCACCCCTGCGTCCCCAGAGCACACATGGACAGCACTGCAACAGCTTCCAGTGCTCAGAAAATTCCTATCAGCCCTTCAGCTTCACTGCCATGTGTCTGTCCTACCAAAAAACCATGTTTAAAGAACACTGCTACCTGTTGCAATACATCAGAACTGGTCTGATTCTCTTTTGGTTTGACAGTTAAAACAAACAAACAAAAAGATCTTCATTCTAGCAAAATATAACTTTCTAAATTCAGAAATCTTACCAAGAGATCAGCATTGCAGACTGATGGGATGTGCTTGGACCTGAACTGGAAGACAGTCATTTGTCTGGAGTGCCTCACATACATCCTTGACATTTTGCTGTGTTTCCAGGACCATTATTAGCACACAGAAGACAAACAAACAGAAGATTTTATATTCCCCAAGCATGAGCAGAGGGCCATCACAGCCCTAGAAAGATAGTGACAAACAAAATGTTCCTGCACTGAACTCTGAAATAGAGGAACTTGGACTAGTCAAGTGAGCAGAGGTCATGCCCACCTCATCATAAATTATCCAACTTCTTAGCTGTAACCAGCCCCAACCAGAGACTGAGGTCTTACTGACCCAAAGGTGTGGATACACTGCCAAAATCTGCCATGCCACAGTATTCCCCTAAGCAGGGGGCAAGGACTCCCTGACAGCTTCTCCCTGTGACAGAGGAGACAGGCTGATGCTCTCCATTTACACCTCCACAAAGCAGTCCCCACCCTGGGGCCTTGTCTCATTAATTCAGAGATAATTAACCCCTGCTCTCCTCATTTAAATGACATCAGAACTTCAAAGAGATTCTTCTTTGGTTACAAAAGCTCCTGGTGGCCTCAGCCTCCTCCTTGTCCCAGGTAACCAGGTCTCCTGTTCCCTTCTGGAGGGGGCCCACATTTTCCCTGCTCTTCCTTTTATCCCTGACATTCCTACAGAAGCTTTTCTTGCTGCCCTTGACATCCCTGGCCAGATTTAATTCTACCAAGGCTTTAGTTTTCCTGACCACCCCTGGCTGCTGGGACGGTCTCTCTGTACCCTCCCAGGCCTCCTGCCCCTGCTCCCACCCTCTGTAGTTTCCTTTTTGCATCCAGGGTTGTCCAGGAGCTCCTTGTTCATCCATCAGGCCTCCTGGGATTTTGCCTGACTTGTTCTTTGTTGGGATTTGTGCTGAGCTCAGAGGAGCTGATCCCTGAATAAGCTGAGGGGCCCAGTGTTCTCTGGCCCCTCTTCCCTCCAATGCCTTATCCCATGGGACTCCACCAAGCAGATCCCTGAGGCCATCTCTGAGTAATCCCAACCTGGGGACACCCCATTGTCACTGGAGCAGCTGCCAAGCTCCAAAACAACTCAGGCTGTTCCACAGGGATCCTCAGAGTGTTCACTTGGGGCTGATGCAATTTGCTTCCTGTGAGTTTTAAAGATTATTTCAACAGTAAATTGACTGAGGCAATAATCTTAAGGACTGGGAAGTCTTCTATAGGAATCCAAGGTGGATTCTTCATCCTACCTCTCCACAGTTTAGAGAGCACACAAGAGCCATCAGAGCCTTTGAGGAAAGGCAGCATGTTGGTCCCCTCAGGTCACCAGCTGATTAAGCAAAAGCAGTACAGTGTTCAACTCTCTTCACTTTGAATCAACCCAGCAACCACAAAACTGTGTCATCTGTAATTAACTTCATGGAACAGCTTTCACACATCCTGGGCCCTACAATGATTCCCACAAGGGAAAAGTACAGAAGAACACTAAAATCTTCCCAGGAGTTGGAATTTGATCAGAGGTCTGAACACAGCAAACAGAAAGATCTATTCTACAGAACTTAAAGAGACTGAAAATTAGAGCAAGTGAACAGAGGGTGACATGAAGAGCCATTTTAGCATCATTCCCAAAAGCAAAAAGCATGTGAAAACCAGCTCAGCCGTTTGCCAGTAATTCAAACTTGTACAAGTCCACAGCTTGGTGCACACTGCTTTGACACTGGCAGCCAGGAGGTTTGGACTGGAGGAAGGGATTGTTCACTATGGAAGTTTTAATTTAGGAGAACTGGCTGATGATCATTAGAAGTGTCCACAGCCAGGTTGGACAGGGCTGGAGCAACCTGGGATAATGGAAGGTGTCCCTGCCCATGGTAGGGGGTGGAATGGGATGAGCTTTGAGGTCCCTTCCCACCCAAACCATCCTGTGATTCTGTGAACTGCTCCACAACCTCACCCACACAGCAAAGACAGGACAGCAAATTCCAAACAGAGGCTGCCAACACCAAAATATGGTATTTCAGAAACTCCAAGTAAGATCCTGAAGTTATTCTTTCAAATCTGAGTGCAAATGCACAGTAGTACAAAGCTCAAGAAGTGGGTCATTGTTCCACCTTGATCAACAGTCGCGTCAGCACACACAGACCTTCTGCTACTGAAGTTTACACCTCAATTTTAGATATAAAAATAGAGCCCAGCTGCAGAAACTAAGCTGCAAGACTAATTCTCCACTGTCACACTAGAGACAAGTGTTGGTCAAGTTTTCTGAAAGCTGTTAAGAAGAAAAACATTAAATGGTCAAGTTGTCTTTTCCTTAAAAACACATTTGTGAAGCCATGTCCACATCCTGCAGGGAAGGGGCTCATCAGCCTCAAGTTTTTCCTAAGTGTTCCAGGCCGAGCCCCTGCAGAGCTCAGGGCCTGTCCCTTCTAGATGGTTATCAAGCACCACTGGACAGTCCAGCTGGGCAGCTCTGAGGGCACAGCTCAGTGTGCAGTTCCTGCAGCTCGGGAGCAGGGAGGTGCTCACTGTTCACAGTCCTGGCTTGGTAACTCAGCTCCAGCCTGTCCACCCTGGAGCTCTGTGTTCCATGCCCAGAAAGAGCCATCAAAAGCTCCTAAGTCACCTGCAGTCATTTTCAGCCAGAAGAAATCCAGCAAAGGTGGAGAAACCCTGACAAACATCAGCTCCCAGCTGCATCCCAAATTCTAAAGGAGGACAGGATTACTGTTTCCTCACCTTCCTTCTGCTGCTTTATTTCCCTCATTATTCAAAGTGCCATTTGCACTTAGTAAATGTGAATTTCTGTGGTGCAGTCAGAGATGTACTACATGTATGTCTTTGTCTCTACTTGTGTTTGTCGGGGAAGTCTGACTAGAAATCTTATTAACATGCAAATAATGTATATTATATTTCAATCAGTTGCTATAGAGAGCTCCTCAGTAGCAGCATTTTTCTTATCTAGCACAGCAGTAAGACTCAGTCTACACAGATACCTTGCAGCAGAGTCATTTCTTTCCTGTGAATATTTTAAAATGGTACTGCTTGAAAAGAAAGTTTAACTCTGCACTTTAAGACAAAACTTAACTCATGAGACCTTGACCTGCATTCATAGTAGCCTTTCTAATGTCTGGAGAGATGCAGAAGTAGTGCAGATGTTGCCATTCCAAAGCAGGTTCTTCGTTACATATGTATTTTTATATATTTCCATAAATAAACACATTGGTACCAAACTGGCGAGCGATTTAGAGCAGAGCCAGCAGAGGGAGCACAGACCCTGAGCCCAAAGTGCTGCTTTGGGATGGGGAGGGACGAGATTCCCTCCAGGATCAGGGTCTGAGAAACAAAAAGACACATTCCCATCCCCGGCTGGAGAAGGATTGAGGTTTTCAGATCATGCTGGGAAAGCTGCTCCTTTCTCCAGAGTTCACCCTGTGGAAATATTTTGGCCACTCTGCAGCAACCTCTGCTCTGGAGCCAGGCTGGGAGAGCTGGGGGGGTTCACCTGGAGAAGAGAAGGCTCCAGGGAGACCTGAGAGCCCCTTCCAGGGCCTGAAGGGGCTCCAGGAGAGCTGGAGAGGGACTGGGAACAAGGGGTGGAGGGACAGGACAAAGGGAATGGCTTCCAACTGCCAGAGGGCAGGGAGAGATGGGATATTGGGAAAGAATTGTTGGCTGTGAGGTGGGGAGGCCCTGGCACAGGTTGCCCAGAGAAGCTGTGGCTGCCCCTGGATCCCTGGAAGTGTCCAAGGCCAGGTTGGATGGGGCTTGGAGCAACCTGGGCTGGTGGAAGGTGTCCCTGCCCATGGCAGGGGTGAGACTGGACGGGCTTTAATGTCCCTTCCTACCCAAACCATTCTGTGATTCATTTTCTGACAATTATTTTGACATTATTAGTTTTTCCTGTCACCAACCATACAAACAACATCATTAAACTCAAACAAGTTGGTTTATAGTCCCAAAGGATAAAAAAACCCCCCAGACTTGCTTGTCTAAAGTGTGATATCAAACACAACCATTTTTCAGCCAAATCTCTGAGCAGCCTATTAAGAGATGATCATTAAGTTGCCCACCTGTAAAAGAGCAATCATTACCAGTGCTCAGCTCTGCCCAGGGCACAGCACAGGTCACACACGGGGCTGCAGAAACACTTCTTGCTCCTGCTGCTGTCCTTAATCACCAGAGCAGGGCAGTGACCACTGACAGGAACAATCCAGTCCAGGTTTCTAGTTACAAACCAGCATTTCTCCCACTGTAGCACAGTAAGAACTTCAAGGAAACACCGTGAAGGCTCTGCAGAGCAGTCCCTTAGGAATGGGGTGGGGAAAAAAAGCAGCCCCCCTCAGGGACAGCTCCCCAAACCCAGCAGAATGGGTTCATATCCATCTCCAAACCACCCTGCTCTGATGCACCACAGCCTGGGGATTGTCTTCATGTCCAATTCAACAATTCTGCTGAGAAAAACACTGCAATTAGGCAAAGATCTGGGCAGAGGGAATTATGACAACCTCACTGTCAGGCTCGCTGAGCTCAGATGAAAGGCAGGAGCTCTGGCAGGTACAGCCTGAAAGTATCTGCAGGCTGCAAAACACACAAAAAAAGTGGAATTAACATAATAGAGAGGGTGTGAGTCGGAATGATGGGATCAAATTAGAATAATGCAAGTGTGGGCTGCACATCAGGAATTACTTCTGACCTGCAAAATCCACTTACCTAAGCAGCTTCCCACACACCTCCTTGGGGAATGGCACGAGGTGACCTCCCTGCACCTGCACGCAGGAGGCAGGAGCCTCACACGGAGAAAAGCTCCAGGTAACAACCACTGAACTCTCCTGGGGGTAGGCTGCCTGCTTTAGGGGCAACTGTCCCCAGATTAGGGACTGTGACCCCAACTGAGCCATAAACTCCAGGGAAATTCAGTGTACTGAGATGCTCTGAGGGTCTGCACAGCTCTGCCACCCAGAGAAACACTAATTAAACCGTGCAAATTCAGTGTACTGAGATGCTCTGAGGGTCTGCACAGCTCTGTCACACAGGGAAACACCAAGTTAAATAGTGTAAATTCAGTGTACTGAGATGCTCTGAGGGTCTGCACAGCTCTATCACACAGGGAAACACCAAGTTAAATAGTGTAAATTCAGTGTACTGAGATGCTCTGAGGGTCTGCACAGCTCTGTCACACAGGGAAACACCAAGTTAAATAGTGTAAATTCAGTGTACTGAGATGCTCTGAGGGTCTGCACAGCTCTGTCACACAGGGAAACACCAAATTAAACACTGTCACAGCTGGAGGTGCAGAGGAAGCAACCAAGGCTGCTCCTCACCAGCCTCACCCCCTTAAGGAAGTCCTGGAGGGCCCCACTCCATGTGGAATCTCAGCACCTAAAGGCCATGGTCTGGCATGAGACACTGAATTCAGCAGTTCAGTTCAGCATCACTGACCAGCACAAGAGGAACAGCCACCTAGTTCTGTTGGGTGGAAAAAATGAAACTAAGCTCTATGAGATGCTACTTGCATGAGGGATTTAAGAATTTACTATTTCCATGTTAATAATTTACTCCTCCATCAGTGTGCTGTAAGAAAACACCTTGAAATGCCTTGTTCTTCCTTTCCTCAGAGCTTCTGTGATCTGCCCTCAAATCAGCTCTTCCTACAGATACTTCTTTGGGTGTGATGCATTTTGCTTTAGATTTTCAAAAGAGCTGTACCTCATTTTTCTCCAGAAGACACTTCCCCTAAGGACTGATGGAGATTTGTCTTCCCAGGCAAACAACCAGGACCAGAAGGCTGCAAGTCAGATTCGGAAACGTGCCCGTCTGTACTTCCCATCCTCCCAAAGGTCTGTCACTTCAGGTGGCCAGGGACAAAGCCCAGCATCCCTCCCTCTCCAGGCAGCTCTGCTCTTCAGGAGCCCTGGTGAAGCACAGCTCTGCTCCTGCTGCCCCAACCCCACATTTGTAGGCAGTTGTTCAGTGCCATCCCTCTAATTCAATTTAAAAACGTAAAAATGGACATTATTGACATGTGGGAGTTACCACATTGACGATTACACTGATTTTTAGGGTTGACCCAAAGGCCTTTGCCCGATGACAACTGTGCAGTCATCCAAACTGAGCAGCTTCTGGGGAGTTAAGGGCAGAGCTGCTCTCTGGGGGCCTTGGTTCACACTCTACTCACTGCTGTGTTTTCTGGTAGCAACCAGCAGACTAAGAGTGCCAGTAAAGAGCAGCCCTTGGATGAGCCAGGGACAAGCAATCATGAGCTACGTGTGTGTGTGCACAGAGCATCCCAGCCAGGCTTGTGTGGAGTGAGGGTTCCTGGGAGAGAGGGAAGGAGACCTTTCAGACACACACTTCACTCAGGGTAATTGCATCAGCTCTCATTTGCTCTCTGAGCACCCAGGATCCACCAATGTTGCCAAACCTTTTCCAAAAGCAGATCTTTGGAAGTGCTTTTCAGTTTCCTCGACAGTGATTTCATAGGGAGGTCCATCAAAGCATTAACAAGCACGAAAATGTACTTTGTTCTTAGAGCTCAGAACACAACTCCTAAGTCAGGAAGCTCAAAAGCTGTGTTCTGTGTCAGCAGAATAAAAGACTTCACCAGAGAAGGATTCCAGATCCACTGAGCCCTGGTAATTCTTTAGGACTGCTCTGCTTTAAATGGGACACATTCACCTCAAGTTTTGAAAGCACCTTTAAACCCACTATGTTATAGGATGGGTTACTTTCTGCTGCACTGGGTTTCCTCTCCCAAAACAGCAGGTGTTTTTGCTGTTATCTTTATGGGTCATGTTTTCTCTCCCTTCTCGGACTTCCCAGGACTTTCTTGATACCAGCACACTATTCTGCCTCACTGTGCCTCCCCCTCACACACAGCCTGTTTCATTGATTGTACAGTACACATCACTTTGCAAACGAATTTGTCTTTGCGTGTTATCATTTAGCCTAACATTTAACAGATATTAAGTGCAAGAATTTGCCAATATTTCAGAGACCCAAAATAATTTAGCTGAGTTTAGTTAGCAAGTTCACATCTTATTACACATCTTCACGCTATTGATTTCCTGCAGCCTGCCAGAACAACAAATGCCTGGTCTAAGAGATGCTCACCCATCTGCTGCTGCACAAATCACACTAATGACACCAAAATGAGTGCTCCAAAAGCCAAAGCACTCCCTTCAGTGTCACACCCTCATTCTCAGCACTCAGCAGTCACACCATTCCAGTTATGGATTGAAAATAAACTGAACAGGGTATTTTAAGTTATTTGGAGATGCAAGTTTCTCCCCAGTGCCAGAACTACCCCATCCCATCCTGCTACAGGGCTAACAGAACACACAGCACCCTGTGGTAGTAACCTGTTCAGTCTGGGTGTGCTTTCCACATAAATATATTCGTCAGGAGCAGAATAAACTGAACAAGTAGAAATGCATCTTCTAGTAATAACTGCCCTTCCACTGCAGAATTCCAGCCACAAATCCCACTTTCCTACGCAGCTGAGGGAGAAACAGGGCCCAACAGCAACACTTCATTTCCATCCCTGCTGCCAAGAAGGCAGAGAAAGCAAAAGCTTGCCCAAACACGAGCCTACTTTAAGAGCTGCTGGATCCCCCCACTTCACTCGAGCAAACAAAAATAAGCTGCTGCTCGAGAGCAGCACAGGCAGCGAAATAGGATTTACGTCATTTGAACAGTCTGTCTCAGCAAAGGACATCTCTGGAGGGAAAAAGGAGGCAGGCTGGTCTCTATACTAATGCAATCTTTGGCTTCCTGCTGAGGCTGTGGCAGGGGCAGCAGCAGTGCCAGCAGCGACATGCAAAGTCACAAGCTCGGTCTATGTAGGGCACAACACAGCCTTCACATGTGACTGTCACCAGAGCAACAACTGCCACTTACTCCACTGCTCCGGGGACACCTCGGCTCAGAGCATCTCCTGAGCACAGGCAGGGTTTCTCACAGCTCCAAATTGTGGCTGTTTCCCCCCAGAGAACAAAACCAGTCCTGGATTCATTTAAAAATAAATCAGTCAGGCCAGGTGCAGAATTTAGACCGAGTTGCAAACAACAGCTCTCTCAGATGGTTCTGTCTCAGCAGACAACTCTTCTCTCCCTCCTGCTCACACTCTTGCCAGGCTCCTTCTCCATGGAAAAGCAGCACAGTTTTTAACTTGATTAGGATAACTAGGGGAGAACTATCCAAGTCAAGGTACAAGCCAATCTCTAAAAGCACTGATTTCTCATGGTCTTTGACTCGGAGAAGCCCAGTTTCCTCTAAAAAGGATTCCAGTCACTTTATTTTGAAGTACTGAGCACTAAGGAAGAGCAATGGTCACTGATGGTGCTTAGACATGAAAGTGCTCCTGGAAGGAGGAGGACTAGGAGGTCTGTGCACAAAGTGGACACATCACTTGTCTCCTAACATCAGGGATCCTCAGCATCACTGGCATCTCATACTGAACTTCAGCAAATAAGGGATCCTTATTCCCCACCAAACATACACAAGGTGCATGTGACATTTAATTCTGGAGAAACTGAAACTGAGCTTCTGAATGGGAAGCTACAGGCACCCAGAACCTGCAGGCTGGGCTGCCAGAAAGCCAAGGTAACTGGTGGGACTGGGAGGAGACTTTAAAACAAAAAGCTTATTCTCTCCAAGTTGGGGACTTCCTCCACCTTTTGTATCCAGCCAGAGAGTAAACTGAGGCTGTGGGTGGCTGCTTGTCCCTGCTCCTGGACAGCCTGGGGCCTCACCAACCACTGTCACAGCCCCTGTCCCACACAGGGATCCAACACCCCACCTGGAGACAAGACCCACTTCACTCCCCACATGGGAGAGGGATGACACGGGACCATCTGCGGGGAGGAGGGGGAACAACAGTGCTCCTCAGATGGAGGTGGCCCTGAAAATGTGGCTCCCCCAGCCCTGCACGTGGGCCAGGGGCCCAGCCAGACGCAGGGAGCTGTCTCCCAGCTTCCCCACTAAGCCCCCAGGCTACACCTCAGAGCAGTACAACTCTGCCATAAATATCCCAGATTAATTCTGATCCCAGCATCAAATCCACTTAAGAGACTTAAAAGCCTCCGAGTCCCCAGAGCTGCCTGCCCAAGGAGGGCTCTGCAAATGAGTCCTGGGCTGCAGAAGAGAAATATTATCAAACAAGGCAAGCCATTTGTACAATTTTTAGTAATGTCATTTGCAAGAGACAAATGGGACAAGATAGCTGAGTTGATGTCTTGTACTGGAAGCACAGGCACAAAAATCCTCCTGTACTGGACCTGGATACACAGGGTAGGATTCGTGTAACTATTCCATGCTTTCTGGAAATAGCCTTCTCCTTGAGGGATTGATTGATTGACTGATAAATGACAGCATGCTCTCCAGTCTATTAAAGGAGCTATTTGCTTAGTTTTCATAGAGACATCTCTATAAAAAAGCCTAAAGTGATTACCCCAACATCATAAAAAAAGCCTTAAGTGTTAACTCTGACAGCAAAAAAAGAGCTGGGGAGAGAGAGCCGCTTCCCTTCCCACTGTGCTCCGGCCAGTGCAAGGCTTGGGAAACAGAAGCAGGCAAGGGGGACACTGTGTGCCCAGCGACCCTTCCAGGGCTCCTGAAACCTCCACGGCGGAGAAAACGCTGCTCCGGAGCAGAACCAGCACGGCAGACTCGCGTACAGCCGGAGCGGCACTGCCAGAGCCAGCGGGAGCTCCCGGGATCGGGGCAGCTCCCCGGGATCGCGCAGGGCATCCCCCCGGCACGGGCTGGGGCTCCACGAGGGAGATGCGGCCGAAGCCACCGGGGGCTGCCCCAGCCCCGGCGGGTCCCGCCCCAGCCCCGGCGGGTCCCCGCAGGGTCGGCCGGACCCACCCAGTGCCTCCCTCCGCGCCCGGCGGGACGGGAATCCCGGGCATCCCGGGCATCCCGGGCATCCCGGTCCCGCGGAACGGGCATCCCGCAGCCCTGGCCCGGGGATGGCGAGGGGTTCGCCCGCCCCGCCAGTCTGAAGCGGGAGGTCCCGTATCCCGCATCCCGGGGTCTGGCGGTCCCGTATCCCGCATCCCGGGGCTGGCGGCGGGCGGGAGCCGCCGTGTCTGTATTTATAAATCTAAGGAATTCGAGCTCAGCGGATCACAAACAGCCCATTGTGCCGTATCAAGCAGCGAAGTGGGCTCGTAATCCGATGCATGCTTTTCCCACTCCGCTCCTGGAAAGCCAAGCCTTAAATACTTTTCCAGAAGTAGAAACGCGCCGGGAAAGCGCCGAGCTCAGTTCCTGCTATTCCCGAATCCCCGCTACTTGAGAACCGCGCAACTAAGCGGCTTTCCCGACGCTGGAAAGACGCAGACGATTAATTACAGATTAGAGAGGCTGGAATAGATGCGGCGGCCGGGAGCGCAGGCGGCCCCGCGCGGGGCGGGCAGGCGCTGGCCGGGGCCAGCCCGGTGGCGAGCGGCCAATGTTTACTGACCCCGGGCCGGGTCACTTTCGATACCGGCGGCAGCCGCTCCTGGGCACTGCCCGGGGGGCGAGCGGCTCCCACGGGGCACCCCCGTCCCCGCGGCGCGTTCGCTGCCGGTCCGAGCGCCGCGGGGAGAAGGGCAGGGCTCGCCCCGCTCCTCCCAGCGCCCCGGTCCCGCTGCCCTGCCCGGGGCATCCCCCGAGCGCGGGGACAGCCGCGGGCACGGGGCAGCCCCGGCCGTGCCGCCGCGGCTCCAGCCCCTCCGGGACCCCGGGACAGAGCACGAGTGACACACGAGTGACACCGGACGGGCTGGGGCTGAGGGGGGACATCCCACCGCCGCGCCCGGGGCTCGCTCCGGGGCATCGCCGCAGGGAATCCCGCCGCTCCCAGCGCCGGTGCGCGGGGCGGCTTTGGGGACCCGAAGGCAGGAGGGGTAAGGGAAGGGAAACCCCGCTACCGAAACACCCTCCGCGGAAAAGGGGCAAAGAAAGGCTGTGAGCGCTTACTTCTCGTGCCTGGCGTTCTCCTGGATGGCGCTCAGCACCCCCGGGGGCGCGGGGGGGACGCCCTGCTGGAGCCGGCATGTGGCCAGGTGCCGGTGATGCTCGTCCTGCAGGCAGGCATTTTCGTGGTACAACTTGGCCACTTGCTGCTCCAGCTCGTCTATCCTCCGCTTCTGCTTCTCCAGCAGCTCCTGCTGCGTCTCGATAATCTTGTTCAGCTCCTTCAGGTACTCGGCCGCCTTGCTGGGGTTCTCGGCGGGGCTCTCCATGGCCGCCCCGCAGCTCGGCGGCGCGGGGAGGGGGCAGGTGCGGGCCGGCCCCGTCCGCCGGCAACTTGAGCGAGAGGGAAGGAATAAATAACCCCCGGGAACCCGGCCCCCCGCGGCCCCGCGAGTCCCCTCCTAGAGCCGCGGCCGGCCGGCCGGGCGGCGGCCCCGCGCCGCCATTGCTGCCGCTCGGCCCCCGCTCGGCGAGGGCAGGGCCGCGGCCCGGGGGAGCCGCCCGGAGCCGCCCGGGCCCCGCCGCGCCGCCGCTCGCCCGCCGCGCCCGCGCCCGGCCCCGCGCCCGTCCCGCCCTGCCCGCGCCGCAGCCCCGCTCCGCCGTCGCCTGGCAGCGCCCGCGCCCCCGCCGCGCTCCGGGCCGGGCATGGGCGCGGGCTGTCCCTGCCGCGGGGCCGCCGCGCCCGCCTCCCCGCCGGGCTCCGCCGCCGGGATGCGCTTAAGTAGCGCCGGCTGCTCCTCCGGGGGGCTGGCGGGGGCTCCGGGAGCGCCCCATCCCTGCATCCCATCCCCGCGCCCCATCTCTGCATCCCATTCCTACATCCCATCCCCGCGCCCCATCCCTGCATCCCATCCCCGCGCCCCATCTCTGCATCCCATTCCTACATCCCATCCCCGCGCCCCATCCCTGCATCCCATCCCCGCGCCCCATCTCTGCATCCCATTCCTACATCCCATCCCCGCGCCCCATCCCTGCATCCCATCCCCGCGCCCCATCTCTGCATCCCATTCCTACATCCCATCCCCGCACCCCATCCCTGCATCCCATCCTTGCGCCCATTCCTAGATCCCATCCCCGCGCCCCATCTCTGCATCCCATTCCTACACCCCATCCCCGCGCTCCATTCCTGTATCCCATCCCTGCCTCCCATCCTTGCGCCCAGTCCTGTATCCCATCCCCGCGCCCCATCTGTGCATCCCATGCCCGCGCCCCATCCCTGCATCCAATTCCTGCATCCCATCCCCGTATCCCATGCCCGCGCCCCATCCCCGCGCGGCTCCGGGCGGTTCCCCCGCGGCCGGGGAGCCCCGGGAGGGGCGCGGGAGCGCTGCGGGGCCCCGGGGCGGTGCGGGCGGTGGAGCGGGGCGGCCCCGGCCCCGCGCCCCGGGAGCAGCGATGTGCGCGGGGGCGGGCGGGGAGCGGGACCCGCGGGACCCGCCGGGAGAGCGGAGCTCTGACCCGGCACAGCTGGGAACGGGCTCGCATTGCCGAGGTGGCAGCGGGGGTTGGCCCCCCGAGCTGGGTCCCCAGCAGAGCCCCCCGCCCCTCCCGTCAGCATCCCTGACATTAAAACCTACGCTGGTGAAACGCCGCTTCCCGCTAAGGCTGCATCGAGCCAAGAAAAGTTGCTGAGGTCTGGGTCCTGTATCATCCCAAGTGTGTGTTGGGAATGCTTGTGAGAACCGGGAGTAGGAAAGGGAAACAGAGGGAGATACTGCAGGAAGAAGATAGGAAGGTGAAGACGTGCTTTTCTCCTCCCTTCCTCTTCATGTCTCCTTAATTTTTTTTCTCATTTTTCTACCTCTTCTCTCCACCTTTCGACTTCTCAAGTTTTCGATTAATAACATTTTCTTAGAGCAATTGTTTTGCTGTCACTGCTTCCCAAACCCTTCGTGGTGGAGTCAGCCCTTTCTCACCTTTGCCAGGATGTGCTGCCTCAGGAGGACGGCTGATGCAGCAGAGCAAGGGGGTGCGGGACCCGCTGCTGGAGGGGCTGCAGGCTCTGTGTTGTCCCCATCTGTGCACGGCCTGGGGGGTGAAGGGTTTGGAGCGGAGCTCCCAAGCAGAGGGTGGATGTCCCAGCTTCTCCCCCTCTGCCTCTGGCTGTCAGCACGGGGAACAGGGGCGTGAAGGGAGGACACAGCCAGAGACTCCTCTGGCAGCTCCCATGGCCGTTCTGGCTTTAGGTAGAAATAAGTTATTGGCAAAACTGTTACTCTTGCTCTGACATATGTGCAGCAAAGGCTGTTGTGACTGTCGAGGTGACTGAAGCATGAAAGACTAATTTCCAGTCCTAGTGGGGATCATGAATTCACAGAAAAGTCTTTAGCTGGTTTTTGAAGAGGCCAAGCTTCTTTCCCAGTAACTTGATCAGTATTTTTCATTAGAATAGTTAAAAATATATTTTTTTTTCAGAGTACTGTTTGTCCAGAATATACTTGCTGAAGCACAGTTTGCTCTGTGTGGAAAGAAATGCTTATCACAATATCTCACTGAGGCAACCTGCATAGCTGTAGGCAGCCAGAATATTTGTCAGGGGTTAAATCAACAAATAAAGTGAGTGAACTTGTTTCTTATATGCAAAATAAAATGCAAAGTAAGACACTCAAAACTCATTAAGGTATCTGGAGACAATAAAAGCTTATTAATCATTTTACAGTGAGGATCTGTTTGAGACACCCCCTTTTAGGCAGAAATGCCTGAGTTCATGGGAGGCACAAGCCAGGTTAAGTGTGATGAATTTCCTGCTTTCTTTTCCAGATTGGAGGAAAATGCCTCCATTCCCAAATGGAAAGTTGTATCTGGTTCAGCTCCCAGCCTTGCTAGAGGAGCTGACTGAGGAGGAGTAGCTCGTGGGGGGACTGGCTGCTTGGTTCTGTCTGTGTGGTTTGGGAGGGTTTTCTGAGAGGATCCCAGGAATGAGATAATGAACTTGACCTCCCAGTCAGCAGCTTGTGCTTTCCACAGAGGACATGGAGAACATCAAACCCAATGGGAACACTCTCCCCAGGAAACCATAAATTAGTCTGAAAAACGCATTAAACCCTGAGAAATGCCCTGGGGTTGGCACCTGGCTCCCTGCACCATGTTCCTGGTGTGTTCTGTGTGTTGCTGCTGCTCAGCACTGAAAGGGGAAGGAGGGCTCTGTGTCTGAGGGGTTGTGTCTGTGCCTCACAAAGCCCGTGTGCTCCATCACACTCCATAAATGAACAAGAAGAGGTAAACCTGGAAGATAAGCATATTCATGGAATCAGTAATATATGCAATCTCTATCTGTGAAGACACAGATTGTAAAAGCAGATCCAGCTTGTTCAGATTTGCTCAGTTAGAAAATTAAGTGACATCAAGCCTAACCTTTTTAAATTTGAAAATCACCAAAATAGCATTTTTATTACGTGCTGACATCATAGCTCAGACCATCCATTTCTGTAAGCCAAGCAGCACATGGTTAATTCTTGCCTGGGAAAGTGCCAAGGAGGATTTAAATATGAAAGGAAATGGTTCTCATTCAGAAAGTGGGATTCTCTTACTGATTCATTACTGGCAAGACATAAATCACAGGGTGGTTGAGATTGGAAGGGACCTCTGGAGGTCATCAAGTCCAACCTCCCTGCTGAAATATCCCACCATGCTTTGGAAGAACCTTAGGAAGGCCTTAACTTAAGTCTTGGCATTTTCTGACAGAGCTCAAGGAGTGTTTGAACAACACTGTCAGGCACAGGGTGGGATTGCTGGGGTGTCCTGGGCAGGGCCAGGGTTGGACTCCATGATCCCTGTGGGTCCTTTCCAGCTCAGGACACTCTGTGATTCTGTGTTCGCCTGTTCAGTTCTGAAATTGAATTGTCAGAGTTAAGTTTATGGTGCTGCATAAAAACTAAGCATAAAATGTCACTGTTTCAAAAGTGGTTTGGTGTGGCTAACACTGCCATGGGTGAGCAAACAGCTGAAATAATTTTTTCAAAGTAAGATAAGACCAGGAAAAAGCCTCTGATACATATTTTTCCATGTAAAATTAATTAGGTCAGCGTAATATAAAAAAACCAAGGCCTCAGAAGTCATGCCGTGATTTGTGCTCAATCTTAACTCTGCCCTCCATCTCTCTCTTTAAAAGTTCTCTTCGAAGCCACTTCCTTCTTGCTTGCATTTCTCTCTTAGTCTCCCCCTCACCCCTCTCCCTCACTTCTTGGTTCTGCTTTGTTGTGTTGAGACATTAAGGAATTTTATCCTGCTAATTGAGTTTTTCCTGTTGTCAGAGTTTATATGTAGGTCCTAAAATCCCAGAATGGTTTGGGTGCGAAAGGACCTTAAAAATCATCTCATCCTGTCCCCTGCCATGGGCAGGGACACCTCCCACCAGCCCAGGTTGCTCCAAGCCCCGTCCAACCTGGCCTTGGACACTTCCAGGGATGGGGCAGCCACAGCTTCTCTGGGCAACCTGTGCCAGGGCCTCACCACCTTCCCAGGGAAGAGTTTCCTCCTCACATCTCATCCAAACCTACTCCTCTAAACCTACCTGGGTTTAGGAACCAAGCTCTTTCACACCATGTACTTAGGACACATGGAAGAGGGAACATACATGGACAAAAAAGAGAAAGCACAGCCAAAGACATGAAATCTTCTAGAAACTGTGATGTTTCGGGCTTGTTCTTTTCCCTCTCCTGCTCACACCTAATTTCAGGACCTGACATCTTATTTCTCTTATCAGTTCATTTGATTTCTACTTACAAGCACCAAACTTCCTTATGCCCTTTCCAACCACAAATCTTTTTCAAGATAATCTCTTGTAAAACATGATCATATTACCATTTAACCTTTTTTCTTAGTTAAATGGAATGTATTTGGACTGATCTACGTACCTCAGCCCTTCTTCCAAACAGGGGGAATATCTGACCAGCTCTCAGTCAATCCTGGAGCTTTCTGGGTTGCACCACCCCATGTGTGGCTCTGATGGCCCTTTTGGACAATTGGGATGTTCTTACCCTGACCAGCTCCTAAACTATTTGAAATATCCCAAGCTAAGCATGATAAAACTACAGCCCATATTTTAAGGCAGCAGCACAAGGCAGTGGAAAGTTCAATTTTAATTTTATGAGTGCTGATCCTGAGTGGTCTGATCATTACTGTTTGTAGAAATTGCCTTTTGATTTACGAAAAAAATGATAAATTGGCTCTTCCAGGTTCTGTAGCTGAATCTGGAAGTTTGCCTGCAGTGTGGTCCAGAGCTAATCCATCTAAGTACCCAACTTTAACCAAGTCTTTCATTCTAATGAGCCTTTCATAAAAGTATTTCCTTTGTGTTTTTGTTGGTTTCTGTGAATTCTCCCAATATATCTTGTTTGAGTAAGTGATACCAGGGAATGTCAGTAGGCAAAAAAATGTGTCCTCCTGTGCAGAGTCCTTGGGAAAGGACTGTGTCTTTGTGTCCTGTACATGAAAAGCACTGCTGATGTAAGGTATCAAACAACTCAATATAAAAGTGATAATATAATAAGGATAAATAATGATGATATAAATATATCCCTAATATATAAGGGAAAAATTAGCAAGGAACACTTTGCTTCTTTGGGGAAAGAGGAAAGTTCAGTGATGGGTTTATAAAGGAATGAATGTGATGTTCAAAGACATGGTTCCCAGTTTTTCTTGGGGACTGGGATGTGGGAAGGTGGCAGTGGCACCAAGACTGGGATGTGTGTGGGACTCTCAGAGTGAAATCAGAGAAAACCAGAAAGAGTTTTGCTGTGAAAGTGGTAATTAATTCTAAAACTGGACTAAATTGAACTTAGAACTGTAGTTTAGCAATAAATATAATGAAATTGGGAGTATGGTTGTAATTGTTCCATCACTAATTAAAGAAGTTATTTTATAAATTGTGCAGAAAAGAATTTCTTGGTGCTTCAGCTGGGATTGAAGCCAAACCAGAGCTGGAATGAAGGACACTTTTCATTAACACATAATATTTTGAGTTGTGGGAAAACCTGGGACTGAAGGAGGAAAATACAAGCTGCAGAAAAGAAAAGTGCCAGACAAAATGCTTCCCATTAGATAAGGATGGACAGCACAGGCTCATTGGCAGGGACAGAACACCCTGAATACTGAAAGGGGAAAGTAAACAAACAAACCCCTCCCAAAATTGCAGCTTCAGAAATTCCCTGAAAACAAAGAGAAAGCAAATGCCAAAATAGCCCTTTCCATGTTTCTCACCATTTCTTGTGATTCCCTGATTTCATTGCAACGTTGCTGCTCTTGGGGGCTTATAAAGCAATAAAATATTATCTACAATATCAAATACCATAATTTCCATATAAAATAAAAGCCCAAACCTAAGTTTTCTTGAAGTCTTTTCTGGATAAAAACTTGGTAAGCAAACTTGCTCATAGAAAACTGTTGGAGATTTTTGTGTATGTTTTTTTTTTTTTTTAACATAAATGAATAATTATCTCAGCTGCAGCTGCCAGAGTTAAATTCGCCTGCTGTTTTCCATTTTAAGATGTTTTATTCCATTTTGATTCCATACATTTCCATTCTAATATTTTCTCTGCTCCACTTGGTCAGTTTTTCCATGTTTGCCATATCCTTTAGACTGAATGAATTATCTTGGCAAATCTCAGCAAACACTGCTTTTCGGAATAAGGTTATGAGGAAACATGAAAATCAGATAATATTCTGTTCTTTTTTAAACTTCCTTGGGAACAGAAATTAGAGAAAGGTCAGAATAAGCAACTGTGATAAAATATGAAGTCCTCAGAAATATGTATTTCTTTTCATGGAATCTCCTGAGCTGGAAGGACCCACAAGGATCATTGAGTCCAGCTCCTGGACCTGCACAGGACACCCCAATAATCCCACCCTGTCCAAATGCTCTTTCCACAGGCATTTTAAATTGGACCCCTCCACTGATGAAAACTAAGGATTTTTACCATCAATTCCTTGTTCTGCAATTGTCATGTTGCTTCCAAGGATGCCATGAACAGAAGCTCAGATGGGCACAGGAATATTTTTTTTTACATTAGGAAAACAGTTCTGCCTTCAAAGAGAAGTTTAAATAGTAATAAAAAAAATTTAAAAGTGGGGAGACATCCTGAAAAATCACTCCCTAATTGTGTGTGCAGTATGTATCCTGTTAATTCTGTCTGAATCCAATGGATAAAATCACAAATCGTTTCAGAGCAGGGCATATCATCCTGTACCTGTCCTTGCCATCAACAAAACCCAGAGGAAAAAACCCTATTTACTCATTTCATAGGAGTTGCAACAACATCTAAATCCTGAAGGCTTGGAATCCCCACCTCTTATGCATTCAGACCACCTTTTAATGGATATATTCCTATGTATATCTGACTGGTTTTAATATTGATATGGAGCATTCCACCTGCTTTTTGGAATTGTATAGCATCCTCAGGCCAGCTGCACTATCTGCTGACAAGATCAACACACAAAAATACCACATTTCTATCTTTAATGCATGAGAATAGGTAGAAAAGGGCAGTGTTAATTCAGGCAGTCATTAACTGAAACAGGTCACGAGCAAATCAAATTATGCTCTGAGAAAAGGGGTAGATTTTTGATCCTGCGGTCATAAAAATATATTTGAACCAGTGCAATTAGTCCATGTTTGCTCTGACTCACCATATTTTCACTCTTGTTGGTCTGCAGTTGTTCAGACTGCTGTTCCATAGACTTCATTTCCAGAGAGGAACTAGTAATATCATTGAGTGTGTGTGTGAAGAGAAGGAGAAATAACCTTTGATTTATAAAAAAGGTGGAAAAAACTCACACCCCAGCTTTATCACCAACAACAGCTGAGGGAAATTTCGGTTCTTTCATTTTATTTGCAGCAATACTTAAAAATAGATCTGCAAATTCAGACTGGAAACTCTTCTATCCTTTTCCAAAGGAAAAAAAAAGAAAAAAAGAAAAAAAAGAAAAGTACCTCACAAAATGGACAAATCAATTCCAATTGCTTCTTGTCCAGAGAAACAGCACTAAACCTCAAGGTGTCTTAGGTAAAGATTCCAACTCGGGAAATGAAAAGCTGAACAAGAAAATGCTGAGGTCAGGCAGGCTCAACCTT